>NC_057811.1:7310413-7942043 GCF_018294505.1 Triticum aestivum | reverse complement strand
TGGGGTCGGCTCGGTGGTTGCCTCCATCTTCTTGGAGCTCTCTGTCTCGTGGGGATCAGCCTCCCGCGTCTGCTCCTATATTGACAGATCTTTGCCTGGTTCTCCTTGGTCCATCATGAAACTGACGAATACTAGGAACCACTGAAAGGAAAACACAATCACAATGGCAATGAAACAAAAAAGAGAGTGAGGATCGGTTACTGCTTTGCAAAAGTTCTTTTTTTTCTTTGAACGAAAATATACCAACATCACGGATCCGCTTACCTTCCCTTCGTTGGGAGAGAAGAACAGTGGCAGATGCGAGTGTTGCCTTTCTGGAGGACGGTGAGGGAGAAGGGGATTCAGCGAAGAGTGAAATGATGGTTGCTTCGTCCGTCAAACTTAGACTGCGGGAGGTGGGGTTTTGTGATACGACGGCTCGTTATTGCCGCGCTACGACCGGGGTGACTCTCCGCCTGCATACTGCCTTCTAATTTGGTGGATGGCATTCGGGCCCGCGCATTGCATGGCCCGCATGTCGGTGAACAAAAGTATAACAGCATTCAGTAGAGGGAGACGTTTCGATGACCTAGGAGGAGCCAGAAGCGGTATTTGTATCCACTGTACTAGTAGTAATTATTTTTCTGGGTAGCTGTAGAGTGTCTCCACTGTACTAGTAGTAATTGTTTCTCTGGGGCCAAGACAAAACAGCCCATCCACCCTAGTAAATAGTAAAATCAATTCAAAAGTCCATATATTTAGTAAATGAGAGGCGCTACCCACACCCAGCACACCGCCCCCGAAAAAAAACCTGGGTGTTCTTCTTCCTCCTCACTCCCACCCACCTCACGTCAGCTCGCTCCACTCGTACCCCCAAATCCCTCACCTCACTCCTACAGAAAACCGCAGCTCCCCTTCTTCCTCACTACTACAGAAAAACCGCAGCTCCCCTTCTTCTTCACTCGCACTACAACTAGGCTCGTCATTCGTTACTCTGCTCAAATCCGTGAGCGCGACGCGACGCCCTCGAGGAAAATGGAGTCGGCTGACCCCAGCGCCAAGAAGATGAGGCTCCCACCAGCGGCGACGCCTATCGTATATCCCGCACCCGGCAGCACGGGGAGAAGCGGCGACCCCGCCCCCACCGGATCCCAGGAACCCGTAGAATCTCAGGTGGACCGCATCAGCGATCTCCCGGACGCCGTCCTTGGGGAGATCATCTCGCTCTCCCCACCAAGGATTCCTGCCGCACCGAAGTCCTCTCAATTCGGTGGCGCCCTCTATGGCGTGCCCTACCCCTTAATCTCGACTGTCGTCAGCTATCTCTCTTCAATGATTTTGAAATCCCCAGAGCCATCATCTCCTCCCACCAGGGCTCCGTTCAAATCCTCTGGATCCCGTCATGCTACCTGAGCATGCATACCATGCCCTGCACGGTGGACGCCTGGCTGAAATCCCCTGAATTCACAGAACTACAGCTGCTTGAGTTCTACTATTCCCCTGGAAATCACCTACCAGATACCGAACGCCATCTACCTGTTCCCTCAGCACCAATGTCCATCTCGCGGTTTTCCTCGTCTCTCCACACCGCCACCTTTGCGATGTGCGACCTACCAGACAATCTGGTACTAAACCTTCAACTCCCATTTCTCAAGATACTTTCACTTGTGCGGGTTCGTATATCCGAGGCCTCATTGCACAGCATCATCCACTCCAGTTGCCCTGCCCTGGAGTGCTTGGTGCTTGTTTTCACAGTTAGAATCGGTTGTCTCCAAATAAAGTCGCCTATCCTTGTAAGAATTGGAATTTCTGTTGACGGAAGGCAGCTCATCATCCAAGATGCCCCTTCACTTCAAAGGTTGTTCCTTGATTCTAGTTATTCACCATTGCAAATAACCGTCCTCTCTGCGCCTAAACTGGAGACCTTGGGTGTAATACATGATCTCTGTGCTCATTTCAATATGGTGTTTGGCTCCACATTTCTTCAGGTACTTTATATTATCATCTACACTTGTAACCATAAGCTGCATTTTAAATTTCTGTGCATAAGTTATATGTCATCTTGGAGTACACATTTTGTACTAATAATATGTTCTATGCTCAATGAAGAGTTTCTCCATGGATGGCCTATCAATGGTGCTGGATTCTGTCAAGATTTTATATATCCAAATGAATAGTTTTGATCTGAACAAGATTATTGGCTTGCTGCAATGCTTTCCATGTCTGGAGAAGTTGTATATAAAGGTGATAATTTCACGCACATTGGAAGCCCGCACATAGTGTACTAGAATTAACCGTTCAGCTGTTGCTCTTTCGACACTCTTTTTTTAGACCTTAACTGTTTTCAATCTTCATGTCTATTTAGGCAACAGGACGGGGTAAGAAAGTTATATCCAATCCGTGGATTCGTAAGCATCGGGATTTTCTCACTTCTCATGAGATTCGATTGAAGACAATAACGCTAGAACGATATGTAGCCAACCGTGCAAACACTAGATTTGTCACATTCTTCCTGCTGAATGTGAGGTTACTATTGTCCATCAGGCTTAAGTTTATCAGCAGCATGGTTTTGACGGATGGGTATGTGGAAGAGCAAGAAAAGGAGTTTCAGGTGGGCAAAAGAGCTTCTGAACGTGTCGGGCTTCTATTTACAACATATTGTGGTCGTAATCCAGTAAATTTTACGACCCAGGATGTTCATTCTATGGACCTGACCGATCCATTTGACTGTGACCGGCGAAAACAGTGCTGGAGTTAGATATTGTTGCCCTTTTCAACCTGGGTTTTTTGTAAACCTGATGAACAATTAACCCTCGTGCTTTTGTACAGTTTGTAAGCTGGAGTTAGATGTTCTTGCCCTTTTCAACTCAGCTGTGATTGTCATATTTTCTTTGAAGCAAGGCAAATGGCTTGCCAGTCGTTTAATTTAGAGTGAAATATTGTAACAACTAACAAATCCCAACCAAGGGAAATAACATCACTCTCGCCGACTGCTTGAGCTCACTGTGCATTACAGAAGCCAAGTGATTAGCCCCCACCAGCACCCACAAACTTATTTCGAACTAGCACATCAAATGGGCTGTAAATTTTCATAGGAAAGGCTGCATGACCGTGACAGATTTGGATTTGGACATTTGGGACCCGCGAGGAAATAGCCTATCCAAGGTGGTGTCGACTTACTAGCCAGTCAACAAACGATTCTGCCTACCAGCCGTTGGATTGACATCCAACATCTGTCGTGTATCTTCTACCTCTTGTCTTCTTCTTCATCCAGCCACCCAAACCAAACCACCCCGTCGGCTCCTCCTGCTCCCGCCTCCCATGGCTGGATGCGCCTCCGCCACCCTACCGTACGTACCCTCCAACGTTGGCCAGTCCCTCCCTCTATTCCCCCACACGTCCTGTTATTCTCCGGCGACGTCAGCCCAACACGCACCCGCAACCGAACCAGTCAACCCTCGTACTCCCCTCCGCCTACGACTGGACCGACGCATCTTCCACGTCTCCTGTTCGTTCCGTCCGAGGCCTCGCCGTCGTCCTCCGCCTTGCGGCCTTGGTTTGCTCGCCGTGCACAGTGCGCCGCCCTCTTGCGTTGTCAACGTCGTCAACAACCGAGAGGAACAAGGAGATGACTGTACGTGGAGAGGATGACAGTAGGGACCCACCAGCGTCATGGCAGTACGCAAGCAAGTGCCTCTATATTACAAGCCCAAAATATAGTTCCTCCTAATGGTTGGACATCTGGGGCTCACGCCATTTTCAACGTAGTCAATAAACGAGAGAATTACACTACGAGCGGCTGACACCAGGGACCCAGCAGGTCGCACAGTTTATTTTTTTTAGGAACAAGTAGTTGTTATTTATACTAGTTTTAGCGACGGATCAGGGTAACAACGGGGTTGTGCGGGGGCTGTGGCCCGTCTAGCCAGGGTTTTATTTATGTTTACCACATCATGAGCCCAGTTGTGTTTTTTTCTTGCTGAAAATGGCTAGCCCAGTTCAATTTTTTTAAAGAAATACCCAAACGAGGCCTACTTGCTTTATCAGCCCTGCTGGGCTGCAAATCTTTCAAGAAGGGGGAGTTTCATTCGGTTTGACCAGAAATGGGTTGTACATTTTTAAAACACATCAAACCGGGAATTAGTTTCAATTTTGTTTCATTACAAGATTTTAAATTCCATTGATTTTTATGCGTGGACAATTATTTGGATTTTATATTTATATAAATTATTTTTCAAAATAGTTTGAATCTGAATCAATATTTCGGGATTAAAAACAGTTGACCGCACTGAAATATGCAAAATTTCATATACTTTTTAACCGTGGCCACAATATGGGGTGTAATGCTAACAAAAAGAAGATGGGATCCAAAAAAATTCTTAAGAATTAGCAAATGGTCTGTACATTGTTAGAAATAATGCACACGAGAGGAGTGACTATTGGATGTCCATCCAACGGCTGTCGTGCTTCTTCAATCTCTGCTCTTCCTGCTCTAGCCGCTCAAACAAGCGCCGACGGGACTGCCTGCTCCCTCCTCCCGCGGTTGGCTATGCTGCCGCGCAGGCCTCACCGCCCCACCATACTCCCATCGCTGGCCTAGCCATCCCTCTACTCACCCACACCTGCTGTTATTCTCCGGGGACGGCAGACAAACCAGTAAACCCTCGTACTCTTCCGCGTGGGAAACAACTGCCGTGTCTTCCCTGGCTCCGTGTCGTTCCCTTCTAGGCCTCGCCGTCGTCCACCGCCCTGGTGCTCTCGGCGCGGGCTGGTCAACGTGGTCAATGAACGACATCCATCGGAAGTGGACTGTACATGGAGAGGCTGACAGCTGGGTCCACGGCCGCACGCAAGGAAATGCCTCCCTATTACGCGCAAAATAATGATTCCTCCACCTGACAGCTAGGATCCACGGGAAGGGCTTCTGTATTTCGCGAAAAAATGTTCCCCCCGCTGATAGGTCGGACCCACCAGCTATATCTTCACACGCAAGGAAGTGCCTCCTTATTACACACAAAAAAATGAATACCCTCTTCTAGCTGGGACCCACCATAGTGGGTGGTTGACTTGTGGGCCTACTAAGTTGACGGGGACGGAGGGCTTTGTCAACTTAGTCAATATGAACGATTCTAGCTCCAGTGACCGTACGATGTCCATCCAACGGCCACAGTGCTTCTTCAACCTCTGGTCTACTTGCTCCAGCCGCCCAAAGCAGCGCCAGTCGTGCCGCCTACTCCTGCCTCCCATGGCCGGCTGTGCTGCCTGCGGAGGCCTCACCGCCCCATACTACTCCCACCGCTGGCCCGGACATCCATCCACTCACCCAAACCCCCTCGTACTCCTCTCCGCGTTGGCATCCACTGCCGCGTCTTCCCCGGCTCCGCGTCGTCCCCTTCCTAGGCCTCGCCGTCGTCCACCGCCTTGGTGCTCTCGACGCGGCGTGGTCAATGTGGTCAATGACCGAATTCCATCGGAAGAGTAATGTACGTGGAGAGGCTAACAGCTGGGTCTACGGCCGCAGCTAGGTCCACGGCCACAGCCCAGTTTTTTTGTGATTTGTCAAGTAAGTCGCTTTGTCAGGCCTGTTAGGCTGCAAATCTTTCAAGACGAGGAGAGCTTCATTCGGCCGGCCGAGAAAATGGCCTATCAGTAATGAGAAATGCGCTGTACATTTTTAAAACACATCAAACTGGCAATTAGTTTCAAATTTCTTTTTTTCATTTCAAGATTTTAAATTGCATTGATTTTTATGCGTGGACAATTTGTTGGATTTTATATTGATATACATTTATTTTTAAAATCAGTTTGAATGTGACTCGAAATTTCGGGATTAAAAACAGTTCGGACCACACCAAAATATGCATAATTTCGTATAATTTTTTAACCGTGGCCACAATATGGGCTGTAATGCTAACAAACAGAATATGGGCTCCAAAAAAAACATTAAGAAATTAGCAAATGGGCTATAAATTATTAGAAATAATGGTAGATGGGCTGTATGTTGTTTTCCATAGATTCGAGGCTTTCCTAAAAAAAGATTGACGCACAAGCAGTGACTGTTGGATGTCCATCCAACGGCCGTCGTGCTTCTTCAATCTCTGCTCTTTCTGCTCCAGCCGCTCAAACAAGCGCCGGCGATAGTGCCTGCTCCCTCCTCCCCGCGGCCGGCTGTGCTGCCGCGCAAGGCTCACCGCCCCACCGTACTCCTATCGCTGGCCTAGCCATCCCTCTACTCACCCACACCTGTTGTTATTCTCCGGCGACGGGAGACGAACCAGTAAACCCTCGTACAGTCGTACTCCCCTCCGCGTGGGAAACAACTGCCGAGTCTTCCCTGGCTCCGTGTCGTTCCCTTCCTAGGCCTCGCCGTCGTCCATCGCCCTGGTGCTCTCGGCGCGGCCTGGTCAACGTGGTCAACGACCGACATGCATCTGAAGTGGACTGTACATGGAGAGGCTGACAGCTGGGTCCACGGCCGCACGCAAGGAAATGCCTCCTTATTACGCGCAAAATAATGATTCCTCCACTTGACATCTGGGACCCACCGTAAGGGCCTCTGTATTTCGTGAAAAAAAATGTTACCGCCACTGACAGCTCAAACCCACCTGCTATATCTTCGCACGTAAGGAAGTGCCTCCTTATTACGCACAAAAAATGAATACTCCCCCTGCTAGCTGGGACCGAGTATAGTGGTAGGCTGACTTGTGGGCCTACTAAGTTGACGGGGACGGAGGGCTTTGTCAACTTAGTCAATATGTAGGATTCTAGCTCTAGTGACCGTACGATGTCCATCCAACGGCCGTAGTGCTTCTTCAACCTCTGGTCTTCTTGCTCCAGCCGCCCAAAGCAGCACCGATCGTGCCTTGTGCTCCTGCCTCCCGTGGCTAGTTGCGATGCCGCGGAGGCCTCACCGCCCCCTACTATTCCAACCGCTAGCTAGGCCATCCCTCTACTCACCCACACCCCCTATTATTCTGCGGCGACGGCAGCCTCACACTGCAGTGAACCAGTGAACCCTCATACTCCTCTATGCGTGGGCATCCAATTCCGCGTCTTCCCTGGCTCCGCGTCGTCCCCTTCCTAGGCCTCGCCGTCGTCCACCGTCCTGGTGCTCTCGGCGCGGTGTGGTCAATGTGGTCAAGGAACGGCTTCCATCGTACGTGGACTGTACGTGGAGAGGCTGACAGCTGGGTCCACGGCCGCAGCAAGGAAGTGCCTCCTTATTACGCGGAAATAATGATTCCTCCACCTGACAGCAGGGACCCACCGGACGAGCAACCGTATTTCACAAAAAAACGTTTCCCCCCTGACTGCTGGGACCTACCAGCTACATCTTCGCACGCAAGGAAGTGCGTCCGGGCAAAAAAAACGATTCGCCCCCTGACTGCTGGGACCCACCAGCTACATCTTCGCACGCAAGGAAGTGCCTGACAGTCGGGACCCACCTGGTCGAAGCGTATGTAGCGTTCTCATTCTGGTCACGAACGTGTACGTACATACTGGTCGATGTAGAGGCGCGCACGTAGCATGTACACATACGTACAGCGGCCAGTGTGCAAGAAAGAAAATACGACCACGTACGTACATACGGGCGGGGTCTCGAACGCCTGCTCACGCATACGTACGGCTAGGGCTCGTGTACATAGCTTGGTCGGAACGGAGAAACTCCTTCGTCCTCGTGTTCATGGGGAGGCAACGGAATGCGTTGTGTTCATCGGGAGGCAACGGAACGCGTGGGAGCCAACCGGCTTGGACGGAACAGCCAATGGAAATGAGGCCTGGCGTACCGCACAATGGAGGAAACGGCCTTGTGTTCGACCGGCCAAGTTCGAAACGAGATCCTGTTCATCGGGAAGGGGTCTGGCGTACTGCAAAACGGAGGAAACGGACCTCGTACGGTCGAAACGGCGGTCCTGTTCATCGGGAGGGGTGTGGATTACCGCAAAACGGAGGAAAATGACTTGTGTCGGAGAGCTACGGTCGAAACGGGTGTACTGTTCATCAGGAGGGGTGTGGCGTACCGGAAAACGGGACTCCACGGGATACTGTTCATCTCCACTGTCGACCCCCTCCAGCCTCCACGGGCTACGGTTCATCCACCGTCGACCTCCTCCAGGCTCCACCTGCGACTGTTCATCCACGGGCTCTTGTTCATCCAGCCTCCACCGCGCGCTACTCCATGCTACCTCTTGAGCACTGCGTTGGTTTTCCCTTGAAGAGGAAAGGGTGATGCAGCAAAGTAGCGTAAGTATTTCCCTCAGTTTTTGAGAACCAAGGTATAAATCCAGTAGGAGGCTACGCGCAAGTCCCTCGTACCTACACAAAACAAATAACTCCTCGCAACCAACGCGATAAGGGGTTGTCAATCCCTTCACGGTCACTTACAAGAGTGAGATCTGATAGATATGATAGGATAATATTTTTGGTATTTTTGTGATAGAGATGCAAAGTAAAATAAAAGCAAAGTAAAAAGCAAAGGAAATAACTAAGTGTTGGAAGATTAATATGATGAAGATAGACCCGGGGGCCATAGATTTCACTAGTGGCTTCTCTGAAGAGCATAAGTATTTTACGGTGGATCAACGAATTACTGTTGAGCAATTGACAGAATTGAGCATAGTTATGAGAATATCTAGGTATGATCATGTATATAGGCATCACGTCCGAGACAAGTAGACCGACTCCTGCCTGCATCTACTACTATTATTCCAATCATACATAAAAGAATTCAGAGAAGATTCAAATATTGTCCATAGATAATCTTGATCATAAATCCACAATTCATCGGTCTCAACAAACACACCGCAAAAAGAAGATTACATCGAATTGATCTCCACGAGAGAGGGGGAGAACATTGTATTGAGATCCAAAAAGAGAGAAGAAGCCATCTAGCTACTAACTATGGACCCGAAGGTCTGAGGTAAACTATTCACACTTCATCGGAGAGGCTATGGTGTTGACGTAGAAGCCCTCCGTGATGGATGCCCCCTCCGGCGGAGCTCCGGAACAGGCCCCAAGATGGGATCTCGTGGGTACAGAAGGTTGCGGCAGTGGAATTAGGTTTTTGGCTCCTTATTTGATCGTTTGGGGGTACGTAGGTATATATAGAAGGAAGGAGTACGTCGGTGGAACAACAGGGGGCCCACGAGAGTGGAGGGCGCACCCTGTGGGGGGGGGGGGCGCCCCCCTACCTCATGGCCTCCTCCTTTGTTTCTTGAAGTAGGGTCCAAGTCTCCTGGATCATAATCTTCCTAAAGATCACGTTCCCGAAGGTTTCATTCCGTTTGGACTCCGTTTGATATTCCTTTTCTGCAAAACTCTGAAATAGGCAAAAAAACAGCAATTCTGGGCTGGGCCTCCGGTTAATAGGTTAGTCCCAAAAATAATATAAAAGTGAATAATAAAGCCCAATAATGTCCAAAACAGTAGATAATATAGCATGGAGCAATCAATAATTATAGATACGTTGGAGACGTATCACTCCACCGGCTACTGTTCAACCAGCCCTCTCCACGGGCTCCTGTTCAACCACCCCTCCACGGGCTACTGTTCATCCAGCCCTCCACCGTCACTGTTCATCCAGCCCCTCCACGGGGTGGTCCTGTTCATCCAGCCCCAACCGGCTCGATCGATCGGGGTCCCGTTCATCCAGAGGCAACACCACGGGGTCATGTTCATCCACCCCACTGGGAACTATTCATCCAAACCCCAGCAACGCTCATTGTTCATCTAGAGGCAGCATCGATCGGCTTCAGTTAGCAACAGTAGCGAAGGAATCGCTCAATCGGGTTCAGTTAACAGCCATCGATCGATCGCTCGGGTTCAGTAATGCGTAGCCTGCAGTGCAATCGCTCGGGTTGAGTTATAGCCCAACGCCTCGCTCGGGTTCAGTTAGAGCCCAACGCCTCGCACACACACGCGTACGTGTACGAGAGAAACGTGCATCGCTTAGCCCCGGACCACCCACCATAACCGGGAACTCACCGAAATTTTCCTCGCCCTCGCTTCTACCACGGTTTTTTCCGTCATGGATGACCCAAAGAATGTCATGCAGCTGCGTCTCCGGCCCGCCCAGGACGAAAAGTCCATTTTCTGTCATGATTTTTTTCATAGAAGTAGAAGCCCACCACATCTATGATGATACCGGGTTTTGTCACAATTATCGTCATAGAAGTGTCATAAGTATGACCGAAATTTTTTTCGTTCGGCCCAAAATGTCTTTTAGGGACTCCCGAAGTGCGGCCTGAATCCGTTCATCATCATCTTCTTCAATATTTATCACCCATTCTCCATGGTACAACCCTTCCATGATATCCCGTTCCAAGCAGAGTTTACGATTTGTCTTTTCCCTCTTCTTCCGCCTTGCGTCATCCCGGGAGTCCCTCATTGCAGCACACACATTTCTTGGAACATTGGGGCACTCCCTCACTTCACCTAGTATACCTCCAAGGTACTCCCTAAAGCGGGTTGCACCTCCTCCTCTAGTGATTAGGGGGCAGTACCGACAATCAAATCCCCCACCAAACTTGGGGCCATGGTTCCAAATATAATAGATGTCATTGCTTACAAGCCCTACATATCAAAATTTTAAGCACCAGGTTAGCAATGCATCATAATATATAGCTACAACAGAATAAACAATATGTCAACTCTAAATGCATCATCATATGAAATAAAAAAGGAGTAAGGAATAAAAAAGAATAAACCAGGACAGTAACAAAAATTAGCACAATTTTTACAACAGAATAAACAACATTCTACTTTAAATGCATCATAACCAGAATTGTCACATTTTTTACTCTAAATGCATAACAACATCAAGTAAAAGGATAACAAGGCATAACAAACAGAATTAGCACAATTTTAACTTCAAACAAAATTAACACATTTTTATTTAAATCAATCGCGGAGGCAGTACCCGGCGACCCGGGGCAGCTGCCCGGGCTCACCAGCCAGCTGCCACATAAACCATGCTATGGCGTCGCGTATTAATTAGCCATATTTACCATGATTGCCCGGCATATCTCTCTTGGGCCTTGCTTAGTGATTCTAGGCCCATTCGGTCAATCTAATTAACATGCTCATGGCTGCACGTAGAGACATACAGTCTGCAACACACCAGTTGCTCAAAAAAAATAGTCTGCAACACGCCTCCACAAGTTACAAAAAAAGTGACAGCGCAGCTCACAACGCAGCTTGCTCACGTCTCCTCTCTCGATCAGTTCGGTCGCCACGACGGTTCATCCAACTAATTCGGCAGTCGTAGTCTCATACAGGCAAAACGCACTGCTGATTCGCCGGGCACGGGCGCAGCTCCTCCCATTGAAAAAAGATGGCAATCCACAACGGCTCTTCCTAGACATTCATGTCCACTAATTAGGCAAGGTAAGTTAAGATCAACTAGATTTTGGGATTTCAATCAGTGGACACACACGCACACACAAATTTATGGGATGGGAATTCACTCCTTAGGTTCGGAGATTTTATTAGTAGTAAATTGGTTTGTAATTTGCATCTATATAGTAATTTGGGGATTCGATCGTTCCGAAAAGGTTCATTGAAGGAAAATCGATCTCCACTCCTTATAGGTATTCCTTCTTCTTGACTCCTCTAGCCAAATCATTGTTAGTTAGTTCAATAATTTTAAAGCATTCAATTTTAATCTGAAGTTATAATTATCAGAACTAGAGGGAAGGACTATCACCGATCTTCATTATTGTCGGGCTGAAGATTTTTTATGTCGTTAGATTGTGTTGAGATGAATCATTGCTTCAGACCTTCAGTGACTCAAATCAAGATGTAATTGTGTGTTTCTTGTGGCTTGCTGAAATATATAGTAGATCTTTCTTAAATAGTTACCGTCATTATTGAGAGACCAACTTGAGACTTAGATTCTTCATTTGATAAATCATGTTCCATTTTCTGGTTGCAAAGATTTTGAAAGTTTGGCAAAAAAAGGTTCGAATGGAGGAGCATGTGGTATTTTGTCTTTTTAGTTAGCTTGCTGTCTTCCGCGGCTCCTAATTTTTCCTGGCTCCGCCACTGCGCGTTGTGTAGTCAGTTAGGGAGTAATAGGTTGTTTTGTATCGATGATGAACAGAACAGCAACTCGGGGTATCCGTGAGCCGTCGCTGTTTTTTTTTTTCTTGACATTGATTTCTAAGCTAAAGTTCCAGTTTCTGGTGGCTTGTTAATTCCTCTTGTTTGTTGTGCGCGTATTGTTTATGCGTTGACTGCATCTACGAGAGATGGCGATCATCATGTTGTTACAGAATCCTAGTTCCAGATTGTATTGCTGAAATTGTACCAAGAAAGACTGGGAAACAACACTATGGCATCGACTTCATTGTTTATGCCTAATTAATAAATTGAGGTGTTAGAGCATCTCCAATAGCACCCTATAATAGGTCACCAAAAGTGGCTCGAGTAAAAAAATTAGGCACCAAAACTGCTTTCTTTCATGAAAAAATGTTGTCTCCAACAATTGCCCTATAATAAGGCTGCCGCACGGCAACGACACATATGCACTTTTCATCTCGAATAACACATACATATTGCATACAGAAAATATCAAATGCAACTCATATGTCCAAAATAAAACCACCAATAATTATTACATACTTCATCAAATCAAAGTCAATAACAAACCTTTTAGCACACAATACAACAAAGTTCATCACACAAATACAACAAAGGTAGAGATGCAACTATGGTTGTTCATGCCCATGCCATGTCCACCACTCCTCTGTGAGATCCTATGAGATCTTTTCAAGATCAGTGCATCCGCATCTCTAATGTCATGGTACACCTAAAGAAGGTGTTTGATCCGGTCTTGCCTTCTAGCCGTCCGCATGGGTATTCCCACGAGGTCATACAAAGGGTATTCGCATGAGGTCATGTCGTGCAAGATCATGCATGATGTTATCATGTAACAAAGGATCTCTTGATCCCAAAGCCTAGCTAGTCCTCACAAAATAGCAAATTGGCATTGCAAAACCCCAAATTCCCTCTCAACATATTTCCTAGTCGTCCATGGAGCATTGTGAAAATAAAGTACTTTCATATCTTAGGGTTTTACTATTGGCTTCACAAACGTAGCCCACCTTGGAGAGATCTCATCCAGAAGGTAGTACTGAAAGTTGTCGGTGCATCCGTTTGCTTGGAAGGTCACCAATCAAAGTTCTTCATTCGCTAACTTTGCAAAGAGAGGTGAGTGGTGGAGCACATTGAAATCATGCAAGATCTAGGCATCCCATAATATGCACGTCATATCCATTTCTCATGATCAGCACAGCCTCAAGGATGATGGTGGCCTCCTTCTTCTGTCCTCTAAGCTATCCATGCCAATAGAACCGCCATGCTTCGGCCTCTTTTTCATGTGCATTGCCAAGATCAACTCAAGTGCTTCCTCCTCCTCCATGTCAAACTCCTCACCCAACAAGGAATCATAGCAAAACTTGTAGTCACATGAGCTCATCTACAATACAAACTATCTAGGAAGCTCAATCTTCTGTGCTTATGCAAAGAAATGCATGACAAATTTATTTACCTTGTAGGGATTCCATCAAACACCTTGTGTTCGGCAAGGAGCAAAACGGCGAACGGCTCGTCGATGGCTAGCTGGTAGCCAGCAGAGATGAAGAATCATAGAAATGGACTCCGTGAGCCGCCAAAGAGTCGATGTGGCTGCATGAGAGGATATGTCGCGCCAAGGACAGCTAACGAAAACATCTTGGGAAACACTCCGTTGCGGTGGTCGAGTGGCCAGAAGTGGTGCACCAATAGCCGCTAGTTGATCTCCATATGCCGCCGACAACCATTTAGGCAGTTGGCTGGAATCGGCGCGGTAGCCGAGGTCAAATCGGCACAACGGAGGGGGCTCCGGAAACCGTCCGAGGTGGCGAGATATTGGGTGGGATTGGGTTGGAGTCTGGGTGAGCGGCGGTGCGGAGGGGATGGCTTGTGGGGCTGCAGTGCGGTGGCGGTGGTGTGAAGGTGCGGTCGGAGGTGGGAATGAAACTGATGGTTGGAGGGTCGCACGCGGCTTGTCTTGATTTTGCGGTAGCCGCTCAAGTGTTGTATATTTGCGGCACTTGGTGCCTTCTTTTGGGCTGCACAAAAAATATATTATTTTTATGATAGGGCGGTTGTTCGAGACTTTTTTGCCCCAAATGCCAAAAAACGGTTTGAGCAGACTCCTATTGGAGATGCTTGTTATGCTAGTTCCACAAAGCATTCTTCTGTAAGTTCGCTTCTTGCATAGTAACTTGCGTTGTTTCATATCCCAGCTGGATTTTTGTTTGATAGGATTCTGGTTTCGTGTGGACGCTAAATAACTGAGCTCGAGCTTATATGAGCTCAGGTTGACAGTAAAATTTAAAGCAAATCAAAAAAATCTGACTTTCTTGTGGTTGTGAAACATTATGTTTGTGGAAAACTGCACGACACCCAAAACAGGTGTGGCTATCCCATATATATAAGGGTACACGAAGTCTACAAATACAATATACAGGATATACACAGAAGCTACGTATAAACATTATC
Organism: Triticum aestivum; assembly: GCF_018294505.1. Classification (NCBI taxonomy): domain Eukaryota; kingdom Viridiplantae; phylum Streptophyta; class Magnoliopsida; order Poales; family Poaceae; genus Triticum; species Triticum aestivum. Next base: position 7,927,520 of record NC_057811.1, on the reverse strand, counting down.
TAACACTCTCCCTCAATCTTAACCGTGGCCTGAAGTACAAAGCAAGTTAAGATTGCGCCTACAACCTTCAAACCGAGGTTGTGGAAGTGGCTTCGTGAAGATGTCAGCAAGTTGATCTTTGGAGGAGATGAACTTGATATGAAGAAGTTTATGTGTAACACTTTCGCTCACAAAGTGATAGTCAACTTCGATGTGCTTCGTACGAGAATGAAAAAATGGATTCGATGAAAGATACGTCGCAACAATATTATCACACCAAAGAACCGGTGGCTGCTCTTGAGAGACTCCCAACTCTCTCAATAGAGACTGTACCCAAATGAGCTCAGTCGCGGCATTGGAAACCTCCTTATACTCTGCTTTAGTGCTACTTCGAGAGACTGTGGCCTACTTGAGGGCACTCCAGGCGATCAAGTTGCGACCAAAGAAGCAACATAGCCCCCCGTATCACCGTTCATCCAGGCTCCCAACCCAATCCGCATCAGAGAATGCCGAGAGAGCACTCGAGGAGGTATACCGAAGATGCAAGCCATAGGAGACAATATGAGAGAGATAGCGCAGTATACGCTTCACAGCTGATGAGTGTGAAGTCCATGGAGCATGAAGATACTGGCACACACGGTTTACCGCATAGGAGATGTTCGGCCGTGTGATAGTCAAGTACTACAAGTCACCAACAATAGTGTGGTACTCTTTAGCATCATCTGAAGGAAGCAAGGCACCATCCAAGGCTGATAACCGATTAGTTGCAGGCATAGGGGTGGTAGCATACTTGCATTGCAACATACCAGCATGTTGCAGCAAGTCCAAGGAATACTTATGTTTAGTGAGAGTCAGGCCAGAAGAAGACCGTGAAACCTCCAGACCAAGGAAGTAATGGAGAGCACCCAGATCCTTGACAGCAAAATGACCACTTAGAGCAGACAACAAACGATCAGCGGCGGTCATTGATGAGCTGATAAAAATAATGTCATCAACATAAACCAGTAGGTACATAGTAATCTCAGGACGATGGAACATGAACAGAGACGTGTCTGCAGTGGACGGAGCAAATCCAAGACGTCGAAGAACCGAGCCAAGTCGGGCATGCCATGCACGAGGAGCCTGCTTAAATCTATAAAGCGCCTTAACAAGATGACACAAATGATGCGGACGAGCAGGATCAACAAAAGCTGGAGGTTTCCGCATGTGAACCTCTTCCTCCCAGACCCCATGGAGAAAAGCATTCTGAACATCAAGTTGAAGCAGAGACCACCCTTTGGCAACAGCCAAGGACAGAAGCAGACGAATGGTGGTAGGTTTGACAACTGGACTGAAGGTATCCTCGTAATCAAGATCTTACCGTTGTTTATCCTTTGGCCACCAATCGTGCCTTGTATCGCTCAATAGATCCATCAGCATGCTTCTTTACCTTAAACATCCACTTGGAGTCAATGATGTTGACACCAGACACAGGAGGAACCAAGCACCATCTATCGTTCCTCTGTAGTGCCTGAAACTGTAGCTCCATGGCACTGTGCCAATGACGAATTGGAAGGGCCGCCTGAAAATGCCGAGGCTCGGCAGTGGGGTCAGTATCTGTTTGTGCCATACATGCCGCAATCCACGTAACCGTGCCGTCAGTGCACTCCTTCAGCTGAATGATACCACTCTAACTGCGCGCACGAGGACCCAGAACAGGGGTAGGCGGCGGAGGTGCCGGCGGAGACGGGGTCGATGAAGATGGTGCTGACGACGCAGACCGCTCCCCAGATGTCAAGCCAGTCACACCAGGCGACCGACCTGGCGATGAAGGCGTGGATGCCTGCTCGGCCAATGCGGGCGGGGACGCCGGCTCGACCCCCACGGCAGAGGTTGGCTCAGGTTAAGCTGGCTCGGCCAGCTCGCCTGGCTCTACCAACGCGTCGACAAGTCCCGAGGTGGCGGGGCCCGGCTCGGCCAGTCCCGTCGGCAAGCCAGGTGGCGGAGGGGCGTCACGAGTGGGCTCGACGGACATCCGAGGGGACGCGGGCGGCTGCTCATCCAGAAGCTCGAGGCGTGCTCCGCGCCCAGTACCTGCACCATGGTTAGGTAGCAACAGCGGGGTATACGCAGCATCAACAAATTGACCAGGCAAAGGTAATGCAGATTTCTCAGGTGCAGTAGGAGTGGTGGAGGTGACTGGAAGTGCGGAAAAAGGAAAAAAATTCTCATCGAACACCACATCACGTGAGATGAAGACGCGGTTAGAGGGAACATGAAGACACTTGTACCCTTTATGAAGAGAACTATAACCAAGAAACACACACTGTTTAGACCAAAACTCCAACTTGCTTTGGTTATATGGACGAAGATGTGGCCAACACGCGCTCGCAAAGACCTTGAGAAACGTATAATCAGGAACTTCATTCAGCAAGAGCTCAACTGGTGTTTTCGTCTAACGGAGTCGTGTAGGAAGTCTGTTAATGAGAAAGCATGCAGTGGAAAATGCATCACTCCAAATCAGAAAGGCACGGAGGCATGGGAAAGCAAAGCAAGACCAGTCTCAACTATATGACGATACTTACGCTCAGCTACACCGTTTTGCTGACGTGTGTGAGTACAAGAGACACGATGTGTAATTCTAAGCTTATTAAAGAATGCATTGAGGTTGTGATAATCATCCCCCAATCGGATTGCACACGAATGATTTTATGACTGAGTAGACGCTTAACATGCGCTTGGAATTGCAAGAAAACATTAAACACACCAGACTTGCGTTTAAGAAGATAAAGCCAAGTGAACCAACTGTAAGCATCAATTAAACTGACATAGTAATTATGACCGCTAACAGAGCTTTGGGCATGGCCCCATACATCCGAAAACACAAGTTCAAGCGTTTTATTGACTGTACGACTCGATTGAGAAAAAGGAAGCTGGTGACTCTTGCCTTGCTGACAGGCATTACAAACTGCATCAACATGTTTATTGGACACGACTGGAAGCTCATGAGGATGAAGTAAATGGCGAACAATGGGAGTGGCAGAATGACCAAGGCATGCATGCCAATGTGATGGAGACACACGAACACCACTCGAAGCACTAGGAGTTGGTGGCACATCAAGTGCATAGAGACCATTATGGCACAGTTGATCTCTAAGGAGTACGTCCCTCGTGCCCCGGTCCTTAACAAAAAATTAGAAGGATGAAATTCAGCAAGAACATTATTATCACGAGTAAGTTTAGGAACTAAAAGCAAACTACGTGAAACAGAGGGAATACGAAGGACATTGAGAAGACGTAATTGTGTGGATCGACGTGTAAGAAGTGATGCCTAACCAATATGTGAGATGTGCATACCTTCCCCATTAGCGGTGCGAACCAGATCGTGTCCACGATACGGCTCCTGTGTAGAGAGCTGGCCCATCTCACTCATCAGGTGATTGGTAGCTCCCGTATCCATGTACCAAGATGCATCAACTAGATAGGAAGGAGTATGCCCCTGCTCATGACTCGCCAGGACATCCTGCTTCTCATTACCCTTGCCATTGTTCCTGATCCCCAAGAAATCCTGCTTGAAGCGATGATGACAACGGGAGGCAAGATGACGATCAAGTCCACATAACTGGCAGGGGACCGGACCACCACATGAAGGGCAGCAGGCATGGACTCGACCTCCCGTGGAGGTAGTGGTGTTCCACGAACTAAGCATGGTCGGCGGACGTTTTCCACCAGTTGGTGGCTTGTAGGGCTTGCCTTTCCCACGCGTTGCAGCATTGGTGGAAGGGAAACTCGGCGTAGAGCAGCGAGCCTGGATGCGCTGTGCCATAGCGAGGAGACGCGCGTACAAATCACACGGCTTGATGGGAGTGTCATGACCATTGATATTCTCCACCAAATTATCATAGTCGTCACTCAGTCCGTTGAGCACATAAGAGGTGAACTCCTCCGGACCAAGCGCCTTGCCAATGGAGGCAAGTGTGTCAGTCATACCCGGCAACTTGTTGAAGTAGTCGATGACGGTGAGATCATGAAGCTTCACCTCCCCAAGCGCAGTGCGGATGACGTGCCCACGCCTGAGACTGAGAAGCAAAACTGGTATGAGGAGCCATGCACGCATCCCGAGACGTATCGCGAAGATGACCAGTGACGAGACCCCCTCCGTAAGAGAGCACTAGATGGCAGAGAGAATGGCCTGATCTTGATCACCCACACATGATGCCCCAGATGGTACGGCGGTGGGCACGGCAAAGTGCCATCAGGAAACCCCTCCAAGTAGCGACTGCGGAAAAGTGGCAAGACGTGAGCATGCCATGACAGATAGTTATCCGTCGTCAGCTTCACCGGGATGAGATGCACAAAGTATAACTGTGCACTAGATAGACCAATAATCCGAAGGTGACGGCGACGCATAAAAGATCGGGGATGAAGGACCACTCAGTACCACGGACGAAGCTAGTCGATGGTCCGTCGTAGGGCGCTCCGTACGAAGTGGGCGCGCCATTAGGAGACGCGGTCACCGAGGCTGGCAGATAGGCATAGGCCAACGGGGAAGATGAAGCCGGTCACGGACTAGCGGGGGCAACGCCCTAGGAGCCAGCCGCCGCGGCTGTGGCGGGTACGGGACGCCGCCATGAGTCGGCCCCGCCAACAGGTATTGCTGGACGCCCTGCTGCGATTGCGGGACACCGCCGTGTGTTGTGTACAGGTGTTGCTGGACTGATTGCGGGACGCTGCCGTGCGCCGTGTACGGGACTCCGCCCGGCTGCATGCGCGGAGCGTAGCCCGGCTGCATGTGCGGGAGGACGCTCGACTACAGATGTGGAACAGCGCCTGGCTGTGATTGCAGGACGCCGCCATGGGGTGCGTCGTAGGCCAACTCGGCCCCGCACCTGGGAGCGTTCGCGGGGGATGAAGCGGTGCCGTAGCAGCCTGCCGCTGGCTGGGCGGCAGGAGCACTGAAAGCCAACGGCGGGGCGGCCATAGCCATGGAGGCGCCGAACAGGGAAACGAGCGGCCGAGATTTTGGGAAACGTAGCATATAATTTTAAAAAAATTCCTACGATCACGCAAGATTTATAAAGGAGATGCATAGCAACAAGAAGGAGAGAGTGTGTCCACGTACCCTCGTAGACCAAAATCGAAAGCGTTAGGTTAACACGGTTGATTTAGTCGAAGGTCTTCACGATCCAACCGATCTAGTACCGAACGTACGGCACCTCCGAGTTCAGCACACGTTCAGCTCAATGACGTCCCTCGAACTCTTGATCCAGCAGAGGGTCGAGGGAGAGTTCCGTCAGCACGAGGGCTTGGTGATGGTGATGGTGATGTGATCTGTGCAGGGCGTCGCCGAAGCACTACGATGCTATGACCGGAGAAGTAAACTGTGGAGGGGGGCACCGCACACGGCTAAGAGAACAATTGATGTACTATGGGGTGCTCCCCTACCACCGTATATAAAGGAGGGAAGGAGGAGGCCGGCCACCAAGGGGCGCGCCATGGGGGGAGTCCTACTAGGACTCCACTCCTAGTAGGACTCGCCTCTCCACCCCCTCCCCCCCCCTTCCATTCTCATCGGAGAGGGAGAGGGAGAGGGGAAGGGGGGCGCCGCCCCCTCCCCTAGTCCAATTCGGACTCCCATGGGGGGGGGGCATGCGGCCACCCCTTGCGGGCTCCCCTCTCTCTCTCCACTAAGGCCCATGTAGGCCCAATATTTCCCCGGGGGGTCCCGGTAACCCCTCGGTACTCCGAATTATATCCGAACCTTTCAGAAACCATTCCGGTGTCCGAATACCATCGTCCAATATATCAATCTTTACCTCTCGGCCATTTCGAGACTCCTCTTCATGTCCGTGATCTCATCCGGGACTCCGAACAAACTTCGGTCACCAAAAAACATAACTCATAATACAAATCGTCATCGAATGTTAATATTGGTTCGACAGCGGCACATCTCCGAGAACTATGTGGACATGACCGAGACACATCTCCGGTCAATAACCAACAGCGGGACCTGGATGCTCATATTGGTTCCTACATATTCTACGAAGATCTTTATCGGTCAAACCGCAATAACAACATACGTTATTCCCTTTGTCATCGGTATGTTACTTGCCCGAGATTCGATCTCGGCGGTATCATCATATCTATTTTAATCTCATTACCGGCAAGTCTCTTTACTCGTTCCGTAATGTACAATCCCACAACTAACTCATTAGTCATATTGCTTGCAAGGCTTATAGTGATGTGAATTACCGAGAGGGCCCAGAGATACCTCTCCGATACTCGGAATGACAAATCCTAATCTCGATCTATGCCAACCCAACAAACACCTTCGGAGACACCTGTAGAGCATCTTTATAATCACCCAGTTACGTTGTGACGTTTGATAGCACACAAGGTGTTCCTCCGGTATTCAGGAGTTGCATAATCTCATAGTCAGAGGAATATGTATAAGTCATGAAGAAAGCAATAACAATAAAACTTAACGATCATTTTGCTAAGCTAACGGATGGGTCTTGTCCATCACATCATTCTCTAATGATGTGATCTCGTTCATCAAATGACAACACATATCTATGATCAGGAAACATAACCATCTTTGATTGACGAGCTAGTCAAGTAGAGGCATACTAGGGACACTCTGTTTTGTCTATATATTCACACATGTACTAAGTTTCGGTTAATAAAATTCTAGCATGAATAATAAACATTTATCATGATATAAGGAAATATAAATAACAACTTTATTGTTGCATCTAGGGCATATTTCCTTCATGAGAGGCCAAAAATGGATAGGCCGGAGCAATGGAGATCGTGGCGGCGGCAGTCGTCACCGAAGCCATCGATGCGATCGGGAACAGAGGTGCGGAAGCGAACGACCGTAACCCTAAACTGATACCATGAGGAACGTTATGTTTGTGGGAAACTGCATGACACCCAAAACGGGTGTGGCTATATACAATATACATGATATACATAGAAGCTACATATAAACATTATCTAACAGTGGTAATATTCGGCAAATGTTTAAAATGCATGCAATGTTTGAGAACTTTTTGTGGTAACATTGGTAGTCGTGGCATTAGTCAAAATTTGTCAAAAAAATTCAGAATTTTTTTATTGTCTTCAATTTTTGTTTTCATATTTTACTATTCACCCGAGCTCATATGAGCTCGAGCTGAGAAGGGCACTTTGGGTTTCTTGTACGCTTCTTGGCGGTTGTTTAAGTGGCAGAGCTGATCGCATCAGTTGCACAATGAGGCAGTTTATGTACGTACCGGTTAACTAACTTAGGATTCAGTACCTGCATTGGAATTTAGAAGATCACAGCCTTTTAACATGAGGCCGGGTGTACCCTATTGATCCGTTGTATCCCTTTGATGCTAGATTTTGAGTTTATAAAAGCACCACTTATCGAAAATTCAGGTCAGTACAGTGTAGGAACCTCACCAACTGATGGTACGTTACTGGTAGAAACAAGCTCACGAACAATCCTTCCGCAGGTGCCCTGATTTAGCTATGGGGTACATTTCACCCTGTGCGTTCGGTTTATATGGTTTGGTTTATATGGTTTTTTGATTTGTACAGTATTAATACTTCGGTAAATACGGTATAAAATTAAAATACGGTTCGGTTTCGGTATATACCGAATTATTTCGGTATGGTTTTGGTATATACCATAAAAACCAAAGTTGACGTGAATTTGAAAATGACGTAATAATAATTTGCAAATTTATGACTCAAAACACATACTATTTTACAACAAATAGTATATAACTATATATATAAGTATATATGCATGCATTGATTCATCTGTTGATGGTTATGGACGTGCTCAGCATTTTAAAAAGAGAAAAATTACTATGTTAGAAGAAAAATTTACGTGCTTAGTAGTGAATTTAACTCATGTACAAGAAAAATGACAACTTGTATGGTTGTTCATCTCAAGAAATATAAATTTATTTTTTACTTCGGTTTATTCGGTTAACCGTTTGGTTTTTGGGTATATACCATAAAAACCAAAGTTCAAATCGGTATGGAAAGTTCATACCATACTGAAACCAAAAACCATAAAATTGATTCGGTATGGTTTTTCGGTTCGGTTTTCAAATGCACAGAGTGAGGTATATTGACGGCTTGACGCAAACGCAGCAGAGCAGTGGCCTATCTTCTGGATCCAGGTTATGTTTCCTTATTCCGTTATTCATGTATAATGGTTTTTTCTATTTGTCAAGCTAGCATAGTGGCCCGCGCATCGCGGGCAACATGGATGTTTGCATTAGCTTTTCTGGTTGTAAATATATATATATAGCTTTCTATCGAGTTAATTTCAGAAAACGACCATATTATGGGACATGTTTGCAAAAACCACAAGTCTATAGTTTTGAGGCATATGCAGAAAACTAGCACAGCGGCCCTCGCAAATGCTCCGGCAACATCTATGTTTGCATTAACTTTCTGGTTGTAAATATATAGTTTTCTGTCCATACATAGATTATCATAATTGTGTAATATTATTCTTTTGATAGATAAAACTATAATCCATAAAGTGGATGATAACATCTTAAGAAAACTATATATTATTAAATGTGAAGTAAAATATCAAATGGAACGACTCTTAACATAGAATTAGAAATTTTACATGTTCATATAACAATATCTCATTTACTCATGGTACTGTTTACTTAGTTCTTTTATAAATTTCACCAATGGGTTTATCAAAAATTTCACGGTTAAGTTTTCCCACTATTACGTGAAAACACTAAACTTTAACACACATATCACGTCCTCTTCTACTCTTTGCTACATATCTCCGTCGTACATGCACTCTCTCCAATCTTTATCTTTTCTCACTAATCATCTTTTGTGCACTCTCGTTGCTCTAGAACACAACGATTTTATTGTTTCATCATTGAATTGTGTGCATATAGTTGGACCATAAGTGGCTGAACTTAGGAGTTTAGTGAGTGAATGTAGGCATGAGTTATCACCATCTAATCCGACGGTCTCGTCGATCGCCCGCCAGCGAGTCGGGATCACCAACTGGTCTAGGAAACTCTCAGCATGCACCGCATGCGCACGCTGCAGAATCCGTCACCGTCATCGTCCACCGTCCCAACTTTCAAAAGTATCAACGCATTAACCTTGCCAGGCCCAACTGCCGTGGACGCCACCACGACGCCAGCCATCTTCACCACCCGGCCTGCGCGCGTCCATCAACGAGACCCCGCTATGTCACGCTGCCAAGACCCGTTGTCGCCAACACGGTAGATGCCACACCGCGGCACCTCCTGATCCAGATCGCCGCCACACCAACTCAATGATGTCCATGAGCCACATATCTCCCAAGAACAAATATTGACCATGTATTAAGAAAATGATGAATTTTTTTGATCATGTATATAACAATGGAAGCAAGCATTTGTAAAAATACTGGACAAGTATTTTTTAAAAATTAACCAAGCACTTGGAAAATGTTGGACAACTATTTGAAAAATGGTAATCAAGGACTTGAAAAATGTTATATATGTATAGAAAAAGTGTTGGCCATGTATTAAAAAATGATGAATATTTTTATCATATATATAAAAAAATTAATCAAGGATTTGAAAAAAAATGTTGAACAAGTGTTTGAAAAAAGTTTGTCAAACGTCTGGAAAATGTTAAATGTGTATAGAAAACTGTTGGCCATGTATTCAAAAAATGTTAATAATTTTATTTGAAAACTGTTAATCAAGCATTAAATTTTTAAAGAATGCATAGAACAAATATTGACCATGTATTGAAAAAAAGTTAATCTTCTATTTGAAAAATGTTAGTCAAGCATTTAAAATATGGTAGAAATATCGATAGAAAAATGTTGACCATGTATTAAAGAAATGTTAAATTTGTATTGGAAAAATATTAGATGTTTATTTGAGAAATGTTGTTGACATATAAAGAATATGTAGTACGCATACCAAAATGAAATAAACAAAACCAAGAAATAAACAAAATAAACCAAAGAAAAAAAGAAAATGAAAATAAAAACCAAGTAAGAAAAGGTAAAACGAATGAAAAAAAATAGGAGAATAAAAAAGAAAGCGAAAACCAAAAAAAAGAAGAAAACAATCGGAGAAGAGAAAGGAAAAACAAAAAAATGGTAGATGAAACAAAATAAAACTCAGGAGAAATGTAAAAAAGAGATCGAACTTCGTGTGGCAGTGATCGAAAAGATAAATGGGTCGGCCCAGTTGCTATAGGAGACGAAAAAATCCTTGCGTGAGCTCCTACCGTCTCGCTTAATGCGAGACATAGCTCTTGCGCGAGACAACACCACCCAACGATCTAGCGCACGAAAAGATGAAACACTCGCGATGCCGCCGCCGTGTTGCACGCACGCTAGACGACAAGATCATTCTCCAAACTCCGGCGGTGGCCCCGTCGTTCGCCGTGGTGTCACCTCCGCCCCTGGCCCCCTATTTTCCCCTGCTTTTGGGCTCTCGGCCACAACCCTCCTGTCATGTGCATAGTTCACATGCGTGGCGCTGCTTCACTTTTTCAAAATCAGTGGACCTTTTCTAATTTGATGGATTTTTTCAAAATCAATGGACTTTTTCTAATTTGATGGATTCAAATTCGACGAACTTTTTCACATTTGATGATTTTTTTCTGAATTCGATGAACTTTTTTCAAAATCGAGAAACTTTTATAAAAATTTTGATGAACTTTCTGTCAAATCGATGAACGTTTTTCAAATTCGATGAACTTTTTTCAAATTCGTGGTGTTTTTTGAAATTTTGTTTGCATTTTTTTCATAAGAAATCATGTTTTACTAAATTTCGTGGCTACGGTTTTGTTCTTAATATGTTCGCGTTGTAATATTTCATTCATTAAGTCCTAAGTAGCTCTAGTGTTTAGCTAGCCACTCACTGGAGCTAAATTGCACAGACTCGATTCCTCACCGCAGCCACTTTTGGGCGTTTTTTTCGTGTTATAATTACAATTTTTCCCCGCCTTGAGTGTTCATTGGCCGGTCCACTAGCGTGCTGCAGTGAGCGCTAGTTGGCTCAACCGATGCATAAGGCGCCCTATAGTAGCTCCCAGGTAGAAGGTCTGCTGTTAAAGGAAGTGTGGTTTGTTTAGTAACAAGGGTGTGCGTGTGCAGAAAAGGGTGTGTATGTGTGTGCTAAGATTTTAATTTTTTGTTTTTAAAAATAATAGTAATTTAGGTTCAAAATGAAAATTCTAAAAATGTTCCAGAATTTACAAATTGATCTATAAATTTGAAAAAATGGAGGTGACCAAAAAAATGTTCATGAATGTGAAATTTTTCATGCGAATTTGGAAAATAGGTCACAAGTTTGAAACTTTTTCTTGAATTTGAAATAAATTTCATGATTTGGAAAAGGTTCAGGAATTTGATCAATATTTGTGCATCCAGAAATATTCACGGCTTCAAAGCTTGTTCACAAATTTGAAAAAATGATCACAAATTCAAAAATAATGAATTTGAAAAAATGGATGTGAATTCACAAAAGTGATAAGCTAGAAATGGCGGAATCGAATCCCCGTCAAGCGAACAACGCGCGCTTGCTAGTGGAATAGGAACTAGTTTTTCGTACAAAAAGAGTCAAAAATTCAGTACTCTTATTGATATTCTCTGCTCCCCTAGAATTTTTTTTCCTAAGCACTCTATTCTTTTCTTCTAGAAAATCGATGTACTAAGCTAACCCTATAAAGATTTCTAAATACTCTGCTATGGCTGATTCTGTTATACGCAATGATGACTCCAACTAGTATAAATTACCTGAAAAATGGGAGGCACGTCAATTGTAACAGCTATTAATCTCAACACTCAACAGTGTGCATGCTGGGGCAGATGAGCAGCTATATAGAACCCAAAATAAGGCTGTTTGCGGTTGCTTGCTGTTGGTTCCTTGCGAGAAATACTTAGCAGAATAGAGGGGCGTATCGAAACACACTCTTCCATTTTCACTTTGTTTCTTTCGCAAGTACTAATCGACAGGTTTATCATCAAGATTCACGCCAAAGCTGACAACTGACAGGCCATAACTCGAGGTTTAACATTCAATAAGAGTTGATTAAATTTATTGTCCGCAAGATCCACGCCTTATTATGTCAACGATGCTGTTGTACGAAATGTTGTTATTGTATTCCTTTTCTAATTAACTGGGATCAATCATCAAGATCCCCCACGATAATACTACCAACAAACAACCCTGCTGCCATGTGCAATCCATTCAAGACACCATCGAATCATCGAATGGACCATCGATGCATTAATATGTGGAGCCAGTAGTGAAGCTGTTGATGCTAGCCAATAAATTAAACAATGGATAAACAAACATATGCCTGTCGGTGGTGACATTTTACCTCCTATATGCGCATTCTTATCCTGGCCCGTCAGTTGTGTTCACCAATATGGGCCATGAACACCACTGATCAGTACTGACGAGTCTTTTCTGTTAGTCATGCATGATGGTTTTATTATCTCATGCAGATTATTCGTGCATTGAAAATACTTTTTGGGGTGAAAAAACTTGTCCTTGCCTTTATTGGTCGGGCTCAACAACGGCGAACTTGCGTTTTACTTTATTGTAGGCGTTTTCTACTTATTGTTGTGTTGCTCGTCACTGATTGGTCTCCGAAACCCCCGCAAAAAAAAATGATTGGTCTCGGCAATCAAGATGAAAATCCTTGTCTAGGCCGTCTACGGTCATACATGGCAACGCTGACATGAGTATATATATTTTTCCTTCTTAAAGGCACTACTGCGGAAGAAGTCGGCCTAATCGTAGGTGTCTTTTAATATCTTGTAGAAGTTAGGTCGTGGTTTCCTTTGTTATGTACTCTGCTTAATAATTAATAAGAATGGATGTGTGCATCACACCGGAGGTCAGGAGTTTTAACCTCATTTTCGGAAAATGAAAATTGGTTGTGTGAATCAGTCGGAATAGAGGCTGAGGGTCTTTCCCTCTTTTTCGAAAATAAGTGGGAAACTGAACGTCATGGGTTAAGCCGCAGATGTCAGGAAAACTATATTTTCTTAGGTCTCTTCACAAGTACTCGTCACTAAATTTAGATGTCCTCACGCGTTGAAGGTTCCCGTCATAGAAGTTAGTTTCGAAGGCCGGACAGGACAATAAGCAACCATGGGATTTGAGGTCTTCTGGTAACTCTGTTTTATGCGGTCAACTCCAACCATTATTGCTCCATATAAATAGGAGCAACTTCCGTTCGCTGCCTACTCTGACAAAATAATGCACCAGTCGGCATCTGCATGATCTTGCACAGTATACATGATAAGGCTTGAAAATGATAAATAAAACCTAAACACGACGGTCTAAAAAGACTTGGTATCTGTACTATGTGAAGTCGCTTTCTGTTTTGCACATCTCAAGAAAATTGATCTGCATCTAGCTAGTGCAAAATAAGACACTCACAACTGATGAATACAAATATGGTCGACTTGTTCTACTAGGTTTCTTAAAATGCAAGGTGAGTTGGCATTTACTAGCTAGCTTTGTGGCACCACTGGATATAATTATATTTGCTTTTTGATCTTCTTCTCTAAAGAACTCAACGCGCTGCTGTTGGAGTAATGTAGGCATCTGTTCATTTGACTGCAATTGGTTCATGAGCTTGTTAGGTACATACAGCATCTACAACCGGAAGTACCAAATTCCGGTCCCCAAACGCCCGCGGACGCGTTCGCGGGCAGTGACCCGAAAACATAACAAATCGAATACACAACCCGATACTTCATTTTTAAATCATCAAATCCATATTATTACATGCAACATGAAATTTAATCAAAGTAGAGCTCGTCCGGCTCCGCCCTGTCCTTGTCCGGCAGTCGGCTGCGTCCTTTGAAGTGTTGCTCCGGTCACCGGCGAGGTAGAGTAGGACATGTGCACGTACCCGCTCATGGAACATAGAAGTTCCACAGCGGAAAAAAATCCTTGATAATTTTCTTTGGGCTTTCGGGAGTATATAAAGGTAGGGGCATCAATAGGCAGTTGAAAGGTGGTGCCCGGTGCACACGGTGTCACACCTGAATCGATCTTCTTCTGAACTTCATAATATAAATTTTTCTGATTTTTTTGGTCCCTCAGAAATGGATTTATCTGAAAAGTCTAAAAATAGCAGAAAAAACAAATGACACTTGGCACTGAATTAATAGGTTAGTTCAGAAAATAACAAAAATAGATGGCAAAACTATGCCAAAATGATATAATTGTAGCATGAAATGATCAAAATTATATATACGTCTTACGGCATATCAGTGTCTCAGACTTGTTGGAAGCTTGGAAATTCACATTTTTTGAATGGCCCACTAGTAACACAGAAATATCTTTTCCGCTTCGGATCTTTATTGATAAGGAGGACAAATAGGTAAGTGCCACTCAGCGGGAACGGTACCCAACTTTGTATCGTATTGTTCACGATAAGAATGGTGCTCTTGCACATCTTCTTATAGTATCTACAACCGAACTTTGCAAATCGGGCCCCTCAAATGCCCGCCACTGACAGGTCAAGTCTATAATTTGCCTTCTCACAATTGGACACCTTAATTATCATATCTCAAATCAATACAAACTCATCCAACTACGTCGATGCATTACACACATCGTTCGGCTACTCCATCACTACTAACATGCCACCGGACTACCAAAATTTGTCATGTTTGGTTATGGTGGAGATCATCCACGGCTGTCCTTGCCCTTCCCGGCGCCCTTGCCGTCCTTCTGGCAGAAGTACCAGTCAAAGGCACAGTAGGGATCGAGCCGGATCTGCTCGTCGCCGGAGCTATCCTCGTTGTCGCTGTCCTCCTTTGGTGGCAGTCCGGCCATGGCAGGGACCGCCCGATTCTGCTCTCGGGCAAAGGCGCGTTTGTTCGTCCACTACCGTTTCTTCATAATGTGGCTGTCGATGGCTTCCTCCTCTGCAGCCACCCGCATCACCGCATCAGCCGTCTCCGCTGCTGCCATTGTCGCCGCTTACGGGCCTCGGCGGCCATTATCCTCTCCTTTCCACGGCGGGCCTCCCGTCCACGGCGAGACTCATAGTCCGCCCGACCGGTGATGGGAAGGAGACATTTTCCAGCTGTTGGCACCGCAATGATCCAGCTCAGAGGACCCGATCACCCGTTGAGCCGATTCTATGGAGTAGCACCGCACAGATCCTGTCGTGGCCCGGGCACTGTCATCCCGGGAGCGATGGAGTGCAATGCAGACCGCCATTGCCTCCTCCAACCCCGCATGGGATGACACCCCAGTCGACGGATCCGGACTAGTCGGAGTCAGATCCGCTGCCCGCCATGCCAGAGACGGCCGGAAATCGCCGGAGGTAAGCTTGGGTGGCGGAGGGAGTTGTGGGAGTGAAGTGTGATGGGGCTAGAATTTGGTCCTACGAGCGGATGGGGAGAAATATATGTGGGGTCGGGTGGGCCAGCATGGGCCGAGTCCGATGTGGCGAACGCGCTCGGGTGCCCCCATATCCGCCCCATATTTGGGCTGGATATGAGGGCTGCCGGTCACCCCGGGTGTTTGAGGCCTGTTTGAAGCGTCCGTCTGGATCAAAATTTCATGTCCGGTCAGTGGCCGGGCGGGCCGCCAGGGTGTTTGAGGCGGGTTTGGGGCGCCTAACTGTAGATGCTCTTCTCTTATGCAGATTCTATACTGATGTACATATTCGTTTTGTATGCAGTCTATATTACACCGAACATAGTACCAATCGTTGTTCAACGCGGCGTCTATGCGGTTGGAACGGGTGGCTAGGAAGGTTTTTACCTAACAAGGGTGGCAGTATAATCTTTGAATGACCCTCCACCTCCCTCGACATGGCGCCGCCCCCCGCTAGGGCGGCTCGGGCGGAACCCTAACCCCCACCGCCGCCGGGCTCAACCAACCTCTCCCTCCTCGTCCGCCGCCGTTGGAGGAGGTTGCCGGGCGAAGCCCCGGGCGGTTGAGGGCGGCGGCGGAGGCCCCCTTCCCTCCTGTGTTGCATTGGGTGAGGCGGGTCACCTGTGGCGCAGGGGCCCTCCTCCTCGATCTGAGTCGTGGCGGCGCAGCCGTTCGTTCAGCGATGGCGCAGTGGCGGCGTGGTGATGGGAGGAGGCGGCGGAGCTGCGGGCTTCGTGGAAGATCTGGTGGTGCAGGCTGCTCGGTGGGCTTGCATGGTCATGGCGGTGGAGGTCGCAGGGGCCAGCGGCTTGGCCGGTCGACGGCGGCGGAACATGGCCGGTGGCAGCGGCGATGTTCTGGCTGGATCCCGGTGCTGCGGCCCTGGATGGTGGCGGTTGGTGAAGCTAGGGCTTCCCGCGGCGGCATGGCGTGGTGCAGTCCCTGTCCAAGGCGGATCTATGACGGTGATCGGGTCTACGGATTGGTTCGGATCAAAGACGGTGACGAGTGCGCGGGATCGATCTCGACGTCTCTCGCGGCTTGGCGAGGCAGGGTGGGAGCCCTCCTCCTAGGCTCCAGTGGTGGCACACTCAGGCAGTGGCCGGTGTGCCAGGGCTCCTACGGTGGCACTGCTGTTGCGGTTGGTCGCCGGATCTAGGCGGCTAGATCTGGGCTTTGAAGGCGGTCGAGACGGTGCACAGGTTGTCTAGTGGATTACTTGGGACGGATCTGGGTGAAAACCTGGTCTTCGATCGATGGCCAGAGCCGGTGACGACGATGCCCTTATCATCGTTTCCTTCATGAAGGCATCATCGAGGTGAAGCTCCCAACTCCACTCAATACCTCTGGGGGAAAACCCTAGATCAGCTGATCGGATGTTGGCGGCAATCATGTGTCGTTACCCCCTTGGGGGCGGCATTCTTGGAGGTGCACTCGGCCTCGCGGGACCAGCGGACGACATCTTTGGTGGAGCGGTGCTTCATCCTACACATTGATGGCGGCGGATCTCTACGGCGTGGCACAGTGCAGATTCAGCGTTCGATGTGCGAGGATGGACTCGCGTAGGAGGATGACGCTATCTGGCGTCGTGGTGGCGTCGATGACAGAGAGACCTGGCACGTTAGATGCAACAGTACAACTCTGAAGATGGATTGGTGGCAGGTGGCTGCGGCGGCCTCATACCCGGCAGGCGTCCTGGTTGAGGAGTGCGCCGGACTAGTAGGTGCCCCGTATCCGGGAGGCGTCCTGGTTGGGACCTCAGGTCTTAGATGTTTAGGTTTGGCTGCGAGGTCTGCTTGGTATTAGCCCCAGACTATCAGCATCCCTTCATCAACTGGTTAGAAGTAGCGACAGATATTGCCTAGAAGGTGGTTTTAGTCTTACTATTGTATGACTTAAGGTCTTATGTGAATAATTAATAAAGTGGCCGCATGTATTGTCCAGATGCAGAGGCCGGGGGTCCTCCTCCTTTTCTAAAAAAAAACCTCCCTCGACATAGCTATAGCATCGGTCACATATGGCTTTATCGATGCGTATAGCTTTTATAAGATTGTTCATCTTGCGTTGTGCATCTATGCTTTGAACTGGTAAAACGTTTTATATTTAGTTACAGTATTACTGTATTTGCGGGAGAGGATTTGGGACATACAGATGCGGGGCACCGAGTCTCTTGCGCATGCTTTTTTTTTGGCTTTCGATTTTTCAATTTTTTATCTTTTGAATAAAAAGTTCAAAATAAGTTAATATTCAAGTTTTTATTTCTGATGAGGACTTTCAAACAAGATCCATTTTAAATACCTTTTGACCAATTTTGAAAATAGTTATTAAATTTCAACTCTTCAAACTTAGTAATGGCTTGAGCGATGTGATGAGTAAAAAGACGCTTGAAGTTTCAACTCTTGATTCTTAGTATGAGGGACCGATAAAATCATGATTTTTGTCCTACGACCGGCAAAAATAATGGCTTAAAGTTTCAACTCTGAAACTTGGTACTCGCTACCGAGAAAATCGGGATTTCTGCTATATTTTACGTAACATATACTCCCTCCGTCTCATAATGTAGTAGTGTCAAAAAACGTCGGAGTACAAAATAAATTTGCTGTGTTTTATTTCTACGTACTACTTATATTTCTGCGCATGCATCCATCGCAATGTAGAGGAGGACCCCACCGAAAAATCGGTTGAGACCTGAAGCCCCCCGATACTCTCGAGCCGCCCCCGCCCGCCAGTCCCCCACTCCCCATCACACCTCCACGCCGTCGACTCCCTCCCTCCCTCCCTCTAGCCGCAGCCACCGGCTCACACACCACCCCCACAAACCCACCCAACCACGCCCTCGAGACTGCCTTCGCCCATCCTGCACGCCGTCGAGCCTCCCCTCGCCCCGCAGCACCGCCTCCGCGCTCGCCACCTCTCTGACAGCCGGTGTCTCGGACCGGTCGACCACGCTGTAAGTCCGACCACCACATGCAGCTTCCCTGTGGTTTTCCGCTTCCTTTCTACTGATCCTACCTGCAAACTGAAATGTATTCGTCTTCTCTCTATGCACGTCCTGAATGGCTGAATCATAATGCTCATCATCTCCCTTGATTTTAACTTGCAGCTGCTCTCTTCTCCGCTTCCATTAGTCTCTCAATGGCATGAATTTCCGTAGGGTCTCCCACAGCCACCTTAAGCTAGCTAGCCTCTCCCTATTTCAGGCTGCCAGCCGTCGGCTATCTCACACGCCGCCGGTGCATCAATGTGCTCCCTGCCTTCTTGCCAGCCGAAACACCACCACCTATTTCTTCTTCACCACATTGCCAATCCAGATTCCAGACTCGCTGCTATGTAAGTCAACGGCCTGTAACTGAGGGAGGAGAGGACAGCCAACTCAGGCATCCACAAACTAGATCCACCACCAGAGATCAAAATTAAGTGAGAGAGAGAGGGGAGGGACCGAGCATGGACATCACGGCGGGGGTCATGGGTTCCGTCCTGTCCAAGCTGGACAAGCTACTCAAGGAGGAGTACAATCTGCCGTCCGGCGCCAAGGAAGACCTCAAGTATGTTGCAGAAGAGCAGAGGCGCCTGCAAGCTTACTTCTGCAGCATGACAGATGCGCCGCCAGACCAGCTCGATAAGTTTGATCGGGGTTGGTTATCCAAAATCAGCGAGGCGTTCCGCAAGAGTGAGAACATCGTCGACATCCTGATGGTTGAGTGCTCTAAACCAGCCGCTGACCCGGGTGTCTGCAGGCGGCTCTTTAGAAGGACCAGAGATTCACTGAATCCTCCTCATCAAGATCCTAAAGATCTGATTGCCCGTATCAAAGAGATAACATTGGATGTCCTGGACGTGTTTGCCACACATAAACATCTTGACGGTTGCCTACGGCCGTTGTACAAAGATGAGAAAGACCTCGTCTGCATCGACGGACCAAAAGATGTGTTAATCAAGATGCTGACAGAGGGAGATGACATGTCAATGAATCAACAGAAAATAGTCTCCATTGTCGGTCTTGGGGGATTGGGCAAGACAACTCTTGCCCATGTTGTGTACCATCGGCTTAAACCACAGTTTGATTGTGTGGCTTTTGTTAGGGTCCCCCTTAAACCCGACATGGTGGGATTGTTCACGGAGATGCTCTATCAACTGGATGTGAAAAATCATATAAACATCAATGAAGAAGCAATGGATAATATACAGCCTGTTTCTCTAATTAGAGGATTTCTTCTGAACAAGAGGTATGGATCAATTAACGAACATGTTTTTTCTTCTCTTGTAGACAATATGAACTTTATCAATGCATCAAGTAGATACAAAATACATGTGTTTTTATTGTTATACGTCATTGCAATTTGGTAGCTCTCTTGAATTTTGATTTGTGAGATGCGACAATGTGAGTACCCTCTATTTCTTAAAACCATTGTTTTCTTAGATGGCTCGATCTGCATGGGCTAGAGCCTGGCAGGTGTTCATAGGTGCGTAGTCATAGTTTGTGCTCAAATGCACACAGTTGCGAGGCAGTAATTACTTAGATAGCTATAACTATTGTGTTTTTTAGCTTTAGATATAGAGTCAGCCTTGCATGATTCGCTTCTCAAGGATTTAATGAACTTCTTTAACCATAGTTAATAAACTTGAAACGAAAATTGTACTCCTCTGGTTTCATTTTTGTCGTTGCTAGCTAGCAATTTACAGACAGGCTAGGCTCAATAATACGTACACATACTTTAGCAATCTTTGACTTGGTTGCCTAGTTATCGCAGCCACACTTATCCCGTCATGATTACTATATCACGCATATTATATGACTGCTTTATTTGGTCACCTTTATGCTCTTAGTAGCAAATATTATTATCAAGCCTTACTCGAGTTTGACTTTCATTGTCAAACTTTGACAGGTACCTGATCGTAATTGATGATTTATGGAACGAAGATGATTTGCATAGCATCTCATCTAGCTTGCCCAGTAATGACAAGGGTAGCAGAGTAATTACTACTACTCGTGTTAATGGTATAGCTAACTTGTGTTGCTCAGGCGGTAATGAGTCAATGTATGAAGTTCAGTGTCTTGGATACCAAAATTCCAGAGAGTTGTTTTTGAAGCATTATTTTCGCCATGGCAGTTGGCCTGATGCAGATACAGACATTTTTGATGATATCATTAGGATGTGCAGTGGTACGCCTTCAGCAATAATAAGTATTGCTTCGTTACTCGCAACCAAAGTAACCGCACAAAAGCCATGGCAGGAGATGATGAATTACTTACATTGTTCTTCGAAGCAGATGCCAAGTTCTTTAGGTTTTAAATCTGAGAATATTCCTGGTTTTGAAGACTTGAGAGATATTCTGTCACTTATCTACGCCCACCTTCCCAGCCCTCTGAAGGACTGTTTGCTCTACTTAGCAGTACATGCTAAGAACCAAATAATTCATAGGACTACTATGGTTAGGAAATGGATTTCTGAAGGATTTATCTCTGAAAATGCGAGGCATAGTCGAGAGGAAGTAGCAAGCGGGTACTTTGATGAGCTCATCAGCAGAAGTTTCATCCGGCTGTCAGAATATGATAACTATTCAAGGGAAGAGATGTATGAAGTGAATAGTATGGTGCTTTATGTTCTTAGGCAAATATCAGACAAAGAACATTTTGCTACCATCTTGTCTGGCGTTGGTATTTCAAGGGATTATGCTCATTATTTCCGTTTGTCAGTCCAGTGTTCTGGTACAGAACTTCCAGTGATGGATTCATCTCGCATTCGTTCCACAACTATTGCTGGACCTGCAAAGATTTATTTAAACCATGATTGGGTGTATCTACGGGTGTTGGATCTAGATGGCTACAAGGATTTGCAAAACTCTGATGTGGATCATATATGCCGAATGACCCTGTTGAAGTACTTGAGTCTCAAGCATACTCCAGTCACAATAATCCCTCCAAAAATCAGGAGACTACACTCTCTGGAGACTCTGGATTTAGGGCATACTGAAATCAGTAATCTCCCACCAGAAATTGGGCAACTGCAAAATCTGAAGACTCTCGATGCAGGCGGCATAAAAATCAGTTGTCTCCCGCCAGAAATTGGAAAACTTCAAAATCTGGAGACTCTGGATGTAAGACAGACAAAGGTGAAAGAGCTGCCTAAGGAACTTGTTCGTCTTCCCAAACTAGCCTATCTTTATTTTGGAGATTGTAATTCTGCTCGAGGAGTAAAGTTACCTGTCGGAAGTGACCAGTTGAAGTCAGTGAAGGTGCTTGGTACTGTTGATTCAAGAGAATGTTCTGGAAATGCCATGGAGGAGATTAGTGGACTGACAAGACTAAGGGAGATTGAAGTAATGTTGTATGATCAGCCTGCCGACATGGTACAGAATGATAAGTTAATGTCTTCCATTGGCAAGTGCGTGAATCTTGAATATCTGATTATTTATGGTGACTACAGCCCAAGCAACGAACTTCCTGTATCCCCCTATTTTCGTTCACTTGAGAGATTGAAAGTGGCAGGAAGATTTATGAAAGTTCCCCGGTGGCTTGCAGAGCTTACCATGCTCAGGAAGCTTGATATCAGAGTCTGTCAGCTAGACCAAGATGATCTTAAGATACTTGGAGCCCTGCCATCCTTGAGCACTCTCGCACTTGAACTGATTTGCATTATTTTGAAGAAAGATGTAACTATCACGAGCAAGTTGCATCCTGAGGAAGAAACAATTCCAGAAGATTGTTTCCCGAAGCTCGAGGTTTTCAGTTTCGATTGTCATGTGCCATGGATCACCTTTCAGCAGGGAGCTATGTCGACACTGAAACACTTCCACTTGAAGCTCTATGCTTGCCCAGATTATAAATTTCCTTCAGGCATCATCAACCTTCCTAGTCTTGAGAAGATTAGCCTCCGGTACTCTTCAGATCATGCAATCAGTGGCAGTATCACGAAAGCAGTTGCTACCATAAGAGAACAGGCTGCCACACATGGTAAGCCGATAAGGTTTTCTGTCAATGGCGATTCTGAGGTTGTGAGAGGAGGTTGGGGGAATGAATACATTTTCCCATCCAGATATTATTTCCCATGGATGTGGTTATGGGCTCCTAGAGAAACAGCAAGGTTCAGGCAAAACAATAGTTGATCCTGAAATCGTCGCCACTAAGAGTATTCGTGTTACAAACTTGCTCAAGCCTGTGCTGATATATCTTTACCTCCATTTCTTTCTCAGCTTTGTTCCCTGCCTCTGCACCATCATACTGCCAGCCTCCATTTCTCATGTTGGCAGGTATGTGCCAATGTTGGTTGCTTCGTTCAACGGGCACTTCCCTCTAGTTCGCCAGCCTGACGTTGGGCTCTGGTTTTCTTGGAAATTCATCATCTACTAGATACTCTATCTTCCTCTTTCTTGTTTCAAGACAAGCAAATACGGTTGGTTTAAAAGATGCCTGCCTGCTGAGGTGTAAAGGACAAGACATCCATATCATGAATAATGCTTGTATATGAATTGTATCTATCCTTATTCCATGCAACCCTTATTAATAATGCTTGTATCCTCATATGGGTATGGACTTTTCTATGATGTGTCATTTTCGTAACGCTACACTACGATGCTTATCATAATATCAGGAACTCTCCAAGTTATTCTATTTGACATACTTGATAGCACTGCTTGTGGCATGTATTGTACACTAATTTTTCTTTATCTATGGATAAGCTATATGTTTTTCAGGGCATCAATAGAAAACCCGATTTTTTGTAGGACCTACTTATTTTCATTGGTTTCAGATGATATCCTAAAATCCTGTATATCTTGACGATCAGGCTGATTTTAATGCAATCTGAGAAAAGACTGGAAAAAGACGGAGTAGTTTGGAAGTAAATGACATGTCCACTGGAGGTCGTCTTGTTATCCTTAAAGAGAATCACAGACAACCACATATTTATTTTCTCAGCAAAAATTTACGGCGAGTTGCAACACATATTAATGTTCATTGCCAAAAGGATCAGATTTTTTAATTCTTTTTTACTTTTTCTTTTCTTTCGATTTTACTGTTTTTCTAGTGCATTTGAGCTTGGGAGCAGAAAATCCATGTTCCTTCGGCAAGTCCGTACTTATGCCCGCAAGACAATTTTGGTGCTGAATGCAGAAAACCGGGAATTGCAAATCTGCGAGGCTAGTAACGGTAAACATCCACCGTTCCTGATGTCATGGGGATTGGTAAGGTTATTTCAGGTATAACAGGTGTGAATGGATACATAGGAATACTTGTAGATTAGAGAGAAGGATCTTTCACCTCTACAGATCAAAACACTACTCGCCTCTCATCACTGACCGGCCCTTGACCACGCGTCAGTGATGGCAATAGCACTGCCATGCCTCTTCAAGCGTGTCAGTGATAAGCTTTTTGGGGCTGGGCAGAATGCTTATCACAAACCGGTTTAAAACAGACCCATCTGTGATATTGTGTTTCTGTGACCAAAACAGCCCGAAGTTTATCACTGACATGCTGCTTTATTTGACTAGTCTGAGTTGATCACTTTGTGCATCCTTGATCTGAATGCGTACTTCTTCGACTGAAATACCCGAGTAAAAGATGTGAGTTGCAATTAAAATTTGTGCTATTGTTTGAGTTGTAAGGATGCATATCCATTATGAACAGGTAAAAAAAATGTAGTAGATGTATTTTCGGTTGGATCATGATGCTCATCATGATTGTGTCCATAAAAAGGGATTGTGATTTGATCAAGTAATGTATGTACTTGACAAATATACCAAATCAGATGTGATTTTTGCAAACTGTTAGGAGCTACAATACAAGAAATGTGCAGAATTGAGTGTTATTTGTGTTAAAAGTTTTCACGGAGTTAACCGTGTTTGGGCAAGTGCAGTCCTAGGTTGTTGACCTCCTAAGAAGAAGTCCACATTTTTGTGGGACCCCCCCCCCCCCCCCCCGGCATAGGAATACAGTTTGTGAATCTTGATTAAATGTGTGGTGTGGATAGGTCGGGGAAGTCCAGCCAGGTGTGGGTTTTTTTTCCAGAAACAAAAACAAAGACGCCCAACAAGCTGAACAACTGCAAGCCTTGGCAGAAGAATTTCCTTCGGTGCCTATGAATCTTTTCTAGCACTGATTTATGTACCATTTGTTCTTTTAGAAAAGGAGGATTACCCCCGGCCTCTGCATCAGAGTGATGCATGCAGCCCCTCTATTAAGCAAAGTGACCGAAAAGTCTGTGATCCAGAACAAGCTCGCTCAGAGCTGAAGAAAAATTAGAAAGTATAATATGCCACCAATGGCGAAAATAGAACGAGATGACTAAACACCTATCCTATTACTGGATCGCCATCCAAACCGGTTATAGATATACCGAGCTGCCATCGGGCAGACCCAGTAACCAAAGGCTCTCTGGCTTCCACAGGAGTGAGTAACAACCACATACGATATGTATCATTTGTTAAGGCAAGCTAGATAAACACATGGATTAAGGCATCATCTGGATTCTGCTATGCTACTGTAAATGAAAATGTGAGAAAACAATTTGTACATTTGGCTTGCTCAAGCGGTGTAAAGCATTACAGATAAAGCTCAAGGAATGTAATTAAAAGTAGATCGAGTAAATACTGCTCTGAACTTGCACAAAGAATAAAATTACACAACATAATATCTTTTAGAAGAAAACTCAAAGAATAATAATAAACCAGTAGTTGGCTTTTGGGTCACTCACTCGTGATACTGATCAACAATTATTCTTGGGCCTTTGTCATCTTCCCTCGCTGCAGTTGCCATATTGTCTACCATAGACTTGGTAACACCACCTGCTTTGTCATGTATTCTAAGATGCACCTCTTTTAGATTTTGAAGATTTTCGATGCCATTTATTCCACCCAAATTGCTGAACCTTAGCTCAAGCCGTTCTAGCTTCGGCATTGCATTATCTGGGAAGGTTAGCAGTGGCACCAATGGAGCTGAGAAGCGAAGAAGTTTGAGCTCCTCAAATCCGCTAGCTGGAACTATGATCTTCCCATCAGCCTTGTTTTCCCCAATGGTGGCAGCTGTACCAGAATCCACCTTTGCTGAAGTGAGTGAAAATGTGAGAGAAAACAGTGTCTTGACCTTGCTCAACTGGAGCAAAGTATCAGTAGTCAGTACCGTCAACGAGAGGGTCAACTTCGTCAAGATATCAAGTTCCGTGATCCATTGTGGGAGGTCAACCAACTTGCCAGACAGTTCAAGAGCATTCAGAAACTTGGGAGGGAAAGAGAGAGCAGTCAGCAATTTTAGAAACTCAGATGACTCATCATCGATTATCAGGGTGTGAAGAGAGTAGCCACCAAGATACTCAATTGAGGAGCTTAATTCTCTGAAAAGCTTACTTCCCTTTCCGATGTTGAGCTTGTAAATGGCTAGCTTCCTCAGTTCAGTTAGATGATGAAGGTCTGCCACAGCAGCCGCTGACCCCTCATCGATCTCGATACCCGACAGTATGCGCAGGGATTTCATTGTTTCCTTCTTCAGGTCTTCTGGAAGCCTCAATGCCTTCCGTGTTCTTTTGTTCCCACCAAGTATGTTGACCAGTCGTTCCAGCTGGCAGACAGTGCTCGGCAGCTCTGTGACATTGGTCTCCCTTATGTCAATAGTCTCCAAATACTGGAGCCTTCCAATCTTCTTAGGGATCTTGTCAATCTCTGTCCTTCGGAGACTGAGGTACTTGAGTAGAAGCATCTTGCATATCTCCTTGGCATGTTGCTTTTTAAAATCATTGCAACCTTCAAGATCTAGCACTTGCACAATTCCAAACTTCAATGAATTGGAAGGCAGTAGGGTCAAGCTCCCAAACAAGGTCAGAGATCGGACATGAGAAAAGTTCATGCCATCCATTCCTTTCTTGTATTTGGAGTCACCACCTTGGAGAGACAGCCGACGGACTTTGTTGCTAGGCAGCGCCATGAGCCAGTGGCCACCAACCACGGTGACAAAGTTCTCTTCGCTTGCCCTGGACACAATGTACTGGAGAACCATGTCATGAACTTGATAGCTCTTCACCTTCCCGTTGCTGCTGTGCTCCACAGCACGTATGATCTTCCTCTTTATGAGATGATTGAAGTATGTCTCCGCGACATCCTCCGCACTCAGCCCATCCTTCTCGCTGACGAAGCCTTCTGCTAGCCATCGCCTGGTCAGCCGCTTCCTGCTGATGTTTCGCCCCTTTGGAAATATGCATAGATACAAGGAGCATGTCTTGATCTCAGCAGGCATATCATTGTAGCAATGGCTTAGTATCCTTGTGACTCCATCCTGGCCAATAGGTTTCCCAGAGTCCGGTACCAACCTGGTGCAAACATCCATCCAGTCCTTCTCTAGTTTATCTGGGTTGCAGACTGCGTGCCCAGCCATGGTAACTATGGCCAATGGCAGACCCCCACAAATTTCCCAGAGTTCAGGTGGAATTTTCTTCTGGTTTTCTTCACTCATATTGGATTCGGCCATGAATAGTTCTTTAGGTTTGTCATCCCTAAGTACGCCCACTTTATGAACATGAACTCCTTTATCTCTTATGCACGCACTAGCAACAGCTTGAAACCGTGTGGTGAGTATTATGCTGCCGCCTCTCTTACTTTTAGGCAGTGAATTTCTTATCTTCTCCCACATCGATGCAGACCATACATCATCAACTAAGAGCAAGTAACTGCAATGAGGAGAAAAGACCATTAAAATTGGTACGTCTTAAATAAGCTCTTTACAGTATGTTATGCTATCTTATCTTATCACTGTAACTGGTAAATATGAGGAATACGAACATCGCTGGCTCCAGTGAGTCTGGGATTTTTCAGAAATAAAAAAAATCAAATTTAAATGTCTCAGAAACAGCTTAAACAACTTTCACATGTGCATGTAGATGTGTCCTACATATATGCGAAATTTAATTATAAATAATATAATATGTAAGCTACACAAAAAAGACAAATTGTGTACATATACAAATACTCAATCTATTATAGACATATTCTAGGCGTGCATACCATGTTAAATTTTACTAAGAATAAAGAAATGTCAACAGCAAGGAAATGAACTACACACTATAAGAACTTTGCCCCAAAAGTGCAGTATTAAACTAGCATATTTTCTATTTTGGATGCAACGCTTTTGCAATTTTGACTAAATGACCAATAAGTTGCTCATGTCTATGGTCAAATAACAATTGGTCGTATACTAGCCGCACCTTTTCTTTCTTTTTTCCCTTTTTAATGAGAGGTAATGATGTACATGGAGAGCACTATGCATGCTTGTATATATTATGTTCCTGTATACTATGCAACTCTTATGATTTTGCAATGACCTAATTAACCATAATGCAAACTCATCTTGAAAAATATGCTGTACCTTTGTTCCCCCAAGTGCTTCCTGAGATCTCGTGCAATATCTGAGGTGCTGCCACCAGGCTGATCATCGTCCTGGTGGCCCTTCTGTTTGAAAGTATCCCACAGGCTGCCAATGGCAGCCACGAGGCTATTTTTCTCCGAAGTGCCGACACCACTGCTGCCTTGCTTCTCGTTAGCATCTTTGGATTGTGGCATGACTTGACTATGTATGCTTTGTAGTATCGCTTCTATGTCGGAGCTCTGCGACACCGTGACCATGGCCCGGCAGTCAAATTGATCAGCAAATTTTTGGTATAACGCCATGGCCATTGTAGTTTTGCCCACCCCTCCGAACCCGACGATGGACAGAACACCTTGGCCATTCTTCTTAGGCCCCGTTTGGGATGTAGGGGCTGATGAGGAGGGATCTGTGGGAGATGTTGCAGCTGGTTGTTGTAAGGTCACCCATTCCCCGAGGTCCTTGATGTCCTTGTCCACTCCGACAGGCTTCTTGGTACCAACAAGCTCAAGGCTCATCTGTTGGTTCTCGGCAGCCTGGAATCCTCCAGTGGCAACTGCACTGGATTCCCCACTGCCACTCTTCGGATTATCGACGCCATACCTCGTACGCCGTTCGCCAATCTGCTGCGCACGTACCTTGAGCTCAGCAATGCTGGAAGCAATGTCGCGGCGAGACTGCCACGTCCAAAACTCATAGACCTTGGAGATGACAAACGCGCAGCAGACTTCGCCACCGGGGTCGTGGGAGAGGCGGTGCGCGAAGTCGTCCACGCAGTCCTCGATGTCGTAGGTGACATCGCGGATCTGCTCCATCCAGTCTTTCATCCGGCGGTCATGGCCCTGGGGAATAGTGCTGCTGAGGTCGCCAAGAAAGGCCTGCATGCTCGTCATCTCGTCGTTGATGTACTGGATGTCGCCGCGGACGCCCCTGATGAGA
The DNA here is from genome assembly GCF_018294505.1 of Triticum aestivum. Classification (NCBI taxonomy): domain Eukaryota; kingdom Viridiplantae; phylum Streptophyta; class Magnoliopsida; order Poales; family Poaceae; genus Triticum; species Triticum aestivum. The sequence goes on along the minus strand of NC_057811.1, from coordinate 7,898,870 downwards.
GCATACTCGTGAGCAAGCAGGCCACCGAGCTTCCTCAATAGAGATTTCATGGTGGCCTCCGAAGCACCCACCACAATCTCCATTGTTGGCACCCTTGGTGTTCCTCACTAGCACCTACCGAAAATTTCTGGGTTTTGATAGGATTAGTAGCAATAGATTGATGAGACTGGGCGTACTTGGGGGGCTTTGAGGGACTGTTGATTTTTTGTTTGCTGCAGCAGGCTCTGAAACTTGGGGGGATTTCTTGCTTCCATTTGTGCACGCACCCGGCACCTCCCTCTGAAAGTCTACACAAGCACTATATCAATATAATACCTACGGTTTTGAGTAATTAAACAAGGGGTCGGGTACCAAGACTTGGTATCCTATGCAAAGTCTTTCTGTCATATTCAGTCAACTCTTACCATTATTGCATTAGGCCTATACAGATAAGAGCATCTTGTTTAGGTTGCTTAAAACTAATGCTGGACTTGGCATCTATGAACTGTCCAATTGTCCATCATACTAGCACGGATAAAAATATGGCTCTAAACAAACTAACAACTTGAGTAATGTAGTGTCTAACTGTTCGATTGTATCATGCTGACACCTTGGCGTGTTAGGTTAGCTATTAGCTGTTGCATGTTCTCATGTCGGACATATTATCTGTACATACCTCCACGGCACATGAATTAGGAAGCTGCATTCCGGCTCTATCCTACTCACTCTGTCCCAAAATAAGTGTCTCAAGTTTACTACACCTTTGTACTAAAGTTAGTACAAAGTTGAGACACTTATTTTGAGACGGAGGGAGTATCATGCAGCAAAAGCTAGCTTGTGGTGTGGACACCTATATACTTAATCCAAAAACACCAATAAGTCCATCCTAACAAATCCAGTATGTCAGAAGGAGAATCATGACCCGAGACAAAGGCCCAGTTTTTTGTCCAGATTTTTTTCTGGACAGGAGAAAGGGTTGATCTGTTTCTGTAACTCGTGTTGCACTAGCATTTCTCGTTCAAACAACCAAGTTTTAAAACTCAAAACTAACAGGAAAGCCTTCCATGTTGGTCCTGCCAGGAATAATAGCTCTCCCTGGATAAGCATCTGTGTCAGGAATGCTGGGCCGAAACTAGACAGAAAAAGTTTATTGACGATTTTCAGTACCTCTATCCCTGGCGGCTTTGAACCATTAGGAAAAATTTAGGATTCTTATAGCGTAGGAACTCCTTCGCCTAATGCCAATCTTGGGTAACATACGGGTCAAGTCTAACACATGACATCAGGGAATGCGTCTCAAAATACAAATTAAACAAGGGTGCAGGTACTAAGACTTGGAATCCTATCCCACGTCTTTCGGTTATATCAAGTCAACTCTCACCATTATTGCACTATACCTTTACAGATAACAGCAACTTGTTTTGGGATGCCTGGACCAAATGCCAGCCACGGGCATCTATGTGCTGTCAATTGTACTGGCAAAAATAAAAAATAGGGCTCTAAACCAACTGGCAACTCGATTAATGTAGCGTCTAACTGCTGTTCCATTATACCGTGCCAACACCTTAGCTATTAGCTGTTGCACGCTGTCATGTCGAACATATTATCTCTATTAGCTATTAGCATATGAATTGTGAATAGACTTTAATGACGCGATGAACAAGAAACCAGGAAGCTGATTTCTGGCTCTACCCTATTATGCAGAAAAGGGTAGCTTGTGAAAACCTACATACTGATAATGCACGAACTCAACAAGTCCCAGGGAGCTCATGGGACTTCTAACAAATACGGCCTATCAGGAAGGAGAATCATGACCCGAGACAGAGGCCCACTTTGTCCAGATCTTTTCCAGACAGGGGAAAAGGGTGATCAGTTTGTGTAATTCGTGTTGCACTAGCATGCCTCGTTCAAACAATCAAGTTGTAAAACTCAAAACTTTCAGGATCGATCAGGAGGCGTGCATGCCAATGGTAGAGGCAGAGGCAGAGCAAAGAGGGGAAAGAGGACATCCACGCACCTCGGTAAAATCCATCACATCGTGCGGCCAGGGCATGCCCAACGAAGAAGAAGCGCACACTGGGCTCGAGCTCGCAATCTTGGCGGTTAGCATCTTGCGCGCGTGCGTGGTCTAGGATCGACATGGCGTCTCACAGCGTCGCTGGCATTCCGTCGAACACCTGCCGCGCGCCGTGGATGTGGAGGTGGGCGCGGCTGGCAGCCAGCCGTACGATCGCCGCGAGTCGGGATTACTTAGAGCGGACCCACACGGTTGGCGGAGAGGAGAAGGCCCGCCGGACCGGATGGGTCGGCGGCTGCGGCGGCGAGCGATGACGGAGTGGCAGTTGCCGGCACGGCGAACAGATGGACGGGGAGCATTTTTGTTTGTTGCCTGCGGCTGATTGAATCGGTGGGTTGGTAACCCACGCTGGCTGGCCACGTAGCCACCTCTGCACGTCAAAACGGGAAGCCTGGTGATGTGGCGCCTACGTGTACGCCGTATCATCCTAATGTGTTTTTTGTGAGAAAATCATCACCAAGTACTCGTATTTCCTAAGTCGGAATTTTACTTGTTGCAAAAAAAGAGTGGAACTAGAAAAACATTAAAAAATATATAAAACCTGCAAATTCTTATAGGACCATGCATTCGACTTATTTTTATCGATATTCATATATTCATTATCTTAATGTTCTCGTTGAATATCATACTACAAAGGGTTTCCCTATCATAAATACTCCTCTTCTCTTGCCAACGTTAGTTGTCCTGTCCAAGGAAGAGTTGATCCATCTCTTACTTAAAATGTATTTTTTTGTGCATACGCAAATCTTACGTATTTTTTCTTTGATAGTTAGAAAGATTTGATACAGGTTAGGTTAGGCACATGATCGTAAACACGCGTGGTGGTGTGATGCACAAAACCTGAGCATTACAAGAAGGCGGGGGGTGCTCAGCCCTAAAGCAAAAAGCCCTGAGCTAGCTTATATTGAGGATGTTATGTAATCCGGAGGCCTCAGCCTAGACCAAGAGACACACCTCGTCGTGGATGGTTTCAGTGACGCTAGTGATGGAGGAACAGAGACCGTCAAAAGTGCAGTCATTGCACTGTTTCCAAAGCCACCATTCATTGAGGGAGACGATAGAGGTGAATCCCTTGCACATCGAGGAAGGAGGCCACCCACCAGTCGAGGAAGGGGACGTCGACGGAGGGGTGGGTTGTCGTGAGCCTACACCAGGAGAGGATCTCGTGCCAAACTTGGCGAGAGAAGGAGCAACCACTGAGCAAGTGTTGCATACACTCTGTCTCTTGATCACAGAGGATGCACGAGGAGTTTTGCGGGGCGAACCGTGATGAGAAAATATGTCGTCAGTCCAACATTGTCCTTGGAAGAGAAAAGTCCACATTACAACCCTCAACTTGCCCACTCGGTTTAGATTTCAACCCCCAACTTGAAAACCGGTTATCCCCGCACCCTTAACTTGTAACTCGGTCCACAAATCAACCCCCGGCTCGGTATTGACTGTTTCTTACTGTGTTGACCGATGCTGACTCCTAACGTAAAATTTGTGAAAGAGGTAAATGCACCGGTGGTACATAAAGTTGCTTAGGATGTGCAGTTTGGTGCCTAATATTGCAAAATACGAAAAAGTGGTGCCAAAACTTGTTTTTGCGAGCACATATATACGGTGCAAATCAGACCTGCGGGTGTATCCTGACGCATGGGGCCACTGTCAGCGGCTGGCGCGTAGCGTTTTACAGATACCCCTTAAGTTTGTACTAGTCGCAGGGTAAGAGCGTGAAACGGCGGGAGTACAGCAGGCTTCTACTTTTATCAAAAATCTGGTCGTAGCTCACTGGTAGCTAGCACGACCATTCTCTGCCTAGGTCCTGGGCTCAAACCCCAGGCCACCCAAATTTTTATATGTCAGTTTTTTTTGTTGCGGAACTACATATAGTGCGTCACACTTATTGCCAGAAGAACATACAGTTCAAATGTTTATAGTGAAAAATCACCTGTAAAACAGCAAGAACATACGGTTCAAATGCTCACAGTAAAAATCATCCATAAACAAGTTATATTCATTTTGTAGAGGAAGATTGCATTATACATATAGCAACATCACAACCATCACAGACATCACGGATAGCAACAATATTGCATTAATAAAAGGACAAGGTTCAGTAGCACAAAAGGGAAGGTTCAGAAATGTAATACATAGTAATAGTAGTGCATCAGTTGAAATGCTTCAGTTGTTGCTCATCTACTTGAACTATAGTGAGAGAAAATGCTGCCAATCATCATCTAGTTGTGCATTCTGTGTGAACACAACCTCTTCCTCTGCTTGGACATAATTTGGTCCTCTTGAAGTTCCTGTTCCTGTAACATTATCCACGTCATCTCCAAGAGGGAGGTTGTAGAAGCAAGGAGCTGCTGCTCTTGCTCGTCTAGCATTAGTTGGACTTGCTCCTCTTCTAGCATTTGCATTTGCTCCTCTTGTAGTAGTTGCACTTGCCCCTCTTGCAGCACCTCCTCTTGTTCCCCTCCCAGCCCCTCTTATTGTTCCTCTGCCAGCACCAGCCCCTCCTCTTGTTCCTCTCCCAGCCCCTCCTGTTCCTCTTCTTGTTGATTGTTGCCTTCCCCTTGACATAGCTGTTGTCACTCTGGCAGATGGAATCTCAGCCCTTGCATTAGCAATGAAAGTGGATTCTGGCAGTGGACCAAAGTCCCTGACAGGTGGATATGTGAACCTCTCCTAATGAATCAAATGAGATGATTATCAGTACAAAAACCTCAACAATAAAATAGATTGAGCTGGAGTTTTAGTTGACATAATACCTGTTCTTGCATCATGAAAATCATAGAGCCAGGAGTTTGAGTCGGATCCAAATCAGCATGCACAGTATGCGGCATTATATCCTGAATATGGTTAAGAATAGGTTATGCAAAGCACTTTTTTAGAAAACAACCATATTGATAATAGTTTAGAACATTACATCGATGATGGACGGATCATCATAATCTTCTCCTGCTTGAGCTACTTCTTCATTTGGAATGACATTCTCATGCTTGTAATGGCCCTTTTTGTTATGATCAGGTGCTCCACTTATGGAACAGTGCATTGTGGATCCATGTTTGGGAAGCTTCAACCCTCCATGCTTGTCCTTTTTCTCTTCTGGATCTTTCTTCCTATTTTTCTTCGGCCTCCCCATGACTTTCGTGTACAAAGGTGGATACACAATAGTGCCATACATTTTTTCACATCTAGCTTTGTCCCTTAATGGCATTATGTTATAAGCATATGCCTTTCTATAACTCTCCACGGTATAGCACATATGGACCATGCTTTCCGGTTCAATTCTTTCATGTCTGAAACAAGCTACGGAATGATGGCATGGGATGCCAGACAACTCCCACTTTTTGCATTCACAGTTGTTCATATTCAGATCCACCAAATAAATGTTTTTGAAGGATGTCACCTGGAAAACTCCTCTACCAGCTTCTTGAACCATACAATGAGCAGCCCATTCAACATATTTATCAAGCTTTTTCTGGATCTTTGGGCAGAGTCTCCCAGTCCACTTATCTGATTCTTTTTGTTTGGAAACAATTCTGTGAGATATCTTGTCATGAATGTTCTTTAACATTGACACCATTGGTAGTTCTCTTGCCTCCAATATATAACTGCAATTAAGAGTGGGCGTCATGGAATGGTTTTGAAGTACTACTGAAATGCAATTAAGAGTGGGTGTCATGGAATGCAATTTACAATGAGTGTGATGGCATGGTTTTGAAGTAATATGTGACTACAATTCGTACTGAGGGGATTCACATGGTTTTGAACTAATAAGTAGCTGTAATTCATAATAACATATCGATGGATTGGAAGCTAACCTGTTGAAAACTTCTGACATGTTGTTTAATAAGATATCACACTTTGGGATGGGTTGAAAAAAGCTAGATGAAAGTACTGAAATGAAAAGGAACACCTACTAACCTTCTGCTTATCACTCATTATAGTGCAAGGGGATGTGTTGCATATATTGAGATCATCCTTGAGTGATGCCAAGAACCACTCCCAGCTGCTCGTACACTCCACCTCACACAAGCCAAAAGCTATTGGAAATATACAGTCATTGGGGTCAATAGCCACAGCTGTAAGCAGATTCCCTTTGTACCTAGTCTTAATGTGACAACCATCAAGAAATACTATGGGCCTACAACCAGCAAGAAACCCTCTCTTGCAAGCATCTATTGACCAGTACAAAGTTGAGAAATGATCTTGTGGCAATTTAGTTTTCTCATCTATCACTTCCTTTGTGCAAAGGAAAAACTTGCTGCCTGGGTTAGTTCTTCTAAGCTCCTGCCCATAATCCCACAGCCATTTGAATTGGTCATCATTTTCACCTCTAATCTCCTTAGCAGCTGCTCTCCTTGCCCTTCCCAATTTGAATCTGGTTGGAATCATGTTGTATTCAACCCGCACTTTGTCTTGGAATTTCTTCAACGACATTTTCTCATTATCTCTGAACTCTTCCCTGAACTTTCTTGTAAGAAAAGGTGCAGTCAACACTTTGAGATCCCAAGCTTTAGTGCAGGTGTGTTTACCTTGAAATTTCTTGATTACAATGCTACTTGTCCTGTTATCCTTGCCTGCCTTCATATACCAAGAGCAGCCTTCTTTGCATACAGCAACTAATGTAGTTGCTGTATTTCTTGTCTTCCTCATTACCACTCTATTTCTAACACTATAAGCACTGATAGCAAGTCTGAGCTCCTTCATGTCTCCAAAAATCATGCCAAGCCTGAAAGTTGGTGCGTTCAAGTCGGTCTCTGGGTTAAATGCTCTAAAATTGTATTTAAGTTTTTCCCTTTCTTCTTTGCTCAGATCCAAGTGACTGTCATCTAGTGCATCTTCAGGTAGTTCTGCTTCAATGTCAGGTATGAACTCACTCTCTCTATGATCACCAACTTCTTTGTCCACATTCCTGTCAAACAAATCATCATCACCATCTTCTGCATCAAAGTCGCTATCATAAAACTCCTCATCTGTTTCTTCATCACAAACATCCTCTTGTCCCTCGGCGTCACTACTTTGTCCTCCTTCCATTTCTTCTGCAGCATCACCAACACCTGCACTTGATCCTTCACCGAAGTACATGGACCTCTAACTCTCTTTGCTCTCTTCTGTTTTGGACTCTTAGGATATTCCGAGGACAATGCAGCTTCTTTTCCCTTCCAGCCTTTTGTGGGGGTTATAACTCTGGGCAACTCAGGAGCTCCATCTAGCAGCACATCTTCTTTGGTCAGGGTTTCCAAAGTATCACCATGGTCAACAATCAATATCAAATTCTTGTGCTCAATTGTTGCTGAAATCATTAACAAGATATCTGCATCACATACAATCTCTTTCAGTCCATCAGCTACTGACTTTCCAGGCTGGCACCAATAAACATTATGCTTGTCCACAGCTCTGTCATAACCTAGTTGCTTGAGAAAATCATCAATCCACAGTAGTGACCAAGTGTCACTATCACAGTTATCAAAACAGTCCACTTCATAGTCCATATAAGTCATGTTGCAACCGGTTCCACAAAAAAATCCTTTGTGGTGTATTTGGACAGTGAAAAGGCCATCAAAAGATCCTGCAATCAGAAATGCATCTTCATTTGTCAAACCATTTAACATGCTACAAACTACTGAAACTGACAAAAAATTCAGTAAACTAATTCTATCATACAAACCACTTGTTTTCCTATGTGTTAATTAAGGTGTGGTCCACGGGTCAGCTATACATTAGCAGAGAGGAGAATGAGATAAATCAGGGATTACCTTAAGCTAATCACACAGCTGGGCAGATCTGGCAGTGGTGCTATCTCAGTGTGGACGCGGTCCGGTCCCTGACCGAGCCATGCTTTGGACCGGCCGCGGCCGGTCCGGTCCGGACCGCACCGAAGTGGCTGGCGGTCCATATTTTCAGGACCGGACCGGCTGCAGCAAAGCTCGGTCAAGACCGAGAGGACCGACTGGGCCGACTGTATATGTATCCTGGGAGTGCGCTGGGAGGTTCTTGGCTCTGTTTAGCCACTGTTTAGTCGTCCTTGTATATTCTGTAAAGCAAATGGACCAAGAATACAGCATATATGAGACAAATTTTGAACATTTAGAATCTTTGTTTCGAAAGAGGATGGAATCGACAGTAAGTAAGCAAGTTTTGCAATAGGTTTACAATGACAAGCTGAAGAATGGATGAAAGATGATAAAAGAAAATTTTGGAATTCAGTACCAACTGCTAACAATGGTGTATTCAACACTCAATAAATCAGTGTGAACTGCTAAAAATTCAGTACTAATTGTTGAAAATTTTGGCACTGAATACCTCGGTCAGAGATAGGATAAAACAGAGGAGAGGACAGAGGAGATCGAACAGGTGCAGGGGAGACGGCGTGCAGGTGCAGGCACATCCTCCCCCTCCTCCAGCTTCGTGGTCATCTCTGATCGACAGCAGCAAGACGGCGAGGAGGTGGTTGACGACGGACAGGTGGAGACGGCGGCGGCCGACCCTCAACTCGACGGCGGGCAGCTGCTCGCGCTGCGCTCCCTCCTCTTCTCCTCCTTCCCTCCAGTACTACGGCTTCGTGGTCTACGGCGAGGTGGTTGACGACGGCAGCACCAGGAGGTGGTCGACGGCGAGAGGTAGAGGCGCGGCGGCGCGAGGTTGTGCCGAGGAGAGGAAGGCGAGGAAGATGGCGGCGCAGGGGAGGAAGAGGGGCGGCGCGTGCGAGGAAGAGGAGGCAGTGGCAGTTCGCTAGGTCACGCACGCACGATATATGTGTTTGGGCTCTTCTGATTAGCTTTAATTGGGCTGGGCCTTCGGTCCTCCGAGCCGGACCGAGCTTTAACCGGACCGGACCGACCGAATTTCGGTCTCGTTTTCACGGACCGGACCGGCCATATTATCTAGCGAGCCAGGACCGTACGGTCCGGTCCATAACGGGCCGCGGTCCGGGCCAGAAGCCCGCTCGTCCCGTCCACCCTGAGTGCTATCGGCGTTTGAACGCCGGTGGCCACTACCCCTCAAGACTAAGATTTTTGTGTGGCAGCTATTACGAGATCGCATCCCTTCAGGGACGGAGGTACTTAAGCGGCCCGGCCCAGTTAATGACTTGTGCCCCCTGCGCGCGGTACCTGAGACCTGGACCCATATCCTATTCTCCTGCACGGCGGCGCGGGTCCTATGGAGCAGCAGGAGCCAAGGTAGCTCGTCCGCACGCGGCCGCGCTGGGGCAGCTTCCCTCTTTCGGTGTCGACGTGCCGCAGCTGCACTGGCTCTATGACGCCTGCGCGTACCGGTCGCCCCTGCAAGATTCCCTGCAACTCTCTTGCGCGCATAGTTCCCCTGGCTGCTGCACTCCCACGCTTGTGCGCTGTGGCGCTCGAAATAGACTTTCGCCTCGTTTTATAGATAAATCAACGATTCATACAACTAGCATTCAGACAACATAAGAGTAACGACGGCTAGAACGGCAACACAATCATGCCCAAGAAAACACGAGAGAAATAGAAGAAAAAAATCCACCTATATGTGGTGTGAGCTATTGTTCCACCCACTGGAGGCTCCAGGATACCGATGCCGCTTTGCACACACTTGTCCGTATCTCCTTGGATGCCCTTAGTGCAAGAAATAGAGAAGGGAAGGCGAGAATGGCGATAAACCATATTCTCCAACATATAAATACCGTCATCTCGATTTCTTCTCTCCACATCATGGATGTTAAAATGGATGAAATTGAGTGAAACATTGAAACCTTAGCGAAGAGAATTGGAATTAACGAGTGGTAGATGATTTTTCTTCCTTGGCCCATCTAAGTTATATGTAGGCTCTCAGCCCTTGCTTGAATCAGCCCTCCTCCCTCATGAAGAAACTAATTTTATACCCACCCAGAGGGAAATGTTTGGGCTGGATGGAGCTTGACAACGAGAAATGTGCAAGCTAGGAGGATGTGGTTGGAAGTTTTTCGAGATGCTGTCTTACGCAAAAGACGAGTATACTTTAGAGCCCTATGGAAAAAGGATACGTACCAGTCCGCATCTCTATATTGATCTGCGGCACTTCTATCAAGTTTTCTTTACCTCCGATTTCTAAGAAATGGGTAACTGAATCTCTTTGACTGCATTGTTCGATATTTGCAGATCAACATAATGCTATGACTTAGAGTGTTCAGGCTCGACAAGGATGACGGCTTGATCATGAGACCTCTATTTTCAGCTAGCTTTTGCCTTGATGCGCCGCTTTTGCGCTATTGAACCTGTGGGTGTGACCTTCTTAGCTTTATCCTGAGCCATGGGCTCGATGACTGTTGTATTCGGTTCGTAAGACTTTAATTGTGTGGATCCTGCCTAGTGGCTTTATTAATTTAAAGCCGGACGCTCCTAGCGTCTATGTTCCAAAAAAAAACTTAGAGTGTTCTAAATGCAGTGCATGCACTTTTTGCTATTTTCAAATACAATAATTTATCATTTGTATGTAGTCACATGCTAAATTATCTCTCAAGGAATATGTGGAATTTTTTTGAAACTTCTATATATGTTTTCTTCTGTGATATTTTAAATTTCGAGCTCACTCTAGCCCATCTCCAAATCACCTCATTCCAAGTTTATTGACTACAACCATGTGATTCTGTGAATATATTACTGTCGTGCAGAATAAACGGTCTTTCTATGCCTTCAAAGAAAAAATGCAGGGACAGCCCGACAAAACAAGAAATTTCTATTCTCGCGTTCTCATTAGGACTTGCTTTTGTTTTACTTACATTGTAGGGACATTATGACTTACTTTGGTGTATGTTGCATGACATGTTGATTTGGGAATGATAGTACCTGCTTATAGTATGTACCCCCTCCGTCCCACAATATAAGGCGTTTTTGGCAAACTAACATAGCTTGCAAAAACGTCTTATATTATGGGGTGGAGGGAGTACTTTCTAAAAATTCAAGATCGAATATACACAAACTTGGTAAGTAGAGAGATGTATGCAACAGTGTGCATTCACAAGTTGAACTCCGCACACATGTGGCACTAATGCACCGCTTAGTTGCAGCCGACTCAGGAAGCCAGATCCGTGTGTTGTGGTAGTACAACTTGATTGCCCCCAACTACTGCAGTTTCTGCTTTCTACTTATATGATGCTTATATGTACATCACTCACACACACACACACACAGAGAGAGAGACAGAGAGAGAGAGAGAGAGAGAGAGAGAGCTTTTGGTGGCAAATATCTCTAGTACTTAGTTTACTTTATTTTTGAAAAGGAGGATAACTCCCGGCTTCTGCATAGTACTTGGTTACATCAGTCAATAGTCTTGCTGTTACTTCTCACTTGAACTAACAACAAAGAGGGTCTTCTAGCACTAATGTGCATGGTTACGTACGTCACTTTTTGATTATGGGGCTGCGAGAAACCATACCTCTTTACTGGCTTTTAAAGAAATCTGACAACTTTGACTGGTACAACGAGGCCAATACTGCTTTCGAAGCACTCAAGAAGCAGCTCTCTGAAGCGCTCATTCTTGCAGCTCCTTAGAAGCAATGTTGCTATACATCGCAGCCGACAACAGAGCCATCGGTGCGGCTGTCGTGGTAGAGCGCAAAGAGAACCTGGTCCAGCGACCGGTCTATTATGGGGCTTGGGAAGCACCGGGAATTCAGGGTATACATGCATTGACAGCAAAACTCCTGTGTTTGCTAATCGCTGACACTGTTTTCATCATGAATGTGGACAAAACTCCTGTGTTTGCTGACACTCTGTTTCATCATAAACATAGAAGTCACTCGTGTGCTCTCCTACCTTTGTTAACGTCCTATGTGTGCCATGGTTAGAGAGTTGCTCGGGCTACACGGCGTGTGCCTCCATGTATGTGAAGGGCACAACAACGCAGTGTGCGGACATGCTCTAGTGTGATGCATGGACGAAGCTGTGCTGTGTGCCTGCGTGGGTGTAAGAAACGGTGCTTGATCGGCCCAAGAAAAAGATTTGAAGGCACAAAGTCACAATGTGGCCGTATGCTAAACACCTCCCAGATTCTCTTGACCTTCCATAGTTTGGAAGACAATCATCTATCTAGATAGTAAATATTGGTAGGTTATTCCATTTGAGGTACCCAAACCTCTCTTGGACAGGAATATGTGAGCTCCAGAAGAAACAGGACATCTATCTTGCTTAGAGATCTCACAGGGGCAACTAGTTTACCATCATCTGTAGTTAATCTAGAAAATTTGGTGCATCTATTAGTCGGCGAGTTTGTTACATTTCCTGAAGGAGGAATTGGCAGGATGCAAGCACTAGTGACGTAGAAACTAGTCAGAGGCTTTAATCAGCCAATTCAATTTTCTTCAAGATTTTGGCAAGCTACAGAGTTTGTGGAAGCTGAATATTGATCTTAGCGATGATCAAGAGGCCACTAAAGATACAAATGGGGAGTGCATGAAAGCCATTGCATCTTCTCTCTATGAACCAGGCACACACAATCTTCACTCTTTATCTATCTGGAATTGTGATTGCAGATTATTACTGGAAGAAGAATGGTGCCCTGCTCGGCTTGGTTGACCTGGTGGTCAATCTCCCCAAGGGTTCCGAATTTGATGGGTTCCATCGTCAACCTTGAGCAATTATGGATTGAACTGTATAAAGACCTCTGCATCCTTGGAAGCTTACCCGCTCTCACGACTGCGGAGACAGCACTCAGCTTATTCGGAGACTGCCCTACTCCGGATTTCGTCATCTGATAGCTCATTCGGATACATACTACAGCTTATTCTTTCTCCTTATCAGTTAGGAGTATAAATAGTTCTGACAAGTTTAACCTACCATGCATTGATTGTGGTCGTTCTCGAAGTCTAATGGAGTGCAATGGTTGCCAACTTGCCATAGCTTTACTCCAAAGTTTACCCAAGTTATGAAGGGCTGAATATCTAGCATATGACCATCAGTACAGCAGAAAAGTAAGGCAAAAGGTGCCAAGGATAACTTATTAGGACAAATCCAGGACTGACAAAACTAATTAAAAATTGCAGCTTAGCTGAGGCCAAATGTGCAACTCCCTTGAAGTAGTAGCCATCCATATGTATGAAACACACATAGTGGATCAACAAAATGGTGACAGTCAGAAAGCTTACTACTAGCTTGTTGGAAGAAGTACTAAAAAATCTCTAGAAAAGGTTGACAGTCAGAAATTTTGCTACAGTTTCTCCAACGATTATTACATTTCAGACGTACTAAAAAAGGAAAAGGTTGGAAGAAGTAACCTACAAAGAGAAGTTCATCGCTCAATTAGCACTCCAGAGCATCTAGGCAAAATCTCTAGAAAAGGTTTCAATCAGTGCCCTGTTCCAGAAAATAGTGGTATTTTTCGGGGAGTAACTCCTTATATTCCTGGCCTTTCCCCCCTGACGCAACTGCAGCCAACAAGCTAGCTGTGGAAGCTTCAAGGGTGAACCTCCTCTCATCAATTTTAGACAGATAAGTCCCAGCCCTGGGCACCTCCCCTTTCCGAAGTAAGCTTCTAACTATAGCATTTAGCATATGGGAGTCGGCAGCACATCCATTCTTCTCCATAGAAAGGAATAGATCATCCGACTCTTGTAGAGAACCTTCTTCTATAAGTTTTTGTATCATTAAGCTATATGTAACAACGGTGGGCACTAATCCTTTGGCCCAGATACCATCAAACAAATCTTTAGCCTCTTCCTTCCTGCCACCTTTAAGCAATGCACCAATCATAATATTCAAAGTGATAACACAAGGCTTAACGTTCCCGGCCAACATTTCCCTGGAAACAACCAATGCATCATCTATCCTTCCATTCTTAGAGTAACCATCAATCAGTATGGTATATGTGATAACATCTGGTTTCAAGCCAATAGAGACCATATTGTCAAGTAACTTCCTCACTTCATCCATCTTACCATCGAACAAGTATCCACCTATCAGTGTGTTATAATTACACACATCAGGCTTCACACCCATGTGTACCATCAGGTCGAAGAGATCTTGGGCTTCCATAACCCTTTCATTTTTGCAAAGGCGGTCCATAATTGTGTTGAAGAACACTGTTGGGACAAATGCCGCGATCCAACATCTCAGAAAATAGTTCATCAACCTTCTCCCATTTGCCACAAGAACAGAAACCACTAATAAGGGGGGTGAAAACTATGATACCAGGGAGTAATCCTTCAGTTATCATTTGATTGTATTGGGACATAGCATCATCCATTCGGCCCATGCTGCAAAGTAAGTCTATTACTGCTCCGTAGCTCACTGCATCAGGGTTCAATCCTTGCTGCCGCATTTTCGTAAATATATGCATTACCACACCAACCATTTCTTCTTTAGCATATGCAGATATGAGTATGTTGTAGACATGATGATCTGGTGCAATACCATTTTCTACCATCAAATCAATGAGACAATGCATATCATGAAAAGATTTTTCCATAGCATACCCATGCAGTAGAACGCTGTAGGTATAAACATTCGGTTTTTGGCCCAAACTGATCATAGAATCAAAAATCTTCCTAGCTTCTGCGCATCTTCCGCTCTTGCAAAGATAATCCATCTGTATATTGTAAGTTACAACATTTGGTTGAACACCATTTCTAGACATTTCCTTGAAAATCCGATCCACCTCTTCGCACTGTCCTAATAAATAATATCCATGTATCAGACTATTATATGTGGCAACATTTGGCAGAATTCTTCTATCAAGCATCTGTTGAAGAACCTCCTCAGCCTTGTCCATTGCATGAAGCTTGCACATGCCAGAGATGATTGAACTACAGGTCACAGCATCCGGCGATACCCCCTGACGCAGCATTTCACAAAATAGGCTGTAAGCCTTGCCTACCTCACCCTCTTTCAACAAGCCATCAATCACGGTGTTATAGGTCACCACATCAGGTCGGCAGCTACCTCCATCCTCAACCATCATGTTAATCAGCTCGAGAGCCTCTTGACTCCTCTTCTCGTTGCAGAGACCCTTGAAAAGAATGCTGTAGGAGAAAATGTTGGGTACACAGTTAAACATGGGCATTATTCGGAGTACGATGTCCATTGCATAGCTGGTCTTGTTCTCTGCACAGATGGCCTTGAGTAGGTGGTTGAAATTGACGATGGCTTCTGCTGCAAATCCCGTCTTGATGATGTGTCCCATGGCAGTGTGTCCAAGGTCCAGGCGGCCAGCGCGGCAGCAGCAGTCGACCAGAATGGCATAGGTGATACTGCTGGGCGCCACCTTGGACCTTGCGACGCGGTTGAAGAGGGAGACGCCGAGCGCAGGGCAATCACGGCAGACAACGGTGAGGAGGCAGTTGATGGCATGGATCGAGGAGCGCCCAGCAACCTGGAGCAATTCGTCAAACAGGTGGAGTGCGTCCTCGGTGCCAATGTCTCCGGCGTGGTACCGAGCCTTGATGTTCTGCTCTAAGATGCGTCTGCCGACGGGGACAAAGCGGCGGCTCATAGCTCCACCTGGCCGGAAGAATCCCTCGAGGGGATAGGATGGCGCCGCCGCCGCTCACCACCGGCGCAGCCTGGGCATGAACCTGGGGTTAGAAGGAAGGAAAGCAGAGCAAGATGGACGAGATGCCAGGATGCTCACCTTCGAGTTGCAGCTGCTGCAGTAGGTAAATGCGCTGTACAGGAGATCTGGCCGCCGGCGAGCTGGTCGACACGGCCGCAGCGTTGAGGACGAGATCTCCGCGCTCGGTGCTGGCTGCGGCGGCCCTGACGAGAATACGGCCTTCCGTCGCCGCGCGCTGCGTCCCCGACGCCGGTGAGGACGACCGGCACCACTCTGTACTTCCGCCGCCGCCACTGGCCCTCTTCCCCCTGAAGAAGTGGCCTTTTGTTGAATAAAAACATATCGGAGCCCGCTGTTTCTTTTTTTAGTAAGACAAAAAAAGGCTCTCGCGCTAGCACTCGTGACCACCACTAGACTGGATACAAAGATGCTAAAGATCAGCTATACCACGAAGCAAACGAACGATAAGTAACAAAGCACCACTTCAGATAAATAAACAAGGACACAACAGAACATCGACGAGTCGAGGTTTGCAAATCGGTGTCTTCAGGAAGGGCACGACATCGAAGCGCCGCCACCGTCCGATCAAAGTGATCCCGGATTTCACCCGGAGTGTCTCGGAGAGGATTGACCAACTGCGACGGTGCCTTCAAGAAGGGGGCGATGGGCGCCGTCACTGACGCCCTGCCCAATGGGGACAGGGTTTTCATCCCAGCCTGCACGATCCAAATCTGAAACATGCTACGGGCACTGCCATACCCCCACCACCGGTCGCCGATTGCCAGCCATCACGCCGCCCTCACGACCATGATAACTGGCCAGCATCCGAGCCACGGGCTCTGCCCACAAGCACTACGGCTCCCACCACTGGCGAGAATTCACACCACTGGCGCTGCACCGCCCCCTCCACCAGCCGAAGTGGCCACGATAGAGGTTGCTGCCCGCAGCCCTTGCCTTCCGCCGCCCGCACCGCTGTGAGAACCGGCCAGGCCAAACACAGCAGAACCAGGCGCAATCCGCGCCCTCAACCTCCCAGCACACATCTACCATCGCCACCGACACGCCATTGGCACCACCAGCCGCTGGCCACTGCAGAGCGGGTCACCCACGAGCCCAGGACCGCATGCAGCCTCCATCGCACTACAGGCCACCGACACTAGATCGGCCAGATCTAGCCGGACCGTACCATATGGCACAGCCTAAGAAAGACGCCACCCACAGTCGCCGCACCGCCTGCGGGCTCCCAGAGCGCCGAAGCACCGCCACCAGAGGGCCACACCGCCTCCTCGGCCGCTGGGCCCCATGTGAGCCCAGCACCTCCGCATGCCCAGGCGTCCTACGCCAGCCTGAGAGGCGAGCAAAAGGGGAACGGAGAAGCCCTGCCGCCGCCCCGGACGCTGGGCCCCATGTGAACCCAGCACCTCCGCATGCCCAGGCGTCCTACGCCAGCCTGAGAGGCTAGCAAAAGGGGAACGGAGAAGCCCCGCCTAGTGAAGGGAGTATTAAAGATCAAAAAATGCGTGCGCACTATATTATGGAATGAAAGGAGTATTAAAGAGTAGAGACCGCCTAGTGACCGGTCAATGCACAATCGTGGGGGGTGTGGGTACAAAATGTAATTGGAGTATATTATTTTAAAGAAAACAATACGTGATGGTAATTTGTTACCACTTCGTAAGGGACATTTAAGTAAAAAGTCCAAAACAAAGCTTCAAGTTGTAGACGAAAGATAAACCAAACCCTGAATTTTAAATCCCGGAAATTGGCACTTTGAACTTGTAATCCCGGTCTATTTTACACCCTAGACCTACTTGGCACATAGGGAATACTACAATCCCAACCAGGATAACCTGCTACTCTGATAGACGAAAATTTGGGCTGACCCACTATACCACAACAAGAATTTGTGAGGTTTAAAAAATGTTTGCACATTTTTAAAATTGTTCAGAAGTTGAAAATGTTCATGTTTTCTATTTTTGGCACAAATTCAATTTCCTTTTGCGTTTTTTTAAGTTTGGAATTTTTTAATTCATTTCACATTTTTTTAACTGTCTGTGATTTAAAAAAGCAAATTTTTCAAAAAAATGTTCAGAATTCCAACAGTTTTTCACATGATATGATTTTTTTCTTCCGATTTTCAAAAATTGTGTCACAAATAATGTTTTTGGAATTTCATAAATTATTTGTCTTTTCGAAAACATCGAACCGTCAAACTTCAGAAACACTTTTTTGGGGCAAACAAATATTGAAAACGTAAACAAATTTGGAAATGTCCGAACATTTTATAAAGTGTGAGCACGTTTTCGAAATTCTGAATACTTAACAATCAATTTTGAAAAAGCAAGCACTTTTTGAAACATATTTTTTGTTGAAACCAGAACAAAATTTTAAAGTGCAGACACTTTTTTAAAATTCAAAAAATGGGAACAAAATTTGAAACCTGAACAAATGCGTACAGAAATGTTGTGCCATCTAAAAAAATATAACGAGTTCAGAAAAAAGTACGTGGTATTTTGAAAAAATGTATGTACAATGTAAATAGTATTCATGTGATTCAAACAAATGTTTTGTTCATTCAAGAAATGTAACATTTCAAGAATGTTCATGTGTTTCAAAAAAGTGTGCTTGTGACATTTTCAAAAAGAAGTGTATACAATGTAAAAAAAGTTTGCATGATGTAAATAAATGTGGCATGCCCTTAAAAGAATATACATGACATGTATTTGAAAAAAGTGTATACAGTTTTAAAAATGTTCAACAATGTAAAAAAAATGTTCATGTAGTTGTATAAAATATTTACTGTTGTTAAGAAATGTAAAACGTGTATTTGGAAAAAGATTACCATGTATTCAATTTGTTTGAAAACATGTAGTTAAAAAAATTGTAAATAACGTATCTGAAATATGTCGAAAGCATATCAAAAAATATTTGCGCTGAAAATTTACATTGAGTACTGAGAATAATTAGACATGTGTAAAAAAGAAAACTGGTTACCGGTAAAGAAACAAAAGAGAATCGAAAAAGAAGACAATATGAAGAAAATCCAGAAAAGAAACCAAAAGTATAACGAAGAAAGAAAAACCAGATAAAACCAGTGAAAAACAAAGTATAACGAAGGAAAAAAACCAAACAAAAAGAAAAGAAAAACCAGACCAAGGCGAGAGACTGCACTAATGGGCCGGCCCAATTCAGCGAATACCCGCTAGATCCTCTCAAGGTTCAAAATAGAGCGGGGTCAGTGAGTTTGGTGTGCTGATTTCAAGAATTGGGAGTTCAAGGTTTGATTTAGCCTTTTCCTATAAATTCAAGGTTTGGACGGTCAACAACCACTGACACAAACATGACACCCCACGACGAGTATGTGTGACGTCCCGGCTGCATGCATCGACGTTTGTGCTAGGTGTCGCGGCCACACTTATTATCCATCAATGAGCAGGCAACATGACGCACTAGCATCCCTATCCGCTGTCGGCGTGCGACGGAGCCCAAGGGTTGGAGCTGGTGGCTTGGACGGACGACAACTGTTGAGGATCAGATCTAAAACCATACCTCAACTCCTCATCTCGCCACCTTTCTCCGGGTTGGAGCTGGTAGCCCCCAATGTCGTCATAGCACAGTTGACACCATCGTAGCTGAGGACAATTAGTCAAATGCCACCTAGATATTGTTTCATCATGTAGCAACGCACGGGTATTTAGCTAGTGTATGTTGTTTTAAACTAATAATACATGTTTGTTTCCCTAAGAAAATACATGTTTGTTTATATTTCGAAGATCCAAAAAATAGATAATGTGTGTGTTCATGATTATGGTGATCATGGAACATATCCAAACATATTGATGCCACAATGATCCCATTTTCCCTTTCCTTCGTGTTTTCGGCATGAAAATGAGTAAAAACGTAGGTCAATTGTTGATTTGGGTTCTTGGATCTGAAATACCTCGATTTGAATCACCACCTGAAAGAAATTTAAACATCACAACGCTCCAAACCATGGAAAAATTATGAACCAGTAAATTTCTAGAAGGCAAGAAGAAACCTAAAAAGTGAAATCGTTTGAAACATGAAATATGTTGAAACCTAAATGATTTGCAAAACCTATCGAACATGTTTGTAAGGGAACAAAGATGCCTTGTCCATGTAAGGCAAGCAAAGGGATAAATATTTTCACCAGTTAAAATAGACTATATCTCACTTGCTCTTTTTACATGAAAAGAAGAGGTAAGTTTAGTATCCATAATTGATCTGCATGAACAATTTAATCTTTTCTAAAGGATTTACTGCAGCGAACATGTTTCTTGACCTAAAAATGAATGAATGTCAAATTGGCGTGGGATGTGGAGAAAATGTGGTTCCTACATCCTACTAATCTTAATTCATTCAACATATATCCTAAGTTCAATTTTTGAGAAATGTTTTCAAATATATTTTTTCTATCTTATGAAACATCAATCGTATATGTACCAATAAAGATGAACATTAGATTGCCCAACCCAACAGCATATTCATAGGTGACATGCACCTTTGACACCAAGCGTTGGTTTCTCTCTCTTGCTTGCTTCATCTTGCTTATTGACCATCTTTGACATCAAGTATTGATTTTCCTATTGCCTCCCATACCTAAGCCTAATTGTTGTTGCAGTATATGCCTTAAGTTTATTTTATGTAGACACAGGGGCAAACGAAAATTGTGGAAAGACAAGCATGAATGGAGATTGGTTACACAATCATGCTATGCGGATCTCTTTTTTGCTTATGCGAACATTCAAATGAGATATGTCCATGGGACATAACAGACAAGATGGATATATATGAGGTATATGAGGTGCATCAGTATGTTATAGGTGATAACATCTGGTTCCATGCCAATTGAGACCATATTGTCAAGTAACTTGCTCACTTCATCCATCTTACCAACGAACAAGTATCCACCTATCAGTGTGCTATAAGTACACACATCAGGCTTCACACCCATGTGTACCATCAGGTCGAAGAGATCTTGGGCTTCCATAACCCTTTCATTTTTGCAAAGGCGGTCCATAATTGTGTTGAAGAACACTGTGTTGGGACATATGCCGCGATCCAACATCTCAGAAAATAGTTCATCAACCTTCTCCCATTTGCCACAAGAACAGAAACCACTAATAAGGGGGGTGAAAACTATGATATCAGGAGCTAACCCTTCAGTTATCATTTGATTGAATTGGGACATAGCATCATCCATTCGGCCAATCTTGGAAAGCAAGTTTACTGCCGCTCCATAGTTTGCTACATTAGGGTTCAGTCCTTGCTGCCGCATTTTTGTAAATATATGCATTACCTCACCAACCGTTTCTTCTTTAGCATATGCAGATATGAGTATGTTGTAGACATGATGATCTGGTGAGATACCATTTCCCACCATCAAATCAATGAGACAATGCATCTCATGAAAAGATTTTTCCATGGCAGACCCATGAAGCAGAATACTGTAGGTAGTAACATCTGGTTTTTGGCCCAGACCGATCATAGAATCAAATATTTTCCTAGCTTCTGCGCACCTTCCGCTCTTGCAAAGATAATCCATCTGTATATTGTAAGTTACAATATTTGGTTGAACACCATTTCTAGACATTTCCTGGAAAATCCGATCAACTTCTTTGCACCTTCCTGATGAATAATATCCATGTATCAGACTATTATATGTGGTAACATCTGGCAGAATTCGTCTATCAAGCATCTGTTGAAGAACCTCCTCAGACTTGTCCATTGATTGAGCCTTGCACATGCCAGAGATGATTGAACTACAGGTCACAGCATTTGGCGAAATTCCCCTCTGTAGCATTTCACAGAATAGACTGTAAGCCTTGCCCACCAAACCCTCTTTCAACAAGCCATCAATTACGGTGCTATAGGACACCACATTAGGTTGGCAGCTACCTCCATGCTCAACCATCACCTGAATCAGCTCGAGAGCCTCTTGGCTTCTCTTCTCGTTGCAGAGACCCTTGAAAAGAATGCTGTAGGAGAAAATGTTCGGAACACAGTTAAACATGGGCATTATTCGGAGTACGATGTCCATTGCATAGCTGGTCTTCTTCTCCGCACAGATGGCATTGAGTAGGTGGCTGAAAGTGACGATAGCATCTGCTGCAAATCCCATCTTGATGATGTGGCCCATGGCAGCGAAACCGAGGTCCAAGCGGCCAGCACGGCAGCAGCAGTCGACGAGGATGGTGTACGTGATACTGTTTGGTGCCACATTGGCACTTGCGACGCGGTTGAAGAGGGAGACGCCGAGCGCAGGGCAATCACGGCCGACAGTAGTAACGAGATAGTTGATGGCACGGATCGAGGAGGACCCAGCACACTGGAGCAATTCGTCAAACAGGTGGAGTGCATCCTGGGTGCCAATGTCTCCGGCGTGGTACCGAGCCTTGATGTTCTGCTCCAAGATGCGTCTGTCGACGGGGACAAGGCGGCGGCTCATAGCTCCAAGATGTGCCTGAAGAATTCCTCGCTGCCGCTCACGACCTACCGCAGCGGCGCAGCCTGGGCATGAATGAACCTGGGGTTAGAAGGAAGGAAAGCAGAGCAAGAAGGAGCTTGCTCCATGGTCGCCAGCGCCGTTTACTGCCAGGATGCTCACCGTTTAGATGCAGCTGCTGTACAGGAGATCTGGCTGCCGGCGAGCTGGTCGACACGGCCACAGCGTTGAGGGGGGGCGAGGTCTGTGGCGGCCCTGACGCCGATGAAGACGAGACCAACCTCTGTCGCCGCGCGCTACGTCCACGACGCCGGTGAGGGCCTCAACGCCCGCCGCCACTTCCGTATTTCCGCCGCTGCCGCCGCCGCCGCCGGCGCTGGCCTGAGACGAGACCTCGGCTCTCTGAAGAAGTGGCTTCGCACGTCTGTATCGTGAACTAGGAGTAATAACTAACTCAAAGAAAAAGCCTCACACCATATACTATGTGAGTCATGAGCCTCAGACAACGTTTCTTTTCTAGCTATATATGCTGGGAATTCTCTTCTTATTATGACTGTGCTTGTCGACACGAGGCAGAAACCCTAGCCCCGCAACCATTTCTCCACTTCCCCCCTCCAGTCTCGTCGCCGCCGGAGGGCGGCCGTCGGCAAACCCAGTCCGACCCCAAGGAAGGCGGCGGCAGGGGCACTTTCTCCTGCTGGTGTGGTGCGTCGTGTAGGGCTGCTCCTTGGCTCGTCGAGGAAATCTCGAGCTCGGCAGTCTGCGCGCCCATGGGGGCGAGATGGAGCTGATGGTCGGCCACCTATCCAGCAGCTGCTGCATGGGCGCCCTCACTGTGATGTGAAGGTGCTGGGCGTGGTTAGTGCATTGTGGAGCCCAGGGACGACGCGGACACCCGCGTCGCTGTTCGAGGGTGAAGCTGGTGGGCACGGGCTCGCTCCGGTGGGTGGAGGCTCGGAGGCGGTACGGTCGGTAACTGTCTACAGTCGGGTTGTGTGGTGGCTCCCTAACTGGATGGTGGGCCGCGATGGCGTGGTCTGGGCAGGGCCTTCGGGATAGCTCCGGGATTGCGCGCCGGTGGTGCTTCGGCTAGTTCTTGTGTGGTGCGGCAAGTGGCGTCTGGTACTCCGTTTTGGTGGTGGTGTGTTGGAGACGTCACCCCCGACATAGGTGCTCGGCTCCCTGACGAAAGTCATGCTCGACTTCGGTCTAGGCTGGTGGTGGTGTGTTGGAGACGTCACCCCCGACATAGGTGCTTGGCTCCCTGACGAAAGTCATACTCGACTTCGGTCTAGGTTGGTGGTGAATGATGCCTTCGGGGTGTGATTTTTCCTTGTTAGAGGCGTCATCGAGGAGATGCGACACCTCTCCCTACTTCAAGTTCTTATCTCCCGGTGAAAACCGTGTGTAAGGTGGCACCTTTGGTGTCATTACTTTGTTAGAAGTATTGTCTTGGAGTCAAGTCTGATGTTGGGAGCACTTGATTAGTGGTGGTGCGGTGGATCTAAAGCGGGCAGCGATTTGGTGAGCTTGGAGCCGTTGGTGTGCATCCGACTGGAGCCGGTCGTTTGGTCGATGCGAGTGCAACAGGAGCACCCCTGAGCGGCATGTCCGTCAGGGGCGGTGGTGGTGCTATATGAAGCATGAAGCTATATTAGTGTATAATAGTGTATAATAGAAAATATTACATTACAAGATAGAACATGAAGCTATATTAGTGTATAATAGTCTAAGATAAATTCTATTCCAAAATTGATGTTCATATGATGAAAAAATCTGATGTGCACTTCAATCTTCACAATTTTCCATTAAATAATAAGATGCTTCATTGGAGATGCTTGAGTTAAAAGCAAGGCAATTTTGCTAGCAGAGGCCTCATAGATGTAGTGAATTAGCGCAATCACTGTATATTTGTTCTGACTAATAGACAAGTGTATTAAATATAAACATAGTAACTCAAGGACTTAATATTGCAACCTTGTAGATTCAGCTATCTTTTTTACTTTTGAGAAGGAAAAATTGCTGGGGAGAACCTGAGAAAATAAGGAATGTGCAATATATATATATATATATATATATATATATATATATATATATATATATATATATATATATATATATAGCAAGGTGTGTTTTGCTAACATTTTTATCCATTCACCGCCGAAAAAAAATTCTATCCAAGGTGATACTAAATTATTATGCGTTCGTCTGCTAGAAAAAATAGGCTTTTCCAGAATTTCGTACGTGGCCCGCGCTTTGTGGCCCAGCGAAGCCAGCCCACTTATTTTTCTGCCCACACAGTTGAGAAAATTCTATTTTCCGCATGGTGCGACAAATAGTCGGAGCTTCGCACAGGACAACCAATAATGGGCTGGCCCATTTTTCTTTGTTTCTGTGTTTTACTTCTATTTTTATTCTCCTTCCGCTATCTCTTTTTTCCCTTACAAGTTTATTTTTCTTATCTTATATAATTTACTTCATAAATTTCAAATTCCAAAAAAAGTTCAGATTTTCTTAAAAAACTCAAATTTTGTAAAATGTTCAGACTTCCAAAATTTCGTTACTATTTTAAAAAATATCCGGAATTAAAAAAGTTTCCCATTTTTTAAAAAATATTATTTTAAAATTATTCGTGATTCATAAAATGAAAATTGCATTTTGAAAAATGCTCTAAATTCGAGAAATATTCTTGGTTTAGTGAAATTTTTACTATTCAAAATAATGTTTGCGTATAAAAGATACACATTTTCGAAAAATGTTATGAATTTCCAACACATGTTCCTTTTAAAAAAAATGTACACAAATTAAAATAATGTTCATATTTTTATTAAAAAAATAGTTGGTATTTTTATAAAATGTTTGTGAATTTTAAAAATGTTCCTTTTCAAATTTTCTTTGCATTTTTCTAAAAGTGTACATAATTTTCAAAAATATGTTCAGAATTTTAAAAAAAGATTCTTGTTTCCTACAATATTCAGATACTTCATACCTTTAAATCCTCTAGGTGTGAAGGAAAAGTAGATTGAATAATTTATGGGTCTTTTCTGGCGTACGATGATGTAACAAAACTCTTAAATACCCTCGATCAATGAATGGAAAAATAGCGGATTGATTACTTCACACCCGGCGGAACCGAGAAGCGAAATGTTCCTTTTTTCACGTGCACATAGTGTTTTGCTTGCACATATAATTCTCACTAACTTTAAATGCATATTATTTTTCCCCCTGTTGCAATGCACGGGCATATGTGCTAGTACTCAAAAAAGTTGTAGAGCAATCCATGCATGCCGTAGTTTAACTTTAACACGCACATGTATAGCCTTACATGCTGCACTGAAGTACTAGCGGCTGTATCAAACACGCACATGTGATAGTTTGATTGCTCCCAACTAACAGTACTGCTTATTGGTTATTTGATATTCATATATATGCACATATTCAGAGACACATATGACCGACTTCTCCACTGCTTAGATATCCGTCCGTTGGAGGATCTTCTTTGCTCTCATGTGCCCAGATCGATCACAGTATGGTTCTTGGGTTAGGGCTTGGGAAGCACCTGGAATTAAGGGTGTGTCTGAACGCCAGCTGCAGCTCGCTTCATTAGAGGCATGTGTGTTTGCTAACATCTCGCTTCATGAGTGGACTTGTGGTAACCAAAGACAATCTCGTTCATCGCAAGTGACTGTGAAGCAAGAAGTGTAGTTTTTGTACTCACGATGACACAATCAAATACCTCCTCTTTAGTGCATTGCATGTTCTGTGTGGTCAATCATCCAAACAGCGACCAATTTCTATCCTCAAATAAGTGTCGCCAATATATATGGTTGCTGGCTGGATGAAATACCAAATAGGTTTAGAATACTAATATAGAGCGTCTGCCTTGTTATGGTCTCTTTAGCTATGTAGAGATGGTATTAGCCCCGTGCGCCGCCGCCCCGCCCGCCCCGCCCCGTCCCATCCGCCGCAGCTCTGACCCGTCGCAGCTCCGACCCGCCGCAGCTCCGCCCGGCCCCGGCCCGCCCGCCGTAGCTCCGTCCGCCATCGCCCCGCCCGGCTCCGTTCGCCACCGCCCCTCAGCTTCGCCCCGCCCGGCTCCATACGCCACCGCCCCGGCCGCACGCCACCGCCGCTCCACCGCTCTCCGATGGCGCCGAAGAAGCCGCCGAAGGGCAAGTCGGCCTTCTTCGGCGTGAGGCAGAAGCCCTCCGGTAACTTCGGAGTGGAGTTCTCCGACGCCGGGAGGCGTTGGTGGATCGGCACGTACCCCTCCGCCCACGAGGCCGCGCCTGCCTACGACGTGGCGGTGTGGCATGCCGAGAGGCCCCGGGAGCACCTCAACTTCCCAGAAATCGAGAGTCGGGCGGAAGCGGAGATGCTTGTGCCGCAGGGCATCAAGATGAAGGAGATCCCGACGAAGAAGAAGACGACGAAGAAGCCGTCGGTTGTCGTCAGTGCCGGTGAGACCGACGAGGAGGCGATGGTGAGGTTTGCTCGGGAGCATCCCGAGTACGTCCAGGCCAAGCTGGAGTACTACTGGAAGCGTGAGGCGGACCAGAAGAAGAAGGGGGCGAAGAAGGAGGACGAGGCCGGTCCCTCGACGGTGATCCCCATCGAGTCCTCTTCCGAGGAGGACTGGGTAGACTTCTCGAAGGAGGAGGAGGAGGGGTGCGACGACCCGGACAAGGAGGAGTTCTGGGCGCAGTTCCGCAGCTCCGACGATGAGTAGTAGTTTATCTAGTAGTTTGAATAAGTAGTAGTTGAAGTTTATGTATGAAACTATGTTGAATTTGATGTTTGAACTATGTTGAATGGACTAGTAGTTTGTCGTTTTAAGAAATTTACATCTTCATTTTGGACCATCTATTGGAGTTGCTCTTTTGGACCATCAATTTGGACATCTGTTGGAGTTGAGCTTTTTTCGGAGCTCCAAAACGCACTTTTTGGTGGTCCAAATTTTACATCTCCGATTTTGGACCGCCAATTTTTGGACCATCTATTGGAGATGCTCTTATGACTGTGCTTGTCGACACGGGGTAGAAACCCTAGCGCCGCCACCGTTTCTCCACTTCCCTCTCTAGTCTCGTCGCCGCCGGAGGGCGCCCGCCGGCAAACCCGGTCCGACCCCAAGGAAGGCAGCGGTGGGGCACTTTCTCCTGCTGGTGAGGTGCGTCGTGTTGGGTTGCTACTTCGGTCGTCGAGGAGACCTCGAGCTCGGCGGTCTGCGCGCCCCGGATCCGCCCGATGCGTGCCCATGGGGGCGAGATGGAGCTGACGGTCGGGCACCTGTCCAGCAGCTGGTGTGTGCGCGCCCTCACTGTGACGTGGAGGTGCTAGGCGTGGACAATGCAGCGTGGAGGCCTGGGCTGACACGGACGTGAGGGTCGCTGTCAGAGGGTGATGCTGGGGGGCGTGGGCTCGCCCCGGCGGGCAGCCTCTGGTCTGGAGCGGCCGGATCTGGAGGGCCCTTGCTAGCCGGATCCGGCGCTATGGCGGCCGGAGGCCTGGAGGCGGTACGGTCGGCGACTGTCTAAAGCCAGGTTGTGTGGTGGCTCACTAACGGGATGGTGGTCCACGGTGGCGTGGTCTCGTTAGGGCCTTTGGGATGCTCCGGGATTGCGCGCCGGTGGTGCTTCGGCTAGTTCTTGTGTGGTGCATCAAGGGCGTCTGGTGCTCCGTTTTGGTGGTGGTGTGTTGGAGACGTTGTCCCCGGCATAGGTGCTCGACTTCTTGACGAAAGTCATGCTCGACTTCGGTCTAGGCTGGTGGCGAATGATGCCTTCGAGGTAGGGGTGGAAACGGATCGGATGCGGATCGGATAGTGCTCTTGCCACTTCCATTTTCATATTTTCAAAACGAATACGAATCTGAATATGGATGTTATCGGATACGGATGCGGCTCGGATATTATTCGAATACGGATAAGTATCGGATATTTTCTTGATTCGGAACGGATACGAATAATATCAACATATTGCTGAAGTAAATTATTCGATAGCTATGTGACCTGAAATAATCAACTTGTGACATAAAATAAGTCAATGATAAATAGGTTTATGAATAAATACTATTGTAATGCATAATAATTTACAAGTTTTCGAATACGAATATCTGATATTTCGGATTATCTGCTACCACTTTCCACCCCTACTTCGGGGTGTGATTTTTCCTTGTTAGATGCGCCATCGAGGAGATGCGACACCTCTCCCTACTTCAAGTTCTTGTCTCCGGGTGAAAACCGTGTGTAATGGTGCACCTTTGGTGTCATTACTTTGTTGGAAGCATTGCCTTGGAGTCAAGTCTGATGTCGGGAGCACTTGGTTAGTGGTGGTGCGGTGGATCTGAAGAGGGCAGCGTTTTGGTGAGCTTGGAGCCGTTGGTGGTGCATCCGTCTGGAGCCGGTCGTTTGGTCGACGCGAGTGTAGCAGGAGCACCCCTCGGCGGCATGTCCGTCAGGGGCCGATGTGTTGGGGATCGTAGCAGAAATTTAAAATTTTCTACGCATCACCAAGATCCATTATGGAGTTTACTAGCAACGAAGGGAAAGGAGTGCATCTACATACCCTTGTAGATCGCGAGCGGAAGCGTTCAAGTGAACGAGGTTGATGGAGTCGTACTCGTCGTGATCCAAATCACCGATGATCAAGCGCCGAACGGACGGTACCTCCGCGTTCAACACACGTACAGAGCAGCGACGTCTCCTCCTTCTTGATCCAGCAAGGGGGAAGGAGAGGTTGATGGACATCCAGCAGCACGACGGCGTGGTGGTAGAAGTAGCGGGGATCCCGGCAGGGCTTCGCCAAGCGCAAGCGGGAGGGAGAGGTGTCACGGGAGGGAGAGGGAGGCGCCAGGGGCTAGGGTACTGCTGCCCTCCCTCACCCCCACTATATATAGGCCCCCTGGGGGGGGGCGCCGGCCCTGGGATCCCATCTACATGGGGCGCGGCGGCCAAGGGGGGAAACTTGCCCCCCAAGCCAGGTGGGGCGCCCCCCACCCCAGGGTTTCCAACCCTAGGCGCAGGGGGAGGCCCATGGGGTGCGCACCAGCCCACCAGGGGCTGGTTCCCCTCCCACTTCAGCCATACCGATAACCCCCGAAACTTTCCCGGTGGCCGAAACTGGACTTCCTATATATAATTCTTCACCTCCGGACCATTCCGGAACTCCTCATGACGTCCGGGATCTCATCCGGGACTCCGAACAACTTTCGGGTTTCCGCATACTAATATCTCTACAACCCTAGCGTCACCGAACCTTAAGTGTGTAGACCCTACGGGTTCGGGAGACATGCAGACATGACCGAGACGACTCTCCGGTCAATAACCAACAGCGGGATCTGGATACCCATGTTGGCTCCCACATGTTCCACGATGATCTCATCGGATGAACCACGATGTCGAGGATTCAATCAATCCCGTATACAATTCCCTTTGTCAATCGGTATGTTACTTGCCCGAGATTCGATCGTCGGTATCCCAATACCTTGTTCAATCTCGTTACCGGCAAGTCTCTTTACTCGTACCGTAATGCATGATCCCGTGGCTAACTCCTTAGTCACATTGAGCTCATTATGATGATGCATTACCGAGTGGGCCCAGAGATACCTCTCCGTCATACGGAGTGACAAATCCCAGTCTCGATCCGTGCCAACCCAACAGACACTTTCAGAGATACCTGTAGTGTACCTTTATAGTCACCCAGTTACGTTGTGACGTTTGGTACACCCAAAGCACTCCTACGGCATCCGGGAGTTACACGATCTAATGGTCTAAGGAAAAGATACTTGACATTGGAAAAGCTCTAGCAAACGAACTACACGATCTTTGCGCTATGCTTAGGATTGGGTCTTGTCCATCACATCATTCTCCTAATGATGTGATCCCGTTATCAATGACATCCAATGTCCATAGTCAGGAAACCATGACTATCTGTTGATCAACGAGCTAGTCAACTAGAGGCTTACTAGGGACACGTTGTGGTCTATGTATTCACACATGTATTACGATTTCCGGATAACACAATTATAGCATGAACAATAGACAATTATCATGAACAAGGAAATATAATAATAACCATTTTATTATTGCCTCTAGGGCATATTTCCAACAGTCTCCCACTTGCACTAGAGTCAATAATCTAGTTACATTGTGATGAATCGAACACCCATAGAGTTCTGGTGTTGATCATGTTTTGCTCTAGGGAGAGGTTTAGTCAACGGATCTGCTACATTCAGGTCCGTATGTACTTTACAAATATCTATGTCTCCATTTTGAACACTTTCACGAATGGAGTTGAAGCGACGCTTGATATGCCTGGTCTTCCTGTGAAACCTGGGCTCCTTGGCAAGGGCAATAGCTCCAGTGTTGTCACAGAAGAGAGTCATCGGGCCCGACGCATTGGGAATCACCCCTAGGTCGGTAATGAACTCCTTCATCCAGATTGCTTCTTGCGCTGCCTCTGAGGCCGCCATGTACTCCGCTTCACATGTAGATCCCGCCACGACGCTTTGCTTGCAACTGCACCAGCTTACTGCCCCACCATTCAAAATATACACGTATCCGGTTTGTGACTTAGAGTCATCCA
Organism: Triticum aestivum; assembly: GCF_018294505.1. NCBI lineage: Eukaryota > Viridiplantae > Streptophyta > Magnoliopsida > Poales > Poaceae > Triticum > Triticum aestivum. The sequence continues at coordinate 7,868,269 of NC_057811.1, read as the reverse complement.
GATCTGTGTCGAAGCTAGCATCGACGTAACCCTTTACGACGAGCTCTTCGTCACCTCCATAAACGAGAAACATATCCTTAGTCCTTTTCAGGTACTTCAGGATATTCTTGACCGCTGTCCAGTGTTCCATGCCGGGATTACTTTGGTACCTTCCTACCAAACTTACGGCAAGGTTTACATCAGGTCTGGTACACAGCATGGCATACATAATAGACCCTATGGCCGAGGCATAGGGGATGACACTCATCTTTGCTCTATCTTCTGCCGTGGTCGGGCATTGAGCCGTGCTCAATTGCACACCTTGCAATACAGGCAAGAACCCCTTCTTGGACTGATCCATATTGAACTTCTTCAATATCTTGTCAAGGTACGTACTCTGTGAAAGACCAATGAGGCGTCTTGATCTATCTCTATAGATCTTGATGCCTAATATATAAGCAGCTTCTCCAAGGTCCTTCATTGAAAAACACTTATTCAAATAGGCCTTTATACTTTCCAAGAATTCTATATCATTTCCCATCAATAGTATGTCATCCACATATAATATGAGAAATGCTACAGAGCTCCCACTCACTTTCTTGTAAACACAGGCTTCTCCATAAGTCTGTGTAAACCCAAACGCTTTGATCATCTCATCAAAGCGAATGTTCCAACTCCGAGATGCTTGCACCAGCCCATAGATTGAGCGCTGGAGCTTGCATACTTTGTCAGCATTCTTAGGATCGACAAAACCTTCCGGCTGCATCATATACAATTCTTCCTTAAGGAAAGCCGTTAAGGAATGCCGTTTTGACGTCCATTTGCCATATCTCATAATCATAGAATGCGGCAATTGCTAACATGATTCGGACGGACTTCAGCTTCGCTACGGGTGAGAAAGTCTCATCGTAGTCAACCCCTTGAACTTGTCGATAACCCTTAGCGACAAGTCGAGCCTTATAGATGGTCACATTACCATCCGCGTCTGTCTTCTTCTTAAAGATCCATTTATTTTCTATGGCTCGCCGATCATCGGGCAAGTCAGTCAAAGTCCATACTTCGTTTTCATACATGGATCCTATCTCGGATTTCATGGCTTCTAGCCATTTGTCGGAATCTGGGCCCGCCATTGCTTCTTCATAGTTCGAAGGTTCACCGTTGTCTAACAACATGATTTCCAGGACAGGGTTGCCGTACCACTCTGGTGCGGAACGTGTCCTTGTGGACCTACGAAGTTCAGCAGTAACTTGATCCGAAGCTTCATGATCATCATCATTAACTTCCTCCCCAGTCGGTGTAGGCACCACAGGAACATCTTCCCGCGCTGCGCTACTTTCCGGTTCGGAAGGGGTGACTATCACCTCATCAAGTTCCACTTTCCTCCCACTTATTTCTTTCGAGAGAAACTCTTTCTCCAGAAAGGACCCGTTCTTGGCAACAAAGATCTTGCCTTCGGATCTGAGGTAGAAGGTATACCCAATGGTTTCCTTAGGGTATCCTATGAAGACGCATTTCTCCGACTTGGGTTCGAGCTTTTCAGGTTGAAGTTTCTTGACATAAGCATCGTATCCCCAAACTTTTAGAAACGACAGCTTAGGTTTCTTCCCAAACCATAATTCATACGGTGTCGTCTCAACGGATTTCGACGGAGCCCTATTTAAAGTGAATGCGGCAGTCTCTAAAGCATAGCCCCAAAATGAGAGCGGTAGATCGGTAAGAGACATCATAGATCGCACCATATCCAATAGAGTGCGATTACGATGTTCAGACACACCATTTCGCTGAGGTGTTCCAGGCGGCGTAAGTTGTGAAACGATTCCACATTTCCTTAAGTGTGTGCCAAATTCGTGACTCAAATATTCTCCTCCACGATCTGATCGTAAGAACTTTATTTTCCTGTCACGTTGATTCTCAACCTCACTCTGAAATTCCTTGAACTTTTCAAAGGTCTCAGACTTGTGTTTCATTAGGTAGACATACCCATATCTACTCAAGTCATCAGTGAGAGTGAGAACAGAACGATAGCCACCGCGAGCCTCAACACTCATTGGACCACACACATCGGTATGTATGATTTCCAATAAGTTGGTTGCTCGCTCCATTGTTCCGGAGAACGGAGTCTTGGTCATCTTACCCATGAGGCATGGTTCGCATGTGTCAAATGATTCATAATCGAGAGACTCTAAAAGTCCATCAGCATGGAGCTTCTTCATGCGCTTGACACCAATGTGACCAAGGCGGCAATGCCACAAGTATGTGGGACTATCGTTATCAACTTTACATCTTTTGGTATTCACACTATGAATATGTGTAACATCACGTTCGAGATTCATTAAGAATAAACCATTGACCAGCGGGGCATGACCATAAAACATATCTCTCATATGAATAGAACAACCATTATTCTCGGATTTAAATGAGTAGCCATCTCGCATTAAATGAGATCCAGATACAATGTTCATGCTCAAAGCTGGCACTAAATAACAATTATTGAGGTTTAAAACTAATCCCGTAGGTAAATGTAGAGGTAGCGTGCCGGCGGCGATCACATCGACCTTGGAACCATTCCCGACGCGCATCGTCACCTCGTCCTTCGCCAGTCTCCGCTTATTCCGCAACTCCTGTTTTGAGTTACAAATATGAGCAACCGCACCGGTATCAAATACCCAGGAGCTACTACGAGTACTGGTAAGGTACACATCAATTACATGTATATCACATATACCTTTGGTGTTGCCGGCCTTCTTGTCCGCTAAGTATTTGGGGCAGTTCCGCTTCCAGTGACCACTTCCCTTGCAATAAAAGCACTCAGTCTCAGGCTTGGGTCCATTCCTTGGCTTCTTCCCGGCAACTGGCTTACCGGGCGCGGCAACTCCCTTGCCGTCCTTCTTGAAGTTCTTCTTACCCTTGCCTTTCTTGAACTTAGTGGTTTTATTCACCATCAACACTTGATGTTCCTTTTTGATCTCCACCTCCGCTGATTTCAGCATTGAATATACCTCAGGAATGGTCTTTTCCATCCCCTGCATATTGAAGTTCATCACAAAGCTCTTGTAGCTCGGTGGAAGCGACTGAAGGATTCTGTCAATGACCGCGTCATCCGGGAGATTAACTCCCAGCTGAGACAAGCGGTTGTGTAACCCAGACATTTTGAGTATGTGCTCACTGACAGAACTGTTTTCCTCCATTTTACAACTGAAGAACTTGTCAGAGACTTCATATCTCTCGACCCGAGCATGAGCTTGGAAAACCATTTTCAGCTCTTCGAACAACTCATATGCTCCGTGTTTCTCAAAACGCTTTTGGAGCCCCGGTTCTAAGCTGTAAAGCATGCCGCACTGAACGAGGGAGTAATCATCAGCACGTGACTGCCAAGCGTTCATAACGTCTTGGTTCTCTGGGATGGGTGCTTCACCTAGCGGTGCTTCTAGGACATAATCTTTCTTGGCAGCTATGAGGATGATCCTCAGGTTCCGGACCCAGTCCGTATAGTTGCTGCCATCATCTTTCAGCTTGGTTTTCTCTAGGAACGCGTTGAAGTTGAGGGCAACATGGGCCATTTGATCTACAAGACATATTGTAAAGATTTTAGACTAAGTTCATGATAATTAAGTTCATCTAATCAAATTATTCAATGAACTCCCACTCAGATACACATCCCTCCAGTCATCTAAGTGAAACATGATCCGACTCAACTAGGCCGTGTCCGATCATCACGTGAGACGGACTAGTTAACATCGGTGAACATCTTCATGTTGATCGTATCTTCTATACGACTCATGCTCGACCTTTCGGTCTTCCGTGTTCCGAGGCCATGTCTGTACATGCTAGGCTCGTCAAGTCAACCTAAGTGTATTGCGTGTGTTCCGAGGCCATGTCTGTACATGCTAGGCTCGTCAACACCCGTTGTATGCGAACGTTAGAATCTATCACACCCGATCATCACGTGGTGCTTCGAAACAACGAACCTTCGCAACGGTGCACAGTTAGGGGGAACACTTTCTTGAAATTATTATAAGGGATCATCTTACTTACTACCGTCGTTCTAAGCAAATAAGATGCAAAACATGATAAACATCACATGCAATCAAATAGTGACATGATATGGCCAATATCATTTTGCTCCTTTGATCTCCATCTTCGGGGCGCCATGATCATCTTCGTCACCGGCATGCCACCATGATCTCCATCATCATGATCTCCATCATCGTGTCTTCATGAAGTTGTCACGCCAACGATTACTTCTACTTCTATGGCTAACATGTTTAGCAATAAAGTAAAGTAATTTACATGGCGTTATTCAATGACACGCAGGTCATACAAAAATAAAGACAACTCCTATGGCTCCTGCCGGTTGTCATACTCATCGACATGCAAGTCGTGATTCCTATTACAAGAACATGATCAATCTCATACATCACATATATCTCATTCATCACATCCTTTTGGCCATATCACATCACAAGGCACATGCTGCAAAAACAAGTTAGACGTCCTCTAATTGTTGTTGCAAGTTTTTACGTGGCTTCTATAGGTTTCTAGCAAGAACGTTTCTTACCTACGTAAAACCACAACATGATATGCCAATTTCTATTTACCCTTCATAAGGACCCTTTTCATCGAATCCGTTCCGACTAAAGTGGGAGAGACAGACACCCGCTAGCCACCTTATGCAACTAGTGCATGTCAGTCGGTGGAACCTGTCTCACGTAAGCGTACGTGTAAGGTCGGTCCGGGCCGCTTCATCCCACAATGCCGCTGAAACAAGATAAGACTAGTAGTTGCAAGAAAAATTGACAACATCTACGCCCACAACTGCTTTGTGTTCTACTCGTGCATAGAAACTACGCATAGGCCTGGCTCATGATGCCACTGTTGGGGATCATAGCAGAAATTTAAAATTTTCTACGCATCACCAAGATCCATCTATGGAGTTTACTAGCAACGAAGGGAAAGGAGTGCATCTCCATACCCTTGTAGATCGCGAGCGGAAGCGTTCAAGTGAACGGGGTTGATGGAGTCGTACTCGTCGTGATCCAAATCACCGATGACCGAGCGCCGAACGGACGGCACCTCCGCGTTCAACACACGTACGGAGCAGCGACGTATCCTCCTTCTTGATCCAGCAAGGGGGAAGGAGAGGTTGATGGAGATCCAGCAGCACGACGGCGTGGTGGTGGAAGTAGCGGGGATCCCGGCAGGGCTTCGCCAAGCGAAAGCGGGAGGGAGAGGTGTCACGGGAGGGAGAGGGAGGCGCCAGGGGCTAGGGTACTGCTGCCCTCCCTCACCCCCACTATATATAGGCCCCCTGGGGGGGGGGGGCGCCGGCCCTGGGATCCCATCTACATGGGGGGCGGCGGCCAAGGGGGGAAACTTGCCCCCCAAGCCAGGTGGGGCGCGCCCACCCCAGGGTTTCCAACCCTAGGCGCAGGGGGAGGCCCATGGGGGGCGCGCCTGCCCACCAGGGGCTGGTTCCCCTCCCACTTCAGCCCATGGGGCCCTCCGGGATAGGTGGCCCCACCCGGTGGACCCCCGGGACCCTTCCGGTGGTCCCGGTACAATACTGATAACCCCCGAAACTTTCCCGGTGGCCGAAACTGGACTTCCTATATATAATTCTTCACCTCCGGACCATTCCGGAACTCCTCGTGACGTTCGGGATCTCATCCGGGACTCCAAACAACTTTCGGGTTTCCGCATACTAATATCTCTACAACCCTAGCGTCACCGAACCTTAAGTGTGTAGACCCTACGGGTTCGGGAGACATGCAGACATGACTGAGACGACGCTCACTAGTAGAAAACAGGGCTTTCATTCGGGCATGGCAAGCCCATTAGTCCCGGTTCAGTCACGAACCGGGACCCATGGGGGCATTCGTCCCGGTTCGTGAGCCCAGGGGGCCGGCCGGGGCCTCGTGGGCATTGGTCCCGGTTCGTATGGAACCATTTGTCCCGGTTCGAGGCACGAACCGGGACTAATGGGCCTCGCTCCTGGCCCACAAACATTGGTCCCGGTTCTTGGCTTGAACCGGGACAGAAGGCCCGGATTTAGTACCGGTTCTAGCCATGAACCGGGACAAATGAGCTGCCTATATATACCCCATCGCCGCAGCAGAGCACTCCACAGTGCTCAATTTTTTCTGGCCGTCGAGGGGAGGACATTTGGGTGCTCTAGCTCACCTCCTATGCACATGAGGTGTTCGATGAAATGTCTGAGCCACACTAGTTAATCTTTCTCCTCTCGAAACTCGACCTCCGAGCTCCATTTTCCCCGAGATTTGTCTCGGTTTAGCGGTCCGTCACGTCCCGTCCCCGTCTTCACCGCCATCGATCGCCCGCGCCGATCTCGTCGCCAGCACCACCGTGGTGAGCCTCTTGTTCTTATCTTCTTTCTGAAAGAAAAAAATTCTTACTTTAGATAGATACTTGTCTAATTTTGTTACTTTTATTATTCCTTCTTATTATATAGTGCGATGGTTTTGGTATCCGCCCCCGTCGGCCCTCGTCCTGTCTATGATTCGGATGTGGTATATATTATCTTTATAACTATTGGTTCATTTATTGTTTATGAAAATTATGCCGACCAACGTGACATAGATTTTATTTATCTAGGAGGTATGTGAACCGGAAATTCCAACCGACCCTATTGTCGAGAGGTTAAATTTAGTTGAAGAAGAAAACAATTTCTTGAAGGAAAAAATAAAAAAATTGAGGAGGAGAAGATGATATTGGAGTTGCATGTTGCGGATGTCGTCGATGATCACAAGATCAAGATGGATGCAATGCGCTTGAAGATTAGAAAGATTAGAAAATATGCCATTCATACCGAGGCTTGGTATCATTATGCCGTTGGATCAATTGTTACCTTGGTTGCGATTATGATCGCATTTGTTTTCGCATTGAAATGTTTTACATAGTTTCAATGTATGGTTTAATTAATTAGATGCTCTGGAGAGCTATATATGTTGTTAGATGAGAACTATGTATGTACTTTGGTTCTAATGTGATGATGAACTTCTATTAATTTGGTCACTTAATTATCTATTCATGATGTTCTGTAATGGTTTTTGACACACTTAATTATATATAATGCACGCAGATGAACCGGCAATGGATGTACGGTGACAGACACACCTCCGAGTACATTAAGGGCGTGCATGATTTTCTCGAAGTGGCTGAGGCAAACAAGCAGAATGGTTTTATGTGTTGTCCATGCCCTATAAGTGGGAATACGAAGTCTTACTCTGACCGGAAAATCCTTCACACCCACCTGCTTTACAAGGGTTTCATGCCACACTATAATGTTTGGACGAGGCACAGAGAAATAGGGGTTATGATGGAAGACGGCGAAGAAGAAGAGGACGATGACAACTATGTGCCCCCTGAATACGGTGATGCTGCAACGGGGGAAGCTGCTGAAGATCAAGAGGAACCAGACGATGTGCCCAATGATGCTGCAAGGGGGGAGCTGCTGAAGATCAAGAGGAACCAGTGCCCGATGATGATGATCTCCGCCGGGTCATTGTCGATGCAAGGACGCAATGCGAAAGTCAAAAGGAGAAGCTGAAGTTCGATCGCATGTTAGAGGATCACAAAAAAGGGTTGTACCCCAATTGCGAAGATGGCAACACAAAGCTCGGTACCGTACTGGAATTGCTGCAGTGGAAGGCAGAGAATGCTGTGCCTGACAAAGGATTTGAGAAGCTATTGAAAATATTGAAGAAGAAGCTTCCAAAGGATAACGAATTGCCCGACAGTACATACGCAGCAAAGAAGGTCGTATGCCCTCTAGGATTGGAGGTGCAGAAGATACATGCATGCCCTAATGACTGCATCCTCTACCGCGGTGCGTACAAGGATCTGAACGCATGCCTGGTATGCGGTGCATTGCGGTATAAGATCAGACGAGATGACCCTGGTGATGTTGAGGGCGAGCCCCCGGGAAGAGGGTTCCTGCGAAGGTGATGTGGTATGCTCCTATAATACCACGGTTGAAACGTCTGTTCAGAAACGAAGAGCATGCCAAGTTGATGCGATGGCACAGTGAGGACCGTAAGAAAGACAGGAAGTTGAGAGCACCCGCTGACGGGTCGCAGTGGAGAAAAATCGAGAGAAAGTACTGGGCTGAGTTTGCAGTTGACCCAAGGAACGTATGGTTTGGTTTAAGCGCGGATGGCATTAATCCTTTCGGGGAGTAGAGCAGCAATCACAGCACCTGGCCCATGACTCTATGTATGTATAACCTTCCTCCTTGGATGTGCATGAAGCGGAAGTTCATTATGATGCCAGTTCTCATCCAAGGCCCTAAGCAACCCGGCAACGACATTGATGTGTACCTAAGGCCATTAGTTGAAGAACTTTTACAGCTGTGGAATGGAAACGGTGTACGTACGTGGGATTTGCACAAATAGGAGGAATTTAACCTGCACGCGTTGCTGTTTGTAACCATCAACGATTGGCCCGCTCTCAGTAACCTTTCAGGACAGACAAACAAGGGATACCACGCATGCACGCACTGTTTAGATGACACTGAAAGTATATACCTGGACAAATGCAGGAAGAATGTGTACCTGGGCCATCGTCGATTTCTTCCGACCAACCATCAATGTTGAAAGAAAGGCAAGCATTTCAAAGGCGAGGCAGATCACCGGAAGAAGCCCGCCATGCGTGAACCCATCAGGACTTTCAGCAGTTGGTTGGAAACACGTCTCAGAGGTGACACCACTGTTTGTGATGAGTTGTGCTCGTTGTCCAGGGGACCATCTTCGACTGTATTGACTTACAAAGGATACGAGATAAATGGGAATACATTTTACACGATCGCCCAAGATCAAAAGAGCACCAACCAAAACAGCGGTGTCCGCTTTGATGCAGAAACCGAGAGGGGAAAGGACACATATTATGGTTACATAATGGACATATGGGAACTTGACTACAGACATGATTTTAAGGTCCCTTTGTTTAAGTGCAAATGGGTCAATCTGTCAGGAGGTGGGGTACAGGTAGACCCACAGTACGGAATGACAACAGTGGATCTGAACAATCTTGGGTACACTGACGAACCGTTTGTCCTAGCCAATGATGTGGCACAGGTTATCTATGTGAAGGACATGTCTACCAGACCGAGAAAAAGAAAAGATAAGGAAGCGAATACATCATACGATGAGCCAAAGCGGCACATAGTTCTTTCAGGAAAAAGGGACATTGTGGGAGTGGAGGGCAAGACAGACATGTCTGAAGATTATGAAAAGTTTCATGAAATTCCTCCCTTCAAAGTCAAGGCTGACCCAAGCATCCTGATAAACGATGAAGATTATCCATGGTTACGGCGCAATAAGCAAATGACACAAGCGAAGAAAAAGTGAAGACTTTCTCCCGCAACTATTATGATGATACCATGCCAACTTTGTAACAGACGAGTATGATACCATTGTCCGTTTTGTACACGAAGTGCATCCAGTTTTTGCCGTAACCCTCTCAACTTTCTTGCACATGCTATGTGGATGAAATGATGATACCATGCCAACTTTCAACCTTTTCAGAGTTCATTTGAAATGCTTTTCAATTTCAGGGTCTTATAGCTCAAAATAATCAATAAATGCATGAAAAATAACAAATGAAGTCAGAAAGGGTTGAAAATTGATGATGTGGCTTTGAATGGTGCATTTTGAACACACAAAAAGTCAGGAGTTCAAATAAGTTTTAAAAAATGAAATCCCTTTGTAACAGACGAGTTTCCGTATGAAATCCTGATACTTCGAAAGAGATTGTCCGTTTTGTACACGAAGTGCATCCAGTTTTTGCCGTAACCCTCTCAACTTTCTTGCACATGCTATGTGGATGAAATGATGATACCATGCCAACTTTCAACCTTTTCAGAGTTCATTTGAAATGCTTTTCAATTTTAGGGTCTTATAGCTCAAAATAATCAGTAAATGCATGAAAAATGGTGCATGAAAAATAACAAATAAAATAAATAAGTAATTAGAAACAAAATAATATAAACTTTAATAAAATATATAAGTAGAAACAAAATAAATAAACTTTAATAACATAAATAAAATTTATGAAACTAAAATTATCAAAGTATTTTCTGTTCAAAACATTATAAGCAACCTCTAGTATTATTGAAACTAAAATTATATAAAATTGATGCAACTAAAATTATCGAAGTATTTTCTGTTCAAAATCATTGAAAGCAAAAAGAATTTTCATAAAGAACTTTTTTGTTAGAAACTTTAATAGCAAAAAGAATTATCATAAAGTAAAATAAATAAGTAATTAGAAACAAATAAATAAAATAAATAAGTTTTTTGTTGTAAGTAGAAACAAAACAAAATAAATAAAGCAAAAAGAAAACAAAAAACAGGCAAAAAATAAAAATTATGCGACCTACTGGGCCACCACGGCCTGAATACGACTAGAAACCCATCCATAGGCCAGGATTCAGGCCCGCAGAAGGCCCAGTAGGCCCACATGCATGTACAGAAGGTTAGGCCCGTTAGCCTGCTTTAGAGAGGAGCTCGACAGCTCAGGCGCACCGCACCTTATAAACAGGTGCGGCTCTCTCTCAGCTAGCGAGGTGGGACTAAACTCCCACCACCACGCCGTTGTGCAAGGCTTTCCGTCCCGGTTGGTGAAGGGGGCCTTTGGTCCCGGTTGGTGGCACCAACCGGGACCAATGCGGGACCAAAGGCCGCCGCTTCCTGCCCTTTGGGCTGCTGAAAAGAGGCCTTTGGTCCCGGTTGGTGGCACCAACCGGGACTAAAGGGTGTCTTTGGTCCCGGCTGCTGCTATGAACCGGGACCAAAGGCCTGGGTATATAAGTAGAACTTAGGAAAATTTGACGAACTCATCACCAGTTGCCCCGACGACGCCGAGCTCATCGACGCCGCCAGGCTGCCCAGATCGACGCCGTCCGCTGCCCCGACGCCGCCCGCCGCCCAGACGCCGTCCGTGCGCCGCCCCGACACCGTCCGCGCGCCCCCGTCGTCGCCCCTGCCCCGTCGCCGCCAGGCTGCCCTGACGCCACCCGCCGCCCCCGCCGACGCCATCGTCTTCGCCCGCGCCCGTCGTCGCCGTCGCTGCGGGGAAGCACCACGCCGGCTCCCGCGACCCGTTCATCCCCGAGGCCGCGTCCGCCACCGCACCGATTCCGGCCGGCGACCTCGACCCCTCCCCGCGCTGTGAGCCCCTGCCTCCTCCCCTTTCCTTCTCATTGCCGTCCCCGCACGCCATCCGTAAGCGCGCGCCACCGCCAACCATCGTCGCCATCGCCGACCACTGGCCTATTTTTCATTTTTTTGTTACGATGTATGTATGTATGTATGTTCAATGTATAATGCTCTGTATATGCTCATTTAAGAAAATGTTCATATGTAACATTTAAGAAAAAAAGTAAATGTATGTATGTTCATGTGCAAAGAATTATTTTTGGATGAAATGAGATGAGATGAGATGTGTTTTGTGTTGGAGAAGAAAAGATGAAGAAGAAAGAAGGAAGAAGAAGGAAAAGAGGGTCGATGGGGGGGGGGTCGATATACCGGCCCCCTCCCCGATAACATTTTTTTCCATGTATATATGCAAAAGTTACATTTTTAGAAAAGTTTTATATATCTAGCTAGGAAAGGAAGAAGAAGAAAAAGAATGAGTGGAAAAAGGAAAATAAGAAGAGGAAGAAAGGAGAAGAAGAGGAGAGGAAGAAGTGGAGAAATAAATTAGAAGAAGAAAAAAGAAGAAAAAGAAGAGGAGAAGAAGAAAGGAATAGAGGAGAAGAAGAGAAAATAGAATATTCTATTTTCTCTTCTTCTCCTCTATTCCTTTCTTCTTCTCCTCTTTTTTCTTCTTTTTTTCTTCAATCTTCTCCTCTATTAATATCTTCTTCTCCTCTTTTTATTTCTTCTTCGTCTTCTTATTTTTTATCGGATATGTCGTTGTCGATATACCCCGTGTCCCGATAACTTCAACACGAGGGGGGGGGGTTCGACCTACCCCCTCCCCGATAACATTATTTTCCCATGTATGTATGTCGTTGTTGTCGATATAACCCCCTCCCGGATAACTTCGACCGTGATAACTTATACCACGGTAGCACCCCCCGGCCCTCTCGCTCGACCAAAACTCTCGAGGACACCCAAACCCTAGAAAAAACGATGTCGGTCTCCTACCCCCTCCCGCCGCGCCCCTACCCTTGAAGCGTTGCCGAGGCCACCCCAAACCCGGAATAAGCTAGGTCTACGTTTGCACTAATATATCCACCTGCTGTCATGTTTGTGTAATAATTGCCATTTTGTAATATTTGCAGAAACAATGGAGCACGGACGAGACGAGGAAGAAGAAGAGGTGTTGGGGGACATAATCTTAGCCAGAGGTGATGTCTTGTCGTATCTTAACGACAATGATGGTCTGGAAAAACAGGGTAAAGAAGCAGGCTACGGTGATCGAAGAGTGGAGGAGGAAAGACATGATTATGATGGCTCCGGTGACCCAATGCTGGTGCAAGAAGGAGCCCGTGGTGACGGCTCCGGTGACCGAACAAAGTCCGGCCAGGTAAATATATTAGTTAAGCCTGTGCTAACTAGCTAATTGATGCATTCATTATTTTGGTATGTACACATATTAATTAACTCTCGTCTTTCTTCTTTTTTCTAGCCCTCCGGATCGAGCACAACTTCGGTAAAGAGACGAGGCCCGAAGAGAAAGTTGCGCTCGGATGAAAGGTTTGAGATCACAGCAATCGCGCGCGACGGCCAACCGATTGAACCCATCCGGACAAAGGAAGCATTTGCTGCTCAGTGCGGGGTTCTTGTTAGGGACAAGATCCCGATCAGCATCCACCAATGGTATAAGCCTAAGAAGGAAGACCCTGAGGTGTCTTATGTCAATGATATGCAGAAAGATGATCTTTGGACTGAGCTGAAGGCAAATTTCACCCTACCGCCAGAGGAGGATCCGGAGAAGCCAGTTAAAGAGCAATTAATCAAGTCTCATGCTCTTAAGAAGATGGCAGACCTATTCAGGAGGTGGAAGAATGAGCTGAAAACGTTTGTCGACAAAGAAGAGACACCAGAATTCATCGGCAAATATGAGAAGATCAGAGATCACTGGCCCGCATTTGTGGCCCACAAGACATCGGAAAAGAGTAAGAAGTTGTCAGCGACAAACAAGAAAAATGCTGCGAAGAAGAAGCTTCACCATCGCACGGGGTCAGGTGGCTACCTCAAAGCCCGGCCTAAGTGGGCCAAGGCTGAGAATGATCTGCTTGATAAAGGGATCGAACCAGAGACAATGAACTGGCCAGACCGTTGCCGGACTTGGTTCTTCGGGGCTGGCGGAACCTTGGACCCTGTATCAGGGAAGTGCGTTTGGACGGACGAGCAAATGAGAATACCAGTCAAGAGGCTTCAGCACTATATCGATGCAGCGCACCAAGGGACGTTCGTTCCAGACAGAGAGAACGACGAGCTCACAATGGCCCTCGGGAATCCTGAGCACCCTGGACGGACACGAGGCACGCCAGGCTCCGTTCCGTGGAAGGCTGGTTTTCCGGACGCAGGCGGTTACAAAAGCCAGGAGAGGAGGAAAAAAGTGGAGCAGACCCAAATTCAGAAGCTGCACGAAAGGGTTCAAGCGCTAGAGGAACGAGACGTAGCTCGCAGCAATCGACCTGCCGAAACTACCCCCGAAGCTACCCCGCCATCTCAGCGGAGAAGCAGCGTGGCTTCCACCGAGCTGCTTCAGCCGGAGCATGTCTTGACGGCTCCTGCTAGCTACCCCGTGGATGCTATCACGGAGTCTCAACATTGCCACCTTATGACGCGATGGGAGAACTTCAAAGTCAAGGCGGCTGTCGGCTCTGTTCGACCTCCTGAACCCGGCGCAACTTTTCACTGTCGTCCGATTCCAGAAGGATATGCTAGGGTGACGGTGGACGAAATAACGGAGGGATTTGAGGACCTCCAGCTTGACCACCCTACCGGTGAAGGGGAGACTCGGCTGGGTTCTGCTCTGAAGACTCCATGCCTATGGCGGAAGGAGCTCATCAACCTTCCGAACTGGACGCCTCCGGCGAGTAAGGGCACTCCGCCTCCTCCTCCGGCGAGTGATCAGGGCACTCAGCCTCCTTCTCCGGCGCGTGGCGGCACTCCGCCTCCTCCTCCGGCGAGTGATCAGGGCACTCAGCCTCCTTCTCCGGCGCGTGGCGGCACTCCGCCTCCTTCTCCGCCTGCGCCGGCGCGCCGAGCAGCCAGCCTCCTCCTTCTCCGCCTCGTCAGCAAGGGCGGAAGAGACCCGCCGCCGCTCCGGCTGCTCCGGCGCATCGTAGTCCTTCTCCTCCGCCTCGTAAGCAAGGAAAGAAGACAGCCGCAGCCGCTCCGTCTGCTCTGCCGGCGTCTAGCAGTACAGCCAGAGGCGGGAGGCAATACAGATTCGGTCCTTCTCTGAAGACTCCAGAGAAGTTACCATACGAGAGGACCGAGGAGGAAACCACGAAGATCGTGCGAGCCGAAGTGAAGAACTTCTTTGAAGGGGTGAAAGCAAAGAAACATCCACCTCCGGAGGAGAAGGTAGATCCGGTGAAAGCGAAGCGCACTCTGGCTGCCCTGACAAAACCACCAAAGTCTCCGCCGAAAGGCAACTATGAGCGCATTATTGGAAAGACATTTGCCGAAGCGGAGCGGTCGGGAAGTACTGTCAGTGATCAAAGGTTAAAAGAACGACGAGCTGGGAAAAAAATTGCCCAGCTCGGCGAACAAGCGAACCAATCGTGCCCCCCGCTCAAGGTGTCTAAAGACATCGTCGCTAATGATCCGAGGATGGTGGCCGGTTATAGCAATCTTGGAGATTACCTGCCCGACGATGTACATTATGATTTCTTGGAGGTGGACGAACACAAATACCATTACGGGAAGCCTCTCGTCAAAGATGAAAGATCTCTAACAACGATGATGCGAAGATTACATGATTGGTACATGAAAACCTGCAGAGAGTCTGGGGGGAGGGATACTTTGATGCTGAGAGTTAAAGAGGAGCATGACCTCGTTGGAATTGAACTGTTGAATGTTCCATTTGAGGAGTTCTTCCAGTTTTTCAATCAAAAGGCCCTCGATAAATCAACGGTCACTTGCTACTGTCTGTAAGTAGTACTACTTCTGTCATTAAGTCTCTCTATATAGGTCAGCTCTTTCATTGCATGTATTTATAATTATCCTCACTATATTATGCAGATTGAAGATCGCCGAATTGAAGAAAAGACAAATCGGTGATATTGGATTCATTAACACAAATCTCATAGATGCAACTGAGGTTAAATATCATGCCGAAAATACCGAGGCCAACTTGCTACGATCGTTGGTAATAAATGAAAACAAAGATATAATACTCTTTCCTTACAACTTCAAGTGAGTGTTACTGTCTTGTGCATATTCGGTTTCCCTTATTAGTCCAGGTTATAGTAATGTAATTGATGACTTATGCATGCGTGCGCAGCTTCCACTATATTCTCCTAGAGATTAAGCTTGAGCAGGGAGTAGTAACCGTCTTAGACTCGAGACGAAAAGATCCCCAGGACTATGCGGACATGACTCAAATGCTCGAGAAGTAAGTTAAATCGATCATTATCCACCATATCAGCAACTTTGTTCATTTCCTGATATCAAGTAATTGTTTTCTTTGTCTGGCAGGGTTTGGAGAAAATTCACCAAAAAAGCTCCGGGACTGCCGAAGAAGCTGCAATTTAGACACCCGAAAGTAAGTACTATAGTAGCATGTTCCGCGCATCTCCTAGTGATTCAAGCGCTAGTTTCATCAATACCATTTAGCATGCTTGCTTATCAGTTTGATTGACCTCTATTTCTTGTAAAGTGGTTGTGGCAGGAACAAGGGAATGATTTCTGTGGATACTACGTTTGCGAGTCCATCCGCCACACGACCTGTGAGCGGGGCTACTCTGACGAACAATATGAAGTGCGTAAGCAATAATATTCACAATTTTATTTTATTACCATCATTTGTGTTGAGTTTCATTTATTCATATATATATATGTATTGACCCCCTTCTTCAAATTAGATCTTTCGGATGCGGGATGAACTCCTAGCACCAGATCGTATGCGAGCAATTCAAGAGGAATTGGCGGCATTCTTCCTTGACCACGTGATCGCTGAAGACGGAGAATACCATGTGGACCTGTGCTTCGTATATAATTAGGAGATTATATTGTAAGAGATAATTATTGTATATATGTAGCCGGTAGTGTCGGATAGATATACGAGAACTTGTTGTTCGACCAATCTCTCGGAGAAGGAGAGGTGGTCGATATCACTTCTCTCTGTATGCATATGTTCATGACGATCTTCTGTTTCCTTCATTTTCTTACTAGCTAGCGTGTCTAGTCCTCTCTATACATATATAGTACGCAGCGTCGACCAAGCACGGAGATAAGAGAGGACACTTCTCTCTATTAATTAGCTAGCTAACACAATATATGAAACACCTAAATTAACCCCCCAAAACCCCCCACCCCCCCCCTTTAAAAAAAACAAAACCCCAGCCCCTGAAATGCTGATGCGTGGATGCCTATTGGTCCCGGTCAGTGCCACCAACCGGGACCAAAGGCCCTCCTGACTGGGCTCGCCGCACCGGCCACGTGGAGGCCCATCTGTCCCGGTTCGTGTAAGAACCGTGACTAAAGGGCTAGGGCATTAGTAACGACCCTTTAGTCCCGGTTCAAAAACCGGGACAAAAGGCCCTTACCAACCGGGACAGATGACCCTTTTTCTACTAGTGCCAGTTATTGAGGTGGGAAAGTTGTGGCCAAGCATGAATGAGTTTAGGATATCTTTCAGGACCTATGCAGTGAAAAAAGAGTTTGATGCCAAGACTATGTGGACTGATCAAAAGAAATTTTATGCTCGGTGCAAAGGTTATGATGGTGGTGGCAATCCTTGCAAATGGTACTTGTCTGCCAGACTACAACCTGATGGAAGTACAGTAAGGGTAAATCAAATACCACACCAGCATACATGTATGACCACTTCACAGAGAGTTTCAAAGATGACATCACAGCTATGGGTTACAGAGAAGATTACTCCTATTTTAGCCAAGACTCCAAACCCTACTGCAAAGAGGCTTAAAGTTGACTTGGAGAAGCTGTCCCTGTTGGAAATATGCCCTAGAGGCAATAATAAAATGGTTATTATTATATTTCCTTGTTCATGATAATTGTCTATTGTTCATGCTAAAATTGTGTTATCCGGCAATCGTAATACATGTGTGAATACATAGACCACAACATGTCCCTAGTGAGCCTCTAGTTGACTAGCTCGTTGATCAACAGATAGTCATGGTTTCCTGACTACGGACATTGGATGCCATTGATAACGGGATCACATCATTAGGAGAATGATGTGATGGACAAGACCCAATCCTAAGCATAGCACAAGATTGTGTAGTTCGTTTGCTAGAGCTTTTCCAAATGTCAAGTATCATTTCCTTAGACCATGAGATTGTGCAACTCCCGGATACCATAGGAGTGCTTTGGGTGTGCCAAACGTCACAACATAACTGGGTGGCTATAAAGGTGCACTACGGGTATCTCTGAAAGTGTCTGTTGGGTTGGCACGAATCAAGACTGGGATTTGTCACTCCGTATGACGGAGAGGTATCTCTGGGCCCTCTCGGTAATGCATCATCATAATGAGCTCAATGTGACCAACTGTTTGGTCACGGGATCATGCATTATGGTACGAGTAAAGTGACTTGCCGGTAACGAGATTGAACAAGGTATTGGGATACCGACGATCGAATCTCGGGCAAGTAACGTATCGATTGACAAAGGGAATTGTATACGGGATTGATTGAATCCACGACATCGTGGTTCATCCGATGAGATCATCGTGGAACATGTGGGAGCCAACATGGGTATCCAGATCCCGCTGTTGGTTATTGACCGGAGAGTTGTCTCGTTCATGTCTGCATGTCTCCCGAACCCGTAGGGTCTACACACTTAAGGTTCGGTGACGCTAGGGTTCTAGAGATATTAGTATGCGGAAATCCAAAAGTTGTTCGGAGTCCCGGATGAGATCCCGGACGTCACGAGGAGTTCTAGAATGGTCCGGAGGTAAAGATTTATATATGGGAAGTCCTATTCTGGCCACCGGAAAATGTTCGGGATTTTTCGGTATTGTACCGGGAAGGTTCTAGAAGGTTCTGGAGTGGGGCCCACCTGCATGGGGGGACCCACATGAACGTGGGTAGTGGGGGCAAGGCCCCACACCCCTGGTCAAGGCGCACCAAGATCCCCCCTTAGAAGGAATAAGATCATATCCCGAAGGGATAAGATCAAGATCCCTAAAAAAGGGGGATAACAATCGGTGGGGAAGGGAAATGATGGGATTTCTTTCCCCCACCTTTGACAACGCCCCAATGGACTTGGAGGGCAAGAAACCAGTCCCCTCCACCCCTATATATAGTGGGGAGGCGCATGGGAGCCGTACCCCTGCCTCTGGCGCCTCCCTCTCCCTCCCGTGACACCTCTCCCTCTCGCTGAGCTTGGTGAAGCCCTGCCGAGATCCCCGCTGCTTCCACCACCACGCCGTCGTGCTCCTGGATCTCCATCAACCTCTCCCTCCCCCTTGCTGGATCAAGAAGGAGGAGACGTCTTCCCCAACCGTACGTGTGTTGAACGTGGAGGTGCCGTCCGTTCGGCGCTCGGTCATCGGTGATTTGGATCACGACGAGTACGACTCCATCAACCCCGTCCACTTGAACGCTTCCGCTCGCGATCTACAAGGGTATGTAGATGCACTCTTTTCCCTCTCATTGCTAGAAGACTCCATAAATTGTTCTTGGTGATGCATATAATTTTTTTAATTTCTGCAACGATCTCCAACAGTAGCATCATGAGCCAGGTCTATGCGTAGTTTCTATGCATGAGTAGAACACAAACTTGTTGTGGGCGTAGATGTTGTCAATTTTCTTGCCACTACTAGTCTTATCTTGTTTCGGCGGCATCGTGGGATGAAGCGGCCCGGACCGACCTTACACGTACGCTTACGTGAGACAGGTTCCACCGACTGACATGCACTAGTTGCATAAGGTGGCTAGCGGGTGTCTGTCTCTCAATCTTTAATCGAATCGGATTCAATGAAAAGGGTCCTTATGAAGGGTAAATAGAAGTTGGCATATCACATTGTGGTTTTACGTAGGTAAGAAACGTTCTTGCTAGAAACCTATAGAAGCCACGTAAAAACATGCAACAACAATTAGAGGACGTCTAACTTGTTTTTGCAGCATATGCCTTGTGATGTGATATGGCCAAAAGGATGTGATGAATGAAATATATGTGATGTATGAGATTGATCATGTTCTTGTAATAGGAATCACGACTTGCATGTCGATGAGTATGACAACCGGCAGGAGCCATAGGAGTTGTCTTTATTTTTTGTATGACCTGCGTGTCATTGAATAACGCCATGTAAATTACTTTACTTTATTGCTAAACACGTTAGCCATAGAAGTAGAAGTAATCGTTGGCGTGACAACTTCATGAAGACACGATGATGGAGATCATGATGATGGAGATCATGGTGTCATGCCGGTGACGAAGATGATCATGGCGCCCCGAAGATGGAGATCAAAGGAGCAATATGATACTGGCCATATCATGTCACTATTTGATTGCATGTGATGTTTATCATGTTTTACATCTTATTTGCTTAGAACGACGGTAGCTTAAATAAGATGATCCCTCGCAATAATTTCAAGAAAGTGTTCCCCCTAACTGTGCACCGTTGCGAAGGTTCGTTGTTTCGGAGCACCACGTGATGATCGGGTGTGATAGATTCTAACGTTCGAATACAATGGGTGTAAGCTAGATTTACACACGCAATACACTTAGGTTGACTTGACAAGCCTAGCATGTACAGACATGGCCTCGGAACACGGAAGACCGAAAGGTCGAGCATGAGTCGTATAGAAGATACGATCAACATGAAGATGTTCACCGATGTTGACTAGTCCATCTCACGTGATGATCGGACACGGCCTAGTTGACTCGGATCATGTTTCACTTAGATGACTAGAGGGATGTCTATCTGAGTGGGAGTTCATTGAATAATTTGATTAGATGAACTTAATTATCATGAACTTAGTCTAAAATCTTTACAATATTTCTTGTAGATCAAATGGCCCACGCTAATGTTGCCCTCAACTTCAACGCGTTCCTAGAGAAAACCAAGCTGAAAGATGATGGCAGCAACTATATGGACTGGGTCCGGAACCTGAGGATCATCCTCATAGCTGCCAAGAAAGATTATGTCCTAGAAGCACCGCTAGGTGACGCACCCATCCCAGAGAACCAAGACGTTATGAACGCTTGGCAGCAGCGTGCTGATGATTACTCCCTCGTTTAGTGCGGCATGCTTTACAGCTTAGAACCGGAGCTCCAAAAGCGTTTTGAGCAACACGGAGCATATGAGATGTTCGAAGAGCTGAAAATGGTTTTCCAAGCTCATGCCCGGGTCGAGAGATATGAAGTCTCTGACAAGTTCTTCAGTTGTAAGATGGAGGAAAATAGTTCTGTCAGTGAACACATAGTCAAAATGTCTGGGTTACACAACCGCTTGACTCAGCTGGGAGTTAATCTCCCGGATGACGCGGTCATTGACAGAATCCTTCAGTCGCATCCACCGAGCTACAAGAGCTTTGTGATGAACTTCAATATGCAGGGGATGGAAAAGACCATTCCTGAGGTATATTCAATGCTGAAATCAGCGGAGGTGGAGATCAAAAAGGAACATCAAGTGTTGATGGTGAAGAAAACCACTAAGTTCAAGAAAGCAAGGGTAAGAAGAACTTCAAGAAGGACGGCAAGGGAGTTGCCGCGCCCGGTAAGCCAGTTGCCGGGAAGAAGCCAAATAATGGACCCAAGCCTGAGACTAAGTGCTTTTATTGCAAGGGAAGTGGTCACTGGAAGCGGAACTGCCCCAAGTACTTAGCGGACAAGAAGGCTGGCAACACCAAAGGTATATGTGATATACATGTTATTGATGCGTACCTTACCAGCACTCATAGTAGCTCCTGGGTATTTGATATCGGTGCGGTTGCTCATATTTGTAACTCAAAGCAGGAGCTGCGGAATAAACGGAGACTGGCAAAGGACGAGGTGACGATGCGCGTCGGGAATGGTTCCAAGGTCGATGTGATCGCCGTCGGCACGCTACCTCTACATTTACCTACGGGATTAGTTTTAAACCTCAATAATTGTTATTTAGTGCCAGCTTTGAGCATGAACATTGTATCAGGATCTCGTTTAATTCGAGATGGCTACTCATTTAAATCCGAGAATAATGGTTGTTCTATTTATATGAGAGATATGTTTTATGGTCATGCACCGCTGGTTAATGGTTTATTCTTAATGAATCTCGAACGTAGTGTTACACATATTCATAGTGTGAGTACCAAAAGATGTAAGGTTGATAATGATAGTCCCACATACTTGTGGCACTGTCATCTTGGTCACATTGGTGTCAAGCACATGAAGAAGCTCCATGCTGATGGACTTTTAGAGTCTCTTGATTACGAATCATTTGACACGTGCGCAACCATGCCTCATGGGTAAGATGACCAAGACTCCGTTCTCCGGAACAATGGAGCGAGCAACCAACTTATTGGAAATCATACATACTGATGTGTGCGGTCAAATGAGTGTTGAGGCTCGCGGTGGTTATCGTTATGTTCTCACTCTCACTGATGACTTGAGTAGATATGGGTATGTCTACCTAATGAAACACAAGTCTGAGACCTTTGAAAAGTTCAAGGAATTTCAGAGTGAGGTTGAGAATCAACATGACAGGAAAATAAAATTCTTACGATCAGATCGTGGAGGGGAATATTTGAGTCACGAATTTGGTACACACTTCAGGAAATGTGGAATAGTTTCACAACTCACGCCGCCTGGAACACCTCAGCGAAATGGTGTGTCCGAACGTCGTAATCGCACTCTATTGGATATGGTGCGATCTATGATGTCTCTTACCGATCTACCGCTCTCATTTTGGGGCTATGCTTTAGAGACTGCCGCATTCACTTTAAATAGGGCTCCGTCGAAATCCGTTGAGACGACACCGTATGAATTATGGTTTGGGAAGAAACCTAAGCTGTCGTTTCTAAAAGTTTGGGGATGCGATGCTTATGTCAAGAAACTTCAACCTGAAAAGCTCGAACCCAAGTCGGAAAAATGCGTCTTCATAGGATACCCTAAGGAAACCATTGGGTATACCTTCTACCTCAGATCCGAAGGCAAGATCTTTGTTGCCAAGAACGGGTCCTTTCTGGAGAAAGAGTTTCTCTCGAAAGAAGTAAGTGGGAGGAAAGTGGAACTAGATGAAGTACTACCTCTTGAACCGGAAAGTAGCGCAACTCAGGAAGATGTTCCTGTGGTGCCTGCACTGACTAGAGAGGAAGCTAATGATGATGATCAAGGTACTTCGGATCAAGTTACCACTAAACTTCGTAAGTCCACGAGGACACGTTCCACACCAGAGTGGTATGGCAACCTTGTCCTGGAAATTATGTTGTTAGACAACGGTGAACCTTCAAACTACGAAGAAGCAATGGCTGGCCCAGATTCCGACAAATGGCTAGAAGCCATGAAATCCGAGATAGGATCCATGCATGAAAAGAAGTATGGACTTTGACTGACTTGCCCGATGATCGGCGAGCCATAGAAAATAAATGGATCTTTAAGAAGAAGACAGATGCGGATGGTAATGTGACCATCTATAAGGCTCGACTTGTCGCTAAGGGTTATCGACAAGTTCAAGGGGTTGACTACGATGAGACTTTCTCACCTGTAGCGAAACTGAAGTCCATCCGAATCATGTTAGCAATTGCCGCATTCTATGATTATGAGATATGGCAAATGGACGTCAAAACGGCATTCCTTAACGGCTCTCTTAAGGAATAATTGTATATGATGCAGCCGGAAGGTTTTGTCGATCCTAAGAATGCTAACAAGGTATGCAAGCTCCAGCGCTCCATCTATGGGCTGGTGCAAGCATCTCGGAGTTGGAACATTCGATTTGATGAGATGATCAAAGCGTTTGGGTTTACACATGCTTATGGAGAAGCCTGCGTTTACAAGAAAGTGAGTGGGAGCTCTGTAGCATTTCTCATATTATATGTGGATGACATACTGTTGATGGGAAATGATATATAATTCTTAGGAAGCATAAAGGCCTACTTGAACAAGTGTTTTTCAATGAAGGACCTTGGAGAAGCTGCTTATATATTAGGCATCAAGATCTATAGAGATAGATCAAGACGCCTCATTGGTCTTTCACAGAGTACGTACCTTGACAAGATATTGAAGAAGTTCAATATGGATCAGTCCAAGAAGAGGTTCTTGCCTGTATTGCAAGGTGTGCAATTGAGCACGGCTCAATGCCCGACCACGGCAGAAGATAGAGAAAAGATGAGTGTCGTCCCCTACGCCTCGGCCATAGGGTGTATTATGTATGCCATGCTGTGTACCAGACCTGATGTAAACCTTGCCGTAAGTTTGGTAGGAAGGTACCAAAGTAATCCCGGCATGGAACACTGGACAGCGGTCAAGAATATCCTGAAGTACCTGAAGAGGACTAAGGATATGTTTCTCGTTTATGGAGGTGACGAAGAACTCGTCGTAAAGGGTTACGTCGATGCTAGCTTCGACACAGATCTGGATGACTCTAAGTCACAAACCGGATACGTGTATATTTTGAATGGTGGGGCAGTAAGCTGGTGCAGTTGCAAGCAAAGCGTTGTGGCGGGATCTACATGTGAAGCGGAATACATGGCGGCCTCAGAGGCAGCACAAGAAGCAATCTGGGTGAAGGAGTTCATTACCGACCTAGGAGTTATTCCCAATGCGTCGGGCCCGATGACTCTCTTCTGTGAAAACACTGGAGCTATTGCCCTTGCCAAGGAGCCCAGGTTTCACAGGAAGACCAGGCATATCAAGCGTCGCTTCAACTCCATTCGTGAAAATGTTCAAAATGGAGACATAGATATTTGTAAAGTACACACGGACCTGAATGTAGCAGATCCGTTGACTAAACCCCTCCCTAGAGCAAAACATGGTCAACACCAGAACTCTATGGGTGTTCGATTCATCACAATGTAACTAGATTATTGACTCTAGTGCAAGTGCGAGACTGTTGGAAATATGCCCTAGAGGCAATAATAAAATGGTTATTATTATATTTCCTTGTTCATGATAATTGTCTATTGTTCATGCTATAATTGTGTTATCCGGAAATCGTAATACATGTGTGAATACATAGACCACAACATGTCCCTAGTGAGCCTCTAGTTGACTAGCTCGTTGATCAACAGATAGTCATGGTTTCCTGACTATGGACATTGGATGTCATTGATAACGGGATCACATCATTAGGAGAATGATGTGATGGACAAGACCCAATCCTAAGCATAGCACACGATCGTGTAGTTCGTTTGCTAGAGCTTTTCCAAATGTCAAGTATCATTTCCTTAGACCATGAGATTGTGCAACTCCCGGATACCATAGGAGTGCTTTGGGTGTGCCAAACGTCACAACGTAACTGGGTGGCTATAAAGGTGCACTACGGGTATCTCCGAAAGTGTCTGTTGGGTTGGCACAAATCGAGACTGGGATTTGTCACTCCGTATGACGGAGAGGTATCTCTGGGCCCACTCGGTAATGCATCATCATAATGAGCTCAATGTGACCAATTGTTTGGTCACGGGATCATGCATTACGGTACGAGTAAAGTACCTTGCCGGTAACGAGATTGAACAAGGTATTGGGATACCGACGATCGAATCTCGGGCAAGTAACGTACCGATTGACAAAGGGAATTGTATACGGGATTGATTGAATCCTCGACATCGTGGTTCATCCGATGAGATCATCGTGGAACATGTGGGAGCCAACATGGGTATCCAGATCCCGCTGTTGGTTATTGACCGGAGAGTCGTCTCGGTCATGTCTGCATGTCTCCCGAACCAGTAGGGTCTACACACTTAAGGTTCGGTGATGCTAGGGTTGTAGAGATATTAGTATGCG
Organism: Triticum aestivum; assembly: GCF_018294505.1. Taxonomy (NCBI): domain Eukaryota; kingdom Viridiplantae; phylum Streptophyta; class Magnoliopsida; order Poales; family Poaceae; genus Triticum; species Triticum aestivum. The sequence goes on along the minus strand of NC_057811.1, from coordinate 7,843,205 downwards.
GAAATCCAAAAGTTGTTCGAAGTCCGGGATGAGATCCCGGACGTCACGAGGAGTTCCGGAATGGTCCGGAGGTAAAGATTTATATATGGGAAGTCCTATTTTGGCCACCGGAAAATGTTCGGGATTTTTCGGTATTGTACCGGGAAGGTTCTAGAAGGTTCCAGAGTGGGGCCCATCTGCATGGGGGGACCCACATGAACGTTGGTAGTGGGGGCAAGGCCCCACACCCCTGGTCAAGGCGCACCAAGATCCCCCCTTAGAAGGAATAAGATCATATCCCGAAGGGATAAGATCAAGATCCCTAAAAAAAGGGGATAGCAATCGGTGGGGAAGGGAAATGATGGGATTTCTTTCCCCCACCTTTGCCAACGCCCCAATGGACTTGGAGGGCAAGAAACCAGCCCCCTCCACCCCTATATATAGTGGGGAGGCGCATGGGAGCCGTACCCCTGCCCCTGGCGCCTCCCTCTCCCTCCCGTGACACCTCTCCCTCTCGCTGAGCTTGGCGAAGCCCTGCCGAGATCCCCGCTGCTTCCACCACCACGCCATCGTGCTGCTGGATCTCCATCAACCTCTCCCTCCCCCTTGCTGGATCAAGAAGGAGGAGACGTCTTCCCCAACCGTACGTGTGTTGAACGCGGTGGTGCCGTCCGTTCGGCGCTCGGTCATCGGTGATTTGGATCACGACGAGTACGACTCCATCAACCCCGTTCACTTGAACGCTTCCGCCCGCGATCTACAAGGGTATGTAGATGCACTCTTTTCCCTCTCGTTGCTAGAAGACTCCATAGATTGTTCTTGGTGACGCGTAGAATTTTTTTAATTTCTGCAACGATCTCCAACAGTACCCCATCCAGCTGCAATATACCACAGTGTGGAAAGCAAAACAAAGGGCCATGAAATCATTGTATGGTGACTGGGCAAATACATTTAGAATGTTGTATAGTTTTAAAGCAGAGGTGGAGAAGAGGTCACCTGGAAAGTGTGGTGGAGATAGATACAGAGGTAACAGAGGATGGCAAGGTTTTATTCAGCAAGTTTTTATGTGTTTGAAGCCTTGCATAGATGGATTCAAAGCAGGTTGTCGTCCATATTTGAGCATAGACTCATATTTTTTGACTGGAAAGTGGAATGGTCAGTTGGCTGCATGCAATGCTCTAGATGGACACAACTGGATGTTCCCAATTGCAATAGGAATGTTTCAATCAGAGACAGAGGCATCATGGATATGGTTGATGATGCAACTGAAAAGATGCATAGGGCCAGTTTCTCCTTTGGCCATCCACACAGATGCATGTAAATGGTTGGAAAATGCAGTAAAAAATGTTTTCCCCCATGCTGAGCAGAGGGAGTGCTTTGGACATATGTGGATGAATCTGATAAAAAAATTCAGAGGAGATGAATTTGGGCGCATGTGGCCAGCAGCAAGATCCTACACCAGACAGACACATTCCTATCACCTTGGTAAGATATTGGCATCATGTAGTGATAATGAATTTGCTTCATGGTTGAACACCCACCATTCTCTGTTGTGGTACAGATCAGGTTTTAATACTGCCATAAAATGTGATCATATCAATAACAACTTGGCAGAAAGTTTTAACAACAAAGTGAAGGATTTGAAAGACTTGCCTGTGCATGACATGGTGGACCAAATAAGGATCATGATCATGCGTTTGTGGGAGTTGAGAGGAAAAATTGTTAATATTTTGGAAGGGGACAAGCTTCCAGCAGTGGTACAATAGGTGGTCAACAGGAGTAGAAATCTTTCACATCTATCTGTTGAGAAATCTTCCTTGTGGGGTGCTGAAGTTAGAGATACAAAGAGTGGCAAGAGGCATGTGGTAAATACTGAGTTGCATGAGTGCACTTGCCAAGAGTGGCAACACACTGGAAAACCATGTGAGCATTCCATACTTTTTTTGGCATCTAAACCCAGGTTAAATATGCACCCATATTTGCATGAGTATTATTCAGTACAAAAATTCAAAGCTGCATATGCAAGTCCAATTCCTGCACTGACTGACCAATCTCAGTGGCCTGAGGTGGAAATAGAATTTACCTTGTGTCCCCTGTCACTAGAAGAAAGGCTGGGAGGCCAAAACAGAGTAGATTCAAAGCTTGGTTTGAGAAAGGTGGTTGTAGTAAGAAGGGGAAAAAGGAAAAGGAAAAGAATGATAAGCCCAAAAGTGCTCAAAAAGGTAACAAAAATAGGTGCAAGTTGTGTGAGGTACTTGGGCACAGAATTGGTTCATCCAAATGCATCTACACTCCTCAGAGGCCAAAGTATGTTTATGTTACTATTTTTGCAAGTTTTTGATTTTGCTACTTGTTCTATTATCTAACCAAGTGAAATGCTTTATTTTTAGGAGGAAGCGTGCAGAAAAAGCCCCACCTCTTGTTGTTGAACAATGCTGGCCAGTGAAAAAAGCAAGACTCAATGGCTTTAGAAGGAAGAGCACTAAGCAGATAATGTTTGGTGACAAAGATATGGAGCAAACTGAAACTGTTACTGCTGAACATGAGCTAAGTGTTTCTGTTTTGGACGATGTGATGCACACTGAATTTTTTTTGCAGGCGCTAGGGCAATCTGAAACTATTGCAGATGAAGTAACTGTTGTGCTGCCATGCGAATCTGCTTTGACAACTATGTTGCCATGTTTGGAGGTTGTGCTGCCAAGTGTTGAGTTGCAAACTGAAGTAGTTGAACAATGTGTGCCATCTACTCAATCTGGAGAAGTGCAAACTGAAGAAGTGGGACATGGTCAGGTGCAAAAGTTGAGGGGGCCTAGTGGAGTTGGCAAGAAAACCAAGGGGCCCAAAAGCAAGAGCATCAGCATCAACAAACTATGCGCCGTGGAACCAAACGGTGGAAAAAAGGAGAAGAAATCGAGTGGTAGAAAGAAGCAAAAGAAATAGAGTCGAAATCATTCAAATTTGATGTGAAAACTTAAGTTTGTTGTCATTTGATGTGAAAACTTATGTTCTTTCATGTGAAAACTTATGTGCTATGATGTTGATTTGACTTGAAATTCAAATTCAAATTTGAACCAACATTCAAATTTGAACCTATCTCCAATATTTTTGGAGTTCATTTGTTTGTTCTGTGATGTTGCATTGTTTTATGTACTACTATGCACTTTAGTTCATAAATCCAACCCTTTTTGCGAAGTCCAACTCATAGTCACTGAAAATGTTGTCCAAACAGGCTCCAAAGTAAGGGAAAACGACCCCATTTCTAAGCAAGTTTTTTTCGACCTTCTCAAAATCACCCAAAAAGATTTTCTTAGCTTATATTATACCTATATAGGATCAATACGAAGTCTCACCTTTTTTTGAATAAGTATTCATATTATTAATTTATTTTTGAAAAAACACCCTTTAATACAAAGTCAGCAATAAAACAAGTTTAAAAATTTAAAATGCAAAAATAACTTCAGATCCTGCTTAGTCACTCCAAAATGAAGCTAAGGTGAGGTTTTTCATTTTTTGCATTTTCAAAACCTCAAACCCTCTTCTCACTCCTTTGGACTCTATGCAACCTCAGTCGAGATAGTCCAAATTGTGAAGGTTTTTTCATGCAAAGATCATTAGATCAAGTTTATCATTTTATATCATAACTATGTAACATAACAAGACTATATGCGCATGTTTTTCATTTTTTAGTTTTTTATTGAATTAGTTATACACATTTGAATGTTCGGTCAAACCTTTCAAAACCCCGTTGACTGCCTCCAAAACCCATGTAACCCTAACGCCAAAAATCCACCGTCGATCTAACCCTAACGCCAAACTGCGGCCGTCGGATAGGCCTTCTAGAAGGATTCCGCGGGGGCGATCCGTGGGAGCCCTGATTCTCCAGTCTGATTGGCCACCTTTTGTTTCTCTGACGAACAGATAACGTTGAGCGGGGGAGCATCTCAGTGACCGTTGGGCCGAGCGGATCGGGCCCGGCAGAGCCTGGCGTGCGTGCGCACGGCCATGTCGTGCTCTGTTGGCATGCATGCGAGAGGGATGGGCTGCTTGCGAGAGGGTCACTGACATGTGGGCCATCCCTGTCCCATGCATGCCATGCAACGGCGTCGCAGCCTAGCTATTCTGCCCGTGAACGCAGGGACACAACCTAGCCATTTGCATGCACGCAGCGATGCAGTAAAGCAGCGGCAGGGGCGCAGCGTATAGGTACGTCATATCTAAGCTATTTTAACAATTGCATGTTTGAACCTGAGACATGGGACGGACGCATCGGTGGTGCAGCTCCTTTCCCAGTGTCACGCGCGGATGAACGGGCCTGTTTCCCACGCGGCGTCACCGCCGATGCAACTCCATGAAACGAAGCATCTCGCCTGTGCCTCCCGTGCCTCTTTGGATGCTCTGCACGCCGTTTTTGAATTAATGCCCGCAATTACTTATGCCAGCACGAACAGAGAAGAGAAAACGATTGAAGGCATCGTGTACATTGACTACGGCTGCAACGCGGCTATAAAGGGCACCATTTCCTCATCCCTCTCACACTCATCTCTCAAGCCTCCTCCACTTCTTCTTTTCGAGCCAAATCCACCACTCGAGCCACCATGCAGTTCTACGGCCTTACCTGCCGTCGCCCTCGCACCGTGCCGGAGAGGGAGTACCTGGCCGGAGTCATCGTCGAGAATAGCCTGAGGGTGTGGGCCATCTCAAGGTGGAGGGGCCCTAGAGAGTTGACTCGCTTCTTCCTCCAAGCCGGCTACCGCCACCTCCCTCCGGGCACTCCGCCCATGTTCCACCTCCATGAACAGTACGATGGCGGTGCCAACGGCATCGTCATCGGCCTCTACGTCACCTTCACCAACCCCTACGACGCTCACCACCTCCTCGGCCAGGTGTTCTGGTGTGGATGCGAGTTTATCGCGTTCACCACCTACAACATCTTCACCAACTTCCACCACATCTTCCCCCAGCCCAACGGCATGCACACCCTCCCCTACCAGATGCCGGAGAACGACGAGTGAGGGGCGCCGGCTAAGGAGGGGCCAAGGAGTTGTTCGAGTGTTCGCTGGCCGAGTCTTTCTATCTAGCTTGTGTTGTGTTGGTTGGGCGTGTGTGCCCGTGTCTTCTAGCTATATGTCTAGTTTTAATTATTTTCCTTTCATGTTTTATGCACTATATGTTGTAAGGGGATGCCCCTCTATATGTTCTCTAAGGGGATGCTACTAGGGTACCTGATGCCCCTCTCTATCCTGTTATCTATTAATGTTTTTTCGGGCCTAAAGTTTCTTCATTGCATTTTATTTATGTGGCCATGTGAACTAAAAAATGCACTAAAACATGATCCAATCATAAAAGTTGTTGTTAGCACGTGTCTAGTTAATTATCTTCCTTTTATGTTTTATGCACTATATGTTGTAAGGGGATGCCCCTCTATGTTGTAAGAAGATGATACTAGGGGCACACTAGATGTCTTCGTTTTTTGAGAGGGGCACAACCTTTTTCGGTTGAAACACACGAGTAAAAACTTTGAAAACACCATAGCACAAACCAAAAAAATTTAAAAATGGTGCTTGGTTGAAATAAACTAGAACCAAACAATTGCAACTTTTTTGGTTCACAAAGCCGCAAGTTAGACTGCTAACTAGAACCAACCTTTTGTTTTAGCCGAAACAACACGGGACCCTACCATCGGACACGATAGCTTGTGCATAAAAATAGCTGAAATAATTATCAGATGAGTTATCTCAAAAAAGGTGACTGCAGGAAGCTTAAAATTTGTGAAATAACCTAAGCCGAAAAGATATATCGATGTCAATGACCGTGTGCACTTTTTTTTGCACTAGCTACACTTCTTTTATCAATGGGCCTGGATATGTTCTATTCGGCCCTGCCTAACTTCTATATGGGCCTGGCCTTTTCGGGCAACTGTCGACGAACCTTTTTTTCCTTTTCTCCCTCTACCACTGAAACTGAAACTGATGACGAACTGAAGAACTGAAAAAACAGGGCCGAAACAGAGTGGAGAAGACATGCCGAATTCGTACAGCGCAACACTTTTATTCAAACATCCATATCATTACGATTACAAATGATGCCCAATCTATTCACTTACGACTAATTATCATCACATAAACAAATGCGAGAGCAATTACACAAACATAAAAAAGTCCGGCCATCAGCCCCATCAAATTGCCCTGCTTCTGCAATTCGATGAGTTTCTTCATCTGCTTGTTCAGCTTCTTCAGCTCTGCCGTCACTCCTGCATCCCCCACAGTAGCACCAATGGAATGGGCGCCCCCAATGGAATTGCCACATCCAAGGGCCCCAGATCCAGACGGGCCCGATCTAAACTTCTCCGCCTCCAACGGTAAATCGAGCTCCCCTGATGCACCCTCCAGTTGAATCCGCTCTATGTACTCATCTAGCCCCTCAAAATGGGTGCATTGCTTCAATTTCTGAAATCGGAAAGATGAACCCTAAATCCCAAATCCGATGAAAAGTATGAAATTGGGAGACAAAAACCAAAATTGGCATATTGAGAAGTAAAATCTCACCTTTCCCTGCTCTGGTTTGCTCTCGGATTTCACGAATTCCCGCCCAAGGTTGCCATTCTTGTCGGTCATTGTGACTAGCCGCTTCAGGGGTGCGGTACGTGGGCATGCAGGGCACCTTGTCATGGGCACTGCGCCATAGCGCGGCCATGAGCGGCGGGAGGCTGAAGCGGAGCTCGACATTGCTAGGTCGCGGCCCGGAACGGCGTTGCTGCGCGTCGTCGCCGGAGAAGAAGAACAACAACAGTCGGGGGGGGGGGGAGGATGGGAAGGTCGCGGTAGGGCTCGAGGCACGGCTCGGTGTCCTCTCTTGTACCAATGCTGAGCTGGATAAGTTAGTGGGTCCCACACTGTGGGTCCTGCTCACCTGACCAATGCTGAGCTGGATAAGTTAGTGGGTCCCATGCTGTGGGTCCCGCTCACCTGATTCGAGTTTCAAACATGTGTCTTCGGATTAGGCAGCAGTGTCGCATGGCAGCTATTTTTTCCAACGCAGATGTCGCATGAGAGCCATTTGAAGCAACGACGTCGCATGAGAGACAATTCAACTCAACGATGTCGCATGGTAGCTATTTGCCCCTTCTTCTTCCTCTCCGCGTGCATCCCCTGTCGTCTAGACTTCCTCCCGGTCGCTGGCCACCACCTCCTCACCTGGACCTCCTCCCTCCGCCGCCCCGTGCTGCCGGGTGCACTCATCGTCCTCGTCGCCGCCGGTCCAGCAGGAAGCCGACATCCCGGCCCCTCGTAGCAAAAAATGACGCCACCTTGAAGCACGTCGACGCCCTTTGTCGTTTGTAGCACCTAGCAGCCGCCTCTTAGCACACCCCATCGCTGCATTGTCGTGCCGCCGACCGCAGCTCTCAACGTCGCCGCTCGCACCATTGCCACGCCGGATGAAGCTTTTTATCACACCGGTTTAAGTTTTTTCCATGCCGGTTGAAGCTTTTTCGCAGAATGAAGCTTTTCATCATGTCGATTGAAGCTATTTTCAACTACGATTGAAGCTTATTTGTAAACGGTTGCAACTTTTTTCGTCTTGCAGTGTCCGATTGAAACTTTGTATATCTTTTGGTTGAATCTTTTTTCACCTAAGGTTGAAGCTTTTTTCGTAACGGTTGCAGCTTTTTCAGTTGACAGTGGCTGGTTGAAGCTTCCCCTGTTGATAGTTGAAGCTTTTCCATATATGCTTGAAGCTTTTTTGTCAATGGTTGTAACACTCTATAGGTTGTAGCTTCCGTCGTTGCCAGTTGTAGCACTGCCCTTGTCTCGTTTCACAGCGTCTGCCGGCTGCGGAAGCCCGACAAAGAAAGCTTGGAGTAGTAGCAAAGGGTGGGCCATGCAGCAATGGTGGTGAGGGCGTGCAAAACCGTGGTTCTGGTGGGCAGGTAAAGATAGAGGAGGGGGAGAGGCCAAGCTCAAGGATGCCACGTCCACGGCTGAGAGGCTCCCCCACAACACATGTGCGTGCGAGGTTGGCGGCGAGCAGGCCATGGAGATCCGAAAAAGAAGGAGACGGGTTGAGGAGGAAGACAACCAGGACGAGATAAGGTGGGCCTGCTGGGGGACGAGCGCGCTGGGCCGCAGGATCGCTCCTTTATCGAACGCGTTGCGCGTGTCTGGCGCAACGGTTCGGCCGGCGCTCCGTGTATAAACGTTTCCCTAAATAATAAGATGCTTCATCGGAGATGCTTGAGTTAAAAGCAATGCAACTTTGCTAGCAGAGGCCTCATAAGCAATGCAACTTTGCTAGCAGAGGCCTCATAGATGTAGCGAATTAGCGCAGTCCCTGTATATTTGTTCTGACTAATAGACAAGTGTATTAAAAATACACAAGTGTATTAAATATAAACATAGTAACTCGAGGACTTAATATTGCAACCTTGTAGATTCAGCTATCTTTTTTACTTTTGAAGGAATATTTGCTGGGGAGAACCTAAGAAAATAAGGAATGTGCATTCTTTACGATTTGCTTTAGAATGCTGCCGTGTCAAATATATACTCAAAAAAAAATTTGTAGAGTAATGCATGCATGCCGCAGTTTAACTTTAACACCCACATGTATAGCTCTACATGCCGCACTGAAGTACCAGCGGCTGAATCAGCCACGCACATGTGCTGTAGTACGCAGTTTAACTAACAGTACTGCTTACTGGCTACTCGATGTTCATGTATATGCACACATTCAGAGACGCATATGACCGACTTCTCCACCGCTTAGATATCCATCCGTTGGAGGATCATCTTTGCTCTCATGTGCCCAGATCGATCATATTATGGTTCTTGGGTTATGGCTTGGGAAGCACCGGGAATTCTGGGTGTGTCCGCGCGCCACCTGCGGCGTGCTTTATCAGAGATATTTGTCTTTGCTAACATCTCGCCACAAATAAATTAACGTTCGTTGTGATGCTTACACTATCGGGTAGTCTGCATGTCCTCCAACCAATGGCCCACCTTTCAGCCTAGCTACGTTTCTTAGGACAAACTTGTTCGGATGAGGCAGTGCGTACAAGGAGCTGAGATGGTAGAACGCCACCTATATTACTTCAGTAATTATTTTATTTCTGGCCCCAATAATTGCCATGAGTAGTTAGCTGTATTTTAAATGAGCTGTACTGTCCCTTCTGTATTTTAACGCCTGGGCCTAGCGGAAATAACACTGTTCACCCAGCTTGAAGCAAATGCTTGCACTGAATTGTTCAAATATATGTAATTAACAATACAAATATTTAACAACCACAAATGCATGCAAGTTGTGTGGCAAAATCTACGGCAGGATTGTGGACGACGCATGATGCAGGGCTTGCTGAGGTGGAGTGCCTCCTTACTCCTTAGGTCGCGCTTGATTTTTATGTGTGCTTGCTAGCAGAATTTCATAATTTACTGTATGAAAACCTCCCTTTTTCTTTTACTCTGTGTTTATTCTTTTTATGTTTGCCCAGGCAACTACTTAGCTGCTGTTAAAACATAAGTTCGACCGTATGGTTCTAGTATGCCATCTATTTTTCTCCATAGTGTATTTCTGTCTTCCAATGTGTATATATAGTTATATACCCACTACTATCACTAGATAATATAAATCTCTGTTCGGAGCTTGGACGAGGGGAACTACACCCTAGATAAGATCTGAACGGATGATATGTCACAACTCATCGAAGAGGAGAACGATATCCTTACGGTGCCTTTCTCTGAAGATGTGGTGATAGCTAGATTGTTCCATATGGAACATAACAAAGCTCCAGGCCAAGATGGCTTTCCTCTAGAGTTCTATCAGAACTTCTAGGATGTCATGAAGACTCATCTATTTGAGTTGTTCAATTTTCTTCACACGCCAACTTCACCGATCCAGGCTGAATTTTGGCAAGATTGTTTTGTGGCTGATGATAAATGAGGTTGAACGGATCCAATAACATAGACCGATATGCCTCCTTAATGTTCGTGTCAAAGAAATCACCAAAGTTGTTACTAAGAGGCTCTGTTCGTGCAAGCGCCTCCGACAAAGTCGAGTATACGGACGAGGGGATCAGCGAGACCTCGGACATCCCACTAGGGGCCACTACGCCCTCCGGCAAGCAGACGGTGACCTCGACCTACTACATCTACATGGTAGGCACTAGTGACAATGGAAATCCCGAGTGTTTGATGACTATGTTCTTCAGCCATCCCAAAAGCCTGCCATGAAAGGAAGGAATATACTCGATGGAGTAGTTATCCTACATGAGACCATGTACTAGATGCATCAAGAAACATGAGTGAAGTACTATTTAAGATTGACATTGAAAGGCTTACGATAAAATCAAATGGACGTTTATCAAATAGGTCCTGAGACTGAAAGACTTTTCTGAAAAAGGGCGCAAGTGGATCCAATTTTTTTGCCACTGGAGGCAGCGTGGTTGTCAATGTCAATGATGACATAGGCCATTATTACCATGAAAAAAGGACTATGTCAGCATGACCCTCTGTTGTCCACAATGTTGTTTAAATTTATATATATATATATATATATATATATATATATATATATATATATATATATATATATATATATATATATATAACACGCCAAACGTGATGCTCATGTTGCAGGAGTAGTGCCACACCTTGTAGATGGGAGCCTCTCTATCTTTCAATATGCCAATGATATGATTCTTTTGATGGAACAATACCTGGATAAGTCTAAGAAAGTGAAACCCTTGCTTTTAGTGTTTGAGAAAATGTCAGCTCTTAAAATTGTCTTTCATAAAAGCGAGTTGTTCTATTCCAGAGAAGCCAATGACGTGGTCCAAAATCCGCGGTTGCGCAAAAGGCCTAAAATTTGGGAATTTTAATTCATTATTTGCGTCTCACTAATGCGGAGTGGAAACTTGAAGAAGAGCGCTTAGATAAACAATCGAGGAGTTGAAACGGCAAGTTGCTTTCTATTGGAATTGTTTGTCTTGTTCAGTTCTGTACTCACAAATATGGTTCTCCACATGCTCTTATTTTTCCAACTTCCGAAAGAGGTACGTTAAAGGCTGGATTATTTAAGACCGGTTTTTTGGTAAGGAGATAGTGAAAATAATTTTGTTTCTTAATCAAAAAGGAGGATAACCCCCGGCCTCTGGATCGAGCGATGCACACAACCGCTATTATTATTATTATTATTATTATTATTATTATTATTATTATTATTATTATTATTATTATTATTATTATTATTATTCAACATAGTCTAACAAACTGATTACATGGATTAACCCGAAGCCACCTTTCTGGCGAACTAAGTCGCTACACGTACAAGCTTGATAATGTGCCCGACCGCACCAACACACACTATCTAATCCGGTAGCCTCACGCAGCCACCCCTTGGCAAGCCGAGAGCACCACCCTGTCTAGCAGACCCGCTATGCGTACTGTATGTGGACGCTCTAGGTTCCACCACCAACACTTCCACCATCCCATCTTCAGGAGGTATCCACGCATTCACCTTGTCAGGCCCAACTACTGTCGACGCCACCTCGACATCAGAGAGTGCCACCTGCCTGCATGCGTCCATCAACCTGCATCCAACGCTGAGACTCCACCGCGCCATATGCCGTCGAGACTTGCCATCTTTGATGGGGTAAATACAACCGCGCTCCACCTTTTGGCTCCTCCAGTCAGTACTTTCTCCAAACAATGTCCCGAGGAGGGAGAACAACACCGAGGTCTCCGTCGTCATCCGATCTGGGAGACCCGGACATAGGGTTTCCCTGAAGCAAATGCAACCTGGAGGGAGAAGGGCATGCCATCTGCAGCTGCCAACGAGCTCAAATGGTGCCAAGCGCCACAATCCTCTCATGGTGACGCCTTCAAGAAGGACACGACGCCCTGTGCCACGTCAGCGTCCACCGCCAGTTAGGGTTTTCACACGAGAAGTAGTGAGGTGGGAAGAGGTAGGGCAGACCCGATGGACACACTACTAGGAAAATGTTATAGGTAGAAGTTTACCAGTAGCGAATCGATAAACTTCCCTGCAGGGGTGCACCACATAACCCAACACGTTCGATCCCATTTGGCCGGACACACTCGCCTGTTCTGGACCCCACGCTACTACTACCAAATAACAGCAGCGTTTGTTAGCTTGGGCCGCGCTACTGCTATGTAAAAAACCAGCGCCACTAGTAAGGTTTTCTCTAGTAGTGACATCTCAAATCAGAAAACCGGCGCTCCCAGGCGTCGTCACCATCATGGTTGGCACGAGGCGATCAGGGAGTTATCCCGATCTGGATCCCCACACTACTAGGAAATACCTTATAGGTAGATGATTAACAGTAGCGAAGGGATAATGGGCAGCACTACTGTTATTTAGCAGTAGCGCGGGATTAGCACACGCGCTGCAGGTGGCCATTAGTAGTAGCGCGGGCACGTCAGACAGGCGCAACTACTATGAGGGCCCCACCGTGCCCTCACAGGCTGGCTATAGCGATCTCGGCCCAACGCTACAGCTAAACCTTCTCAAGGACCGGGCGTAGCCACACTCGGTTCAACTAAAGTTAGAGAAACTGACACCCGCCAGCCACCTATGTGCAAAGCACGTCGGTAGAACCAGTCTCGCGTAAGCGTACGCGTAATGTCTGTCCGGGCCGCTTCATCCAACAATACCGCCGAACCAAAGTATGACATGCTGGTAAGCAGTATGACTTATATCGCCCACAACTCACTTGTGTTCTACTCGTGCATATGACATCTACGCATAAAACCAGGCTCGGATGCCACTGTTGGGGAACGTAGTAATTTCAAAAAAATTCCTACGCACACGCAAGATCATGGTGATGCATAGCAACGAGAGGGGAGAGTGTGTCCACGTACCCTCGTAGACCGAAAGCGGAAGCGTTAGCACAACGCGGTTGATGTAGTCGTACGTCTTCACGATCCGACCGATCCAAGTACCGAACGTACGGCACCTCCGAGTTCAGCACACGTTCAGCTCGATGACGTCCCTCGAACTCCGATGCAGCCGAGCTTTGAGGGAGAGTTCCGTCAGCACGACGGTGTGGTGACGGTGATGATGATGCTACCGACGCAGGACTTCGCCTAAGCACCGCTACGATATTATCGAGGTGGAATATGGTGGAGGGGGGCACCGCACACGGCTAAAAGATCAATGATCAATTGTTGTGTCTATGGGGTGCCCCTGGCCACGTATACAAAGGAGTGGAGGAGGGGGGAGAGGGCCGGCCCCTATGGCTCGCCCTGGAGGAGTCCTACTCCCACCGGGAGTAGGATTCCCCCCTTCCAAGTAGTAAGAGTAGGAGTCAAGGAAAGGGAAGAGAGAAGAGAAGGAAGGAGGGGGCGCAGCCCCTCCCCCTAGTCCAATTCAGACTAGGCCTTGGGGGGCGTGCAGCCTCTCCTCTCTCTTTCCCCTAAAGCCCAATAAGGCCCATATACTCCCCGGCGAATTCCCGTAACTCTTCGGTACTCCGAAAAATACCCGAATCACACGGAACCTTTCCGATGTCCGAATATAGTCGTCCAATATATCGATCTTTACGTCTCGACCATTTCGAGACTCCTCGTCATGTCCCCGATCTCATCCGGGACTCCTAACTACCTTCGGTACATCAAATCACATAAACTCATAATACAATCGTCACCGAACTTTAAGCGTGCGGACCCTACGGGTTCGAGAACTATGTAGACATGACCGAGACACGTCTCCGGTCAATAACCAATAGCCGAAACCTGGATGCTCATATTGGCTCCCACATATTCTACGAAGATCTTTATCGGTCAAACCGCATAACAACATACGTTGTTCCCTTTGTCATCGGTATGTTACTTGCCCGAGATTCGGTCGTCGGTATCTCAATACCTAGTTCAATCTCGTTACTGGCAAGTCTCCTTACTCGTTCCGTAATACATCATCTCGCAACTAACTCATTAGTTACAATGCTTGCAAGGCTTATAGTGATGTGCATTACCGAGTGGGCCCAGAGATACCTCTCCGACAATCGGAGTGACAAATCCTAATCTCGAAATACGCCAACCCAACAAGTACCTTCGGAGACACCTGTAGAGCACCTTTATAATCACCCAGTTACGTTGTGACGTTTGGTAGCACACAAAGTGTTCCTCCGGTAAACGGGAGTTGCATAATCTCATAGTCATAGGAACATGTATAAGTCATGAAGAAAGCAATAGCAACATACTAAACGATCAGTGCTAAGCTAACGGAATGGGTCAAGTCAATCACATCATTCTCCTAATGATGTGATCCCGTTAATCAAATGACAACTCATTGTCTATGGCTAGGAAACATAACCATCTTTGATCAACGAGCTAGTCAAGTAGAGGCATACTAGTGACACTCTGTTTGTCTATGTATTCACACATGTATTATGTTTCCGGTTAATACAATTCTAGCATGAATAATAAACATTTATCATGAGAATAAGGAAATGAATAATAACTTTATTATTGCCTCTAGGGCATATTCCTTCAGTCTCCCACTTGCACTAGAGTCAATAATCTAGTTCACATCGCCATGTGATTTAACACCAATAGTTCACATCACCATGTGATTAACACCCATAGATCACATCGTCATGTGACCAACACCCAAAGGGTTTACTAGAGTCAATAATCTAGTTCACATCGCTATGTGATTAACACCCAAGGAGTACTAAGGTGTGATCATGTTTTGCTTGTGAGAGAAGTTTAGTCAACGGGTCTGCCACATTCAGATCCGTATGTATTTTGCAAATTTCTATGTCAACACTGCTCTGCACGGAGCTACTCTAGCTAATTGCTCCCACTTTCAATATGTATCCAGATTGAGACTTAGAGTCATCTGGATCAGTGTCAAAACTTGCATCGACGTAACCCTTTACGACGAACCTTTTGTCACCTCCATAATCGAGAAACATATCCTTATTCCACTAAGGATAATTTTGACCGCTGTCCAGTGATCTACTCCTAGATCACTATTGTACTCCCTTGCTAAACTCAGTGTAGGGTATACAATAGATCTGGTACACAGCATGGCATACTTTATAGAACCTATGGCTGAGGCATAGGGAATGACTTTCATTATCTTTCTATCTTCTGCCGTGGTCGGGCTTTGAGTCTTACTCAATTTCACACCTTGTAACACAGGCAAGAACTCTTTCTTTGACTGTTCCATTTTGAACTACTTCAAAATCTTGTCAAGGTATGTACTTATTGAAAAAACTTATCAAGCGTCTTGATCTATATCTCTATAGATCTTGATGCTTAATATGTAAGTAGCTTCAACGAGGTCTTTCTTTGAAAAAACTCCTTTCAAATACTCCTTTATGCTTTCCAGAAAATTCTACATCATTTCCGATCAACAATATGTCATTCACATATACTTATCAGAAAGGCTGTAGTGCTCCCACTCACTTTCTTGTAAATACAGACTTCACCGCAAGTCTGTATAAAACTATATGCTTTAATCAACTCATCAAAGCGTATATTCCAACTCCAAGATGCTTGCACCAGTCCACAGATGGATCGCTGGAGCTTGCACATTTTGTTAGCACCTTTAGGATTGGAAAAACCTTCTGGTTGCATCATATACAACTCTTCTTTAATAAATCCATTAAGGATTGCAGTTTTGTTATCCATTTGCCAGATTTCATAAAATGCGGCAATTGCTAACATGATTCGGACAGACTATAAGCATCGATACGAGTGAGAAAATCTCATCATAGTCAACACCTTGAACTTTGTCAAAAACCTTTTTCGACAAGTCTAGCTTTGTAGATAGTAACACTACTATCAGCGTCCGTCTTCGTCTTGAAGATCCATTTATTTTCTATGGCTTGCCGATCATCGGGCAAGTCAACCAAAGTCCATACTTTGTTCTCATACATGGATCCCATCTCAGATTTCATGGCCTCAAACCATTTCGCGGAATCTGGGCTCATCATCGCTTCCTCATAGTTCGTAGGTTCGTCATGGTCAAGTAGCATGACCTCCAGAACAGGATTACCATACCACTCTGGTGCGGATCTCACTCTGGTTGACCTACGAGGTTTGGTAGTAACTTGATCTAAATTTACATGATCATCATCATTAGCTTCCTCACTAATCGGTGTAGGAGTCACAGGAACAAATTTCTGTGATGAACTACTTTCCAATAAGGGAGCAGGTACAGTTACCTCATCAAGTTCTACTTTCCTCCCACTCACTTCTTTCGCGAGAAACTCCTTCTCTAGAAAGGATCCATTATAAGCAACGAATATCTTGCCTTCGGATCTGTGATAGAAGGTGTACCCAACTGTCTCCTTTGGGTATCCTATGAAGACACATTTCTCCGATTTGGGTTTGAGCTTATCAGGATGAAAACTTTTTCACATAAGCATCGCAACCCCAAATTTTAAGAAACGACAACTTTGGTTTCTTGCCAAACCACAGTTCATATTGTGTTGTCTCAACGGATTTAGATGGTGCCCTATTTAACGTGAATGCAGCTGTCTCAAATGCATAACCCCAAAATGATAGTGGTAAGAAACATCATAGATTGCACTATATCCAATAAAGTATGGTTATGACGTTCGGACACACCATAATGCTGTGGTGTTCCAGGTGGCGTGAGTTGCGAAAACTATTCCGCATTGTTTCAAATGAAGATCAAACTAGTAACTCAAATATTCTCCTCCACGATCAGATCGTAGAAACTTTATTTTCTTGTTACGATGATTTTCCACTTCACTCTGAAATTATATGAACTTTTCAAATGTTTCAGACTTATATTTCATCAAGTAGATATACCCATATCTGCTCAAATCATCTGTGAAGGTCAGAAAATAACGATACCCGCCGCGAGCCTCAACGCTTATCAGATCGCATACATCAGTATGTATTATTTCCAATAAGTCAGTTGCTCGCTCCATTGTTTCGGAGAACGGAGTCTTAGTCATCTTGCCCATAAGGCATGGTTCGCAAGCATCAAGTGATTCATAATCAAGTGATTCCAAAAGCCCATCAGCATGGAGTTTCTTCATGCGCTTTACACCAATATGACCTAAACGGCAATGCCACAAATAAGTTGCACTATCATTATTAACTTTGCATCTTTTGGCTTCAATATTATGAATATGTGTATCACTACGATCGAGATCCAACAAACCATTTTCATTGCGTGTATGACCATAGAAGGTTTTATTCATGTAAACAGAACAACAATTATTCTCTTAAATGAATAACCGTATTGCAATAAACATGATCAAATCATATTCATGCTCAACGCAAACACCAAATAACACTTATTTAGGTTCAACACTAATCCCAAAAGTATAGGGAGTGTGCGATGATGATCATATCAATCTTGGAACCACTTCCAACACACATCGTCACTACACCCTTAACTAGTCTCTGTTCATTCTGCAACTCCTGTTTCGAGTTACTAATCTTAGCAACTGAACTAGTATCAAAAACTAAGGGGGTGCTATAAACACTAGTAAAGTACACATCAATAACATGTATATCAAATACACCTTTTTTCACTATGCCATCCTTCTTATCCGCCAAGTATCTAGGGCAGTTCCACTTCTAGTGACCAGTCCCTTTGCAGTAGAAGCACTTAGTCTCAGGCTTAGGTCCAGACTTGGGCTTGTTCACTTGAGCAGCAACTTGCTTGCCGTTCTTCTTGAAGTTCCCCTTCTTCCCTTTGCCCTTTTCTTGAAACTAGTGGTCTTGTCAACCATCAACACTTGATATTTTTCTTGATTTCTACCTTCGTCGATTTCAGCATCACGAAGAGCTTGGGAATCGTTTCCGTTATCCCTTGCATATTATAGTTCATCACGAAGTTCTAGTAACTTGGTGATAGTGACTAGAGAACTCTGTCAATCACTATCTTATCTGGAAGATTAACTCCCACTTGATTCAAGTGATTGTAGTACTCAGACAATCTGAGCACATGCTCACTGCTTGAGCTATTCTCCTCCATCTTTTAGCTATAGAACTTGTTGGAGACTTCATATCTCTCAACTCGGGTATTTGCTTGAAATATTAAATTCAACTCCTGGAACATCTCATATGGTCCATGATGTTCAAAACGTCTTTGAAGTCCCGATTCTAAGCCGTTTAAGTATGGTGCACTAAACTATCAAGTAGTCATCATATTGAGCTAGCCAAACGTTTCGTCTGCATCTGCTCCTGCAATAGGTCTGTCACCTAGCAGTGCATCAAGGACATAATTCTTCTATGCAACAATGAGGATAATCGTCAGATCACGGATCCAATCCGCATCATTGCTACTAACATCTTTCAACTTAGTTTTCTCTAGGAACATATCAAAAATAAAACAGGGGAGCTAAACGCGAGCTATTGATCTGCAACATAGATATGCTAATACTACCAGGACTAAGTTCATGATAAATTAAAGTTCAATTAATCATATTACTTAAGAACTCCCACTTAGATAGACATCCCTCTAATCATCTAAGTGATCACGTGATCCAAATCAACTAAACCATAACCGATCATCACGTGAAATGGAGTAGTTTTCAATGGTGAACATCACTATGTTGATCATATCTTCTATATGATTCACGCTCGACCTTTCGGTCTCAGTGTTCCGAGGCCATATCTGCATATGCTAGGCTCGTCAAGTTTATCCTGAGTATTCCGCATGTGCAAAACTGTCTTGCACCCGTTGTAGATGGACGTAGAGCTTATCACACCCGATCATCACGTGGTGTCTGGGCACGACGAACTTTGGCAACGGTGCATACTCAGGGAGAACACTTTTATCTTGAAATTTAGTTAGAGATCATCTTATAATGCTACCGCCGAACTAAGCAAAATAAGATGTATAAAAGATAAACATCACATGCAATCATAATATGTGACATGATATGGCCATCATCATCTTGTGCCTTTGATCTCCATCTCCAAAGCATCGTCATGATCTCCATCGTCACCGGCATGACACCATGATCTCCATCATCTTGATCTATATCAATGTGTCGTCACATGGTCGTCTCGCCAACTATTGTTCTTGCAACTATTGCTATCGCATAGCGATAAAGTAAAGCAATTATTTGGCGCTTGCATCTTATGCAATAGAGAGACAACCATAAGGCTTTTGCCAGTTGCCGATGACTTCAACAAAACATGATGATCTCATACAACAACTTATATCTCATCACGTCTTGACCATATCACATCACAACATGCCCTGCAAAAACAAGTTAGACGTCCTCTACTTTGTTGTTGCAAGTTTTACGTGGTTGCTACGGGCTGAGCAAGAATCGTTCTTACCTACGCATCAAAACCACAACGATAGTTCGTCAAGTTAGTGTTGTTTTAACCTTCTCAAGGACCGGGCGTAGCCACACTCGGTTCAACTAAAGTTGGAGAAACTGACACCCGCCAGCCACCTGTGTGCAAAGCACGTCGGTAGAACCAGTCTCGCGTAAGCGTACGCGTAATGTCGGTCCGGGCCGCTTCATCCAACAATACCGCCGAACCAAAGTATGACATGCTGGTAAGCAGTATGACTTATATCGTCCACAACTCACTTGTGTTCTACTCGTGCATATGACATCTACACATAAAACCAGGCTCGGATGCCACTGTTGGGGAACGTAGTAATTTCAAAAAAATTCCTACGCACACGCAAGATCATGGTGATGCATAGCAACGAGAGGGGAGAGTGTGTCCACGTACCCTCGTAGACCGAAAGCGGAAGCGTTAGCACAACACGGTTGATGTAGTTGTACGTCTTCACGATCCGACCGATCCAAGTACCGAACGTACGGCACCTCTGAGTTCAGCACACGTTCAGCTCGATGACGTCCCTCGAACTCCGATCCAGCCGAGCTTTGAGGGAGAGTTCCGTCAGCACGACGGCGTGGTGACGGTGATGATGATGCTACCGACGCAGGGCTTCGCCTAAGCACCACTACGATATTATCGAGGTGGAATATGGTGGAGGGGGGCACCGCACACGGCTAAAAGATCAATGATCAATTGTTGTGTCTATGGGGTGCCCCGGACCACGTATATAAAGGAGTGGAGGAGGGGGGAGAGGGCCGGCCCCTATGGCGCGCCCTGGAGGAGTCCTACTCCCACCGGGAGTAGGATTCCCCCCCTTCCAAGTAGTAAGAGTAGGAGTCAAGGAAAGGGAAGAGAGAAGAGAAGGAAGGAGGGGGCGCAGCCCCTCCCCCTAGTCCAATTCGGACTAGGCCTTGGGGGGCGCGCAGCCTCTCCTCTCTCTTTCCCCTAAAGCCCAATAAGGCCCATATACTCCCCGGCGAATTCCCGTAACTCTCCGGTACTCCGAAAAATACCCGAATCAATCGGAACCTTTCCAATGTCCGAATATAGTCGTCCAATATATTGATCTTTACATTTCGACCATTTCGAGACTCCTCGTCATGTCCCCGATCTCATCCGGGACTCCGAACTACCTTCATTACATCAAATCACATAAACTCATAATACAATCGTCACCAAAACATTAAGCGTGCGGACCCTACGGGTTCGAGAACTATGTAGACATGACCGAGACACGTCTCCTGTCAATAACCAATAGCGGAACCTGGATGCTCATATTGGCTCCCACATATTCTACGAAGATCTTTATCAGTCAAACCGCATAACAACATATGTTCCCTTTGTCATCGGTATGTTACTTGCCCGAGATTCGGTTGTCGGTATCTCAATACCTAGTTCAATCTCGTTACCCGCAAGTCTCTTTACTCGTTCCGTAATACATCATCTTGCCACTAACTCATTAGTTACAATGCTTGCAAGGCTTATAGTGATGTGCATTACCGAGTGGGCCCAGAGATACCTCTCCGACAATCGGAGTGACAAATCCTAATCTCGAAATATGTCAACCCAACAAGTACCTTCGGAGACACCTGTAGAGCACCTTTATAATCACCCAGTTACGTTGTGACGTTTGGTAGCACACAAAGTGTTCCTCCGGTAAACGGGAGTTGCATAATCTCATAGTCATAGGAACATGTATAAGTCATGAAGAAAGCAATAGCAACATACTAAACGGGACTAAGCTAACGGAATGGGTCAAGTCAATCACATCATTCTCCTAATGATGTGATCGCGTTAATCAAATGACAACTCTTTGTCTATGGCTAGGAAACATAACCATCTTTGATCAACGAGCTAGTCAAGTAGAGGCATACTAGTGACACTCTGTTTGTTTATGTATTCACACATGTATTATGTTTCCGGTTAATACAATTCTAGCATGAATAATAAACATTTATCATGAGAATAAGGAAATAAATAATAACATTATTATTTCCTCTAGGGCATATTTCCTTCAGAATATGCATAGGGGTCCTGTTATATGCAAGTTTTCATATATGTTTTTATAGATGTAGTAGTAGTTGATGAGTAGCTGTGACAATGCGAAGCTAGTTTTTTAATGATAATTGATTTGGATAGCATTTCAAGTTTAAAATTTTCTATATAAAAAAGAACTTTACTCTGTTCATGCTTAAAAAAGAACATGTGTATGTGTATAGACATGTTGATCTTGAGCTGCCGTGTATATGGTACCAAGGATGGCCACACTTGACTCTTTGTATCGCAGGGAAAATTCGAGTGGCCTACGTTTTGCCGGAGTGTTAATTCATTTCCGTTCCAGCAAATTTCAAGCGCTTGATATGTCCTATTTTAGCAAAGGTCATGCCGGATTGTCCTGTGAATTTTAGCATGACTTGTGCTAGAATATCTAGGAAATATCTAGTGCCCTGAATTTGCCGGAAAGAGAATTAAATGAAATTTCGGGTTGACTTTAAGTTTCTCGGTGCTCCATACATGACGGTCATAAAATCAGTGAGGGAGAGTGTCCACCATATATGAGAGAAGAAGAATGTCGAGTGTTGTCGTGGGGGTCACTCTTGCTCTTCTTTCTCGTGATAGACCTTTTGGTAATCACGGGAAGGAAGAGAAGAGCGACCATCACCGACGGTTGCAAATAGCAGTGAGGGAGTGTCCACCATATACGGTTGAAATATCAGAGAGGAAGTATCCCGACTGTTGTCGTGGGGGTCGCCTCTTCTTCATTCGCAGGTGCTAGACATTTTGGTTTAATGCACTTACGAATGAAAGGAGGAGCGACCATCACCGACGGTCGCAAATATCAGAGATGAAGAATCCCGACTGTTGTCGTGGGGTCGCTTCTCCTTCGTTCCCGTGTGCTAGAGATTTTGGTGTAATGCACTCCGGAACGAAGGGAGGAGCGACCATCACCGAAGGTCGAATATATCAGAGAGGGAGTGCCCACCGTATACACCACGTGAGATGAGAATTTTCAAGGAAAGACTCGACAGACCGAAAGTCGACCCGTGGTGAATAGTGATATTTGTGTTGAGTTCCGCGTAATTGCCGTCAGTTTATAATCTTTGAATTTTGGACACAGGAAATGTTTAACGTTGACAGGATCCTTGAGTGCGATTTCTATTATGACGACCGGACTTTGTGCGACAGGCCTCACCTACAAAATGGTAGGTTCTTCACCGTCACGCTGGAAGAGACCTTCAACGTTTGTATGGTATGCAACGATGACAAGTACATTTTCGTAATTAATCATGACTTGTGCTTCTTTTCTTCAATGTGTAATTTCCGGGTTTTTGTTAATTCAACTAGTACATCCCCTACCATGCAAGACCTTATGTCTGGGAGAACTCGGTTTCCAAGAGATTGAGAATATGGAGACGAGGAGAGCTCACCTCGGGACTAAACATGGTTATGCTTTTCGGATTAAGTTCTACAATGGACTTAATCAATCACATTTTGGTTGCTCTAATTAGGGAGCTTTTTGCATGGCCTATGGATTTGAGGGGAATATGCAAATGACCTTCGATATTTGTCCTCAAGATGATATTGAGAATAATATCGACATTTGGGTGGATGTGGATATGCCTCCAGTTTTGCATATATGTGAGTTTGCCAAACAAGTTCGTGATGTAATTTATATTGTTTAATTAAAAATATTTGGTGCTCATCCCTACTAAACTTGTTTATTTATAATTGTCAGCTTATTTCTTATCTTCAAGAAATAATCGGAAGGCTGTAGACAAGACGTACTGCAGCTATAGCTCCGAGCTTAATTATGAGGAGTAAGGACATCTTATCTCATTAATAGATGATGTTGAGATTTTTAAGACCCATTATCTAATCAGCCCAAATTTTAGTGGATACGTGGCACTAGTCCATGGGTTGCATGATGGTAACTTCATTGCAAAAAACATGGTATGATTTTGCATGTTAACCATGGTTGCATATATTCTTCTTGAGTAAACTACATTCCTAACTATATATGTTACTATTATGTTCTTCAACAGAAGCTCCTAAAGGAGCTTGTGCCTGACATGATGTTTACCGAAGGTCATATGCATATGGTTAGCTTACGACCGTTTCCACCGACGGCTTAACAAAGTGCATACTCGATTTCTTTAAAAGATGAAAGACTCAATATTAAAGAATGAAGCAAAGTAATGAATGCGTGTAGGCAACCAATTGGAGACAACATGAATGTGCGCAAGCCACAAGTTAAAGATAGGTGGATCTCC
The DNA here is from genome assembly GCF_018294505.1 of Triticum aestivum. Taxonomy (NCBI): domain Eukaryota; kingdom Viridiplantae; phylum Streptophyta; class Magnoliopsida; order Poales; family Poaceae; genus Triticum; species Triticum aestivum. The sequence goes on along the minus strand of NC_057811.1, from coordinate 7,819,645 downwards.
ATTATCCATTTTGGAGATGGACCGGTTTACCTATTTTATGCTATTTTACCTAAGAGGGAGGAGTATGTCCTAGTGTTGGAAATATGCCCTAGAGGCAATAATAAAATGGTTATTATTATATTTCCTCGTTCATGATAATTGTCTATTGTTCATGCTATAATTGTGTTATCCGGAAATCGTAATACATGGGTGAATACATAGACCACAACATGTCCCTAGTGAGCCTCTAGTTGACTAGCTCATTGATCAATAGATGGTTACGATTTCCTGACCATGGACATTGGATGTCATTAGGAGAATGATGTGATGGACAAGACCCAATCCTAAGCATAGCACAAGATCGTGTAGTTCGTCTGCTAAAGCTTTTCTAATGTCAAGTATCTTTTCCTTAGACCATGAGATTGTAGGAATGCTTTGGGTGTGCCAAACGTCACAACATAACTAGGTGGCTATAAAGGTGCACTACGGGTATCTCCGAAAGTGTCTGTTGGGTTGTGATACGTCTCCAACGTATCTATAATTTTTTATTGTTCCATGCTATTATATTATCTGTTTTGGATGTTTGGGCTTTATTATGTTGGAAATATGCCCTAGAGGCAATAATAAAATGGTTATTATTATATTTCCTTGTTCATGATAATTGTCTATTGTTCATGCTATAATTGTGTTATCCGGAAATCGTAATACATGTGTGAATACATAGACCACAACGTGTCCCTAGTGAGCCTCTAGTTGACTAGCTCGTTGATCAACAGATAGTCATGATTTCCTGACTATGGACATTGGATGTCATTGATAACGGGATCACATCATAAGGAGAATGATGTGATGGACAAGACCCAATCCTAAGCATAGCACAAAGATCGTGTAGTTTGTTTGCTAGAGCTTTTCCAATGTCAAGTATCTCTTCCTTAGACCATGAGATCGTGTAACTCCCGGATACCGTAAGAGTGCTTTGGGTGTACCAAACGTCACAACGTAACTGGGTGACTATAAAGGTACACTACAGGTATCTCTGAAAGTGTCTGTTGGGTTGACACGGATCGAGACTGGGATTTGTCACTCCGTATGACGGAGAGGTATCTCTGGGCCCACTCGGTAATGCATCATCATAATGAGCCCAATGTGACTAAGGAGTTAGCCACGGGATCATGCGTTACGGTACGAGTAAAGTGACTTGCCGGTAACGAGATTGAACGAGGTATTGGGATACCGACGATCGAATCTCGGGCAAGTAACGTACCGATTGACAAAGGGAATTGTATACGGGATTGATTGAATCCTCGACATCGTGGTTCATCCGATGAGATCATCGTGGAACATGTGGGAGCCAACATGGGTATCCAGATCCCGCCGTTGGTTATTGACCAGAGAGTCGTCTCGGTCATGTCTGCATGTCTCCCGAACCCGTAGGGTCAACACACTTAAGGTTCGGTGACGCTAGGGTTGTAGAGATATTAGTATGCGGAAACCCGAAAGTTGTTCGGAGTCCCGGATGAGATCCCGGACGTCACGAGGAGTTCCGGAATGGTCCGGAGGTGAAGAATTATATATAGGAAGTCCAGTTTCGGCCACCGGGAAAGTTTCGGGGGTTATCGGTATGGTACCGGGACCACCGGAAGGGTCCCGGGGGTCCACCGGGTGGGGCCACCAGTCCCGGAGGGCCCCATGGGCTGAAGTGGGGAGGGGAACCAGCCACTGGTGGGCTGGTGCGCCCCCCTTGGGCCTCCCCTGCGCCTAGGGTTGGAAACCCTGGGGTGGGGGGCGCCCCACTTGGCTTGGGGGGCAAGCCACCCCCTTGGCCGCCGCCCCCCCTCAGATGGGATCTCCAGGGGGCCGGCGCCCCCCAGGACCCCTATAAATAGTGGGGGGAGGGAGGGCAGCCGCACCACAACCCCTGGCGCCTCCCTCTCCCTCCCGTGACACCTCTCCTTCCCGCTTGCGCTTGGCGAAGCCCTGCCGGGATCCCCGCTACTTCCACCACCACGCCGTCGTGCTGCTGGATCTCCATCAACCTCTCCTCCCCCCTTGCTGGATCAAGAAGGAGGAGACGTCGCTGCTCCGTACGTGTGTTGAACGCGGAGGTGCCGTCCGTTCGGCACTCGGTCATCGGTGATTTGGATCACGACGAGTACGACTCCATCAACCCCGTTCACTTGAACGCTTCCTCTCGCGATCTACAAGGGTATGTAGATGCACTCCTTCCTTCTCGTTGCTAGTAAACTCCATAGATGGATCTTGGTGATGCGTAGAAAATTTTAAAATTCTGCTACGATCCCCAACAGTGGTATCAGAGCCAGGTTTATGGGTAGTTTCTATGCACGAGAAGCAGTTGTGGGCGTAGATGTTGTCAATTTTTCTTGCCACTACTAGTCTTATCTTGTTTCAGCGGCATTGTGGGATGAAGCGGCCCGGACCGACCTTACACGTACGCTTACATGAGACAGGTTCCACCGACTGACATGCACTAGTTGCATAAGGTGGCTAGCGGGTGTTTGTCTCTCCCACTTTAGTCGGAACGGATTCGATGAAAAGGGTCCTTATGAAGGGTAAATAGAAATTGGCATATCACGTTGTGGTTTTACGTAGGTAAGAAACGTTCTTGCTAGAAACCTATAGAAGCCACGTAAAAACTTGCAACAACAATTAGAGGATGTCTAACTTGTTTTTGCAGCATGTGCCTTGTGATGTGATATGGCCAAAAGGATGTGATGAATGCAATATATGTGATGTATGAGATTGATCATGTTCTTGTAATAGGAATCACGACTTGCATGTCGATGAGTATGACAACCGGCAGGAGCCATAGGAGTTGTCTTTATTTTTGTATGACCTGCGTGTCATTGAATAACGCCATGTAAATTACTTTACTTTATTGCTAAACATGTTAGCCATAGAAGTAGAAGTAATCGTTGGCGTGACAACTTCATGAAGACACGATGATGGAGATCATGGTGTCATGCCGGTGACGAAGATGATCATGGCGCCCCGAAGATGGAGATCAAAGGAGCAAAATGATATTGGCCATATCATGTCACTATTTGATTGCATGTGATGTTTATCATGTTTTGCATCTTATTTGCTTAGAACGACGGTAGTAAGTAAGATGATCCCTTATAATAATTTCAAGAAAGTGTTCCCCCTAACTGTGCACCGTTGCGAAGGTTCGTTGTTTCGAAGCACCACGTGATGATCGGGTGTGATAGATTCTAACGTTCGCATACAACGGGTGTTGACGAGCCTAGCATGTACAGACATGGCCTCGGAACACACGCAATACACTTAGGTTGACTTGACGAGCCTAGCATGTACAGACATGGCCTCGGAACACGGAAGACCGAAAGGTCGAGCATGAGTCGTATAGAAGATACGATCAACATGAAGATGTTCACCGATGTTGACTAGTCCGTCTCACGTGATGATCGGACACGGCCTAGTTGAGTCGGATCATCTTTCACTTAGATGACTGGAGGGATGTGTATCTGAGTGGGAGTTCATTGAATAATTTGATTAGATGAACTCAATTATCATGAACTTAGTCTAAAATCTTTACAATATGTCTTGTAGATCAAATGGCCCACGTTGCCCTCAACTTCAACGCGTTCCTAGAGAAAACCAAGCTGAAAGATGATGGCAGCAACTAGACGGACTGGGTCCGGAACCTGAGGATCATCCTCATAGCTGCCAAGAAAGATTATGTCATAGAAGCACCGCTAGGTGAAGCACCCATCCCAGAGAACCAAGACGTTATGAACGCTTGGCAGTCACGTGCTGATGATTACTCCCTCGTTCAGTGCAGCATGCTTTACAGCTTAGAACCGGGGCTCCAAAAGCGTTTTGAGCAACACAGAGCATATGAGATGTTCGAAGAGCTGAAAATGGTTTTCCAAGCTCATGCCCGGGTCGAGAGATATGAAGTCTCCGACAAGTTCTTCAGTTGTAAGATGGAGGAAAACAGTTCTGTCAGTGAGCACATACTCAAAATGTCTGGGTTGCACAACCGCTTGACTCAGCTGGGAGTTAATCTCCCGGATGACGCGGTCATTGACAGAATCCTTCAGTCGCTTCCACCAAGCTACAAGAGCTTTGTGATGAACTTCAATATGCAGGGGATGGAAAAGACCATCCCTGAGGTATATTCAATGCTGAAATCAGCGGAGGTGGAGATCAAAAAGGAACATCAAGTGTTGATGGTGAATAAAACCACTAAGTTCAAGAAAGGCAAGGGTAAGAAGAACTTCAAGAAGGACGGCAAGGGAGTTGCCGCGCCCGGTAACCCGGTTGCCGGGAAGAAGCCAAGGAATGGACCCAAGCCTGAGACTAAGTGCTTTTATTGCAAGGGAAGTGGTCACTGGAAGCGGAACTGCCCCAAATACTTAGCGGACAAGAAGGCCGGCAACACCAAAGGTATACGTGATATACATGTAATTGATGTGTACCTTACCAGTACTCGTAGTAGCTCCTGGGTATTTGATACCGGTGCGGTTGCTCATATTTGTAACTCAAAACAGGAGCTGCGAAATAAACGGAGACTGGCGAAGGACGAGGTGACGATGCGCGTCGGGAATGGTTCCAAGGTCGATGTGATCGCCGTCGGCACGCTACCTCTGCATTTACCTACGGGATTAGTTTTAAACCTCAATAATTGTTATTTAGTGCCAGCTTTGAGCATGAACATTGTATCAGGATCTCGTTTAATTCGAGATGGCTACTCATTTAAATCCGAGAATAATGGTTGTTCTATTTATATGAGAGATATGTTTTATGGTCATGCCCCGCTGGTCAATGGTTTATTCTTAATGAATCTCGAACGTGATGTTACACATATTCATAGTGTGAATACCAAAAGATGTAAAGTTGATAACGATAGTCCCACATACTTGTGGCACTGCCGCCTTGGTCACATTGGTGTCAAACGCATGAAGAAGCTCCATGCAGATGGACTTTTGTTGTCTCTTGATTACGAATCATTTGACACGTGCGAACCATGCCTCATGGGTAAGATGACCAAGACTCCGTTCTCCGGAACAATGGAGCGAGCAACCAACTTATTGGAAATCATACATACTGATGTGTGCGGTCCAATGAGTGTTGAGGCTCGCGGTGGCTATCGTTATGTTCTCACTCTCACTGATGACTTAAGTAGATATGGGTATGTCTACCTAATGAAATACAAGTCTGAGACCTTTGAAAAGTTCAAGGAATTTCAGAATGAGGTGGAGAATCAACGTGACCGAAAGATAAAGTTCTTACGATCAGATCGTCGGGAGAATATTTAAGTCACGAATTTGGTACGCACTTAAGGAAATGTGGAATAGTTTCACAACTCACGCCGCCTAGAACACCTCAGCGAAATGGTGTGTCCGAACGTCGTAATCGCACTCTATTGGATATGGTGCGATCTATGATGTCTCTTACCGATCTACCGCTCTCATTTTGGGGGCTATGCTTTAGAGACTGCCGCATTCACTTTAAATAGGGCTCCGTCGAAATCCGTTGAGACGACACCGTATGAATTATGGTTTGGGAAGAAACCTAAGCTGTCGTTTCTAAAAGTTTGGGGATGCGATGCTTATGTCAAGAAACTTCAACCTGAAAAGCTCGAACCCAAGGCGGAGAAATGCGTCTTCATAGGATACCCTAAGGAAACCATTGGGTATATCTTCTACCTCAGATCCGAAGGCAAGATCTTTGTTGCCAAGAACGGGTCCTTTCTGGAGAAAGAGTTTCTCTCGAAAGAAATAAGTGGGAGGAAAGTGGAACTTGATGAGGTGATAGTCACCCCTTCCGAACCGGAGAGTAGCGCAGCGCGGGAAGATGTTCCTGTGGTGCCTACACCGACTGGGGAGGAAGTTAATGATGATGATCATGAAGCTTCAGATCAAGTTACTGCTGAACTTCGTAGGTCCACAAGGACACGTTCCGCACCAGAGTGGTACGGCAACCCTGTCCTGGAAATCATGTTGTTAGACAATGGTGAACCTTCGAATTATGAAGAAGCAATGGCGGGCCCAGATTCCGACAAATGGCTAGAAGCCATGAAATCCGAGATAGGATCCATGTATGAAAACGAAGTGTGGACTTTGACTGACTTGCCCGATGATCGGCGAGCCATAGAAAATAAATGGATCTTTAAGAAGAAGACGGACGCGGATGGTAATGTAACCATCTATAAGGCTTGACTTGTCGCTAAGGGTTATCGACAAGTACAAGGGGTTGACTACGATGAGACTTTCTCACCCGTAGCGAAGCTGAAGTCCGTCCGAATCATGTTAGCAATTGCCGCATTCTATGATTATGAGATATGGCAAATGGACGTCAAAATGGCATTCCTTAACGGCTTTCGTAAGGAAGAATTGTATATGATGCAGCCAGAAGGTTTTGTCGATCCTAAGAATGCTAACAAAGTATGCAAGCTCCAGCGCTCCATCTATGGGCTGGTGCAAGCATCTCGGAGTTGGAACATTCGGTTTGATGAGATGATCAAAGCGTTTGGGTTTACACAGACTTATGGAGAAGCCTGTGTTTACAAGAAAGTGAGTGGGAGCTCTGTAGCATTTCTCATATTATATGTGGATGACATACTATTGATGGGAAATGATATAGAATTCTTGGAAAGTATAAAGGCCTACTTGAATAAGTGCTTTTCAATGAAGGACCTTGGAGAAGCTGCTTATATATTAGGCATCAAGATCTATAGAGATAGATCAAGACGCCTCATTGGTCTTTCACAGAGTACGTACCTTGACAAGATATTGAAGAAGTTCAATATGGATCAGTCCAAGAAGGGGTTCTTGCCTGTATTGCAAGGTGTGCAATTGAGCACGGCTCAATGCCCGACCACGGCAGAAGATAGAGAAAAGATGAGTGTCATCCCCTATGCCTCGGCCATAGGGTCTATTATGTATGCCATGCTGTGTACCAGACCTGATGTAAACCTTGCCGTAAGTTTGGTAGGAAGGTACCAAAGTAATCCCGGCATGGAACACTGGAAAATGGTCAAGAATATCCTGAAGTACCTGAAAATGACTAAGGATATGTTTCTCGTTTATGGAGGTGACGAAGAGCTCGTCGTAAAGGGTTACGTCGATGCTAGCTTCGACACAGATCTGGATGACTCTAAGTCACAAACCGGATACGTGTATATTTTGAATGGAGGGGCAGTAAGCTGGTGCAGTTGCAAGCAAAGTGTCGTGGCGAGATCTACATGTGAAGTGGAGTACATGGCGGCCTCAGAGGCAGCACAGGAAGCAATCTGGATAAAGGAGTTCATTACCGACCTAGGGGTGATTCCCAATGCGTCGGGCCCGATGACTCTCTTCTGTGACAACACTGGAGCTATTGCCCTTGCCAAGGAGCCCAGGTTTCACAGGAAGACCAGGCATATCAAGCGTCGCTTCAACTCCATTCTTGAAAGTGTTCAAAATGGAGACATAGATATTTGTAAAGTACATACGGACCTGAATGTAGCAGATCCGTTGACTAAACCTCTCCCTAGAGCAAAACATGATCAACACCAGAACTCTATGGGTGTTCGATTCATCACAATGTAACTAGATTATTGACTCTAGTGCAAGTGGGAGACTGTTGGAAATATGCCCTAGAGGCAATAATAAAATGGTTATTATTATATTTCCTTGTTCATGATAATTGTCTATTGTTCATGCTATAATTGTGTTATCCGGAAATCGTAATACATGTGTGAATACATAGACCACAACGTGTCCCTAGTGAGCCTCTAGTTGACTAGCTCGTTGATCAACAGATAGTCATGATTTCCTGACTATTGACATTGGATGTCATTGATAACGGGATCACATCATTAGGAGAATGATGTGATGGACAAGACCCAATCCTAAGCATAGCACAAAGATCGTGTAGTTCGTTTGCTAGAGCTTTTCCAATGTCAAGTATCTTTTCCTTAGACCATGAGATCGTGTAACTCCCGGATACCGTAAGAGTACTTTGGGTGTACCAAACGTCACAACGTAACTGGGTGACTATAAAGGTACACTACAGGTATCTCTGAAAGTGTCTGTTGGGTTGACACGGATCGAGACTGGGATTTGTCACACCGTATGACGGAGAGGTATCTCTGGGCCCACTCGGTAATGCATCATCATAATGAGCTCAATGTGACTAAGGAGTTAGCCACGGGATCATGCGTTACGGTACGAGTAAAGTGACTTGCCGGTAACGAGATTGAACGAGGTATTGGGATACCGACGATCAAATCTCGGGCAAGTAACGTACCGATTGACAAAGGGAATTGTATACGGGATTGATTGAATCCTCGACATCGTGGTTCATCCGATGAGATCATCATGGAACATGTGGGAGCCAACATGGGTATCCAGATCCCGCTGTTGGTTATTGACCAGAGAGTCGTCTCGGTCATGTCTGCATGTCTCCCGAACCCGTAGGGTCTACACACTTAAGGGTCGGTGCCGGTAGGGTTGTAGAGATATTAGTATGCGGAAACCCGAAAGTTGTTCGGAGTCCCGGATGAGATCCCGGACGTCACGAGGAGTTCCGGAATGGTCCGGAGGTGAAGAATTATATATAGGAAGTCCAGTTTCGGCCACCGGGAAAGTTTCGGGGGTTATCGGTATTGTACCGGGAACACCGGAAGGGTCCCGGGGGTCCACCGGGTGGGGCCACCTGTCCCGGAGGGCCCCATGGGCTGAAGTGGGGAGGGGAACCAGCCACTGGTGGGCTGGTGCGCCCCCCTTGGGCCTCCCCTGCGCCTAGGGTTGGAAACCCTGTGGGTGGGGGGCGCCCCACTTGGCTTGGGGGGCAAGCCACCCCCTTGGCCGCCGCCCCCCCTCAGATGGGATCTCCAGGGGGCGGCACCCCCCAGGACCCCTATAAATAGTGGGGGGAGGGAGGGCAGCCGCACCACAGCCCCTGGAGCCTCCCTCTCCCTCCCGTGACACCTCTCCCTCCCGCTTGCGCTTGGCGAAGCCCTGCCGGGATCCCCGCTACTTCCACCACCACGCCGTCGTGCTGCTGGATCTCCATCAACCTCTCCTTCCCCCTTGCTTGATCAAGAAGGAGGAGACGTCGCTGCTCCGTACGTGTGTTGACGTCCGTTCGGCACTTGGTCATCGGTGATTTGGATCACGACGAGTACGACTCCATCAACCCCGTTCACTTGAACGCTTCCGCTCGCGATCTACAAGGGTATGTAGATGCACTCCTTCCTTCTCGTTGCTAACTCCATAGATGGATCTTGGTGATGCGTAGAAAATTTTAAAATTCTGCTACGATCCCAACATATTAAACACTTTTATATTATTTTTGGGACTAACCTATTAACCGGAGGCCCAACCCAAATTGTTGTTTTCTTGCCTATTTCAGTGTTTCGAAGAAAAGGAATATCAAACGGAGTCCAAACGGAATGAAACCTTCAGGAGAGTTATTTTTGGAACGGAAGCAATCCAGGAGACTTGGAGTGCACGTCAGGGAAGCAACGAGGTGGCCACGAGGTAGGGAGGCGCGGCCCCCACCCTCGTGGGCCCCTTGTGGCTCCCCTGACCGACTTCTTTCGCCTATATATATCCATATACCCTAAAAACTTCGGGGAACAGAATAGATCAGGAGTTCCGCCGCTGCAAGCCTCTGTAGCCACCAAAAACCAATCGGGACCCTGTTCCGGCACCCTGCCGGAGGGGGAATCCCTCACCGGTGGCGTGAGGTTAGGGTGCGATGGTAGTAGTTAGCAGTAGCGTATTTTGGAACACACCAGTTAGCAGGGCTTTACCAGTGCTACTGCTAAAAGTTAGCTGTAGCACCATAGCAGTAGCGCTGGCACCCGCACAACTGTTAAAGCAACTCTAGCAGACCCCACAAAACAAGCAGACCCGCAAAATTCCGGCGAGTATGTGGGCTGGGCCCAATTTTCTGGCCAGAACAGAGCCCGCATACTCGCCCAGCCTGCAAAAAAATTTGCCGCGGCCCGCAAACCGCACGCCCCGACCGCTATATCTACGGTTCCGCAGCTCGTTTGCGGGTCGAAACCCTATCCCCCGCCGCCGCCAAGCCACGCGATTCCCCACCCCTCCTCCACATTTATCGCCGCCGACGACCACCTCCCCCGCCTCCAGCCGCCATGTGGGGCCGCATGTGGAGCTCCGGACGCGGCTCCGGCAGCAGATCGGGCGGCGGAAGCGACCCGCAGCGCGAGCGGCGCGTCCGGTCGGACAGTGGGAGGAAGCGCGGGGCCCGGAAGTGGTCCAACCGTGGCCTCTCGCCGCCGGCGAGCTTTCGCGTCTGCGAGACGGAGGAGTACGACCGCCGGCGCGCATCCTTCTCCTCCGCGGCGAGATCTTCGTGCGCCAGGAGCTCCTCCTCTACCGGCGCGGGCCTTCTCCCCGTGAAGAGGGTGTGGTCGGAGGACGAGGAGGAGACGGCAGACTACGTCTCCGTCAAGGAGGAGCCCGAGGAGCCCGCTCCGCTCGCCCGCCTCGGAGTCGTCGGGCCGGGACACTACGTCGCCGACATCGACGCCGTTGCGGCCGGAGCGCCGGCGCCACGTCCAGGAGCTCGAAGACCTCCAGTTGCAGTAGGCGGTGGCCGCCAACCTCGCCGCCAACGAGAAGGACGAGGAGTGGTGCCGCATCCGCGAGGAGCAGAGGGCGAAGTACATCGACCTCTGCAGCTCCGGCGAGGAGGATTGAGCGTCCTTCTCCTCCACGGCGTCGTCCAACTAGTAGAAAAAGGGTCAAATGTGAAGCACATTAGTGCCGGTTTGATTTTGAGCCGGCACTAATGTGTCCATTAGTGCCGATTCCAACGGCTAGGCGGGAGGAGCTCTTTAGTACAGGTTCGTGGCGAACCTTTAGCACCGATTCGTGCCACGAACCGGTACTAATGAGGATGTGGCCCCACGAGCACCTTTAGTACCGGTTCGTGGCATGAACCGGTACTAGAGTTTCTTACTAAGCTGTTTTTTAGTCCCACCTCGCGAAGTGAGAGGCACTAGGAGCGGTTTATAATCCCTGAGTGCAGAGACGATGAAGAAGAGGCGCAATGCTCACCTTCACGTTGCTTAGCTTCAAGCCTTGAGGAATAGGGTAGACTGCATGGAGCTATGTGCAGTGCAGTCTACACTATTCCGAAAGGCTTGAAGCTAATTAACGAGCATTGCGCCTCTTTTTTATTTTTAATAACTTATTACAACTCCGGACTTCTTGTGTTACGGCAAAAACTGGATGCACTTCGTGTACAAACTGGACAATACGGCAAAAACTGGATGCACTTCGTGTACAAACTGGACAATCTCTTTCGAAGTATCAGGGCCGGTTTCGGACGAAAACTCATCTATTACACCGGCACTTCATTTTTCTTCGTTTACAAACTGGACAATACGGCAAAAACTGGATGCACTTCGTGTACAAACTGGACAATCTCTTTAGAAGTATCAAGGCCGGTTTCGGACGAAAACTCATCTGTTACACCGGCACTTCATTTTTTTAAACTTATTACAGCTCCAGACTATTTTTGCGTTCAGTACGCAGCATTCAAGGCGACGTCATCAATTTTCAACACTTTCTGACATCATTTGCTGTTTTTCAGTCATTTACCGATTTGTTTTCAGAGCTAATAAATGACTGTCAAATTGAAAATCGCTACAAAATGAACTCTGAAAATGTTGGAACTTGGCATGGTATCATCATTTCACCCGCATAGCATGTGCAAAAGAGTAGAGGGGGTTACGGCAAAAACTGGACGCACCTCGTGTACAAACTGGACAATCTCTTTCGGAGTATCAGGGCTTCGGACGAGAACTCATCTGTTACACAGGCACTTCATGTTTTCTAAACTTAATTGAACTCCAGACTATTTTTGTGTTCAGTACGCATCATTCAAAGCGACGTCATTAATTTCCAACATGTTCTGACATCATTTGCTGTTTTTCAGTCATTTACCCATTTCTTTAGAGAGCTAAATGACCGTGAAAGTGAAAATCACTACAAAATGAATTCTGAAAATGTTGAAACTTGGCATGGTATCATCATTTCACCCGCATAGCATGTGCAAAAGAGTAGAGAGGGTCACGGCGAAAACTGGACGCACCTCGTGTACAAACTGGACAATCTCTTTCGGAGTATCAGGGTTTTCGGACGAGAACTCATCTGTTACACGGGCACTTCAATGTTTTTAAACTTATTTGAACTCCAGCCTATTTTTGCGTTCAGTATGCATCATTCAAAGCGACGTCATCAATTTCCAACATGTTCTGACATCATTTGCTGTTTTTCAGTCATTTACCGATTTGTTTAGAGAGCTAAATGACGGTGAAATTGAAAATCACTACAAAATGAACTCTGAAAATGTTGGAACTTGGCATGGTATCATCATTTCACCCGCATAGCATGTGCAAAAGAGTAGAGAGGGTCACGGCGAAAACTGGACGCACCTCGTGTACAAACTGGACAATCTCTTTCGGAGTATCAGGGTTTCGGACGAGAACTCATCTGTTACACGGGCACTTCAATGTTTTTTAAACTTATTTGAACTCCAGCCTATTTTTGCGTTCAGTATGCATCATTCAAAGCGACGTCATCAATTTCCAACACGTTCTGACATCATTTGCTGTTTTTCAGTCATTTACCGATTTGTTTAGAGAGCTAAATGACGGTGAAATTGAAAATCACTACAAAATGAACTCTGAAAATGTTGGAACTTGGCATGGTATCATCATTTCACCCGCATAGCATGTGCAAAAGAGTAGAGAGGGTCACGGCGAAAACTGGACGCACCTCGTGTACAAACTGGACAATCTCTTTCGGAGTATCAGGGTTTCGGACGAGAACTCATCTGTTACACGGGCACTTCAATGTTTTTTAAACTTATTTGAACTCCAGCCTATTTTTGCGTTCAGTATGCATCATTCAAAGCGATGTCATCAATTTCCAACACGTTCTGACATCATTTGCTGTTTTTCAGTCATTTACCGATTTGTTTAGAGAGCTAAATGACGGTGAAATTGAAAATCACTACAAAATGAACTCTGAAAATGTTGGAACTTGGCATGGTATCATCATTTCACCCACATAGCATGTGCAAGAGAGTAGAGGGGGTTACGGCAAAAACTGGACGCACTTCGTGTACAAACTGGACAATCTCTTTCGGGGTATCAGGGCTTCGGACGAGAACTCATCTGTTACACGGGCACTTCATGTTTTTTAAACTTAATTGAACTCCAGACTATTTTTGCGTTTAGTACGCACCATTCAAAGTGACGTCATCAATTTCCAACACGTTCTGACATCATTTGTTGTTTTTCAGTTATTTAACGATTTGTTTAGAGGGCTAAATGACGGTGAAATTGAAAATCGCTACAAAATGAACTCTGAAAATGTTGAACTTGGCATGGTATCATCATTCAACCCGCATAGCATGTGCAAAAGAGTAGAGAGGGTCACGGCGAAAACTGGACGCACCTCGTGTACAAACTGGACAATCTCTTTCGGAGTATCAGGGTTTCCGACGAGAACTCATCTGTTACACAGGCACTTCAATGTTTTTTAAACTTAATTGAACTCCAGCCTACTTTTGCGTTCAGTATGCATCATTCAAAGCGATGTCATCAATTTCCAACACGTTCTGACATCATTTGCTGTTTTTCAGTTATTTAACGATTTGTTTAGAGGGCTAAATGACGGTGAAATTGAAAATCGCTACAAAATGAACTCTGAAAATGTTGAACTTGGCATGGTATCATCATTCAACCCGCATAGCATGTGCAAAAGAGTAGAGAGGGTCACGGCGAAAACTGGACGCACCTCGTGTACAAACTGGACAATCTCTTTCGGAGTATCAGGGTTTCGGACGAGAACTCATCTGTTACACGGGCACTTCAATGTTTTTAAACTTATTTGAACTCCAGCCTATTTTTGCGTTCAGTATGCATCATTCAAAGCGACGTCATCAATTTCCAACACGTTCTGACATCATTTGTTGTTTTTCAGTCATTTACCGATTTGTTTAGAGAGCTAAATGACGGTGAAATTGAAAATCACTACAAAATGAACTCTGAAAATGTTGGAACTTTGCATGGTATCATCATTTCACCCGCATAGCATGTGCAAAAGAGTAGAGAGGGTCACGGCGAAAACTGGACGCACCTCGTGTACAAACTGGACAATCTCTTTCGGAGTATGAGGGTTTCGGACGAGAACTCATCTGTTACATGGGCACTTCAATGTTTTTTAAACTTATTTGAACTCCAGCCTATTTTTGCTCTCAGTATGCATCATTCAAAGCGATGTCATCAATTTTGAACACGTTCTGACATCATTTGCCATTTTTCGGTCATTTACCGATTTGTTTAGAGAGCTAAATGACGGTGAAATTAAAAATCACTACAAAATGTAACTCTGAAAATGTTGGAACTTGGCATGGTATCATCATTTCACCCACATAGCATGTGCAAGAGAGTAGAGGGGTTACGGCAAAAACTGGACGCACTTCGTGTACAAACTGGACAATCTCTTTCGGGGTATCAGGGCTTCGGACGAGAACTCATCTGTTACACGGGCACTTCATGTTTTTTAAACTTAATTGAACTCCAGACTATTTTTGCGTTCAGTACGCACCATTCAAAGTGACGTCATCAATTTCCAACACGTTCTGACATCATTTGCTGTTTTTCAGTTATTTAACGATTTGTTTAGAGGGCTAAATGACGGTGAAATTGAAAATCGCTACAAAATGAACTCTGAAAATGTTGAACTTGGCATGGTATCATCATTCAACCCGCATAGCATGTGCAAAAGAGTAGAGAGGGTCACGGCGAAAACTGGACGCACCTCGTGTACAAACTGGACAATCTCTTTCGGAGTATCAGGGTTTCCGACGAGAATCATCTGTTACACGGGCACTTCAATGTTTTTAAACTTATTTGAACTCCAGCCTATTTTTGCGTTCAGTATGCATCATTCAAAGCGACGTCATCAATTTCCAACACGTTCTGACATCATTTGCTGTTTTTCTGTCATTTACCGATTTGTTTAGAGAGCTAAATGACGGTGAAATTGAAAATCACTACAAAATGAACTCTGAAAATGTTGGAACTTGGCATGGTATCATCATTTCACCCGCATAGCATGTGCAAAAGAGTAGAGAGGGTCACGATGAAAACTGGACGCACCTCGTGTACAAACTGGACAATCTATTTCGGAGTATCAGGGTTTCGGACGAGAACTCATCTGTTACACGGGCACTTCAATGTTTTTTAAACTTATTTCAACTCCAGCCTATTTATGCGTTCAGTATGCATCATTCAAAGCGATGTCATCAATTTCGAACACGTTCTGACATCATTTGCCGTTTTTCGGTCATTTACCGATTTGTTTAGAGAGCTAAATGACGGTGAAACTGAAAATCACTACAAAATGAACTCTGAAAATGTTGGAACTTGGCATGGTATCATCATTTCACCCACATAGCATGTGCAAGAGAGTAGAGGGGGTTACGGCAAAAACTGGACGCACTTCGTGTACAAACTGGACAATCTCTTTCGGGGTATCAGGGCTTCGGACGAGAACTCATCTGTTACACGGGCACTTCATGTTTTTTAAACTTAATTGAACTCCAGACTATTTTTTCATTCAGTACGCACCATTCAAAGTGACGTCATCAATTTCCAACACGTTCTGACATCATTTGCTGTTTTTCAGTTATTTAACGATTTGTTTAGAGGGCTAAATGACGGTGAAATTGAAAATCGCTACAAAATGAACTCTGAAAATGTTGAACTTGGCATGGTATCATCATTCAACCCGCATAGCATGTGCAAAAGAGTAGAGAGGGTCACGGCGAAAACTGGACGCACCTCGTGTACAAACTGGACAATCTCTTTCGGAGTATCAGGGTTTCCGACGAGAACTCATCTGTTACACAGGCACTTCAATGTTTTTTAAACTTATTTGAACTCCAGCCTACTTTTGCGTTCAGTATGCATCATTCAAAGTGATGTCATCAATTTCCAACATGTTCCGACAACATTTGCTGTTGTTCAGTCATTTACCGATTTGTATAGATAGCTAAATGACGGTGGAATAAAAAATCACTACAAAATGAACTCTGAAAATGCTGGAACTTGGCATGGTATCATCATTTCACCCGCATAGCATGTGCAAAAGAGTAGAGGGGGTTACGGCAAAAACTGGACGCACCTCGTGTACAAACTGGACAATCTCTTTCGGAGTATCAGGGCTTCGGACGAGAACTCATCTGTTACACGGGCACTTCATGTTTTTTAAACTTAAATGAACTCCAGACTATTTTTGCGTTCAGTACGCATCATTCAAAGCAACGTCATTAATTTTCAACATGTTCTGACATCATTTGCTGTTTTTCAGTCATTTACCCATTTGTTTAGAGAGCTAAATGACCGTGAAATTGAAAATCACTACAAAATGAATTCTGAAAATGTTGAAACCTGGCATGGTATCATCATTTCACCCGCATAGCATGTGCAAAAGAGTAGAGAGGGTCACGGCGAAAACTGGACGCACCTCGTGTACAAACTGGACAATCTCTTTCGGAGTATCAGGGTTTTCGGACGAGAACTCATCTGTTACACGGGCACTTCATGTTTTTTAAACTTAATTGAACTCCAGACTATTTTTGCGTTCAGTACGCACCATTCAAAGTGACGTCATCAATTTCCAACACGTTCTGACATCATTTGTTGTTTTTCAGTCAATTAACGATTTGTTTATAGGGCTAAATGACGGTGAAATTGAAAATCGCTACAAAATGAACTCTGAAAATGTTGAACTTGGCATGGTATCATCATTCAACCCGCATAGCATGTGCAAAAGAGTAGAGAGGGTCACGGCGAAAACTGGACGCACCTCGTGTACAAACTGGACAATCTCTTTCGGAGTATCAGGGTTTCCGACGAGAACTCATCTGTTACACAGGCACTTGAATGTTTTTTAAAGTTATTTGAACTCCAGCCTATTTTTGCGTTCAGTATGCATCATTCAAAGCGACATCATCAATTTCCAACACGTTCTGACATCATTTGTTGTTTTTCAGTCATTTATCGATTTGTTTAGAGAGCTAAATGACGGTGGAATTAAAAATCACTACAAAATGAACTCTGAAAATGTTGGAACTTGGCATGGTATCATCATTTCACCCGCATAGCATGTGCAAAAGAGTAGAGAGGGTCACGGCGAAAACTGGACGCACCTCGTGTACAAACTGGACAATCTCTTTCGGAGTATCAGGGTTTCGGACGAGAACTCATCTGTTACACGGGCACTTCAATGTTTTTTAAACTTATTTGAACTCCAGCCTATTTTTGCGTTCAGTATGCATCATTCAAAGCGACGTCATCAATTTCCAACACGTTCTGACATCATTTGCTGTTTTTCAGTCATTTACCGATTTGTTTAGAGAGCTAAATGACGTGAAATTGAAAATCACTACAAAATGAACTCTGAAAATGTTGGAACTTGGCATGGTATCATCATTTCACCCGCATAGCATGTGCAAAAGAGTAGAGAGGGTCACGGCGAAAACTGGACGCACCTCGTGTACAAACTAGCCAATCTCTTTCGGAGTATCAGGGTTTTCGGACGAGAACTCATCTGTTACACAGGCACTTCAATGTTTTTTAAACTTATTTGAACTCCAGCCTATTTTTGCGTTCAGTATGCATCATTCAAAGCGATGTCATCAATTTCCAACACGTTTTGACATCATTTGCTGTTTTTCAGTCATTTACCGATTTGTTTAGAGAGCTAATGATGGTGGAAATAAAAATCACTACAAAATGAGCTCTGAAAATGTTGGAACTTGGCATGGTATCATCATTTCACCCGCATAGCATGTGCAAAAGAGTAGAGGGGGTTACGGCAAAAACTAGATGCACCTCGTGTACAAACTGGACAATCTCTTTCGGAGTATCAGGGTTTTCGGACGAGAACTCATCTGTTACACGGGCACTTCAATGTTTTTTAAACTTATTGGAACTCCAGCCTATTTTTGCATTCAGTATGCATCATTCAAAGCGATGTCATCAATTTCCAACACGTTCTGACATCATTTGCTGTTTTTCAGTCATTTACCGATTTGTTTAGAGAGCTAAATGACGGTGAAATTGAAAATCACTACAAAATGAACTCTGAAAATGTTGGAACTTGGCATGGTATCATCATTTCACCCGCATAGCATGTGCAAAAGAGTAGAGAGGGTCACGGCGAAAACTGGACGCACCTCGTGTACAAACTGGGCAATCTCTTTCGGAGTATCAGGGTTTCGGACGAGAACTCATCTGTTACACGGGCACTTCAATGTTTTTTAAACTTATTTGAACTCCAGCCTATTTTTGCGTTCAATATGCATCATTCAAAGCGACGTCATCAATTTCCAACACGTTCTGACATCATTTGCTGTTTTTCAGTCATTTACCGATTTGTTTAGAGAGCTAAATGACGGTGGAAATTGAAAATCACTACAAAATGAACTCTGAAAATGTTTGAACTTGCCATGGTATCATCATTTCACCCGCATAGCATGTGCAAAAGAGTAGAGGGGGTTACGGCAAAAACTAGACGCACCTCGTGTACAAACTGGACAATCTCTTTCGGAGTATCAGGGCTTCGGACGAGAACTCATCTGTTACACGGGCACTTCATGTTTTTTAAACTTAATTGAACTCCAGACTATTTTTGCGTTCAGTACGCATCATTCAAAGCGACGTCATTAATTTCCAACATGTTCTGACATCATTTGCTATTTTTCAGTCATTTACCCATTTGTTTAGAGAGCTAAATGACCGTGAAATTAAAAATCACTACAAAATGAACTCTGAAAATGTTGAAACTTGGCATGGTATCATCATTTCACCCGCATAGCATGTGCAAAAGAGTAGAGAGGGTCACGGCGAAAACTGGACGCACCTCGTGTACAAATTGGACAATCTCTTTCGGAGTATCAGGGTTTTCGGACGAGAACTCATCTGTTACACGGGCACTTCAATGTTTTTTAAACTTATTTGAACTCCAGCCTATTTTTGCATTCAGTATGCATCATTCAAAGTGATGTCATCAATTTCCAACACGTTCTGACGCCATTTGCTGTTTTTCAGTCATTTACCGATTTGTTTAGAGAGCTAATGACGGTGGAATTAAAAATCACTACAAAATGAACTCTGAAAATGTTGGAACTTGGCATGGTATCATCATTTCACCCGCATAGCATGTGCAAAAGAGTAGAGGGGGTTACGGCAAAAACTGGACGCACCTCGTGGACAAACTGGACAATCTCTTTCGGAGTATCAGGGCTTCGGACGAGAACTCATCTGTTACACGGGCACTTCATGTTTTTTAAACTTAATTGAAATCCAGACTATTTTTGCATTCAGTACGCATCATTCAAAGCGACGTCATTAATTTCCAACATGTTCTGACATCATTTGCTGTTTTCAGTCATTTACCCATTTGTTTAGAGAGCTAAATGACCGTGAAATTGAAAATCACTACAAAATGAACTCTGAAAATGTTGAAACTTGGCATGGTATCATCATTTCACCCGCATAGCATGTGCAAAAGAGTAGAGAGGGTCACGGCGAAAACTGGACGCACCTCGTGTACAAACTGGACAATCTCTTTCGGAGTATCAGGGTTTCGGACGAGAACTCATCTGTTACACGGGCACTTCAATGTTTTTTAAACTTATTTGAACTCCAGCCTATTTTTGCGTTCAGTATGCATCATTCAAAGCGACGTCATCAATTTCCAACACTTTCTGACATCATTTGCTGTTTTTCAGTCATTTACCGATTTGTTTAGAGAGCTAAATGACGGTGAAATTGAAAATCACTACAAAATGAACTCTGAAAATGTTGGAACTTGGCATGGTATCATCATTTCACCCGCATAGCATGTGCAAAAGAGTAGAGAGGGTCACGGCAAAAACTGGACGCACCTCGTGTACAAACTGGACAATCTCTTTCGGAGTATCAGGGTTTCGGACGAGAACTCATCTGTTACACGGGCACTTCAATGTTTTTTAAACTTATTTGAACTCCAGCCTATTTTTGCGTTCAGTATGCATCATTCAAAGCGACGTCATCAATTTCCAACACGTTCTGACATCATTTGCTGTTTTTCAGTCATTTACCGATTTGTTTAGAGAGCTAAATGACGGTGAAATTGAAACTCACTACAAAATGAACTCTGAAAATGTTGGAACTTGGCATGGTATCATCATTTCACCCGCCTAGCATGTGCAAAAGAGTAGAGGGGGTTACGGCAAAAACTGGACGCACCTCGTGGACAAACTGGACAATCTCTTTCGGAGTATCAGGGCTTCGGACGAGAACTCATCTGTTACACGGGCACTTCATGTTTTTTAAACTTAATTCAAATCCAGACTATTTTTGCGTTCAGTACGCATCATTCAAAGCGACGTCATTAATTTCCAACATGTTCAGACATCATTTGCTGTTTTCAGTCATTTACCCATTTGTTTAGAGAGCTAAATGACCGTGAAATTGAAAATCACTACAAAATGAACTCTGAAAATGTTGAAACTTGGCATGGTATCATCATTTCACCCGCATAGCATGTGCAAAAGAGTAGAGAGGGTCACGGCAAAAACTGGACGCACCTCGTGTACAAACTGGACAATCTCTTTCGGAGTATCAGGGTTTTCGGACGAGAACTCATCTGTTACACGGGCACTTCAATGTTTTTTAAACTTATTTGAACTCCAGCCTATTTTTGCGTTCAGTATGCATCAGTCAAAGCGACATCATCAATTTCCAACACTTTCTGACATCATTTGCTGTTTTTCAGTCATTTACCGATTTGTTTAGAGAGCTAAATGACGGTGGAATTAAAAATCACTACGAAATGAACTCTGAAAATGTTGGAACTTGGCATGGTATCATCATTTCACCCGCATAGCATGTGCAAAAGAGTAGAGAGGGTCACGGCAAAAACTGGACGCACCTCGTGTACAAACTGGACAATCTCTTTCGGAGTATCAGGGTTTCGGACGAGAACTCATCTGTTACACGGGCACTTCAATGTTTTTTAAACTTATTTGAACTGCAGCCTATTTTTGCGTTCAGTATGCATCATTCAAAGCGACGTCATCAATTTCCAACACGTTCTGACATCATTTGCTGTTTTTCAGTCATTTACCGATTTGTTTAGAGAGCTAAATGACGGTGAAATTGAAACTCACTACAAAATGAACTCTGAAAATGTTGGAACTTGGCATGGTATCATCATTTCACCCGCCTAGCATGTGCAAAAGAGTAGAGGGGGTTACGGCAAAAACTGGACGCACCTCGTGGACAAACTGGACAATCTCTTTCGGAGTATCAGGGCTTCGGACGAGAACTCATCTGTTACACGGGCACTTCATGTTTTTTAAACTTAATAGAAATCCAGACTATTTTTGCGTTCAGTACGCATCTTTGAAAGCGACGTCATTAATTTCCAACATGTTCTGACATCATTTGCTGTTTTCAGTCATTTACCCATTTGTTTAGAGAGCTAAATGACCGTGAAATTGAAAATCACTACAAAATGAACTCTGAAAATGTTGAAACTTGGCATGGTATCATCATTTCACCCGCATAGCATGTGCAAAAGAGTAGAGAGGGTCACGGCGAAAACTGGACGCACCTCGTGTACAAACAGGACAATCTCTTTCGGAGTATCAGGGTTTTCGGACGAGAACTCATCTGTTACACGGGCACTTCAATGTTTTTTAAACTTATTTGAAGTCCAGCCTATTTTTGCGTTCAGTATGCATCATTCAAAGCGATGTCATCAATTTCCAACACGTTCTGATATCATTTGCTGTTTTTCAGTCATTTACCGATTTGTTTAGAGAGCTAAATGACGGTGAAATTGAAAATCACTACAAAATGAACTCTGAAAATGTTGGAACTTGGCATGGTATCATCAGGGTTTCGGACGAGAACTCATCTGTTACCCGGGTACTTCAATGTTTTTTAAACTTATTTGAACTCCAGCCTATTTTTGCGTTCAGTATGCATCATAATAAAACAGAAAATAAATAAAACAGGAAAGACAAAAACTATATAAAAAAATTACTCAAAAATAAATAGCAGAAAATCAATAATGCAGAAAAGAAAAAAACTATATAATTTTTTTTATATTCACAAAGAAACTTAATACAGCAAAAAAAACTACTCTGAAATAAATAGAAGAAAATTATGTAAAAAATTGTTGGGGCGCTGCCCAGTGGGCCTGCCAGACCTAGGGTTTGCAAATATAGGCCCAGAAGGGCCAACAGGCTCACAGGGCAGCGCGCCGAAGTTTGGCCCAGAAGCATGCTATATAGAGAAGTTCGAAGGAGCAGCCGCGACTGGGTTTATAAACCAGTGCGGCTGCCCTTCGCTCGGCGAGGTGGGACTAAACATTGTGCACCGCCGGTGGCAGCGCACAACCATTAGTACCGGTTGGTGGCTCCAACCGGTACTAATGAGTGGGCCTTTAGTACCGGTTGGAGCCACGAACCGGTACTAAAGGGGCAGTTTCCCGCCCCTTGGCCTGGCGAAAATTGGCCTTTAGTACCGGTTGGTGGCTCCAACCGGTACTAAAGGCCCCTCCTATATATATGGCACTTACGAAAAATTCAGTTTCATCGACCACCACTTCTTCTCCAACTACTTCGCGCGACATCGCCGCCATCGCCCATCGCGCGCCGCCCTCGCAGGCCCCGCCGCCCTCGCCGCCCCCGCCGCCCGTCGTCGCCGTCACTGCCGTCGCCCCCGCCAGCCGTCGTCGCCGTCACCGCCGTCGCCCCCGCCGCCCGTCGCCGCCGCCCCGTACTACGTCGCCATCTCGATCGCGCCGTCGCCCCCGGCCCGCCGCTCGTCGTCCCGCCATCCCCGTCGCATCGCCGTCTCGCGCCGCCACCCGTACGCCGCCGCCCCGCGCTCGTACACACACACATATACACACACACATACCCACACACAAAGACACACACACACATATTGTTTTTACTTATTTTCTGTTTTCTGTTGTTTAGATTAATGTTAGATAAATTACGTAGATAAGAATGTTAGAATGTTAATGTTAGATGAATTATATGGAAAAGATGTTAAATATTAATGTCAATTTTAGATGAATTAGCTAGATATTAATTAGGTATATATATATATGAGATTTGAACTAGTTGAATTAATATAACTAGTTTATTTTTAGTATGAAAATTAATAGAACAAGTTTATTTTTAGTAAGAAAATTTACGTATATGAGATTATTTGAACTAGTTGAATTAACATAACTAGTTTATTTTTAGTAAATGCTTAGTTGAACTAGTTGAATTAGTAGAACTAGTTTATTTTTAGTAAGAAAATTCAGGTATATGAGATTTGACGATCTAATTAAAATATTACTATATATATAGCTACTTTATATATTTTAGTAAGAAAATTAATAGAACTAGTTTATTTTTAGTAAATTCTTAGTTGAATTAGTTGAATTAATAGAACTAGTTTATTTTTAGTAAGAAAATTTAGATATCCGAGATTTGATGATCTAATTAAAATATTACTATATAGAACTAGCTACTTTATTTTAGTAAAAAAATTAATAGAACAAGTTTATTTTTATTAAATGCTTAGTTGAATTAGTTGAATTAATAGAACTAGTTGAACTAATAGAAGTAGTTGAATTAGTTGAATTAATAGAACTAGTAAGTGTTTAATGTTTCACCTATATGAACATAGGAAATGTCGTCTGACGACGAAAAAGATTTCATTAAGTGCGAATACGGTGAAGACCAGCTCGGCCTATGCGACATAAATTTCCTTGTTGATGATAGGCGCTTCAGCATCAAGCTGGATGAGACCTTCGAAGTGGATACAGTAAGTCACAATGACAAGTCTTTTTTCGTAATTAAGCATGACTTATATATGCTTCATTTGCTTCAACTTATAATTTTAAATTTTCACTATTCTACTAGCGCATCCCCTGCCATGCAAGAATTTTTGTCTTGGATAAGATAGGTTTCAGTGCTATGGAAACTATGGAGGTAAAGAGAGTTTACCTGAAGACCGAGCATGGTTATACTTTCAACGTCAAATTATACAATGCAGACACGTACACCTATTTTGAATGCAAAACTTGGCAAGCACTATGCAAGGCTTATGCATTTGAGCCTGATATGGTTATCACCTTTGATATTCGTCCGGAAGATGATATTGAAGGTAATAGAGACATCTGGGTCGATGTGCAGACGCCTCCAGTTCTACCATTATGTGAGTTTCTCAACCATATTTATGTCTTTGATATTGTTTATTCAAAAATAGTTGACAACTAATTTCTATTGACAGCTTATTTCCATTCAAGCAAACATGTCCGGCGCTTGGTAGACAGGACCTACTACTGTCCCGGAGCTGAACTAAACTGCGAGGAGATAAGTCATTATGTTTCATGGCTTGAGGATCTTCATACTGTTAAGACAAATTTTCTTCCTGCACTTAGAAATGTTAGTACTCAAAACGTGCGACCAATAGTGATCGTATTGAACTACGGTCACATCTATTTACGAAAGATGGTAAGATTTTTACTATTTGTCCTCAGTGCATCTTTTGCATACATTATTTTTTTGCTAAACTTTCATTGCTAAGTATATTAATTACTATACGATGTTCTTCAACAGGGACTCCCGATGACAGTTGTGCCTCAGTGGATCGAGACTAAAGGTCACATGTCAATGGTTAGCTTACGGCCAAGATATCCTACATTGCACATGAGTGCATTCAGGATTTCTAAAAGCGATGAATGCTTAATAGTGAAAGATTGGAGCAAAATTGTTAACGATCCGCAGAGAAGTACTAGGGGGCAGCAATGAGAAGCGCAGCCCACGATTAGGAGACAGGTTCATCTGCATGCTCCAGTATGATGAATCAGGAGAGCTATACATGTTCTATGCTATTTTACCTGAGAGAGAGCAGCAGGAGTGATTTAGCTAGTTCATGCTCTTAGTACTTTTGTCCTCTCATGTCCGTGTTCTTCGTCCTGAACTTAATCTCAAAGGTGATTTGCTTTTGTGGTGTTATGAACGCTTATAATATGATGACCATGTTGAACTCGATGATATCTTTGCTTCTGGTACAAGTGAATGTTTTTTCTTTAAGCTAGTGTTGGTGCTGATTAGATAGCGGTAATGACTATGATGATTAAACAGTGGTAATGACGACTATGATGATTTTTAGCTAGCTAATTTACTGTTGTTGATGATATGATGCAAGAGTTTTTATATTAATATGATGATGATGATGATGAGTTATTATATCATTTATAAAAGAAACCGCAGATTAGTTTCAGCTGGATGGATCCTAGCTAAGTGATCAAGTATATGCCATATCCATATTATACTTGATCACTTAATATAGGTGATCAAGTATAATATGGATATGGCATATACTTGATCACTTAGCTAGGATCCACATGCATCCAGTCGAAACTAATCTGCGGTACTTTCACCTAATGATTTAACAACTAAAATAATCACTAAATTAAATTGAAAACACAAAATTAAAGGAAAAATAAAAAATAATACCAAAACACACCCAAACATTTAGTACCGGTTGGTGTTACCAACCGGTACTAATGTCCTGCACGCACCCGGGCCTGGCTCGTGCCACGTGGTGGCACTTTAGCGCCGGTTCGTGATGAACCGGTACTAAAGGGGGGGCTTTAGTCTCCACTCTTTAGTGCCGGTTGCAGAACCGGCACTAAAGGCCCTTATGAACCGGCGCT
Organism: Triticum aestivum; assembly: GCF_018294505.1. Lineage (NCBI taxonomy): Eukaryota > Viridiplantae > Streptophyta > Magnoliopsida > Poales > Poaceae > Triticum > Triticum aestivum. The sequence goes on along the minus strand of NC_057811.1, from coordinate 7,793,861 downwards.
AAAGCCCGGTTCTGCACTAGTTCCATGGCCGCGACCTCGCCGCCGTCAGATCCCCACCCCTCTAGTACTAGTATTAACGTAGTATGTGGTATGAACTATGTTTGCAGTGTTTGATCATGTAAAATCTATGTATGAACGAGGTGCAATTTCTCCCGCGAAAGTGTTTTTTCAAATTATGTAGTCTTAGATACGGTTTCTGTTCGGCCGCGCTAGTTTTCGTCCCGCAAATGAGATCTTCGTGAAACTGCAAACGCGTTTTGCAGGTCAAGTTTTTGCGGGGTCTGCTAGATAATGAGCGTCCTTCTCCTCCACGGCGTCGTCCATGGCCGCGACCTCACCGCCGTCAGATCCCCACCACTCTAGTACTAGTATTAACGTAGTATGTAGTTGTGTTTGATCATGTAAAATCTATGTATGAACGAGGTGCAATTTCTCCCGCGAAAGTGTTTTTTCAAATTATGCAGTTTTAGATACGGTTTCTGTTCGGCCGCGCTAATTTTCGACCCGCAAACGAGATCATCGTGAAACTGCAAACGCATTTTGCAGGTCGAGTTTTTGCGGGGTCTGCTAGATAATGAGCGTCCTTCTGCTCCACGGCATCGTCCATGGCCGCGACCTCGCCGCCGTCAGATCCCCACCCCTCTAGTACTAGTATTAACGTAGTATGTAGTATGAACTATGTTTGCAGTGTTTGATCATGTAAAATCTATGTATGAACGAGGTGCAATTTCTCCCGCGAAAGTGTTTTTGGAAATTATGCAGTTTTAGATACGGTTTATGTTCGGCCGCGCTAGTTTTCGACCCGCAAATGAGATCTTCGTGAAACTGCAAACGCGTTTTGCGGGTCGAGTTTTTGCTGGGTCTGCTAGAGTTGCTCTTAGGCCTTTATCCCGCGCTACTACTAGGGCTGTCCCTAGTAGTGCCACCACCCGCTCCGGCCATGGGCGTGTGACCGGCTAGGAGGCGAGCACGTCCAGGATCTAGCGGGGGTGGAGCGCGCACCAAGTAGGGACGATATGCAACAGCCCAAGGCAAGAAAGCTCTGGCCCCAGCCCGCAGGTTTTTTTTTGCCCCCATGTTATGTCATGGAAAAATTTGCTATCTCGATTGGACTTGATTATAATGGCACAAGGATGAGATGTGTTTCTCTAAAATCTCACTACATTTGGGTCCATCCCAATTGAATATATGTACCATGCACACACAAACTCGGAGTTTACAATGGACAACAATAAAGAAGCATGGAAGTCGATGATACCACTACAATTGAAGATTTTCACATGTATCTTTTGAGGGGACTTGTGCTAATGAAAGACAATCTCACTATTCGCAACTGATAGTGAAGCAAGATTTCTAGTTTTTGTACTCACGATGCGACAATCAAATACCTCTTCTTCAGTTCAAGTTTTGCATGTTTTGCGTGGTCAATCATCCAAACGACGACCAATTTCTATCCGCAAACATAGGTGGCAGAATACTCTCCGGATCGATCCACCACCTCTTATGACATAGGCAGTATGTGTCCTTTTGCTTTGTATTCACTCGATGCTATATTTTACATTAATGAAAGCATACTTTTATCAAAAAAAATATACTCACTGCTACAAATCACTACTAGGAGCTTCTGAAACCTTCCCAAAACCAGGTGGAAACGTCCTAAATCGGTAGGTCTTCATTGCGCCAGCCCACTAACAACTCTGGCCACGAGAATAGCTCTCAGCGGAGGCTCCTTTTTTTTTGAGGGGTAAGACCAAACTTTTATTGATCAAAAACCACAGTTTGTGGAATACAATTTGCATGGGGGTAAACAAGCCAAAGATGGTGCCCTGCTGTAAAGAAAGTGATGATCTAGCTATTCTATGGGCATCACCGTTCGACAGCCGGCCTTTGAAAGTAAAAGAACAATTGAAACCAGAAGCTCGGAGGTTAATCTCTGAGATGATCGCGCCATTCTTCCCTCTATAGCTATTGTTTAGGTCGTTGATCACTTCTCTTGAATCTGAAGCTATGATAAACTGATGAATATGCAGATCTTCAGCGAGCGCGAGTGCTTCCTGGCAAGCGAGAGCTTCCAATGTCGCCACATCACACACCCCTGGGATTACCAAAGCTGAGCTGCTCAGGTAATTGCCACTGTCATCCCTGCAGATTGCCGCCGTTGTTCCTCCCCTGTTGTGCCGTGCAACTCCGGCATCGACATGGATTTTGGCAAAGCCTGCTGGTGGTGCCCTAGGTCGGGTAGCGGCTGTGGCATTTGTGTTTGCTGTTCCCCTCGTGGTACCATTTGGTTTGCTAGTACCAATAGTCTCCAGCTCCCCTAAGAACTTCTCAACGAAACCGTGAGTAGCATGAGGACTTTGGAAAATTCGTTCATGAATTGCTTGCCGAGGGGCCCACCATATAGCCCAGAGGGTCACTGATAGCTTTACAAAGGCAGAATGCAAAAGTACTTCCATCATCATGAAGAGCCAGTGTCTAGCATTCGGTTATGTTGAGATACTCAGTTGTTCAGATAGTTCAACATCAGTTAGGGCCCAAACACATCTTGCTGAAGCGCATTCCAACAACGAGTGCCGCCAGGAATCCTGTGCTCCACACAAACCGCACGAGCTTGTCGTTGACATATTTCTATGTGATCTGACGTCCTCAGTTGGCAGAGATTGCCTCGCAAGTCTCCACAAAAACATCCGTACTTTGCCTGGTACTTTTCTTGTCCATAACGATTTCCACGCGCTGCCATCATGGTCCGCACTCGAAGACCCAGTTTCTTCAAGCCATGCCTCCCTTCTTCTTCTGGTAGAAACCAACATTGCATATGCTCCTAAAAGTTCATCGATTTGGAAAAGAGTTCACGAGTTTTCAAAAAAGGGTTCACGAATTCGAAAAAAGTTCACTTTTTTTAAAAAAAAGTTCATCAAGTCGAAAAAGGTTCATCGATTTTGAAAAAAAGTTCATCGGTTTGAAAAAGAGTTCACGGATTTTCAAAAAGGGTTCACGAATTCGAAAAAATTCACCAATCATGAAAAAAGTTCATCAAAAATGGAAAAAAGGTTCATCTATTTTGGAAATAAGTTTATCGATTTGAAAAAACTTCATTCATTTTTGAAAAAATCACATAAAATCAAAAGGTTCTTCAAGTTTGACCAAAAAACCTCACAAAACTTTCAAAAGATCATCGCTTTTTTAAAAAACTCATGCATTCGAAAAAGAAAAAACAAATCTAAAGAAATTAAAAGAGAAAGAACAATGAAATAAAAAACTATCACAAAAAGCTGTCCAGAAAAAAAACCGAGCTGGTAGCTTCCAAAGACCGAGCTTCCACGAACTGAAGACAGCATAAGAAGAAAAACGAAGAGATTAGTCACAAGCGTGAAGAAGTCGTGGTAGTTAGTGCCTTTGCATTTTTTTTAGATTTAACAGAAGAAGAAAAAAAAGTAAGATGGGCTGGCCCATGTAGCATCGATGGAAGGAGGCGGGGTGTGCGCCCGTTTGCGCCGACGCCTGTAACGGGCGCCGTATAGGAAATGCCTTTACGACAGTACCCAAGCCTTTCATACGTATATATGGCCTGGGTCGGGGCCCCTAGTCTGGCTGGGCCCCAGGCCGTCGCCCCTGCTGCCCTGGCCCAGGGCCGGCCCTGCTCCTAATCAGTACGTTATACATCAGTATCCCAGCTGGCGCTCACGTGCAATATCGATTGGGCCGGCCCATTAGTCACCAGCACTCCCTTTGCTCGGCGGACTAGATTCCTCGGCTAAAAAAGACATACTCGATGGGTCACTCGCTCGATCCTTTGATCGCTTGTTCAGTCGTCCATTGATCGTTTGACCTTTGACCACTAACCGTTTGACCCTGCTGACCGTTGACTTGACCATTGACCATCTGAAAATGTTTACGAATAAAAAAAAATACTAACATGGGAAAAAGTTCGTAAATACAAAAAGAGTTCGCGAATTCGATAAAAAATATGTATAAAAAATCAAGAAATTAAAAAAATGTGTGAATTTCAACAAGTTTACATTTTATTAAATGTTCTTTTTTTATAGAAAAACTTCAAATCTTTTGAACAAAGATCATAAATTTGTTAAAAGTTCATGAAATTTGGTAAAAACTTCACAAACCTAAAACAATTTCAGGACTTTGAAAAGTTTAAAATGTGCAAAAAGATCAAAAATTTATACATTTCATGAATGTTTTAAAAAAACTTGTACTTTGGAAAAAAAATTGGAAAGGTTCACGAATTTTCAAAAAAAGTTTTCGAAATTTTAAAAATATGCATTTGAGAAAAATGGAAAATAAAAGAATGAAAAAGAAAAATTAAAAGGAAAAAGGAAAAAGAAAACCAAAACAAAACCGAATATAAAGAAGAAGAAGATGGGAAAAACCAGACAAAAGCCGAGTGAAACTAGAAAACCAAAAACACATAAATGAAAAAAACCGGTTGGGAATCTTGCCAAAATAGGAAGGGGCTTTTGGAAAATCTGGACTCTATGTGGTCGGCCCAGTTCGTCCGAGGAGTGAAGCTGCGCCAAGATGGAGGAAAATCTGAACTCTATATGGTCGGCCCAGTTCGTCCGAGGAGTGAAGCTGCGCCAAGATGAAGACTTCCGCCTGATGGGTGCACTAAATTCAATGTCGATGCAGTTATCTCCCACGATCATTATTTTGGTGCAGCTGCTGCAATTTGTCGCGATCGGGATGGCACCTACCTTAGATCATCAGTGCTGGTTATTCTAGGCCTTCTGGACCTGTCGACAGTCGAAGCAATAGCATGCCGACAAGCACTGTCATGGGGGACGACTTGGAAATCCGTCACCCTTAGGTGGCATCAGACTGTAAACCGTTTGTTGGCTACATTCAGAAGGGTAGGGGAAGAAGCTGTGGAGGAATTACTAAGGAGATCAAATATCAAGCAAAGACTTTTTTTTCTTGTAACTTTATTGATGAATCTGGAGACTCGAATGTAGATGCTCATAACTTAGCTAGATTTGGTCTCTCTCTCTCTCTCTCTCTCTCTCATAGCTTTGCACGTGTATCTTACTCTCGAGAAACCGATTTTGCGCCCTAAAACGTACTTTGGCATCCTTCACATCCACATTTACGTGATTACCATGCACTTAGCTGTCTCTCGGAACTGCAGCGCACATCACCCTCCACTACTGAGAATATGCAAAGGATTCGAGATCGCGGTGAGATAAGGCAACGTGGTACTAGCACAGCCATCATTCAAGTGATAAGTGCGCTCCTTAGTTCCTGGCTGACTCTCAAGCCTAGATAGCTCCTTTGACATGGACAGGGATGATCAAAAGGCCAAGCTACCACTAGCTATGTCCATACTGCTCCTTTCAGTTCAGTTCCATGCATGATGCATCACTCCAAACAAAACTTCTAGGTGCTCTCCAGTTGCCTCTTGAAAGTGCTCCAGCCATTTGCAATTTATAAAGGTGCACTACTACTGCTCTGGGTTCATAAAGATGGACAACAGACTGCAATTGATTTGAGAAGTTATGAAGAATTTATATATGCTTCAATGCTTGGTCCTTAGAGATTTCTCTATGATAGCTCCTTTATCTATGGCGGCGTGGGTTCAGGAGAGAGAGAGAGAAAGAAAAAGGATTAATAGGAGTAGGTCTCAGGTCAAAAAGAAATAAGAGCAGGACTCGTGATATAAGGGTAAATCTGATGTATTTTTTAAGCGAGATGGAAAAACGTTTTTTTATATCGTATTGAAGGATCTAGACCGTATTTACTTGGTCCTACCAGATTAACGGCTCCTAATTACTGATTAACGTGGGCATTTTTAGGAAGTGCCTAATTAGTAGAGGTAGGTATATAGATTAGTTTTCCAAAATATTCACCATGCATTAAGCAATGTTCATGGAATGTAAAGCATGTTCGCACGGTTTATTAAAAAGTTCGTACAATTAAAAAACTTGTCACATTTAAAAACAAATTCACATATTTAAGAGTATAATCATGACATTATCGAAGAAATCATGAAACTTTCAAAAAAAATTGGTGTAATTTCTAAAAAATTGTTCATGACATTTAGCAAAAATTCACTGAATTTTACTCGTGATATGTTAAAAAAAACCTCATGCAATTTTTAGAAAATATTCATTGTAACATATACATAAACCCTCTGTGCCATTTAAAAGATCATAATAGTGAAATAATGTTCACATGTTTACAAAAATATTCATGAAAGTGTAAAATTTTGTTCAGGCAATTTTTAGAAAATGTGAACATTACCAGACCTCCATAAAGACGAGTAGCAGTGCCATACAATTATCCATACACTCAACCTAGCATTAACCACATAAACTTACCTAGTACTGCTAATCAAGACACGTCTTTTTGCTGGTATTAAAAAGCCGTGAAGCTGTGGAATAGGAGATACAAAGGAGCTAGCGAGCGGCCTGCAAAGGAGTTGAGAGAAGAAGAAGAAGAAGAAGAAAATTTGTGAAACAAGGAAAGCATTTCTGAGTAGGAGGCATCAGGTAAATGATAACCATTCATCAATGAGAACCATACGCTCGACGATCCCCCGAAACGCTCCAACTCCAGACTTTTGGGGCAAGGCGGCGAAGATTAGCGCAATGCTCATGTGCTTATCCCACTTCCCTGTCGGTTGACTCGGGATTTACGTCGCCGGCCAGCCACTGTAGAACTCTCGCCCGATCAGAAACTGCCACGTAGATGAACTCAGCATCACATACCGTCAAGTAGGGGGCACGTGACGGATTGAGCCGCACAGGGAGTCCTAACGATTGGGATCCTCATCATCATCCGAGTCGCTGGGCACAAGCCACAGGGCGTCCGATAGGGATGGAGCCGCAGGGCACTCTACTGGTCATGATCAAGTACTTGTATTATTGATGTGATTTTCTGCAACTTCGTCCAATATTTTTTTCATGCTCTGACCGTCACCGGACAATCTTTTCTACCCCAGAGATCATGATCATGCTTGATTCTGCTAGTGCTAAGGCTTCGTGCTGGGCAAAAGTTTGCAGACACTAGTAGAAAAGGGGGCTTTTGTCCCGGTTGGTATGGGCCTTTAGTCCCGGTTTTTGAACCGGGACTAAAGGGTCGTTACTAATGCCTCCCCCCTTTAGTCCCGGTTCTTACACGAACCGGGACTAAAGGCCGTCCACGTGGACGCAGCCTGGAGCTCCACCTTTAGTCCCGGTTGGTGTTACCAACCGGGACTAAAGGAAATTTTATGATATTTTTTTTAATTTTTTTATTTTCAAATTTCTGAATTATTTTAACCTCTAATCTCTAATCACCACCCCTCATCACTGCTCAATTTATCCTCTAATCTCTAATCACCCCTCATCATTCCAAATCATCTAACTTCCGGGTTCTATTCTCCCTCGTTTCCAAGTCTGCACTTGTTGTTTTCCTGACAATAGTAAGATGTCAATTCTATTAACCCTCAGGAATTTAGCTTGAGCATGAAGTGACACATTTCACTGTTTGAGTTTGAAACTATTGTTTTAAAAAACAATAATTATTTAGTAACACTAATATTTCTGGAATAATTAGTTTGACCATTGTTTGACCACTGTTTGACCACAGTTTGACCAGATTTGACCAAAATTCAAAAAATTGAAATAATTATTTAGTAACACTAATATTCTAGAATAATTAGTTTGACCATTGTTTGACCACAGTTTGACCACAATTTGAAATTTTTTGCCTCTCCAGATCTTAAAAGCCCCGTATCTTTTTTTCTGTTAGGTTTTTGAGGATTTTGAAAATGTTTAACAAGGTTCCCCCAGTTAAATTCGGATGTAACTTTTCGAGTAGATGATTTTTCATATAAAAAACTTTTTCATCGGAGTTCGTATGTAAAAGTTATGCCCATTTTAAGAAATTCCAGAGAGATTTTGCAAATAAAGTCGAAATTCATATTTGTTAATTTTCCCAACAACTAGACCACATATCACATGGGAAACTTATTTTATTTTATTTTTTTGACATTTCCATCATTTTCTTTTGTTTTTTCTAAAACTGAAAAGGCGGTCCACAGGGGGGGTAGAGTTTGATGGGCCCTTTAATAGCAAAAAGAATTTTCATAAAGAATGTTTTTGTTAGACATTTTAATAGCAAAAAGCATTATCATAAAGATTTTTGGGTTAGAAACTAAAATAACAAAATCTGTTTTTGAATAGAATCATAAAACACAGTAATAAAAAATCAAAGAATTCAAATTTGAAAACTAATGGCACTAACAGAAAATTTATAATTTTTGTGACCTAAAAGCAAAAAGAATTAAAAAATAAAATTTAATAAAATAAATAAATATAGCAACAGTAAGTATTTTGTTGAAAGTAGAAACAAAATAAAATAAATAAAGCAACAAAGAAAAAAAGTGCCATCTACTGCCACCACGGCCTGAATACGACTAGAAACCCAACCATGGGCCAGGATTCAGGCCCGCAGGTGGCCCAGTAGGCCCACAGGCACACAGTGTACGGTTAGGCCCGAAAGCCTGCAATTGAGAGGAGCTCGAGAGGGTGGGCGCAGCAGCGCTTATAAACCACTCTCGAGCTCTCTCAACTAGCGAGGTGGGACTAAATTTTGGCCGCGACGCGGGCAGCACATGTCCTTTGGTCCCGGTTGGTGGCACCAACCGGGACTAAAGGACTAACCTTTAGTCCCGGGTGGTGCCACCAACCGGTACTAATGGGCATCGCACCCTTTAGTCCCGGTTCGTGGCACCAACCGAGACTAAAGGGTCTAGGTGAACCGGGACCAATGCCTTAGCCGCACGAACCGGGACCAATGCTCACATTAGTCCCGGTTCGTGACTGAACCGGGACTAATGTGAATATTGCCCTGTGACGAAAGCCCTGTTTTGTACTAGTGAGATAGCTGGTGCTAAGCTCCTTCCTTGCACATAATTATATTGTTTTAATTTATTCTTGTGTGCTTACTGTGTATTGAACTGAACGTTCCCTGTTTGATGATTGAAGATAAAACTTAGGGAAAGAACTGGGATCATGGGATGTGTAGTAATTTGTTCAGCTCCGTTGTAACTTTGTGATAAAATACGGTGTTTCACGAATGTTCCTACATTACAAGGGCCTCAATGCAGCAGCTATCGGGATAATTACACGAAGCTAGCTGATCTAGTTTTGGCCTATATGGCATGATATTTTGTAGCCCTCAGACACACCATGCACCGTTGCTGGTATTAAAACACCACAAAGCTGTGGATATAGGATATACAAAGGAGGTAGCTAGCGGTCTGGATAGGAGATGAGAGAAGAAGAAGACGAAAATTTGTGAAACTACAAAAGCATTTGGGAGTAGGAGGCATCAGCTAGATGATAACCATTCATCAATGAGAACCATACTCTCGACTCTCGACGATCCCCCGTAACACTCCAACTCAAGATTTTCGGAGCAAGGCGGCTTGGATCAGCACAAGGCTCACGTGCTTATCCCACATCACTGTCGGTTGACTACGGATTTACGAGCGCTTCATGCACGCCGGCCGGCCGCTGCAGAACTCAAGCCGGATAGGAAGCTGCCACGCAGATGAACTCGACATCACATACTGTCAAGTAGGGCGCACATGATGGATCGAGCCGCAGGGCATTTATTGGATGGAGCCGCAAGGCGCTCTACTGGTTATGATCAAGTGCTTGTATTATTGATGGGATTTTTTGCAACTTCGTCCAATTTTTTTTCATGTTCTGCCCGTCACCGGACAATCTTTTCTACCTCATAGATCATGATCACGCTTGATTCTGCTAGTGCAAAGGCTTCGTGCGGAGCAAAAGTTTGCAGATAGATGGCGCTAAGCTCCTTCCTTGCAGATAATTATATTGTTTTAATTTAGTTTGGTGTCCTTACACTAGTAGAAAAAGGGCCATTTGTCCTGGTTCATAAGGCCCATTTGTCCCGGTTCAGGAACCGGGACTAAAGGGTCGGTACTAAAGCCCTATACCTTTAGTCCCGGTTCTTATACCAACCGGGACAGATGGGGCTCCACGTGGCCGCTACGGCTTGCTCTGGCTGGGGGGGGGGGGGGGGGGCCTTTTGTCCCGGTTGGTACCACCAACCGGGACCAATAAGCTACCACGCGTCAGCAGTTCAGGGGCTAGGGTTTTGTTTGTTTTCCTGATTGGGGGGGGGGGGGGGGGTCGGGGATTTTGGGGGGTTTTGTAGGGTTAATTTAGGTGTTTCATATATTGTGTTAGGTAGCTAATTAATAGAGAGAACTGTCCCCTCATATCTCCGTGCTTGGTCGACGCAACGTACTATACGTATAGAGAGGACTCGACACGCTAGCTAGTAAGTAAATGAAGGAAACCATTAAGTATAGAAGATCGTCATGAACATATGCATACAGAGAGAAGTGATATCGACCTCTCCTTCTCCGAGAGATTGGTCGAACAACAAGTTTTCGTATATCTCTCCGACGCTACTGGCTACATATATAAATATAAGATCTCTTACAATCCCCTAACATCTGAACTCAACTTCCACATGGTATTCTCCGGCTTTATTGATGACGTGATCAAGAAAGAATCCCGCCAATTCCTCTTGAATTGCTTTCATGCGATCTTGTGGTAGGAGTTCATCCCGCATCTGCCACGTCTAATTTGAAGAAGGGGGTCAATACATATATATGAATGAAACTCAACACAAATGATGGTGTAATAAAATAAAATTGTGAATATTATTGCTTACGCACTTCAAATTGTCTTTTAGAGTAGCTCCGCTTATTCTTGGCCGTCGCATTGTAGATGAACTCGCAAACGTAGTATCCACAGTAATCATTCCCGGGTTCTTGCCACAAGCACTTTACGAGAAATAGAGGTCAATCAAACTGATAATGAAGCATTATAAATGGTATTGATGAAAGTAGCTAGAATCAACGGGATCGAGATGCGCGGAACTAGGTAGCTAGTACTACTTACTTTCAGGTATGTAAATCGCAGCTCCACCGGCAGTCCCGCAGCTTGTGCGGTGAATACTTTTCAAACCCTACGAGACAAAGAAAACAATTACTTGATATCAGGAAATGAACAAAGTTGCCGATATGGTGCGACAATAATCGATTGAACTTACTTCTTGAGCATTTTAGTCATGTCCGCATATTCATCGGGATCTTCTCGTCTTGAGTCTAAGACGGTTACTAGTCCCTGCTCAAGCTTAATCTCTAGGAGAATATAGTGGAATTGCGCACGCATGCATAACTCATCAATTACATTACTATAACCTCGAGTAATAAGGGAAACCGAATATGCACAAGACAGTAACACTCACTTGAAGCTGTAAGGAAAGAGTATTTTATCTTTGTTTTGATTTATTATCAACGATCGTAGCAAGTTGGCCTCGGTGTCTTTGGCATGAAATTTAACCGTAAATTTATCTATGAGATTTGTGTTAATGAACCCAATATCATAGATTTGTGCTTTTCTGCATTCGACGATCTTCAATCTGCATAATATAGTGAGGATAATTATATATACATGCAATGAAAGAGATGAGCTATATATAGAGACTTAATGACAGAAGTAGTACTTACAGATAGTAGCAAGTGACCGTTAATTTATCGAGGGCCTTTTGATTGAACAACAGGAAGAACTCCTCAAATGGAAGAGACAACAATTCAATTCCAAAGAGGTCGTGCTCCTCTTTAACTCTCAGCGTCAAAGTATCCTTCTGCTAGCTCTTGAGCACTGCGTTGGTTTTCCCTTGAAGAGGAAAGGGTGATGCAGCAAAGTAGCGTAAGTATTTCCCTCAGTTTTTGAGAACCAAGGTATCAATCCAGTAGGAGGCCACGCATGAGTCCCTCGCACCTACACAAACAAATAAATCCTCGCAACCAACACAATAAAGGGGTTGTCAATCCCTTCACGGTCACTTACGAGAGTGAGATCTGATAGATATGATAGGATAATATTTTTGGTATTTTTATGATAAAGATGCAAAGTAAAATAAAAGGCAAAAAAAATAACTAAGTGTTGGAAGATTAATATGATAGAAAATAGACCCGGGGGCCATAGGTTTCACTAGAGGCTTCTCTCGAGAGCATAAGTATTACGGTGGCTGAACAAATTACTGCTGAGCAATTGACAGAATTGAGCATAGTTATGAGAATATTTAGGTATGATCATGTATATAGGCATCATGTCCGAGACAAGTAGACCGACTCCTGCCTGCATCTACTACTATTACTCCACACATCGACCGCTATCCAGCATGCATCTGGAGTATTAAGTTCATAAGAACAGAGTAACGCTTTAAGCAAGATGACATGATGTAGAGGGATAAACTCATGCAATATGAATAAACCCCATCTTGTTATCCTCGATGGCAACAATACAATACGTGCCTTGCTGCCCCTACTGTCACTGCGAAAGGACACCGCAAGATTGAACCCAAAGCTAAGCACTTCTCCCATTGCAAGAAAGATCAATCTAGTAGGCCAAACCAAACTGATAATTCGAAGAGACTTGCAAAGATAACCAATCATACATAAAAGAATTCAGAGAAGATTCAAATATTGTTCATAGATAAACTTGATCATAAACCCACAATTCATCGGTCTCAACAAACACACCGCAAAAGAAGATTACATCGAATAGATCTCCACAAGAGAGGGGGAGAACATTGTATTGAGATCCAAAAAGAGAGAAGAAGCCATCTAGCTAATAACTATGGACCCGAAGGTCTGAGGTAAACTACTCACACATCATCGGAGAGGCTATGGTGTTGATGTAGAAGCCCTCCGTGATCGATGCCCCCTCCGGCGGAGCTCCGGAAAAGGCCCCAAGATGGGATCTCACGGGTACAGAAGGTTGCGGCGGTGGAATTAGGTTTTTGGCTCCCTATATGGTAGTTTGGGGGTACGTAGGTATATATAGGAGGAATAAGTACGTCGGTGGAGCAACGTGGGGCCCACGAGGGTGGAGGGCACGCCCTGGGGGGGTAAGCGCGCCCCCCGACCTTGTGCCTTCCTGGTTGATGTGTTGACGTAGGGTCCAAGTCCTCTGGATCACGTTCGTTCTGAAAATCACGTTCCCGAAGGTTTCATTCCGTTTGGACTCCGTTTGATATTCTTTTTCTTCGAAACTCTGAAATAGGCAAAAAAACAACAATTCTGGGTTGGGCCTCAGGTTAATAGGTTAGTCCCAAAAATAATATAAAAGTGTATAATAAATCCCATTAATGTCCAAAACAGAATATAATATAGCATGGAACGATCAAAAATTATAGATACGTTGGAGACGTATCAAGCATCCCCAAGCTTAATTCCTACTCGTCCTCGAGTAGGTAAATGATAAAAACAGAATTTTTGATGTGGAATGCTACTTGGCATAATTTCAATGTAATTCTCCTAATTGTGGTATGAATATTCAGATCCGAAAGATTCAAGATAAAGGTTTAATATTGACATAAAAGTAATAATACTTCAAGCATACTAACTAAGAAATTATGTCCTCTCAAAATAACATGGCCAAAGAAAGTTCATCCCTACAAAATCATATAGTTTAGTCATGCTCCATTTTCGCCACACAAGAATGCTCTCATCATGCACAACCCCGATGACAAGCCAAGCAATTGTTTCATACTTTAGTAATCTCAAACTTTTTCAACCTTCACGCAATACATGAGCGTGAGCCATGGATATAGCACTATGGGTGGAATAGAATATAATGATGGGGGTTATGTGAAGAAGACAAAAAAGGAGAAAGTCTCACATCAACGAGGCTAATCAATGAGCTATGGAGATGCCCATCGATTGATGTTAATGCAAGGAGTAGGGATTGCCATGCAACGGATGCACTAGAGCTATAAATGCATGAAAGCTCAACAAAAGAAACTAAGTGGGTGTGCATCCAACTTGCTTGCTCACGAAGACCTAGGGCATTTGAGGAAGCCCATTGTTGGAATATACAAGCCAAGTTCTATAATGAAAAATTCCCACTAGTATATGAAAGTGACAAAACAAGAGACTTTCTATCATGAAGATCATGGTGCTACTTTGAAGCACAAGTGTGGAAAAAAGGATAGTAGCATTGTCCCTTTTTATTTTCTCTTTTTTTTGGGCCTTCCTTTTTTATTTGGCCTTTCTCTTTTTATTGGGACAATGCTCTATGAATGATGATCATCACACTTCTATTTATTTACAACTCAATGATTACAACTCGATACTAGAACAAAGTATGACTCTATATGAATGCCTCCGGCGGTATACCGGGATAACAATGAATCAAGAGTGACATGTATGAAAAATTATGAACGGTGGCTTTGCCACAAATACGATGTCAACTACATGATCATGCAAAGCAATATGACAATGATGAGCGTGTCATAATAAACGGAACGGTGGAAAGCTGCATGGCAATATATCTCGGAATGGCTATGGAAATGCCATAATAGGTAGGTATGGTGGCTGTTTTGAGGAAGATATAAGGAGGTTTATGTGTGAAAGAGCGTATCATATCACGGGGTTTGGATGCACCGGCGAAGTTTGCACCAACTCTCAATGTGAGAAAGGGCAATGCACGGTACCGAAGAGGCTAGCAATGATGGAAGGGTAAGAGTGCGTATAATCCATGGACTCAACATTAGTCATAAAGAACTCACATACTTATTGCAAAAATCTACAAGTCATCAAAAACCAAGCACTACGCGCATGCTCCTAGGGGGATAGATTGGTAGGAAAAAGACCATCGCTCGTCCCCGACCGCCACTCATAAGGAGGACAATCAAAGAACACCTCATGTTTCAAATTTGTTACATAACGTTTACCATACGTGCATGCTACGGGACTTGCAAACTTCAACACAAGTATTTCTCAAATTCACAACTACTCAACTAGCACAACTTTAATATCACTACCTCCATATCTCAAAACAATCATCAAGCATCAAACTTCTCTTAGTATTCAGCACACTCATAAGAAAGTTTTTACTAGTCTTGAATACCTAGCATATTAGGATTATTTAAGCAAATTACCATGCTGTTTAAGACTCTCAAAATAATATAAGTGAAGTATGAGAGAATAATAGTTTCTATAAAACAAAACCACCACCGTGCTCTAAAAGATATAAGTGAAGCACTAGAGCAAAAACTATATAGCTCAAAAGATATAAGTGAAGCACATAGAGTATTCTAATAATTCCGAATCATGTGTGTCTCTCTCAAAAGGTGTGTCAGCAAAGATGATTGTGGTAAACTAAAAAGCAAAGACTCAAATAATACAAGACGCTCCAAGCAAAACACATATCATGTGGTGAATAAAAATATAGCTCCAAGTAAAGTTACCGATGGAAGTAGACGAAAGAGGGGATGCCTTCCGGGGCATCCCCAAGCTTTGGCTTTTTGGTGTCCTTAGATTATCTTGGGGTGCCTTGGGCATCCCCAAGCTTAGGCTCTTGCCACTCCTTGTTCCATAATCCATCAAATCTTTTACCCAAAACTTGAAAACTTCACAACACAAAACTTAACAGAAAATCTCGTGAGCTCCGTTAGCGAAAGAAAACAAAACACCACTTCAAGGTACTGTAATGAACTCATTCTTTATTTATATTGGTGTTAAACCTACTGTATTCCAAATTCTCTATGGTTATAAACTATTTTACTAGCCATAGATTCATCAAAATAAGCAAACAACACACGGAAAACAGAATCTGTCAAAAACATAACAGTCTGTAGTAATCGGTAACTAATGCAAACTTCTAGAACTCCAAAAATTCAGCCAAAATAGGAAGATCTAGAAAAAAAAATTGATCAGCAGCAATTGGAATCAATATTTTATCACGTTCTGGTGATTTTTAACAATTATTTTCGTGAACAGAAAGTTTCTGTAATTTTCAGCAAGATCAAATAACTATCATCCAAGAAGATCCTATAGGTTTAACCTGGCACAAACACTAATTAAAACATAAAAACACATCTAACCAGAGGCTAGATCAAAGATTTATTCCTAAACAGAAGCAAAAAGCAAAAAACTAAAAATAAAATTGGCTTGCCTCCCAACAAGCGCTATCGTTTAACGCCCCTAGCTAGGCATCGAGATTTCGATGATGCTCACATGAAAGACAAGAATTGAAGCGCAAAGAGAGCATCATGAAACACGTGACAAACACATCTAAGTCTAACATACTTCCTATGCATAGGCATATTATAGGCAAACAAATTATCATAGCAACCAAAAACTAGCATATGCAAGGAAGTGGAAAGAAACAATAGCAATCTCAACATAACGAGAGGTAATTTGTTATCATGAAAATTTCTACAACCATATTTTCCTCTCTCATAATAATTACATGTGGTGTCATGCAAATTCAACAAAATAGCTATCACAATAAATATTTTCAACACGATCCACATGCATGCAAAGTTGACACTCTTCCAAAATAGTGGGATTAATATTAACTAAAGTCATGACCTCTCCAAACCCACTTTTATCAAAAATACCATAAATTGAACATTCTCCAAATATGTGGGATCTAAAGTTGACACTCTTCCAAACCCACTTTCAATATTATTGCAAAAATTATTATCAAACTCATATTCATCATGGGGCTTAAATAAATTTTCAAGATCAAAAGAAGAATCACCCCAATCATGATCACTGCAACAAGTAGTAGACATAGCAAAACTAGCATCCCCAAGCTTAGGGTTTTGCATATTATTAGCATAATTGACATCAAGAGAATTTATATTAAAATTATTGCAATCATGCTTTTCATCGAAGGAACTACCAAGTATGGTGCATTAGCAACGATCTCATGTTTAACGTAAGGAACTATAGCAAATTCATCTTCATAAATATTGGCATCATGGCCACAAGGATAGCAAGCATCATGTTCATCAAGGATATTTCAATCAAATCATCGGAATCATAATTATCTATAGATTCATGCATATTATTATTTTCTTTAGAAGCAACGGTCATTTTTTCAATAAAATCTTTGACATAGACATTATGAGCATAGTTTTCATAGCAATATTCAAGTATGTCAAGATTTTCAAATTCGTAAAGAGTACTACCATACTTTTCAAGCATAGAAGCAACTTCAAAAGAACCCTTAAAAGCAACAAATTCTTCAATTTTTTCAATATCATAGTAGCTATAAACACCCTCTGCATAAGAAGATAAGATTTCGTTTTCATTAAACTCACATAGGTAGGGGAGGTGTTTTTTAGGGTTCTTAGAGCAACAAGTAATATCACAAATTTCACAAAGATTCCAAGCATAACACAGCAATTTGTTTATTTGATTCCATAAGAGTCTCCCTTTTTCAGACAAACGGTGACGCACAAAATGAGCATGCTCATCTAAAGATTTCCCATAAACTAGGCTAGTTGGGGTTTCAGCACGAGCGCATAAGGATCGAAGATGATCCAAGTGGAACACTTTAAGTGGATCCATATCAATAGTTTTTTAGCAAGCAAAGATGCAAGAAAATAGAAGGCACGTGGAAACACAAACAAAAAGGCATACGGGAAGAAGGCGAATAAAACGGCAAGGGTGAAGTGGGGGAGAGGAAAACGAGAGGCAAATGGCAAATAATGTAATGCGGGAGATAAGGGTTTGTGATGGGTACTCGGTATGTTGACTTTTGTGTAGACTCCCCGGCAACGACGCCAGAAATCCTTATTGCTACCTCGTGAGCACTGCGTTGGTTTTCCCTTGAAGAGGAAAGGGTGATGCAGCAAAGTAGCGTAAGTATTTCCCTCAGTTTTTGAGAACCAAGGTATCAATCCAGTAGGAGGCCACGCACGAGTCCCTCGCACCTACACAAAGAAATAAATCCTTGCAACCAACGCAATAAAGGGGTTGTCAATCCCTTCACGGTCACTTACGAGAGTGAGATCTGATAGATATGATAGGATAATATTTTTGGTATTTTTAAGATAAAGATGCAAAGTAAAATAAAAGGCAATAAAAATAACTAAGTGTTGGAATATTAATATGATAGAAAATAGACCCGGGGGACATAGGTTTCACTAGAGGCTTCTCGCGAGAGCATAAGTATTACGGTGGGTGAACAAATTACTGTTGAGCAATTAACAGAACTGAGCATAGTTATGAGAATATCTAGGTATGATCATGTATATAGGCATCACGTCCGAGACAAGTAGACCGACTCCTACCTGCATCTACTACTATTACTCCACACATCGACCGCTATCCAGCATGCATCTAGAGTATTAAGTTCATAAGAACAGAGTAACGCTTTAAGCAAGATGACATGATGTAGAGGGATAAACTCATGCAATATGATATAAACCCCATCTTGTTATCCTCGATGGCAACAATACAATACGTGCCTTGCTGCCCCTACTGTCACTGGGAAAGGACACCGCAAGATTGAACCCAAAGCTAAGCACTTCTCCCATTGCAAGAAAGATCAATCTAGTAGGCCAAACCAAACTGATAATTCGAAGAGACTTGCAAAGATAACCAATCATACATAAAAGAATTCAGAGAAGATTCAAATATTGTTCATAGATAAACTTGATCATAAACCCACAATTCATCGGTCTCAACAAACACACCGCAAAAGAAGATTACATCGAATAGATCTCCACAAGAGAGGGGGAGAACATTGTATTGAGATCCAAAAAGAGAGAAGAAGCCATCTAGCTAATAACTATGGACCCGAAGGTCTAAGGTAAACTACTCACACATCATCGGAGAGGCTATGGTGTTGATGTAGAAGCCCTCCGTGATCGATGCCCCCTCCGACGGAGCTCCGGAAAAGGCCCCAAGATGGGATCTCACGGGTACAGAAGGTTGCGGCGGTGGAATTAGGTTTTTGGCTCCGTATCTGGTAGTTTGGGGGTACGTAGGTATATATAGGAGGAAGAAGTACGTCGGTGGAGCAACGTGTGGCCCACGAGGGTGGAGGGCGCGCCCTGGGGGGTAGGCGGGCCCCCCTACCTCGTGCCTTCCTGGTTGATGTCTTGACGTAGGGTCCAAGTCCTCTGGATCACGTTCGTTCCGAAAATCACGTTCCCGAAGGTTTCATTCCGTTTGGACTCCCTTTGATATTCTTTTTTTGCGAAACTCTGAAATAGGCAAAAAACATCAATTCTGGGCTGGGCCTCCGGTTAATAGGTTAGTCCCAAATAATATAAAAGTGTATAATAAAGCCCATTAATGTCCAAAACAGAATATAATATAGCATGGAACAATCAAAAATTATAGATACGTTGGAGACGTATCACCTTCCCCCCAAACTCTCTGCAGGTTTTCATGTACCAATCATGGAATCTTCGCATCATCATTGTTAGAGGAGGACTTACATCTTTGACGAGAGGCTTCTTATACTGGTATTTGTGTTCGTCCACCTCCATTATATCATAATGTGCATCGTCGCGCAGGTAATCTCCAAGATTGGTACCGTGCAAAATCACCGGATGATTAGCGACGATATCGCTAGACACCTTGAGCCGGGGGCACGATTGGTTCACTTGTTCGCCGAGCTGGGCAATTTTTTTCCCAGCTCGTCGTTCTGCTAACCTTCGATCACTACAAGTACTTCCCGACCGCTCCGATTCGATATATGACCTTTCAATAATGCGCTCATAGTTGTTTTTCGGCGGAGACGGTGGTGGTTTCTTCGGGGCATCGATAGTGCGCTTTGCTTTCACCGGATCTATCTTCTCCTCCGGAGGTGGATGTTTCTTAGATCTTTGTGTTTCAAAGAACTCCCTCACTTGGGCTTGACAGATCTCCGCGTTTTCCTTCTCGGTCATCTCGTATGGTAACTTCTCTAGAGGCTTTAGGGATGGACCGAATCTGTATTGCCTCCCGCCTCTGGCTGTACTGCTAGACGCCGGAGCAGACGGAGCGGCTGCGGCTGTCTTATTTCCTTGCTTACGAGGCGGAGAAGGACTACGACGCGCCGGAGCAGCCGGAGCGGCGGCTCTCTTCTGCCCTTGCTGACGAGGTGGGACGAGGAGGCGGGCTGCTCGGGCACGCTGGTGCAGGCGGTGAAGGAGGCGGAGTGCCGGCACGCGCCGGAGAAAGAGGCGGAGTGCCCTGATCACTCACCGGAGGAGGAGGCGGAGTGCCCTGACTCGCCGGAGGAGGAGGAGGAGGCGGAGGCGTCCAGTTCGGAAGGTTGATGAGCTCCTTACGCCATAGACATGGAGTCTTCAGAGCACAACCCAGCCGAGTCTCCCCTTCACCGGTAGGGTGGTCAAGCTCAAGCTCCTCAAATCCGTCCGTTATTGCATCCACCATCACAGCAGCATATCCTTCTGGAATTGGACGACAGTGAAAAGTTGCGCCGGGTTCAGGAGGTGCAACAGAGCCGACAACCGCCTTGACTTTGAAGTTCTGTCATTGCGTCATAAGGTGGCAATGTTGAGACTCCGTGATAGCATCCACGGGGTAGCTAGCAGGAGCCGTGAAGACAGGCTCCTGAAGCAGCTCGGTGGAAGCCATGCTGCTTCTCCGCTAAGATGGCGGGGTAGCTTCGGGGGTAGCTTCGGCAGGTCACTGGCTGTGAACTGCTCCTCATTCCTCTAGTGCTTTTACCCTTGCGTGCAGCTTCTGCAGTTCGGTCTGCTCCACTTTCCTCTTCCTCTCATGGCCTTTGTAACCGCCTGCCTCTGGAAACCCAACCTTCCAGGAAACGGAGCCTGGCATGCCTCATGTCCGTCCAGGGTGCTCAAGATTTCCGAGAGCCAGTGTGAGCTCGTCGTTCTCTCTATCGGGAACGAACGTCCCTTCCTGCGCTGTGGCGATATAGTCCTGAAGCTTCTTGACGGGTATATTCAGTTGCTGGTTCATCCAATGGCACTTCCCTATTTCAGGGTCCAAGGTTCCCCCAACCCCGAAGAACCAAGTCCTTGAACAGTCTGGCCAGTGCAATGTCTCTGGCTCGACCCCTTTATCAAGCAGGTCATTCTCAGCCTTGTCCCACAACGGCCGGGCTCTGAGGTAGCCACCTGACCCCGTGCGATGGTGAAGCTCCTTCTTTGCAGCATTTTTTTTGTTTGTCGCTGACATCTTCTTGCTCTTCTCCGATGTCTTGTGGGCCACAAATGCGTCCCAGTGATCCCTGATCTTCTCAAATCGGCCGGTGAATTTTGGAGTCTTTTCTTTGTCGACAAACGATGTTTTCAGCTCATTCTTCCACCTCCTGAATAGATCAGCCATCTTCTTAAGAGCATGAGCCTTGATCAATGGCTCTTTAACTGGCTTCTTCGGATCCTCCTCTGGCAGTAGGGTGAAATTTTCCTTCAGCGCGGCCCAAAGATCATCTTTCTGCCTATCGTTACATAAGACACCTCAGGGTCTTCGTTCTTAGGCTTATACCATTGGTGGATGCTGATCGGGATCATGTCCCTAACAAGAACCCCGCACTGAGCAGAAAATGCTTCCTTGGTCCGGATGGGTTCAATCAATTGGCCATCGCGCGTGATTGTTGTGATCGTGAACCTTTCATCCTGGCGCAACTTCTTCTTCGGGCCTCGTCTCGTTACCGAAGTTTTGCTCGATCTGGAGGGCTAGAAAAGAAGAAAGACGAGAGTTAATATGTGTACATACCAAAACAATGAATGCATCAATTAGCTAGTCAGCACAGGCATAATTAATATATATACCTGGCCGGACTCTGTTCGGTCACCGAGCCGTCATCACGGTCTCCTTCTTCGACCGGCATTCGGTCACCGGAGCCATCATAATCATGTCCTTCCTCCTCCATGTTCGATAACCGTAGCCTGCTTCACCCTCTCCTTCCAGACCATCGGTGTCATTGAGATACGACACGACATCACCTGGCTGCGATTATGTCCCCCAACACCTGTTCTGCTTCCTCGTCTCGGTCGTGCTCCATAGTTTCTGCAAATATTACAACATGGCAATTATTATACAAACATGACAGATAGATATATTAGTGACAATTTTATATAATTTTAGTTTCAATAATACTAGAGGTTTATAAAACTTTTTAGTTTTTTGACTGGGAACTATAGGGGAAACCCCCACAGCATATCAACACTTTACTGAGAAAAAGAGATACAGTACAAGTACAAAGGGGGATTACAAGAGGTAATCAAAATAGCTAGGGGAAGAAGGAGAAAAACAAGTTAAAAGAACAAACTATTGGCCTCAAGGTGGCAGAAATGAAATCCAGCGAAGAAGATCATCTTTGTAGGCAGCTTTCACTCTATATTGCATTAAGCTGATGTCATGGATGAAAGCAGATCTCCATTTATTAAATCTAGCTCTCTCATGCCTGAAGACCTTAGCATCCCTGATGATCCATATATTCTAGCAAGCAATGAACACCACTTCGGTGAAGAAGGGCTTCCTAAAACTCCTGCTAGCATTAAAAACCAAATGAGCCATGGAGTCACCAGAAGACCAATCAATTTGCAGAAAGTTCCAAACTCTAACACTAAAGTTGCAATTGAAGAATAGATGATCCCTTGTTTCCCTAGTCTGCAAAGGACAAAGGACACAGTTTACTCCATCCTCCAAATGCCAATGCCTCCTATCCACCATGTCCTTGGTGTTCAACCTGTCCATGATAAGCATCCAAGCAAAAACTTTGATTTTCATTGTACAAGAGGACTTCCAGATCCAAGCTGTCAAAGGGTTGAAAGATGCTGAAGCAAAAGTATGTGAGTAAAACAACTTTGGTGAATATCCCTTAGCAGTGCCCCTCCAAAACCAAATATCCTTGGACCCAGGTGTTCTATTAAGGCCACCCAACATGGAATGGAGAATAGTCAGATCATCAAAAGCCTGGCTGGACAAAGGAAGGTGGAAGTGCTGGAAAATGTCCTGAGAGTCCAAGAACTCAAGAATAGTGACCCAGGGGTCTTTAACATAGGAGTAGAGCCTGGGAAATCTGAGTTGAAGGCTAGACACCTGACCATCAAACTGCAAGTTATCTGACCACATGAGGGCAGTGTCCCTTGCATTAATCTGAACCCAAGCACACTCCCTAAAATGATGCATGACCTTGCAAATATCCTTCCACCAGAATGAGCCACAATCAGAAGTTCCCTGGGGGACCCTATTATGATAGTAGGTATCCCAAATTAAAGAAACCCAAGGGAGATCCTTTTTATTAAGGAAGTTATTCGCATGTTTGATCAGAAGTGCAACATTCTGAGAACCAAGGTTGAGAATACCAAGACCTCCCCTGTTTTTTGGCCTGCAAATAAGGTCCCACGCAGCTAGGGAGGGGGCAGGCTGACCCCTATTCCTCCTCCAGAGGCATTGTCTCTGGATTCTCTCCAATTGTTTCAGAATTCCAGCTGGGACAGCCAAACTGCACAGGAAGAAAATGGGCATAGATGAGAGAGCAGAGTTAAGAAACTGCAGCCTTTCCCCCTGATTCAAAAAAGATGAACTAGCTGTCATTCTCCTCTCCATGCAATCAACTAATGGCATAAAATCCACCATTTTAGGCCTTGTAGTTCCCACTGGCAACCCAAGATAGGTAAATGGCATTTTCCCAATCTGACAGCCAAATGCAGAAGCTAATTCAGTCAGGACAGCAGTGTCCACATTGATGGGAATAATGAAGGATTTATGATAGTTCACATCCAGACCAGTGGACACAGAGAAGACCCTGAGCATATCCTTGAGAGCTATGAGATGGTCCTTGTCCGCAGGCAAGATAATAAGAGTGTCATCAGCATACTGAATCACAGGGTAATCCTGATCATGACAAGGTATAGGTAACTGAAGAATGCCCCTTCTGAACATGTCATTAATTACAGTCTGCAGGAGATCAGCAGCTAGGACAAAAAGGAGGGGAGAAACTGGATCACCCTGTCTGACACCCTTTTTGCACCTAAACTTCCTACCAGGGACTCCATTGAGCAGAACAGATGAGGTACCTGTGGATAGAAGTTGCTTCATCCAGAGGATCCACTTGTCATTAAAGCCCTTATATTTCAAAATTTGCACAATGGCCTCATGCTCAAGGGAATCAAAAGCCTTTTCAAAATGCAACTTTAGAATCACAATAGGTCTCTTAGACTGATGACACTGGTGTAAATACTCAAAGGTCCACCCAATACAGTCTTGAATTGTTCTACTTTTTATGAAACCATATTGGTTCTTGTGGACACACTGCATAATCACCTCTTGAAACCTATTGGCTACCATCTTAGACAAAAACTTAAGACCCATTCCTGTTAAAGAGATAGGTCTGAAGTCACCCACCTCCTCAAGGGAGGGCTTCTTAGGCACCAGAGTTATGTAAGAGTCATTGATATTTTCCAGATGAGCAGTACCCTCAAAGAAAGCCTGGGCCAGTTCATAAAAATCCTGAGAAATTATGTGCCAGCACCTTTTGAAGAAAAGACCATTAAAACCATCTGGACCTGGAGCTTTATCGACTGGCATATGCTTGACAAACAAGTCCATTTCCTCCTTCTCAAAAGGCTTAGTGAGAACATCCAATCCCACAACTGGTTCAATGAGGGAAGAAAGATCAAAACCCATATTAATTCCCCTGGAAGAACCCATTCTGTTCTTAAAACAATTCCAGATAATACCCTCCATTTGTGAATGATCAGTCACCACCGTACCATCAGGCAATTTTAAGCTAGCAATAGAATTCCTTCGATACCTCTCCGTGGCCATAGCATGAAAGAACTTGGTGTTCTCACCACCCACTTTTATGTATTTGATAGTACATCTTTTCCTCCAATAGAGACATTGAAGGTGGAGCAATTTCGCAACATGGGTTTTAACCACTATCCTGAAATTAGATTCATGTCTGTAGAGTGTTCTATATTCCTCAAGCTCATCCAAAAGCAGTATAACACTATTGCATTTACAAATTAGAGTTTTCAGTTTGGAGATGTTCTTCTGCCATCTCTTTAGACACATCCTCAAGGACTTAAACTTGTCAGCTATCCTGGCAGTAATATGGCCCTTTCTGGATTGTTTCTGCCATGAGGAATCAACACAGTCCATAAAACCCTCCAACTCCAACCAATAATTCTCAAACCTAAAGATATTAGACTTGGGAATAGAAGTTTTGATTGTAACCATACAAGGCACATGGTCAGAAGCAGTTCTTGCAAGAGGTAACACCTCAGTCAAGGGATAATCAGATATCCAATCAACAGAAGTGAAGAACCAGTCAAGCTGCTCAAGAAGTGGAGTATCCTGCATATTAGACCAAGTGTAAGACCTGCCTTTGATGGGCAATTCCAAAAGGCCGAGGTGTCCAATAATGTCATTAAAGATGAACATGTCATTCAAATCACCACCAGGTAGATTTCTGTTATCCACAGAACGTAAGAAATTAAAATCCCCCAGTAACAGCCAATTCTCATCCACAGGAATGTTCAGGTGATACAACCAGGATACAAAATTATCCCTAGCTTCCCCCTGACAAGGACCATAAACCACCAGAAGAGTCCACCGCACATTGTTTTGCCTAGAAACAAACTCAATCACCACTGCAAATTGTTGGACTTGCAATAAAGTCCCACCAAATATAGACGAGTTCCAAACAACTAGAATTCCACCAGAGGCCCCCAAGGAAGGAGAGAAAGCAAAGCTGTCAAATCTCTTGGGGCAAAAGCTTTTAAGCATTCTGGAATCGAAAGAAGCACATTTAGTTTCTTGCAGACAAGCAATAGCACAGTGACTTTCGTCAATCTTTTGTCTAACAGCTCGTTGCCTAGCCTCAGAGTTTAAACCCCTGACATTCCAGCACAGGACATTCCAGTTTCTACAGTGATTATTCATAAAGGAATAACATAAACAAGTCTCCCATGCACATGACACACAGTGTCAGAGGCCCAAAAGCACATAAAAGTTCCGAACCAACATTATTACATATCCAAGGATCAGAAAATGAAAACCAAACGCATAGAGCAGATTTATGGGCTTGCCAAACCCAGCAGGAGAAGAGCACACTATTCATTGGAGGCTTGATTTGCAGCAGCAGCAGGGTCCACCATAAGTGCATCCTCCGTGAGCAGAGTTGGATCAATCTCCAGCTCCTTGCCAATAGCTTGCAGATGACTGATGGGAGTAGGTGGAGAAGCTTCTCCAAATGCAGGGTCATCAGACATCTCTGCAGAAATGGGCTTGGCCTTGGGCTTCTTCTTCTTGGGCTGCAGAACCAGCTCATGGAAAGTGGGCTTAAACCCATCCCGCTGGGCCGAACTTCTGGTACACCTTCGAACAGATGTTTCAACAAGAGGCGTTGGCGCCAGAGTTTTGCGTGGCCTCCTCGTAGGTGCACGCGCAGGAGGAGAAGGGACAACCGACGCATCCCTCTCAGCATCATCCACAAATAATGCTCTAGCCACAGGTCGGGTAGGTACCGGCTCCTTCCATGTCAACAAAGGAAGATCATCCTGCTGGAAAGCAAAGTCCCAGTTTCTCTTGGTCAAAAAGACAGGCGACAGGGGTTTGGGCAGCAGAGGTTTTGGCACCTCAAACACCATTGGAGCATTCAGCAGGTTTTCAAACGAGCGCCTCCAAATCATTTCAGGGGGCAGAGGGGGACCAAAGGGGATCTTAACCACAGGCTGATCCAAAGCTTGGACATCAAAAAGAGGAGGTTGATAGACCACAATTGCCCAATTACTAGCATCCTCCAGGTCTGGTGCAATCTCCATCAGATCATTCAGGTTGTCAGGTGGAGCCCCATCAATGAGAACGATAGGTGCAGGGGGCACCTGAGGTTGAGCTTCAGAACTTTGGTGAGCAGAACTGGGTTGAGCCGAGGCATTCAACACCACGGATTCTTGATCCTCAACTGCAGGCTCCGCAGCAGGTTCCTCCCAGTTTCCCCAATTGTCCTCATGCACCTCATTATGTGCAGGTTCAGGCGGAGGTGGCGGCACATCATTCCACCCCAGAGCCGGGAATGGAGGCAGAATAAAAGGTGGCATCTCCGGGAAGGGTACACCAGGCAGGGGATGAGGATTGCCATTGATGGGCATCCAGTCTTCATCTTGGGGCATCTGTTCAGCAAAATTGGCCCCAAGGATATACAGAGGCACCGTCCAAGACACCCTGGCACCACCCCAGGCAGCATAATCCATGAACACCACATCTCTTGGCACCAAAATATCTTCTGGAAAAGACGCAAAGACCAAAGTGCGCACAAGGTATGGATCCTCACTAATCCAATGATGAAACTTCCCAAATGTGTTGACCGCAGCCCGAATGCTATCCTCATTGCGAAGATCAAGCGGGATCCCCAAGAACATGAGCAGTCCCTGACGGAAACCCTGAGCACCTCTAAAAGATTCACCCTCATCGTGTTTCATAAAACGCACAAAACGATCGTTGCCAAGAGGTTGGGGCGGCATCTGAAGAAGAGAAAACCTGACTGCAGCACCCCGAAGCTCAAAAAGACCCACCGATCTAATCCAAGGCTGAGCAGACCTCACCAACACCCCATGAGCTTGCAACCATTGAACCACTTCCTCTCTAGCAGCACCAATCTGATCGAGAGGGGGATGGGCATTACCTCAGCAAGCATGAATTCTTCATGGCGGCGCACAAGTGGGGTATGTGGCGTCACATAGGTCCGAGGCAAACGAGCATCACCACCATCCACAATGTGATGGCCAGCCGGCACATACAGCAAGGGGTCGAGAGGGAAGTTGGCCATCGGAGGGGTACAACCCTGGCTGGAAGCAGACGGCGAGAACTCCGGCGGAGGAGGGGTCTCAGGCGGCGCGGTCGAAGGAGTTTTGGGACCAGGACTGATGGAACAAGGCAAAGCAGTAAATGCGAAGTGCAAGAGGAGTCCAAGTTTGGTAAAAGCTGTGTCAGAGAGATATTCTAGATCATTCTTTTTTATATTAGTTCATTCTTTGAGCTAAATGACCCTGAAATTGAAAAGCACTTCAGATGAACTCTGAAGAGGTTGAAAATTGGCATGGTATCATCATTTCACCCACATAGCATGTGCTAAAAAGTTGAGAGGGTTACGGCAAAAACTAGATGCACTTCGTGTACAAAATGGACAATCTCTTTTGAAGTATTAGGGTTTCGGACGAAAACGCATCTGTTTCAAAGGGATTTCATCTTTTTGAACTTATTTGAAATCCAGACTTTTTGTGTGTTCAAAATGCACCATTCAAAGCCACATCATCAGTTTTCAACCTTTTCTGACTTCATTTGTTAATTTTCATGCATTTACTGATTTTTTTTAGCTATATGACCTTGCAAATGAAAAGGACTACAAATGAACTCTGAAAAGGTTGAAAGTTGGCATGGTATCATCATTTCACCCACATAGCATGTGCTAAAAAGTTGAGAGGGTTATGACAAAAACTGGATGCACTTCGTGTACAAAACGGACAATCTCTTTTGAAGTATCACGGTTTCGGACGAAAGCTCATCTGTTACAAAGGGATTTCATTTGTTTGAACTTATTCGAACTCCAGACTTTTTGTGTGTTCAGAATGCACCATTCAAAGCCACATCATCAATTATCAACCCTTTCTAACTTCATTTGTTATTTTTCATGCATTTACTGATTTTTTTGAGCTATATGACCCTGAAAATGAAAAGCACTACAATGAACTCTGAAAAGGTTGAAAGTTGGCATCGTATCATCATTTCACCCACATAGCATGTGCTAAAAAGTTGAGAAGGTTACGGAAAAAACTAGATGAACTTCGTGTATAAAATGGACAATCTCTTTCGAAGTATCAGGGTTTTATATGGAAACTCGTCTGTTACATGGATATTCTAGATCAAAGGCATCATCATAATAGTTGTGGAGAGAAAGTCTTCACTTTTTCTTCTCTTGTGTCCTTTGCTTATTGCGTCGTAACCCTAGATAATCTTCATCGTTTAACAGGGTGCTTGGGTCAGCCTTGACTTTCAAGGGAGGAATTTCATGAAACTTTTCATAATCTTCGGACATGTCTGTCTTGCCCTCCACTCCCACGATGTCTCGTTTTCCTGAAAAAACTATGTGGCGCTTTGACTCATCGTATGATGTGTTCGCTTCCTTATCTTTTCTTTTTCTCGGTTTGGTAGACATGTCCTTCACATAGAAAACCTGCGCCACATCATTGGCTAGGACGAATGGTTCGTCTATGTACCCAAGATTGTTCAGATCCATGGTTGTCATTCCGTACTGTGGGTCTACCTGTACCCCGCATCCTGACAGATTGACCCATTTGCACTTAAACAAAGGGACCTTAAAATCATGTCCGTAGTCAAGTTCCTATATGTCCACTATGTAACGATAATATGTGTCATTTCCCCTCTTGGTTGCTGCATCAAAGCGGACACCGCTGTTTTGGTTGGTGCTCTTCTGATCTTGGGCGATCGTGTAAAATGTATTCCCATTTATCTCGTATCCTTTGTAAGTCAATACAGTCGAAGATGGTCCCCTGGACAACGAGTACAGCTCATAAGAAACAGTGTTGTCACCTCTAAGACGTGTTTCCAACCAACTGCCGAAAGTCCTGATGTGTTCACATGTAACCCAGTCGTCACACTGCTCCGGGTGTTTGGAGCGCAGACTGTTCTTGTGTTCATCGACATATGGGGTTACCAAGGTAGAGTTCTGTAGAACTGTGTAGTGTGCTTGAGACCAAGAATGCACGTCCCTGCATATTATTGAGTCCCCTCCTAGCGTGCCTTTTCCAGTCAGTCTCCCCTCATACCGTGATTTAGGGAGACCAATCTTCTTAAGGCCAGCAATGAAGTCAACACAAAACCCAATGACATCCTCTGTTTGATGGCCCATGGAGATGCTTCCTTCTGGCCTAGCATGATTACAGACATATTTCTTTAGGACTGCCATGAACCTCTCAAAGGGGAACATATTATGTAGAAATACGGGGCCCAAAACGACAATCTCGTCGACTAGATGAACTAGGACGTGCGTCATGATATTGAAGAAGGATGGTGGGAACACCAGCTCGAAGCTGACAAGACATTGCGACACATCACTCCTTAGCCTTGGTATGATTTCTGGATCGATCACCTTCTGAGAGATTGCATTGAGGAATGCACATAGCTTCACAATGGCTAATCGGACGTTTTCCAGTAGAAGCCCCCTCAACCGGAAGCAGTTGCGTCATAATCACGTGGCAGTCATGAGACTTTAGGTTCTGAAACTTTTCTCGGCCATATTTATTATTCCCTTTATATTCGACGAGAAGCCAGACGGGACCTTCATACTGAGCAGGCATTCAAAGAAGATTTCCTTCTCTTCTTTGGTAAGAGCGTAGCTGGCAGGACCTTCATACTGCTTTGGAGGCATGCCGTCTTTTTCGTGCAAACATTGCAGGTCCTCCCGTGCCTCCGGTGTATCTTTTTTCTTCCCATACACGCCCAAGAAGCCTAGCAGGTTCACACAAAGGTTCTTCGTCATGTATCACGTCGATTGAAGAGCGGACCTCTAGGTCTTTCCACTGGGGTAGGTCCCAAAATATAGATTTATTCTTCCACATGGGTGCGCGTCCCTCAGCGTCATTCGGAACAGATAGTCCGCCAGGACCCTTTCCAAAGATTACGTGTAAGTCATTGACCATAGCAAGTACGTGATCACCGGTACGCATGGCGGGCTTCTTCCGGTGATCTGCCTCGCCTTTGAAATGCTTGCCTTTCTTTTGACATTGATTGTTGGTCGGAAGAAATCGACGATGGCCCAGGTACACATTCTTCCTGCATTTGTCCAGGTATATACTTTCGGTGTCACCTAAACAGTGCGTGCATGTGTGGTATCCCTTGTTTGTCTGTCCTAAAAGGTTACTGAGAGCGGGCCAATCGTTGATGGTTACAAACAGCAACGTGTGCAGGTTAAATTCCTCCTGTTTGTGCTCATCCCACACACGTACACCGTTTCCATTCCACAGCTGTAAAAGTTCTTCAACTAATGGCCTTAGGTACACATCAATGTCGTTGCCGGGTTGCTTAAGGCCTTGGATGAGAACTGGCATCGTAATGAACTTCCGCTTCATGCACTTTCAAGGAGGAAGGTTATACATACATAGAGTCATGGGCCAGGTGCTGTGATTGCTGCTCTGCTCCCCGAAAGGATTAATGCCATCCGCGCTTAAACCAAACCATACGTTCCTTGGGTCACCTGCAAACTCAGCCCAGTAATTTCTCTCGATTTTTCTCCACTGCGACCCGTCAGCGGGTGCTCTCAACTTCCCGTCTTTCTTACGGTCCTCTCTATGCCATCGCATCAACTTGGCATGCTCTTCGTTTCTGAACAAACGTTTCAACCGTGAATTATAGGAGCATACCACATCACCTTCGCAGGAACCCTCTTCCTGGGGGGCTCGCCGTCAACATCACCAGGGTCATCTCGTCTGATTTTATACCGCAATGCACCGCATACTGGGCATGCGTTCAAATCCTCGTATGCACCGCGGTAGAGGATGCAATCATTAGGGTATGCATGTATCTTCAGCACCTCCAATCCTAGAGGGCATACGAACTTCTTTGCTGCGTACATACTGTCGGGCAATTCGTTATCCTTTGGAAGCTTCTTCTTCAATATTTTCAGTAGTTTCTCAAATCCTTTGCCAGGCACAGCATTCTCTGCCTTCCACAGCAATTCCAGTACGGTACCGAGCTTTGTGTTGCCATCTTCGCAATTGGGGTACAACCCTTTTTTGTGATCCTCTAACATGCGATCGAACTTCAGCTTCTCCTTATGACTTTCACACTGTCTCCTTGCATCAACAATGACCCGGCGGAGATCATCCTCATCAGGCACATCGCCTGGTTCTTCTTGATCTTCAGCAGCTTCCCCCGTTGCAGCATCACCGTATTCAGGGGGCACATAGTTGTCATCGTCCTCTTCTTCTTCGCTGTCTTCCATCATAACCCCTATTTCTCCGTGCTTGGTCCAAACATTATAGTGTGGCATGAAACCCTTATAAAGCAGGTGGGTGTGAAGGATTTTCCGGTCAGAGTAAGACTTCGTTTTCCCACATATAGGGCATGGACAACACATAAAACCATTATGCTTGTTTGCCTCAGCCACTTTGAGAAAATTATGCACGCCCTTAATGTACTCGGAGGTGTGTCTGTCACCATACATCCACTGCCGGTTCATCTGCGTGCATTATATATAATTATGTGTGTCAAAAACCATTACAGATTCACATGGATAGATAAGTGACCAAATTAATAGAAGTTCATCATCACATTAAAACCAAAGTACATACATAGTTCTCAATGAACAACATATAGCTCTCCAGAGCATCTAATTAAACCATACATTGAAACTATGTAAAACCTTTCAATGCAACAACAAATGCGATCATAATCGCAATCAAGGTAACAGTTGATCCAACGGCATAATGATACCAAGCCTTGGTATGAATGGCATATTTTCTAATCTTTCGAATCTTC
This sequence comes from Triticum aestivum, assembly GCF_018294505.1. Lineage (NCBI taxonomy): Eukaryota > Viridiplantae > Streptophyta > Magnoliopsida > Poales > Poaceae > Triticum > Triticum aestivum. Next base: position 7,761,526 of record NC_057811.1, on the reverse strand, counting down.
AACCACATTGCATCCATCTTGATCTTGTGATCATCGATGACATCCGCAACATGCAACTCCAATATCATCTTCTCCTCCTCAATTTTTTTATTTTTTCCTTCAACTAATTGTTTTCTTCTTCAACTAAATTTAACCTCTCGACAATAGGGTCGGTTGGAATTTCCGGTTCACATACGTCCTAGATAAATGTCACGATTGGTCGGCATAATTGTCATAAACAATAAATGAACAAAATAGTTATAAAAGATAATATATACCAAATCCGAATCATAGCCAGGACGAGGGCCGACGGGGGCGGATACCAAAACCATGCACTATATAATAACAAGCAATAATAAAAGTAAGAAAATTAGACAAGTATCTATCTAATCATACAAGTAAGAATTTTTTTCTTTCAGAAAGAAGATAAGAACAAGAGGCTCACTACGGTGGTGCCGGCGACGAGATCGGCGCGGGCGATCGACGGCGGTGAAGACGGGGACGGGACTTGACGGACCGCTAAACCTAGACAAATCTCGAGGAAAATGGAGTTTGGAGGTCGAGCTTCGAGAGGAGAAAGCTTAACTAGCGTGGCTCGGACATTTCATCGAACAACTCATGTGCATAGGAGGTGAGCTAGAGCACCACAAAGTTCTTCCCTCGCCGGCCAGAAAAACAGAGCAGTGGAGTGCTCTGCTCACGGGCGAGGGGGTACATATAGCCACCTCATTGGTCCCGGTTCGTGGCAGGAACCGAGAGTAAAGGCCACCCTTCTGTCCCGGTTCCAGCTACGAACCAGGACCAATGGATATGGGCCAGGAGCGAGGACCATTGGTCCCGGTTCGAGCCTGGAACCGAGACACATGGTTCCAGACGAACCGGGACCAATGCCCCACGAGGCCCGGCCGGCCCCTTGGGCTCACCAACCGGGACGTATGCCTCCATTGGTCCCTGTTCGTGGCTGAACCGGGACTAATGGGCTGGCCAGGCCTGAACCAAAGCCCTGTTTTCTACTAGTGTTACTGTGTATTGAACTGAAATGATTCAAGATAAAACTTAGGGAAAGAACAATCGGGATCATGGGATGTGTTGTAATTTGATCAGTTCCATTGTAACTTTGCGATGAAATATGTTGTTTCACGCACGTTATTGGAGGTTGTATCAACTGCCCTGCATTGCAAGGGTCTCAATGCAGCAGCTACCGGAGTAACTACATGGAGTTACCTGATCTAGTTTTGCAGCCCTGCCACACACCATGCAGGCACATATATCTCATGTCCTTGTGGTTTCAGCCGGTGTTTTTCAGATTTGTAAAAGGTAGTATGAAAACCGTAGTGCAAGAAATGCAGTAGCAAGCAAATTGAAACTGGGAGTTGGTGTGCCCTTCATTGTGATTGCAGCTGGTTAGAGCGGCCTCCCTTCATATGAATCTCGTGAGCCTTCTGCCCTGCACTCCACCTTGTCTCAGTGAGGAACTGTTTTCGGGTAAGTCAGGGATGCAACTTCAGTGACGTGCCCGGTCTGTAATTCAATGAAAGCCTGTGGTCAACTTCAGTGACGTGTCCGTTATTAGAGATGCTCCAGGTGTGACCATAGGGTGTCTTATTCACTGATTGCCTCTCAAACCTAGCTAGTTACTCTAACATGCATGGAGAGATGAAAAAGGATTCGTCCCAGTACCAACTATTAATAAGGTTCAGTTTTGTTCCATGCATGATGCATCACTCAAATGAAAATCTAACCACCTAGTAGTTTCTGCTGATTTTCCAAAACTACAACATTTGCAATTTATAGAGCTGCACTACTGCTCGTGTTTCATTAATGCAAGCAGGCAAGGCATATGATTTCTCTGGGAATTATGTAGATGTCGTACTTGTCCTTTAGTGTTTTAATGCGATAATTGCAAAGTTGCTCGATCTTGTGAGCCATGTGCATCCGGTGGGCAAAAACACAGGGATTATGATCCCTACAGAAAAATGCAAGTTTGCCTAGTGCACATGCCTTTGCCGATCGAGTTCATTTCATCGGACGCTCGGCAAAGCAGAAGCAAGCTGAGCGCATGATGAAAAAACTCACGAAAGAACAAGACCTTGGCAAAGAAGACTGGTAAGGCTTGGACCATGGCTAAAAGCAACTCTAGTAGATTCGCCATATCGGTGATCGCCATATAAGATATGAAGCGCACTCCGCATGGATATGGAGATTGTGGTTGGGCGCAAACACAGAGTCACCATAGTGTGCCATCCATATATTTGAATTATTGATATTTTAGTTTTACATTGTCCTTAAAAATGTACGGGCATAATCTCAATTTATACATACAAAACACATGTTTAGCGTGATAACTTAATAGAAACTATAATAGGAGCGATAACCGTAAGCTGCCGCTGCTCCTCCTCGTCGATGCGTGCGGACCGTACTCATGGATGATCTGCACCTCAGTGCGAGCTTGGCTGTTCGTGAGCTCAATCGTGGCGTGGATCGTGTCCTCCGGCTCCGCTTCCAGCTCCTGCTCCGGCTGGTAAGTGATGGGGGCGGCAACTTTCACCCGAACGAGGGGGGCGGTAGGGCCGTCGGGGACGGCACCGTATGGCTCCTCCTTCATCCAAACGAGGGGCCTAGCCGCCTGGCTCCCTTGGCCGCCGCCGCCACCTGCGCCAAGAGATGCGATGGGTCCATCATGCCAGCTAGATCTGCCGCAGGAGGAGGAGCCGGTGGCTGCCGTGGCAAGTGCACCATGGGAGTGTTCGCCCAACGTTTGTGCGACATCTGCCATGTTCAGACTGTCGGCAAACTTCTGGCACGACTACTTTTAGCTCATATTTGACTACTCCCAACGTAGGTCACAAAAATAGCTATGGGCATTTAAGACTTGTCATTTCTCCCCAACTCAACCAGATGGATAAATCAGTGAAGCGATGGCACACTCCACCCACTAAAGCGTACAACATGCACCTACGTGGCAAGGCATCACCATACATCACCATAAGTGACTAACACATCACCATACATTTCCCTATATACTTGGCCCAACTTTCACCCAAATAAAAGCAACCTCGTGTTGCACGCAAACTTCTTTGCTAGTATTAAAAAGTTGTAGATAAGACGAGGGAAAGGAAGAGAAGAAATCACGAAATTATAAGTGTGTGGGAGTAGGAGGCAACAGGTAAATGAGGACCATCCATCTATGTTAGCAACCCAGAGCTAGAGGATACAAACGACGATGACATACCACAACCAGAGGAGTCACGTCGCAATATCACAAATGACATCTCCAATGAGAGGAGTCAATCCAACGTAGATCCCGGGGGGTGTTATAGAGGGAGTGGCTAATTAGGATGGACTAGTTCATATTGATTAATTAGTCTTGGTTCTCCATGGCTTGCTAGGCTTCAATTTGTTCACCAGCAGCTTGCCCTTAGTTTTCTCTTCGAGTGTACAATAGAAGCTGGGACAAATCCAGGACTACTAGCTGGATCGGGGCCTTTCTTTTAGTTGCTCTTCTTCGTTGCCTCAGCATGTCTCCACAGTTCCCCGATTGCCTCCTCCCCTCTGCTAGCCATGACTTCTGTCTCCACCTCTCTTTCTATATATATATATCAGGAACGAGCGGGGCGTGGAGGCGGGAGGCCGAATGTGTGGTGCTATTGCTGATGTTGTGTGTGCGCCTTGGTTGGAGGCGGCCGGCTGTGTGCTACTGCTGTGATGCTGGTCTTGAAAGGAAAGGGGACAACAAATGTAAAGAGTTAAAGTACAAATTTGTAAAAATCATACTTTTCTAAATCTATGATTTGTGTTGTAAAATAGCTTGACAACGTATAATTGTGATCTTAGTAGCATTTTGACATTGTGAAATTGGTTTCGCAGCATAATTTATTTTATGCTTTAGTGTCCACCCCACCTCAAATTTTTTCCATCCTCCGCCACTACCGACCGCGACCAGTTTATGGACGGATGGGGTACCGTGTTGAATGACAAAACATTTTCTGACAACATGGTCGAAATTGATCCGGACGGTATGATGGTCCATGTTGGAGATGCCCTGAGTAGTTTGGAAACTATTCTAGTGAAGTCCCACAACCATTGTGGTGAATGCGACGTCAACGAGTCAGCAGCCAGCAGACAACAGTCCATGTGCCTCTCAATAGTGAGGACGCAGTAGGAAAAAGTCCAAAACAAACCTTCAACTTGTAGGCGAAAGCTAGATCAAACCCTGAACTTCCAATCCCAGAAATAAGCATATTGAACTCTTCTATATTTTGCAAAATTCCAAAAACTTTTTATGAAAAATATGACATGGTAGCATTTTGCCAAATACGCTTTTAAATTGTACTCTAAAACTATATAAACACTTTTTTAAAATTGGTTAAAAAATTTGAATTTTTTTTCAGGTTTGAATATTTGTTCCATTTTCTCAAAACATTAATTGATTGTGTTTTCAAACAAAAAACGGTTTTAAGAAAAGTATTCAGAATTTTCAAAATGTGTTCGCACTTTAAAAATACCTGGAGATTTGAAAATTTGTTTGTCCTTAAATCTGAACGCTGTGGTGGCCAGCCGGGGGAGTTTTGCCGCTCCAGGTCGCAAGTTCAATTCCTCCAAACATTCACTTTTTTTGGTATTTTTACTTCGCGTGTTATGAAAAATAAAAAACTAGCTTCACGTCTGTTGGGCTGGCCCGGTAACAGTATATTTACTTCGCATGTTACAGAAAAGAAAAAGAAAAATCGTTTCGCGTTTGTTGGACTAGCCCATTTGCCAATGCAGTCAACAGTCCTAGCATTCGACTTGCCACGTCGACAATCCCTGTTTGGGAAAGCTCTCTAAATTTAAAATAGATCAAGATCTGAGGGCGAGTTTGGTTGCCCGCATCGAGCCCAACCAGGCCCGCGCGGTGCAGCATCTTTTTGAACCTCTCTTGTTTGGTTCGTTGCATACACTGTTGAGTCTGCATAGCACGGTTTCTTAAAACACCCCTGGGCCTGGCCCGTTGGGAACGACCGAATCGGCAGTTCCCGAGAGCCAGGCCCGAGCAATGCTTCGAGGCGCACGTGGGCCGCGCTTCAGGACGTCGTCACCGTCGCCGTTGACGAGGCAGACCGGCCCGACGGCGAACACCGGCTTCGCCGTTGACAATGCTCCGCGACTGTCGTCGTCTGCGATGCCTGCGGCGACTCCATCGAGCGTGCCTCGACTCAACGTGTCGCTGGTCAAGGAGGACGGCCACGTCTACTCGCTGGCGGCGACCGGGGATGTTCTTTACACCGGAACCTGGCGCTGTTGGCGTGCGTGAGGAGCAGCAAGGTGCCGGCGAGCCGGGCGCGGCCACGGTGCCGCGCATGGAGGAGTCCAGGTGCCGGGCGCGTCCACGATGCTGCGCATGGAGGAGTCCAGGTGCCGGGCGCGTCCATGGTCGCTGGGAGCTGGCGGTGTGCATGATGGGCAGAGGAAGCTCCGGCGCACTCAACGTGTTCGACGAAATGAGAAGCCAAACCTGGTGGTTGTTAAGTTTTGTTGTTAACTCCTAATCATATGCATTTCTGCAACCAAACGCCGGGTCAAAATTGCATCTCGATGACAATTCCCCCTAATACATGCAACCAATCAAGTTAGACATCTACATTTTTGGTCTCGTTTTCCCTCACCCAGGACCTGTCAGCCTGGCTCATTTTTCCTCTCTGAGCCAGGCCCAACAGCGAAAGTAACCAAACACACCTTGAGAGTTCGGCGTACTGATTTCTAGGACTGGAAGTTTAGGATCCGATTCGTCTACAAGTTTAAGATTTGTTTTGAATTTTTTTTTTCCGGACGCAGCAGGAAGCATGGGAATGGCCTATGTCACCACAACACGAGAGAACCGAGCAGCGGCGGCACGCTTGACCACCACAGCAGCAGGGCCACTTGACCCCAAGTCAACAAGTCTCCTCCAGCCCACTACTCCCTCCGTTCCAAATTAGATGACCTAACTTTATACTAACTTTGTACTAAAGTTGAGTCATCTATTTTGGAACGGAGGGAGTACCTAGCTCCTTCTAACTAACTAAACATGCCCCCCTAATTTTCAGGTGGGTGGGCAAAAACTGTCTAATCACCCTGTAACACTTCCCAGCCCGTAATTGTTTGTTGATGTAGCAAAGCTCACCTAGCTCACTGGTTACCACTTTTACTGTTTCCATGTGACTCCCTGAAATTCCACACTGCTTTCCCTTCCCTTGCCTGCTTGCTTTCCCCCGAGATTCTTTCCTCTCCGCAGTGCGCAGCTTCCTTCTCCCATGGCAGCCTCCAGATTCGTCAGCGGGCGCCCGGCGGCGAGGTGAGCAGCAGCGACGACGCCGGCGAGCACGCGTCCAGCTTGAGCGAGCGGCAAGGTGAGCATCATTTTGGGCTTTCCTTTCTCCACGGGTCTATTCCTTCCACAGCTGCTGCATGCAAAATCTGTGTGAGATCCAGTAAATTACAAGCATGATTTGACTCTATTCTGCATCTTCTTCTTCTTCTTCTTCTTTCACGCAGAAGCTGCTGTCCTCCATAAAAAAATTCCTGTCTACTCCACTTGCAAAATATGGAAGAGTAGTGGCCGTCTCCTCAGCTCCAGATCTGCGTACATCGTCGTGTTTCGTGGGCCGTGGAGAACAGAGCTTCCACAATCTTATTCCTACTCTGGCCACTGCTCAAGTAAGTAAGAATCCCTCTACCCGGCCAGTTTGCTCTGTAGCTAGTTCTTACTGAATCGATGCTCACAAATCGGTCATCAGCAATTTGTAACATTGTGTGTTCAGTCTTATCGATAGATTCATTGAATTACAAGCAAGTTTTGACTCTGTTCTGCACTTTTTCCCTTATCATTTTCACGCAGGGATCTGCTGCCCTCCACCCATAATAATTTTTCTGACAACCCGTTTCCCTCAGCTCCATATCTGCGGCCATCGTCGTCTTTCGTGGAGAACAGAGCTTCGACCATCTTACTCCAACTCTGGCCACTGCTCAAGTAAGTGAGAATCCCTCTCCAAATTAACCCAAGCGCTCTTAGTTTGCTCTGTAGCCAGCTCTTGCTGAACCGATTAATGTCAACACAATTTGTGCCATTGTGTGTTCAGTGTTATCTACAGTTCATTATTCAGGCTACATATATATCTAACCCCATCAGGGGTTCTGACATGTATATATCTATTTTTCAGGGGATATATCTAGTTATATTAATCTTCATACATACTGCAGGTGCACAAGGCAACATGCATGTAAGCAGAAGCAAGTATGACTAATTAACTAGCTAGTGAGCCAGAAAAGGCAATTCACTAATTAAAGAGATGGCAGGAATCATGATCAGCGCTTCAACCGGCGCCATGAACTCCCTCCTCGGCAAGCTGGCCACCCTCATGGGGGAGGAGTTCGCCAAGCTCAAGAACCTACGCAAGGAAGTGAAGTTCATCAGGGATGAGCTTGGCAGCATGAAGGATACTCTCGAGGTGCTCGGAGATGTGGACAAGCTAGACCCCCAGACCAAGAGCTGGAGGGACACGCTAAGGGAGATGTCTTACGACATTGAAGATATCATCGACGACTTTATGCATCACATTGGGAAGAAAAGTGAATCCCAAGAGCATGGGTTTGCCAAGAAGACGGTTCGACTCCTAAAAAAGTTGAGAGTCCGCCATCAGATCGCTGGTCGGATCAAGGAGATCAAGGCACTTGTGCTTGAGATAAGTGTGCGGCGCCAACGGTACAAGCTTGACATTCCTCAATCAAGAACTGTGGAAATTGACCCACGAGTTGCAGTACTCTATGAAAATGCAGCCAATCTTGTTGGTGTGGAAGGGCCAGTGGAGGAGCTTGAAAGCCTGCTAAAAGATGAGAACGAGGAATTCAAGGTGGTGTCGATTGTGGGATTTGGAGGTCTAGGCAAAACAACACTTGCCAATGTGGTATATGGTAAGCTGAAGAAAAGTTTTTCGCACTGTGCTTTTGTGCCAGTCTCTCAGAAGCCAGATATCACAAAACTTCTCCATGGTTTAATGTCTCAACTTGGGTGTACACCATCTTCTCATCATTACGAGTTAAATGTCCTTCTGGACCGACTTAGGGAACATCTACAAAATAAGAGGTATCTGTTTTCTGTGTGCATGCTGTTGTTTGTTATTGTTTTCAATATGTCTCAAAACACAATATATTTAGCGTCATCCGTTAATTTTATAAAACTCTATTTTTGCTAGTATTAGAACCCTATAGAAAAACTAAACGCTCCAAATGAAATACAAACAAGAAAAAAGTGAAGAAGAGTACACATGCATATAAGTTTTGTTTGCTATAAACTTTGTCCCATAACAGTAGGTCGTCTTACTTTGAACTGCACCTAAGTATCTTATGGTTGCCACATTTCTTACACAGAAAAGTGTTAATTTGGATAAAATTTTGCTCCTAAGTTTCAAAATACAATGTATTTAGCTTTGGCCGTTAATTTGAAAAAAAAATGGTTCTGCGAGTATTAGAACTCCAAAGCAGGCAATAGATGTTCCTGTAGAAATGCAAAGTAAAAAAGTGTATTAGAATGTGCAGATACTAGTTTCATTTGCCGTAAACTTATCCCATATGTGTAAATTGCCTTCGTGTGAATTATTCCTCAGTATCTTTTGGCTGGGCAACATTTCTTAAACACAGGAGTGTTAAGTACTTTTAGGTCATCTATTATGATTTTTACTTTAATCTGTTTCTTACGGCTTGTATGTTTGGGGTGATTTGGGTTGAAACTGAACGGGATTGTGGGGGAGGAGAGCCCACCATTGGCCTGATTTATAATCATGAACTATTTTTGTATCATATCTCTCCTTATTGAATCCTCTTTTGATGTATATGTTCTCATATCCTTTTCTTGAAAAAATATTTTTATTTGGTAAGCAGGAACCCATTTTTCCTCAGATAAAACCCCTTTTATGAATAAACAAATGTTAGAGTAAGTATAGAAGAAATGAGGCATCACATGACAGAGTACAAGGTAAGCGCTCAGATAATGAGAAGGAAGAAATTCATCAAATAAATCTTGACATAGAAACTCAGACAAAAAGAACCAAGTAATATATCACAATATTGCTGGAGGTAGAGCTGGTATCTTTGCTAAATGAACACATTTTGTAAAGGAATTCATCTCAAGCACATATCATTAAATTGTAGCTAAACCTTGGGGAATTTTAGTCATGACAATTAATGAGTCTGTTTTCTTATTCAATAGCAACTACTATATATTTGACTCAATAAAGTTAATTTTCTCTGGTTTAACCTTTTAAGATTAATATTTGATAATTTCTCTGCTACATGAATTCACATTATGCTAAATATTTGGCAGGTACTTTGTAATAATTGATGATATATGGGATGTATCAGCCTGGAAAGTTATTAAATGTGCTTTCCCAGAAAATGATCTTGGCAGCAGAGTAATAGTAACTACAAGAAGTCTAGAAGTTGCTACGGCGTGTTGCTCCCTTCCCCATGATTACGTTTTACAAATGAAGACTCTTAGCAACGAAGACTCAAGAAGGTTATTTTTTGGTAGAATATTTGGCACAGAAGACGCTTGCCCTAACCAACTCAGAGATGTTTCCGTTGAAATCCTCAAAAAATGTGGTGGCTTGCCTCTTGCAATTATTAGCATAGCAGGCCTGCTAGCGAGTGAAGGTCCCAACAGAGAGGCAAAAAAATGATGGAAATGTCAAAAAAATAAAATAAAATAAGTTTCCCATGTGATATGTGGTCTAATTGTTTGGAAAATTAACAAATATGAATTTCGACTTTATTTGCAAAATCTCTCTGGAATTTTTTAAAATAGGCATAACTTTTGCATACGAACTCGGATGAAAAAGTTTTTTATATGAAAAATCATTCGACTTTATTTTCAAAGAAACATTGTCAAAGAAGTATTAAACTGAGGCAAACATGTTGTATGGCGCATGTCCATTATGTTTTCTTATAAAATAATATAGAATGTACATATATGCTTTTTTAGCAAGATCCATCGATCAAATGTCATTTATCGATTTTCAATTAATATTTTCATAATTTTAGTATACAATGTATTATCTGAGGTAATTGCTTTTCTGCACAAGATGTTATGTACTGGTGGTGTGTCGATTTGAGAATTGAGGAGAGTCATCAAAGATAGTGGCCCTCGATCACACAGGACCAAGTCACTATCAATAGTTGTATGTTCTCCGAGACGATTTAGGACAGTTGGAAGTTTCTTTTTGCATAGAACCAGTGTTTCCATTGGTAGCCGGTCAAAGCTGATGTCAAAATGGAAGCATTTGCGAGTTGAATGATTTTTATCGGTAGTATGGACAGAAGATAAAAAAATGGATTTACCATGTGAGATTTAGGTGTGTATCATGTAAAGATCGAAGGTTGGTTTTCATATCTGAGGGTACGCGTATGTGTGATGTATTTCATCCCGGGAGGATTGTGCTTGGGACTGCATCAGAGAGATTTTTTTTTCGAGAATGACGGGGGGCCAGGGCCCCACCGGTTGTTGTATTACTCGAAAGACTTGGCAGTCATACAGAGTTTTTCATCGAAGAGATAAAAAACTACCAACTAAGCAGCAAAAACCGAAGAGGGGGAGAGGGAGAGTTACAGGGCCGAAAGAAAAAAAAAGCACGCGTCTCCAGGAACAGCGCGCGATCAGGAGCGTTGTAACGGTGGCTCCAGAGCATGATGTCGTCCGCAGTTCTGGAGAGGATGTCGCCAACGTCGCAGTCGACGCCGTTGAACGTGGCGTTGTTCCGGGCTTTCCAGATCTGCCAAAGCAGCACTAGGAGCCCGTCCTTCCAGAGCGGAGGCGAGGTCGGGGCACCCGGGGGCGAGGAGAGAATCCCGCCAACCGAGTCGAAGGGGCCCAGTCCAAGGCGGCGCCAGGTGGAGGCTGCGCGCGCACGAGGTGAAAATATGCACAACAGTCTCCTCCGCGGAGCAGGAGGCACACATACTAGAGGGGGCGCAGTTCTTCGCGAACAGGTTCACACGCGTGCTGAGGCGGTCACGAGCCAGCAAGCAAGCGAAGATCTTGATCTTCCTGGGAAGTTTGGAGCACCAAATGTCGATGGAGGTCTGACAGAGCACTCCATTGGAGGAGAGAACCCGAAACGCAGCGCGTGAGCTGAACGCTAGGTCCTCGCCCCAAGCCATGAACCGGCGGTCTGGAGTGTCACCAAGCTGCAGGGCACGGATGAGAGCCCGGACCTCTCCCAGCTGAGAAGCAGCTACAGAGGAGAGGCGTCTCTGAAGATGAAGACTGTCGAGGGCGACCGCCGCCACGGAGGCATTGGGGCGCGTGGAGTGGGAGAAGAGCGCCGCGTACTCGAAGCAGAGGGCACCACCGGGGCACCAGCGGTCATGCCAGAAGGAGGTAGTGCGCCCGTCCCCAAGCGCCACACGGGTGATGGCCCTGTACGTGGGGAGCCTCCGGCGGACGATGACCTCGAGGAAGGAAGGAGCCGAAGAGCAGTCGCCAACGTCCCCCCTGATGCTGCGGAGGAACCAGCTCTTCCAAGGGGGACAGTCCGGTTGGTGAAGCTTGTGGACGAAGTTGAGGAGCAGGCACATGTTCTGTCGTCGTAGATCGCGGATCCCGAAGCCACCCTCCTGCACATCTGCACACACATTATCCCAAGCAACAAGACAGCGAGCGCCAGAGCACGTATCCTTGCCGGTCCAAAAAAAGGCACGACGTCTATGGTCGATCATCTCAATCACACCAGAGGGAAGCAGATAGGAGCACATAAAATAAGTAGAGAGGTTATTAAGGACGGCATTACAAAGTACCATTCGGCCACCAGAGGAAAGGAGCAGGGCACGCCAGCCCGAAAGGTAACGGTCATGAACTTGTAAATAGACATACGTGCATGTACAATAAAAATAATCTACTGTATATGTATTTGAGCTTTGTATGATGTAAAAATAGAAGATATTGGTTCTCTTCATGATTTGCATGCGCATGTGACACATTTTTAAGCAGCTAAAGTTGTGTTTGCGTGATAGAAGTGTCTTGCATGGTTTATACTTCAGATAGCATTAACTCCTTCAGAAACTAAGCTTCTTGCAGCTAGTAAGTATTTACCTCAAGAAGCATCTCACCACACACCTTATATAAGACTCATTTTTGTGGTTGTCCAATGCCCAAATTGCAGCTTGTCATGGTGTTGTCCTTCTCTGAGAGTACATGAGCGGACAACGGCACTGCTCCTGCATATGTGCACATGACACCAAGAAGTAGCTGAAGAGTCCGGAATCCGAACATAAGTTCCAACCTTGCAAGAGATCCACAACAGGGCCTGGTTACCCTCGGCACCATGCTTCCATAGGAGAACTGCGTAGAGATATATAAAAATATTCTCCTTACCTGCTCCTTGTCGTGACTTGATGAGGCATGCTCGATGCAAACGATGAGGTTGCCTACTTGTTCGTGACCTTGGGAATGAGCATGCACACATGACCGGTATTTTCGACGTCTAGTGATCGAGGTAGTGGTTGTGCACATGATCACCTTGAAGAAGTTGGTGGACGACTTATTTGAATTTGAAAGCATCATAGAGGAGGCGAGTAATAGGAGGAGAACGGGGTGTAGTGTCTGGTGTGGAAGTTTACACGGTCCTACTTCTTGAGGAGGAGCTACCAGGTGAAGGTGTCCATGGATTGCGGCTTGGCATGTAGGCATCAGTCTTCTCTCTGTCATCCATCAGCCACGTGGTGTCAGCGTTAGCGGGTTCTGGGGAGGGCCGGATGCATCCTTGGATTTACCTCTTTTTTCCCCATGATTTGATTAGCTCATAGGGCGCACGTCAAACAAACATACCATAACACACATAAATTTTCCTCAAAAGAAAAGATTCATACATAAAGAGACACAATGCATCACGTGAGATATATACTATTTTGAGTTGGTGATGTAGCTTTCTAAGACAATATGAGATCTAAGGTCCATTGGGTTAGAAATATACGGTTATGTGTATAGGGATGAAAATGTAGTGGGAACTTTCTGCTTTTCCAGAGGAAAGATGAAAACGGATATAAAATATGAAAACGAAAAGGGGAATTTGCAAAACGGAAATGCAAATAAAAATTTTTATGCGGAAACGGTAACAAAAAGGGAACGGTGTCTTCCGGTGGAACAAGCATGGAATTTTTCTTTCGACTAGACCCATGCTACTTTGTAGCCAAACCACCAAACCACACACAATGACACAATGAGTAGAATGAATCATTTGAGGCCCGACTTCTACTACCACACACGTACTCAGCTTGACCCTATATGCAATTGTCCAGTACTACTACAATACTATGCTAAGTTGCCAACATAATGATATTATTTTGTAGCCATGTTAACCATTCATTAAACTCTATGATTCAAGGGATTTTTAAGTTCCGGTCAACACCCACTTTTGTTTCCAGTTCTGCTTTGTATTCGCTCCGTGTCCGTTTCCGGTTGTATCTGTGTCCGTATTCATTTCCGGGGGTTTCTGTATTTGTTTCTGTTTCAGCAAAATATATGAAAATAAATGTAGTAGCACATAGTTTCGCCCATTTCTGCTCCGTTTTCATCGCTAGATGTGTACATGAATTACATAGAATAAAGATGTGTACATGAATTCCCATAAAATAAAGATGTGTGCATCAAGGACAAAATATGCACCACGTGAGATATATTTTTATCTAAAAAGGGAGGCTTACGTGATGGGCACAATATGCACCCGTGTGTTTTTTTCTTTTCAAAAAGGGATGCGTACATGAATGGTACACAATATGCACCACGTGAGATCAATTTTTTTTTCTTTGTGAAGGAATGTGTACATGAAGGTAACAATGCACCACGTGATATCTATTTTTTTTCAAGAAAAAGGTGGCATACATGAAGGACACAATATGCACCACGTGAGATTTTTTTTTGAAAAAAGGGATGCTTATGTGATGAACACAGTATGCACCCGTGTGTTTTTTTGTTTTCAAAAAGGGATGCGTACATGAATGGCACACAATATGCATCACGTGAGATCTAATTTTTTTTTTCTTTGTAAAGGACTGTGTACATGAAGGACACAATGCACCACGTGATATCTATTTTTTCTTTCTGGAAAAAGGAGGCGTACATGAAGGGCACAATGCACGTGAGATCTAAATTTTTAAGAAAAAAAATAAAACCTAGCCTGTACAATTAAAAGAGATAAGATCCACCACGTTACGAAGATCTAATGGTTATAATTAATAAACTCAGAGAAGATGTTTCTAATTAATGGCAAGATGTTTCTGATTATTGTGAGATTTTTTAGATAATCTTTTTTCTCTTTAACCCGTCAGTTAGTTTATATATATATATATATATATATATATATATATATATATATATATATATATATATATATATATATATATATATAGATAGATAGGTACGTGTGGAGAAAATCCGCCCGGTTTCTGCTGTTATATGCTGTTATTATGTGTTTAACACTGGCCGGATAATTGATTGTGCGAACAGCATGGCAGCATGCACCTCCTCCACTCATTCCTTCCCAACAATATCATTCTACGGGGAAGATTGCGACCACAATACATTTCCGCTTCTTCCTTTCACCATCATCACGATACACTCACGGACAGTTTCTACGGCTTGATCCTACGGAAAGCTATCCCGCCAATCACTCCCCCATGTGATTTCCACTGGTGGGCCACTCTCCCACCAAATCTCCAACTATAAAGGACACATTCGTCTGTAACAACACCTCCGTGAAATGTGTCCGTAAGTGTAGCATCGTTGTGCATTTCCTCTGCTTCCCAGCAATCTGTGGGATGGACTCACACCTCAGCCTTCGACTTCTCCTGCTCTCCGACGTACTGCTGGCCAGCTGCTTCCACCACCGATTGCCGGTGAACATCCAGTAGCTACATCTTCCTCGGCCCGACAGATCTTCTTCAAGCTCACGTTGCAACTCTCAGGTAATCAAATCGCTCAAAACTCAGCCCTCCTTTCTTCAAACGTCATGTTCCAACTTCCAATTAAAGGTTGATCTCCCTGCACTTTTGCTCTAAGATAGTTTGAAAGGAATTCCAATATGTTCTCCAACTCACCCCGCAAAAAAAGCATGTTATCCAACTCCAAATCTCTAACCTATATCGTGCCCAAACAGAAGGTACCTCTCAAGCATAACTAGGCACCACGAAGAATAGTTGGCCAGCAAGATATGGCCGGAATAATGGTGAGCGCATCTACTGGTGCGGTGAACTCCCTCCTGGGTAAGGTGACCACCATCATGGGGGAGGAGTTCACCAAGCTGAAAAACCTGCGAAAAGAGGTGAAGTTCATCCGTGATGAGCTTGGTAGTATGAAGGATGCTCTCGAGAGACTTGCATATGTGGATGAGCTAGATCCACAGACCAAGTGCTGGAAAAACACACTAAGGGAGTTGTCTTATGACATCGAGGACATAATCGATGACTTTATGCAAAACATTGGGGACAAAGACAAGAACTCGGGGTTTGTCCGCAAGACCATTCGACGTCTCAAAACTTTAAGAGCTCGGCACCAGATTTCTCGACAGATTGGAGAGATCAAGAAACTTGTGCTAGAGGCAAGTGACCGAAACAAAAGATATGCCCTTGATAAGATTATCCCCCCATCAAGTAATGTCGTTTCCATTGACCCACGAGTTAAAGCACTCTATGAAAAGGCAGCTAACCTTGTTGGCATGGAGGGGCCAAAGAATGAACTTGTAGATTGGCTAATTGATGAGGAGAAGCAGTTGAAGGTAGTATCAATTGTGGGATTTGGAGGTCTAGGGAAAACAACACTTGCCAATGAGGTATACCGTAGGCTGAAGGGCGAATTTGACATTGGTGCATTCGTGCCGGTTTCTCGAAAACCTAACATTCCACATCTTCTCCATAGTTTACTATCCCAACTTGGGGTAGAGCCATCTATTCATGCCCGCGAGTCACATCTTATTGACAAGCTCAGAGAAGTTCTAAAGAGTAAGAGGTACATATTCTTGATCCTTGTATTATTGTTTGTCATTGCCTTTGATAGCTAGATTTCTTAAGGGTACTTATTGTACGTGCCTTGTTCAATCTCAAAAATATAATAAAAATATATTGCGCAAGAAAAACTTGGAAGGAAATCATTAGATAATCCTAATAAACAGTAAAAAGTAAAATTTGTTAAAAATATGCATCTAATAAGTGCACTTAATAACATGTACTATAAAATCAGCTTATATTTGAGTTGTTTACTAAGTTTCTCGTTGGTGAGCAACATTTCTTAAACAAAAATTGTCTAATATTTTTGGTTCATGTATTTATATTTTTCTATAAATTTAATGTATGACCAATCACAGCCCAATTAATGTGTCCGTTTATCTATTCAGACACAACTAATATTTGATTGAAGGAAGCTAAATATATCTGGTTCAACCTCCTAAATTTGTTTTTGATAATTTTTTGCGCTTATCTTAACTTTATGCTGAATGATTGGCAGGTACTTGATAATAATTGATGATCTATGGGATGTAACATCCTGGGAAACTATTAAATGTGCTTTCACAGAAAATGATCTTTGCAGCAGAGTGATAGTAACCACAAGAAGTAAACGGGTTGCTATGGCATGTTGCCCCCCTAGCCGTGATCACATTTCTCGTGATCACATTTTGCAAATGAAGTCCCTTAGCAATGAAGACTCAAGAAGGCTATTTTTTGGCAGGATATTTGGCTCAGAAGACGCTTGCCCTGACCAGCTCAGAGATGTTTCTTTTGAAATTCTCAAAAAATGTGATGGCTTGCCCCTTGCAATTATTAGCATAGCAGGCTTGCTAGCAAGTGAAGGTCCCAAAAAAGAGGAGTGGGAACATGTACGGAAATCTTTGGGCTCAATGTATGGGGCAAAACTCACACTAGATAGGATGAGAGAAATCTTGAACCTCAGCTACAAAGACCTTCCATGTCATCTGAAGACATGCTTGTTATATGTTGGTATGTATCCGGAGGACTACACAATAAAGAGGTCGGATCTGGAACGCCAATGGATGGCGGAAGGTTTTGTTAGTAAAGAAAATGGACAAGACATGGAGAAAATTGCTAGAAACTATTTCAATGAGCTTGTCAATAGGAGCCTTGTTCAACCCGTAAGATTTGACGGCAGTGGGTCGGTGACAGAATGCAAAGTACACGATATGATGCTCGATCTTATCCTGTGTAAGTGTGCAGAAGAGAATTTTCTCACTGTAGTGGATGGTTCGCAAGACAATACAACACAGAAATACAAGGTCCGTCGGCTGTCTATTCGCTTGAATGGTGCAGCTAATGCAACATTATTACAGGGGAAAATTAGTTTGTCACAGGTTCGGTCCGTTATGATCTTTGGATGGTCTAATATTATACCTCCTCTGTCAAATTTCAAATTCCTCCGAGTTCTTTTTGTCGAGGATTACAGGACAATCGACCTCACTGGGATGAGCGAACTATATCAGCTAAGATATATACAGATTGATGGCACTCGTGATTATGTACACATACCAACACAGATTGGAGGGCTCCAACAATTAGAAACATTTGATATACGTCGTTGTGCTAGTGTTCCATCAAATGTAGTTCATTTGCCACGCCTGTTACATCTGCGTATTGAACATGATAGAGGGCTGCCTGATGGGATTGGCAAAATGAAATACCTGAGATCTCTTGATGGTTTTAATTTATCAGTAAACTCACTAGACAACTTCATTGGCCTTGGAGAGCTGACCAATATAAGAGATCTAACTCTCACCGGAAACATGGTGAGACATACGGATGTTCTATGCTCTTCTTTGAGAAAACTTTGTAGCCTCGAGTTCCTGTACATATGTACCGACGGATGCATGGATGGCTTGTCTCCTCCTTGCAGCCTTCAAATCCTCGCCACAAGCTGGTTACCATGGGGTTGTTGGTTTTCCAGGGTCCCTAACTGGATGAGGGAACTTCATAACCTGCGTGTGTTGCGATTCAAAGTTGATGAGCTGCTCACGGAGGATGTTGATATTGTTGGGGGGTTGCCATCCCTCACAGACCTTATTTTGTATGTACGAAGACCCCGAAAAGAAATGATTGCAATCAATGGAACAGGAGCATTCCCTGTTCTCAAACGCTTTGGACTCACCATCAGTAGCCCATCGTGCCTGACATTTCAGTCTGGGGCAATGCCCATGCTCCAGGGCCTCTATTTAACTTTCGGCGTCAAAGGATGGAAGCAGAACGGGGCTGGACCAGCCGGCATCGAGCACTTGCCTGCACTCGAAGAGGTGTCTGCAGAACTCCTCTACAATGGTACTACAGAATCTGAAAAATGCAGCGCTGAATCTGCCTTTAGGAATGCTGTCGACAGGCATCCCAACAATCCTCGCATCGTAAGTCTATTATTGTGATTATGCTTTTTTTTTTCTTGACAACAAACTTCTGATTGGACTCCGCAGCATGCAGCTTGTACGTGCAAGTTTCTGCCACCAGTATCATATACCCTCTATCTCTCTAGTTTGTTTTGTAGAACCTCCTCTAGCCGGCCATGATACACCCTCTGTTACTAGTTTCATTACGATAGGGGGCTTTTTCTGCAGTATTGCGCATGGAGATTTCAGAACTGAGTTGCTGGAGGAAACTAAATAGGGTTATGCTCACAAAATAGGGTTTAATTTTTACACAAAAAATTATGTGAAATTTAATTTTTATTGGTAGGATTTCCCGTTATGGAAGGAAACTAAATAGGGTTATGCTCAAGCTCACATTTCTTGTCGAACTTTGAACAGAAGACATTACAATTTAAATAGTTTGAAGAAATGTTATTGACATGGTCACAAGGAAGAATATTGAGTTCTATATTTTACTAATCAGGTATTCAACATCAATTTTTTGTTTGATTGCATTGTCGCTAATAGAGCATATACATAAACTGTATATGCAGTGCTATTCTGTTAAGGTATTCTCTTCTAGCTTTTTTTATGTATAGCTTTAGCCGTTGATTTTTGAGATAGCTTTCAGCATGGCTCTGTGATGTATAGATGACCTTGATCTTTGTCGTATTCTTTGATTTCTCGTGGAAACTCTTTCATTCTTACATTAACGTGAGGACCGAACAAGCATGTGGCCGTGCTGAACTCCCTCACCTGTGTAATTTCAGAGTATTGACCTGTCTGGATGATATTGGCTTGCAGGCTATGAAATATCGATGCCAATATCTGTTAACTGGGATAGGTTTGTGAGGACTGAACAACGGAATGCTGAATGCAGATGGAGAGGGACTGCTGTTTCTCCCAGCTGGAAGACTGAGCTACAAGTCTTCGCTTCCTTTGCCACCTAATTCCATTTACCCATTGTGAACATTCAGTTCATTATCTCACAGGGTTGTGCTCCGTTACCATTTGAGATGTTGATCATGCTTTGATTATGCTTGTAATAAATAAGGCTTGGTGCTGGGCAGAAGTTTGCACTGATAGATGGCGCTTTGCTCCTTCCTGCCAGCTTTTCCAGCCTCTCGATTATCTTGTTCTTCTATTTTGGTGTGCTTACTTTGTATTGAAGTCAACTTTCCTGTTTCAGGATTGGAGATAAAACTTTTTAAAAGACAATTAATTGGAGATGTATGATAATTTGCTTAGTATCACCGTAAATTCGCTATGAAATGTTGTTTCACTCGTTTTATTGAAGGTTTGGCGCATCCCCTGCATTACAAGGCACGCTGAACATCGTATCCTTGTGATTTCAGATTTTGGTTTCAGCTGGTGTGCTATCCAGTGTGCTTGCTTAGTTTCTAGTTGATGCATTTTCTTTATGAGCTAGTCTCTCGCTGGTCGATGCCAACCACACCTTTGGCCGCTTCTGCGCCAGTTAGTCTTACCTAGTTTTATCGAACTGTTTTTTCTCCTTTGTGAATCTGATTCATGCACATTGCATCAAACTGTTTCTTCTCCTTTGTCAATCTGATACATCATCTCTTTGTGTTTCCTCTTGGAGATAATGGCCACACTTCAATTATGTGTGTATTGAGCCTTGGTCGTGGCCAGGAGTTTGCAATCAAAGGTATAGTGCCCTCGCTCCTTCTCCCAGCTTGTCCAAGTGTTCGGTCTCTTTTTGGTGTTGTTTGCTGTTTACTCTGCTTCGGGTGTTGGAGTATGTAAACGCACCCAACCTTTCGACCAATTGAGTAGTACTCGTTCTTGGCGAAATCGAGTTTGCCATGGTGTCCACTCCACCCTTATAGTGACGGCTGAGGGGGATTCGTCACTACGCCGGCCTAAACTTTTCGTTGACGGTAACAGGAAAAGACATCATACAAGGTTTAAATACAAAGATGAGAGAAAAGAAATTAAACAGGGAAAGAAGCGGCTAGATGAAACAACATTGTGCTGCAGTCTCGAAGAAGAGCCTGGCGGACTAGATTCTTCAAAACAGGGCCAGCTTGTGGAGGGTCCTCATTATGATAGGCTTAGTTATTGTGTTGTCAAAATCTGATCTATGTTGATTAATCCTTCTACGACGAAATCGACTTGTTTTATTTCTATCTAGAGAACTTGTTATTTTGATTGCCTATACGTGTTTCGGCTAAAGGGCAAGCCTAGAATAGTGAGACTCGGTGGAATGCATAACCACCACCAAAATATATTCAGCCCATAAGTAACATTAGCTCATACTTTTTTAGGGGAACATTAGCTCATACTAACGGTAAAATATATTCAGCCCTGATTAGGTGTAAAACAGCCAAAATACAACTTACGAGCTTCAACAAAGCAGTCATAGCTACTGTGACGTAAAAACTCCAAGAGCCTGCAGCACAAATCCAACCACTTCAACTTACATGGCAACGAACATGTCCTCCCTCTCTATTTAATATACTTTTCATCTCTTGCCAGATATATTAATTTGGAATCATCCCAGCGTACCCCCGGCCTCTGCGCCATAATTATGCATGCACCCATTTTATTAAACAATCTACGAAGTAGCACAAAGTTATAAAAGTATTACAGCTCGCAAGCGGAGCGAAGCAAATGAAAAAGAAAAGTACATGCTGGCAATGACAACCGGATCGGCAAAATGAAAGATAAGCTTCCTAAACTCCTATCCTGTTATGCGACCGCCATCTGAACGGGTTGAATATAGCCCGTGCTACCATCTCCCACTGGTTGCACCCAGTAACCAAAGACTTCCTGGATTCTAAAGGAATGAGTAAAGACCACGTACGGATCCATGCGGTAGCTCTGAAGATGACCTGCAAGAAAGTTAAAGTGTGTTGTCTGTTAAAAATTAAATCATTCCTACAGTTTCATATAGCCCACAAAAGCGCACATATTCCAGTCCGAATACGAGCCGCAGTAGTATATTCAACCCCAGTTAACCACGTTCCAAATAACGACTCAATGTCAACTGGAGGATTAATATTGAAGGCTATATGAATCGTTCTCCAAAGCAATTTGGCGAGTGGGCAGTCAAGGAATAAATGTTGTATTGTTTCATCATGATCACAAAAACAACAACGTGAACTACCTACCCATCGCCTCTTGATTAAGTTATCCTTGGTGAGTATTACTTGCTTGTGGACAAACCACATGAAAATTTTAATACGCAAGGGAACCTTAATCTTCCAAATATGTAACGATCTCGAGATTGGGCCAGAATTAATCAAATCCATATAAAAAGATTTCACCGTAAATAACCCATTTTTAGCTAATTTCCATTGCGTCGAATCCGGCTGGTCAGAGAGTTAAACATCTATCAATCTCCGAACCAAGTGCATCCATGCAGTCCATCGCTCACCAATTAACGCGCGTCTAAACTGAATATTCAGGGGAATCGTTTGGAAAACTGTGCCTACGTAATCCTCCTTATGTTGCACAATGTTATAAAGGGTGGGGTATTGTACGGCCGGGGGTGTCTCTCCTAACCACGTATCCTCCCAAAATCACTACAAGGATACCCTGCATAAAGAAACACATATTCTACAACGTTTTAACTCGATGTTGCAAAATTCACCATACATACGCATATAAGCATTGCACAATATGCGTTGTTCTGTTGCACCCCGTTTGTAGTACAAGTAAAGCCCAGCGCACTACCCAAGTACCCAGCCTCGTTCTTGTAATAGCCCGGCCCAAATTGGCTTTCATGAATAACCTAGGTCGTTTTGTCCCCAGCCTCACCTATTCGCTCCCACGCCGGCCGCCGCCCCTCGCGGCTGTGACCAACCTCCATCCCGGCGCGCCGCCCTTCTTCACTCCGCTGCGGTCCTCCATCCCGGCGGCCGCCAGCACCACTCCCCTGCAACACTGCATCCCAGTGCGCCGCCCCTCGTCACCACTCCCCTATGGTCCTCTCCTCCGTCCCGGCGCGCCGCCAGCACCACTCCCCTGCGACTCTGCATCCCGGCGCGCCGCCCCTCGTCACCCCTCCCCTGCGACCATTGGTGAATCCAAGGTACAGCCATGAATCTGCTCAAGCCTGCCCACCAAGTTTGAGAAATTATTCTTTTTATCACAAGCCCATGAACGGCAGGAACAAATGTTTGAGCCCTAGGTACGCAGAGAAGGTGGCGGCCAAAGAGTTTGATTTGTTTATCTGGTGTTCCTGCATGACGGTCTTGACTCTTGAGAGCTGAGAAGATCCGTTTGGGCTTAAGAAAATTCTGCAGTTGTTTCTGCACCCGAGTTCATGGTCACGGTCTCATGGAGGTAAGCTTCTGTATGTTTGTTTGGCAGGCGAGCCAAGAAGTTACTTAAGCTTATGATTTGTGCCTTTTGTTCTTCATCCATTAGGTATATGACTTAAAACCAGAGACGCATACATGACTGTCATGGTATTCAGTGTCCACATATTGCTTAGTTCCAGTATCCGGGATAAAGTGGACATGTTATGTTAGAGATTAAGGTTGTCAGATTTAATATTGAGAATGTTATTTCATGTGCAGTCCAATGGAATAATGTTGGAAGCCCATGGTGTCCATTGAATTTTTTTCACCTGCTACTAGCTGGATTCCAAGCATTGTAGATACTTTGGTGAGAAGTTCATCATACTTTGGGTAAATATCATTGAATTGCACAAGCAGTGCACATTCCGGCCTGCTGTGCTTATAAAAATTAATGGTTCACACCATCTTCTTAATTTGTATCCATTTTGGGAGAAGCTTTGGTAGTTATGATACTGATATACTTGTGATAGATGATCCATGTATTCTGCTACTTTAGTTTTCAACGCAATAAAAGGTCCAGCATTTATATTCCTCTGAATAAAGATAATATCTCTGCATGGTTTATTGGTTCAATTTTCATATCATAAACAACTTCTGTTGAAGGAAATCCTGAGTCTTGTTTTGCCCTGATTGATAACACTTCTCAGCATGCTTGCTTTCTAGGAAGATTGATTATTTATTCATATCTTGAAGTTTGATAGAGTTGTCCAGCACACAATGATTGTCCACTACTACTTTTATTATTTGCTCATACACATGCTAAGAATGCCCTTGCTTTCGTACAAATATAACAGCAGACAACACACATTGCTAATTTGAATACTGTTTGCAGTTTTCACCCTCATAAAGCTGATGAATGTGAATGAAGATTATGGAGAACTTTCTTCAGTAGCAAGGTCTGCACTTTGTACTGATACATCATGCAGCAACACACTGTTTGTGGTGTTTTCCTGATGATATAGCAACGATATTACTTCATTTTACTAAATAATAAGCTAGTGAACTTATGTCTTCTCTTTACTTATACTTTTCTCAGGCCGACAAATTTCATAGTGCAGGCAGGGGTTTGGAAGTACATGCCGCAGTATATATGGTGGAAGGATGGAAGGCTGCATGCCTCCCCTATCTTTCCATGGTACAGAGAAATGCAATCGCAATCAAGCACTAAATATGTTGCAATGGACATGACCCCAAAACTTTCTCCCTCTCTTTTATTTGAGGCACAGTTGAGTAACTTTTTTTTTTTACATATTTCATTCGCTTAAAAGACCATTTAGATCTCTATGCTCTCTGCTACTACAAACTGAGGAGCAGCTTGACAGCTTTACGCTGCTCGGTCGACTAGGCCGTCGCGACGCTGTGGGAGAAGGACATCGGTGCAGAGCATGGCAAAGCTGAGTACTTGTTGGATCTGAGGACTTCTGATCCACAGTTCTCCGCATTATCATCCATCAGCATCTGGTGACATTAGCACTCAGCTGCATAAGGCTTTCTCCCCACTACAGTTGGAGTTCAAGAGCGAAAGGAAGGTAATCTGGTGATCAATCACTGTTGCTTGTCACAATCTGAAAAATATTATTGAGTACATCTACCACGAGCTATGCTTGCCATTTAAAAAGATGTTTATGTGAGCTGCATGTCATATAATTTTTTTTATGCAAGCAGATCCTGCGATTTACTTATGATTTATGAACAGAAATTGTTCACTGCATAACCCCTAAATACAGTAGAAGGGAAACAAATCTTATAAAACTACGCTGAGACAAGTAGTACTTATTGAGTCAAGTAACATGTTAGATAAAATTCCACACCTATTACGACTTATCTGACTTCTGTATTTTTTAAAGATAACTGAACTAGTTTGTGTTCCAGGAATACAAAACCATGGGTGTTGTCCATTTATTCACTTGGCTTTTGGAATTTGATTGATGTCCCCTTCTCCTATTATTAACAACATATACCTACACGGTTCTGTTTGCTGGTTCGTGCTTCCTCTTTATACTATGCTTGCCTACATACGTAGTCTCACTCCTTTATTCTCTTGATGTGCTTTTTCTTTATAAGGAAGAATACACACCATGGGGAAAAGAGAAGTAAATTTGTAGCCTATGGCCGGAAAGTGCTATTGTGATCCCGAGCACCTGTAAGAAAACCACAGCAAGAGTTTTCCCTTGAAAGAAAAAAAAGACGTATATACAATGCAGGGGTCACCTCCGTCAGCTACAACTTATGGATCCGTCCACCTAAGTTCTCTCAAAAGAAAAAAAAGTTTTGAACTACTATCTGAACATTACCAGATACATGCGTACACCTGTTTCGGTGGTGTTAATGAAAGTACCATTAATATTCTGGACCATTCAGCAAGCAGAATCCTCATATTCTATTTTCCAGACAGATTCAGAGCACGCATCACACAAGCAAGATTCAGAGCACGCATCACACAAGCAAAATTCAGAGCAGCTAAATGAATCATCGATCACACACACGCATGGGAAAACAGTTTCATATTACACTGCAGAACGGACTAGGTTTATTCAGTAAACTGCATTCAATCAAGTTTGCAATAATATAGTCTGGGCTACCAATCTAAACATCCACTGGCTCACAGTTCACATACCTGCTAGAAAAATTCAATACTCCAACATGACTGAAAATGTCCTCTTTCACCATGAGCTACAGATTACATCAACCATGTATATCAATCAGTTGTTATTCAGTCGTAGCTCTACTGCTTTGTTGCAGTTGTTTCAGCGGCGATCTTCTTTATGACAACCTCCGTTGCAAGATTCTGGTCTACACAAATCATTTGAAACAAAAGAAAACAGTTTCAGCACATTCCCAAGCATCCATACAAATTAGATAAAGTGTTTTAGTACAGAAACATGCGAACGTGTTAGAATTGTTTTTGGTGTACCGACCATCATCCTAATGAACTTGGCAAGAACCCACTCAAAGCTTTCAGCCTTCTTATCATGGACCAATACCCCTGCCAAGATTATGCTAGGAAAATGATTGTTCACCCCAACAAACATCCAAAAGGGCATGTCACATAGATTTGTCCGGTAGATAACGTCACAACATCACCAAAAAAGGTGTATTGCAATCTACTGCTCCCATTCGCCCACATCAGCAGGCAGACAGTGTATTGTTTGCCCGTAAGAGGGAGACAATGAATGGTTTTGCTGCTCACGATGCTCTGCTATGTAACACCCACTACCTTTTGAACGCAACAGCCTTATCAGAGCAGGGCACTCACATCAGCAAGATCGTGTTCTCGACAATAGGTTTCTCTGGAACACATTTAGTAAGCACAACTCAGATCACGCACAACTTATTCAAGAATCATGTAAGCATAAAGGAATTGATGTTTACGTACCGCGCAACCGCACACTATTTCTTGAATGCATTTTGTCCTCTCCACATTTAGCCGGCTTTTTCCGTATCTAATGCCGAATCCTTTCTCCCAGGAATAAAGGTTGTAAAAATCGTAGGTTTCACCTAAAGCATCAAAGCTTGTCCCCAGCTTGGGCACAATGACATAGCCTCCATTTATTTTCTACAAGACCATGAATCGCCTTCTCTAGAGAAGTAGTCCGATATGGACATGGCATCCTGCCTTGTGCAGCCGCGCCAATCCTCACTCTGCATGCAAAAACATGACACCACTTTCAGTTTCCTTGCTCCATTTTCGTAGTCTACTCCTAACCAACTGAAACGACCACTGAGCAATTTTTTCAATGAAAGTGCACAACCTTTTCTTTTCATATATGTCTGCTCCCAAGTGTCTCTTCAATTATTAATCTGGTTTACGTGGGTACTGAACTTCAGAATTTTTTAACTGACAAACACCAATATTGCAACAATTTTTAAATTGAAGAACTACTACTTTTTTTATGATTCTACTACTAGTTCATATTTCTGAACTAACCAACCACTTTTCACTTTTCCGAGCTATTCTAAATATGACAAACTCTAATCAGGTTTATGATTCACGGCTGGGGGACTCAACTTTACAACTTTCCACCGACCAACACTAATATTGCTATAAGTTTTAAGCTGATGAGCTACTACTTTTTTCTGATGATTCTACTAATTTCTATTTCTGAAGTAACCAACCACATTTCACTTTTCCTACTATTCTAAATATGACGAATTACATACCGTCGAGTCCATCGATCTGCTCAATTGACTCCTCTGAAGGTTGAGGGGAAGCTTCAGTTTGAGCATCTGCCGGCCCATGCAGCACACAGATCTGCCACACAGCGCTGCCCCCTGCCATAGGCAGCAGCTCCTCCGCCACCGGCGCGGCGGTGCCATCGCTGGGTACTGGACTACTGGAGAGGCTCCATCGGATTTCGTTGTCATTAGCCTCCTCCGGGATTGTTCTTCTGTTCATCCAAGAAAAAGAGGTCAAATCACAAGATTAGATCTTTTGGATTCGCTCCCAAACACAGAATGGCAACACAGATAAGTGAACGAGATTTCTACCTCTTAATCGGCTGCATCAAAAATTAAATCTTCAGTTGCTAGCCTTCTCTCCTGCGTATGCAAGCAATGGAAGGAACCAGACACTTGAGGTAGGTGACAACAGCACGAACTGACCAATCTCGCATTTACTAGGCCGCTGGCGAACTAACGAGAAACAATGTTTTATTGGCCCACGGATCAGGATGTACTGACGTCCCGAGCCACGGCTCCCCTCCAAACCGTCGACGGCGTCCCTCGCCCGTAACTTACCTCGCCCATCGTACAGGGTTCACGGCTCGCACAGGAATTCAATGCACCACATCCCGATGCTACACGCAACAGCTGAGATAACGAGCGCCTGTGTGCTCGGGTTCACAAACTCCGCGTCCCCTATGGCCACTTTATATATACTTCCATGTTTCTGATTCATCAGGAGGTCATGTACTGATGGATTGCAAAAAGAAAAAAGAAAAATAATGTCAATTGTTTCTATATCACTTTAATAGGCACGGTTCATCTGTAGTGTCCTTCAATTATTAGACCACATTCAATATTATTTTATGGATGCCTGCAACTTCCAATTAAATATATCACCATATATCTATCTGATTTGTATTTGTAGTCTACAAACAAGACATCCTAATTATTTGTTCGAACATACTACAGTCTTGTTTTCTCTGCTGTGTCTTCTCCTTTGCTTAATAGTGTCACTGCCTTTGATTTATCTGCTCAGATGTGTTAGTTAAGAGTTTGATCTAGATATATACTAGCTATTTTATTAGGAGTTGATGGCAAATATGAACTAATGGTTGATCCGCCCTGCTGTCCTCGCTGCACTGCATGCAAAATCATTGGGTCGGTACTGGGAGTACCTCATTTATGATGGATCTTATGCTTCAAGCTTCTTTTTATTGTCTAATATGTTTTACTGTACTAATTTGGTAAACATACTGCTTCAGTATCTTCCAGTAGGTGCCTCAGAATTATGCAGTTTATCATACCATACTGCTACTCAAATGAAAATGTCTATCTTTGTGTTCTACACTGAAGGTATCATATGAAGTTTAATTATTTTAAGCGTTCATCACCAAAACTACTTTGTTTGTAGTGAAAGGCTTCATAAAATTTCATAGACGTTGCACATCATGAGACTAACATATAGTAGAGGAAAAGATGCAACCACGACATGTCTTGGCCTCTCAACCTTTTCTGTTATATGTCACGTTTCTATTAATTATTTTGCTTGACATGATTCTGCCAATGGTAACTTTGATTTTCTCTAACAGGAAGGAACATAAGTATTTTTAATGAGCCTAAAAAATCATAACAGAAACATAGCTCTTGCTACAGTTGTAAGTTGTGATCCTAAATTTGAACTTGATGGTGCTGAAATTACTAATGAATTCTGGGTAGTGCATGTCGATATGACACTTGTGAAAACTGAAGATTAGGTACAGATCCCAAAAACTGCAACTCTTGGTAATGCAGATTTGTTTTTGCATGTCAACCTTTGTAAGTGACTAATATCCTGCCTCTATCAGTACTTGGATCATGTCAATGCATTGTGTGTTAACAGTTCATTCTGTTTTTTTTGTTTGTAGATTCAAAAGATAAATGGATAATTCTATGGGTGTGTGTGGCAAGTATAGTACAATGATGATGATGATGATGTTCCTGTTCATGATGATGAAGACGAATGGTTTCCATTTTAATTAAGTTGTAGGGATGATGTTCCTGTTGGACGATGTTTGTCGATTGTGTTTTAGTTAAGTTGTAGGGATGTTGTGGATGCTTTCAATTTAAATTTTGTTGTCAAGAAAATATTTAGATTATATATCCATTTGGATGATTTTCCTTGTGTAATATCCACTATTGTAATCCAACAATTTTATCTAATATATGATTCTTCCTCCCGTGAGTATATTCTCTTATTTTTCTTTTCTGGAAATTCATAGTTATCACCATTATGTGAAGCACTTATTTAATTGCTGGCAATATGTATAAAAATTAATGTTATTCACATTATATGGATTTTGTTTCCTATACAATAATCACCAATGCATAGAAGTGTTGCACAAGTCTGTTTTATGCGTTGTATTCTTGCAACGGTTCTTTTTACCAACGATAATATAAGCGCTGCATTATGCGCTAGCAACGCCGGATAAGGCAACGCATCCTAAACCGTTGGTAAAGACACTAACAACGCATATATGGACTTCTAGATACGGAAAAATGCGTTGCTATAGGGGGGTTCTTGTTGTAGTGAATCTTGTTGACATCCCATTGCCAACCAAGAATTTGACCATACGAAAGAACATGTCTTTCATTCTCATAAGCCCTTTCCAGAATGGCGAGTCAGTTGGTCACATAGTAACCTGGGCGAGCATTTTCGTCTGTAAATACTTATTACGCAAAATCTGTGCCCACATGCCCTCCAGTTCCGTCTCTAACCTGTAAATTAAGCTATTTGCTCATAAGAAATTTATTCTTGATTTCTAAGTTCTCAATACCGAGACCCCCCTGATCTTTTGGTCGGCAAAGGATATCCCATCGTGCGAGACGGTATTTCCTCTTGGTCTCATCTGACTGCCAGAAGAACTGAGATCTCAAGAAATCAAGTCGCTTCCGTACCCCTTTCGGAATTTCAAAGAACGATAGTAGGAACATCGGCATACTAGTCATAAGCTTGCCCTTCCAGCAGCTAAGCTTTTTTTCAATTCGATCTTCGATACACTTCCATTCTTTATTGGATAACTTATGGTGTTGAATCGGTATACCTAAATAACTAAATGGTAAAGAACCTAATTCACACCCGAACAATTGTCTATAAGTATCTTGCTCATCTTTGGCCTTCCCAAAGAAGAACGACTCACTCTTGTGAAAGTTTATCTTTAAACTAGAAAATTGTTCGAAGAGACATAATATAAGTTTCATATTATGTGCCTTAGCAATGTCATGTTCCATGAATAAGATAGTGTCATCAGCATACTGTAAGAGGGATACTCCTCCATCAACCAGATGAGGAACTAACCCCTCCACTTGACCATGCTGCTTGGCCCTGCCAATAAGGATGGCCAACATATTGGCCACTATATTAAACAAGAGAGGAGACATGGAATCCCCTTGTCTCAAACCCTTGTGTGTCTGAAAGTTATGGCCAATATCATCATTAACCTTGATTCCGACACTACCCTTCTGGACTTGAGAACCCACTTGGTTCCGCCAGGCCTCACTAAATCCTTTCATACGCATTGCCTGCTGAAAGAAAGGCCACTTAACTTTATCATATGCCTTCTCAAAATCCACTTTTGAATTTTAGGTAACGTTTCTTGCAGAACGACCACCCCTTCCAGCATGTGTCGCCCTGGCATGAACGTTGTCTGACTCAGTTGTACCACTGAATGAGCAATCTGTGTCAATCTATTGGTACCCACCTTTGTGAAAATTTTGAAACTGACGTTAAGAAGACACATGGGTCTGAATTGTTCGATCCAGACTGCCTCTTCTTTCTTTGGCAACAACGTAATCATGCCAAAGTTAAGATGAAATAGCTCCAAATGACCGTTAAAGAAATCATGAAACATAGGCATAAGATCATTCTTAATAATATGCCAACATTTCTTATAGAATTCAGCTGAAAACCCATCTGGTCCCGGTGCTTTATTCGGTTTCATTTGTGAGATTGCATCGAGAACCTCCTTCTTAGTAAACGGTGTAGATGGAATATCACTCTCCTTTGCCTAGAGCTGAGGTATATCTCCAATAACAGATTCATCTAGGGCCACCGTGGTTGCTTCCGGATGCCCAAACAGTGGTTTATAGTAATTAGAGATATAAGCTTTCAGATTCTCATGCCCCACAATTGTCCCCTCATCCTGTTCAAGCCGAATAATTTTCTTCTTCCTATGTTTTCCATTCGCAATCATATGGAAAAATTGTGTATTGTCATCCCCTTGGACAACCTTAAGCACTTTAGCGCGCAATGCCCACTTGAGCTCCTCTTCTCTAAGAAGAGCTCGTAAGCCTTGCTCAGCTTCGGGCTTGGAGCTTTGCTCATTCACTATAAGAAGGTTACTCTCAGCTTTTAAATCTAGCGTTTCAATCAATTGAGTGAGTCGCTCTTTTTCTTGTTTGTAAATCCCACTCTCGTTTCTGGCCCAACCTCGCAAAAATTGTCTCAGGTGTCTGATTTTATTTTGCCATTTCTCAATACTAGTTCTTGCATTAACAGGTTTTGCCCATTCGCGTGCAATGATCTCCAAAAAGTTGTCTTTCTCGAACCAACCTAGTTCAAAGGAGAAAGCATTATTTTTCGCAACGTGAGTAGCCTCTCCCGAGTCTACAAGAAGTGGTGTGTGGTCTGAGATTGCTCTCTGCATTACATGAACCCACCAATGGGTACTTTTGTTCCCATTCCACACTAGCAAGTACCCTATCCAACTTCTCATAAGTCGGAGTGGGCATCGAATTGGCCCATGTAAATTGTCTACCGGTGGGCTCAATTTCTCTCAAATTAAGACTCTCGGTAATCATGTTAAACATCATAGACCAACGTCCATCAAAATTATCATTGTTCTTTTCATCTCTCCTCCGAATTATATTAAAATCCCCACGGACTAGGATTGATAAAGTTTCATCTCCACATATCCGCTCCGAGTCGGCTAAAAAAAATCAGGTTTGAGTTCCGGTTGTGCTGCCCCATACACAGCCACGAGAGACCATCGAAAACCATCCAATTTTGATCTCACCCGAAACTTGACAGTAAAATCTTCCCGAACCAGTCTGCATGCAGAAAAAGATACTAATAGAGCAAAGTTATTCGTTCTTATAAATAGCAGTAGAACAATGGCACAACCAGAGCTCAATAAAGACTTCCGCTAATCGAGACACATCCATTTGGTGATGGATAGCTAGCGGTTGCTCTAGACAGGAAATAAAATAAGGAGTTAGCTAGCGGTACGGATAGGAGCTGAGGAAAGAAGATAAGAAATCATGATAAAACCATTTGGTGGAGTAGGAGACATCAGGTAAAGGAGGAGTATTCATCCATGAGAACCGCCGCGTACTCTTGACGAACTGCCCAAACACTCGAACTTCAATTTTTTAGAGGAAAAAGGCCCTTGTGCGTGCCCCAAGTCCCTGTTGGCCGACCCATGGTTTAGGAGGCGGAACAGTTCAACCACGACCACCTCCTCAGTATCAGGTAGGACAAGCCGCCGCTGCGGAACCCTCGCTGGATCGGAAGTGCCCACAAGAACAAACTCCCCGTTCTCATTAAATTTCGTAGCCAGCTACGAAGGCATCGCATCTGAGCTGGTCTATAGTTCGCCTGTCGAGCACGCCTACAGCGCAGGGCGCATGAGCCAACCCAGCAACATAGTTGTCTGTGCATTGTTGATCATTGTGTGCGCATGTCTTTTATTTTCTCTCGTGTAGTACCCGAGTTGCTGTCTTTTTTTCTCTATATATTACTTTCAGCGAAAATTAGACAATATATTTTAAACATACATGATTACTAATTTAGAATATCTGAACATTTGTAAGAATTATATTACTAGTTTTAAAAATACATCATTGTGAATTAAAATGTTCAATGGAATATAAAAGAATGTTTGTGTGGTTTCAAAAAAAATTGTACAATTAAACAATTTGTGACATTTACAAAATCTTCACACATTTAGAAGTACGTTCATTATAATTTTAAAAAAGTTGATGAAATATAAATTTTTGTTTGTGTAATTTTTAAAAAATGTTCACGTCATTCATTTGTTCACAACATTCAAAACCTTTTCACATGTTTAGTTATTTATTAAGAAGATTTAAAAAAAATCATGGTATCTTAAAATTTGTGTGACATAACATATAAATAAAATATGTGTGGCATTTGAAAAAAGTCATAATTTTAAATAAGATGCACATGTCTTACAAAATTTTCATGGAAATGTAAAAAGTTGTTCAGGCAATTTTTAGATAACGTAAATTAAAACAGAAGGATTAAAACATTGGATAATTCAAAAAGTTAAATTGAGAATAAAATTTGAAATAGTAAACAAATAACCAAAAAGAATGGAAATGAAGAATCCATAAAACGGCAAAGTAAACAACGAAAAACCCGAGATGGAAACCTTTGATGGGCAGGCCCACTCGGGCGAGCGTGGTTATAGGTGAGAGCATGTCCCCTAATAAAGGAGATCATACCTCCTGTCCCGTGCTTAACCCTATTTACAGTGAGCTATCGCGCACCTTCTACATCGCTGAGTAAAAAAGAAGACACAACCAAAGCCACATAAAGACTGTTAAATTATGATATAAATTCTAGTACCGTATTGGACTAGATGTAGTACATACGGTGTGGGCCTTTGCGTTGGTACCGACGCGTACGAGTACAAGGACTCCTATGTGTTGCCCCTCATATATACCCCATGTAGTCGCACCTAAGACGGTCTGTCGTCTTGTGCTTGTAATACTCCTCCTCATAGTGATTGCGCCTTCGTGCGTCCGTGGTTTTCTCCCGCAAGGGTTTCCACGTAAAAATTCGTGTCTCTCGTGTCTCGTTTTATCTCGTTATTATCTAACAAGTGGTATCAGAGCCAAGTTTACAGATACGAGATTAGGGACAGAGATTTAGGGTTGCATGCGCCGCCGCATGCAAGCAGGCGATCCGTCCGGATCGATTCCGCTGTGCTGTCCTACGAAGAAGCCGAGACCGACAGGATATTGATTTTCCCTACTGCGGCGCCCTACAAAGCGGTCGCATAGTCGCCGAGACCGATCAAATCATCTGCTGTCCGGTCGTGTTCGAGATTGATTTTCCGCTGCAGCTCCATCAATCCAAGGCATTCCGCAAGCGTGGCAGCTCTTCTACGCGTGAAAGAAAATCGAGGCTTCAAGTCCCCAGGAGGCCAGTACTACTCACATGGCTACGTTTGCTGCTGGACTTTGCTTCAACCCGGTCACTAGTACTACTAGTAGATTGCCCGTGCGTTGCTACGGGCCTTTTATTTGTTTTAGTGATGGCACATATATACTTAAAACTTGGGTGAATTTATGGCCCAATCCAACGACATTGCCTTGGGACCCTTGTCGATGAGTTCCTTTTTAACACTAACATAATCCATATCCATCTTTCTCATAATATGCAAAAGTAAACATGTATAAAAATACACCTTTTGTATTATCATATGCAACATTTCTACAAAGAAGAACTATTATTAGTATGATCGCTTCTAATTCTGTAAAATCGAGTTTAGTCTAGTCCATCAACTTTGTCAATCAACATTTTCGAAAGCATGACACGAAGCCATTGGTTTTTATCTCTGATCTACACAGGTGAACATATAAACATATATTAAAATAATAGATAAATAAAAATAAGCTCATATACAATATATATTCATTGGTTAGCTCCTAGATGCAAGCAGGACCGTGGCATCGTGTTTCTTAATAGTGAGTGACATCCCAATTTTAATATTTTATAGGCTCACCTATAAATCACTTGTTGCTAACCTGTTGTTCATCGCAACGCCGCACCTTCTCCGAGCATATACCGAGCTTATGTGTACATTTTTATCTAGTGGATATAAATATTTCAATGGTTCTACATGTCTCATGTCCTTGCAGATATATCCACCTCACTACTACTACCACAGCGGGTCCGTTGCTGCAGTATGAATTGACAAATATTAACATTGACAAAAAATCATTTTATGCTATAACATATGCAAGAAGTGATAATTTCCATGTCTTTACCCTTGATTTGATGGCCTCCAAACTATTCTTTTAAAACAAGACGAATACTCATGCATTCGAACGGAACAATAAACATAAAGCATTGATAACAAAATTGTAATTCATAACATGTCTGATCCATAACATACATATAGCAGCTGCAGCCAACTCTTGTTGATAATATCTAATACATGAACCCATCAGACATTGAGTAAGCGTACTGAATTAGCCCACTTCGAAAGACAAGCTGGCATTAAAAGCATGGTGATTGTAAAACCACCTTGAAGTATTAAAAGCATGTTGTTTCGCCGACGCTGTCGGGTCTTCCAATCTCATCCCCATGCACGACCTGGCGGATTCCACTCCATTTAAAGTCTCGAGAATAAATTAGATAATCAAATAAAATCACATGATGAGCACATTAGAACACTCTGAAGCGTTTGTTGTATCTCTCCCTTCTTCGAAGGGCAGCATCAACAGTTAGTAAAGAAGTACCGAGCCTTGCTCTCTCTCCCATCTCCAATCTGAGCAAAATTCGAAAAGAAATGAAAGCTAGATGCCAAGAGATGTGTGACAGCATAAACGTGTTTCCAGGTGATGCTGATACAAAGTGTGTATGAATCCAAATGGCGTAAGAGATGTGTGAGTACAGGAGCATTTATCTAACTGGCCATTTAGGTGAAGTTTGTCGCCATTGCTTGTTGCTATTATCTAAGCACGACCTAAATCGTCCGGAGCATCGTTCTTTCTGAATTAAATCCCGGGAAGATTTTAATAAAGAGCGAACAGGAACAACATGATTTTTTACCATTAAAAACTAAAAAATCAATAATAGATTGTATATGTTGTAAGCATATGTGTAGAGACCCATCAAAGACAGAAACAAGATCCTTCAGGAAGAAGTAATTGTTGCACTTGAGCACCCAAAGTAAAGCTCTCAATATCTTATAGAACAACTGCTCTCATGTACAGCTACAGTTTCATTACCTAGCTATCTCGACAATAAATTCCCAAATCAATTTCCCAGCTATGTTCCTTTCACCTTTCATCAATGATGAATCGTCTATAGCACATGTAAGAACTACTTAAGGAATTTGTTCACTTCTATAAATTACAGAATTAACATTTTATGAAAGATGCACTGAGGTACAGATTTATAGGTAAGCACTGAGTAGGTAACTAACATGAATTGGATCTTGTAGGCCCCTACATATATCAGTCTCAAATCTTAACGGCAATCCAACTCTTAGACAAAAATAAAAACAATGTTAAATTAAGTGCCTTAAAAAACCACATGAATGAAATTCTGTATCGACCTGAACAACTGTCAAGGCACACACCAAAAACGCATATTACAGGATAGGAATTTTGTTGCTTCCCTCCAACCCAATTGCAATCAAATTCTGACAAAAGAATGAATTACCGCAATGATCAATCACCTGAAGGACTTGAAATCTGCACTTGTTGTTCACCACTGGTGGCTTTCAGTTTCCTATCCCTGGTGACCAATACAAAAGAAACACAGTTATTTACACTGCAAAATTTAATATTTTGTATATTGATAAATCATGAGAACTTAGTCAGAAATCTTTGCATGAGCTTACAAGAGTGTGAAGGTGGACTGTACAGGAAATAATGAAGTGGCAGTGCGGACGAAACATCAATCCAACCAAATGCTATACCTGGTGGTTATCCTTGATCTTCTCTTCCAATATATAATTCTAACAGACTAAAAGATAATCATGCTAATCAGAAACGAAAGAGGATGAGAAGACCATGGATCAAACAGAAGACATACCAGGAGGTTGCCACAAGATTGAGGTACTCGGAATAGTGTCATTGCGGACAGGGCAAGCACCTTGATAGAGGACGTGTAAGAAACCCGACCCCCTGTCCGGAAGTGGTCACGTTGGTCCTTGGTGGTGGTGGCCGTCCCAAAAGACGATGGATCTACTCGATGCCCGTGGTTCTCGCACTGGTTCGCACGGGTAAGCACATGCTACAGCGGCTGCGAGGCATGGGCGATTGGCACGTGAAGGCGAGGAGATGCCGATGGATTGTGGGGGCGCCAGTGTCAGCTGTGAGGAAGCATGCCGGGGCACGTAAAGAGAAGTTAATCACACCGGTGAGGAGGCCAGTCGGTTATGTTTGTTGGGGTGTGTATCCCCGTGATCCAGCCAAGGAGCCGTTGCGCTTGACAAGGGAAGGCCCCACCGACGCCATGGAAGAGGTCTCCGTGGCCGCCGCCACTGTGATGAGCAGCCGACAGTCTTGCCCTACGGGGCCCGTCGTAGAAGATGTCGACGGCAACGGGGACCTGGCCGGCATCACCTCCATCATCCTGGACGGTGCCCTGATTGTGGAGCACCTTCATGTTGGGCATCCTCATGGCCCCTTGAACCCGCATCAGCTTCTCCTTGCATCCCCGTCGCTAGACCGTAGCAAACTCGTCGAATGAAAGGAACTTAGCAATCATAGTAACAATGATGGGTACGATTAAATCGGCTCAAAATAACACACATGAAGAGATATGGAAAGATGGAAGACAATTAAGGTACATAGTGGTATACCGGTATGCATTATTTAGTAAAATGAAGTAATATTGTTGCTATATCATCAAGCAAACATCACAACAGAAGCAAGTGTTGCTACATAATGCATCAGTACAGAGTACAGACGTTGCTATCGAAGAAAGTTATCCATAATCTTCATTCACGTTCTTTAGCTTTCCGAGGGCGAAAACTGCAAACAATATTCAAATTAGTAATGCGTGTTGTGATATTGATATGAGAGCAAGACCATGCTAAGCATGTTTATGAGCAAATGATAGAAGTAGTAGTGGACAATCATTCTGTGCTGGATAGCACTATCAAACTTCAAGATATAAATAAAGTAATCAATATCCGTACGAAACAAGCATGCTGATTAGTGTTAGTTAATCATTGCAAAACAAGACTTGGGACCAGATATTAGCAGTATTATCATGGAACATGGTAAGACCAGCCAGTTCTTCAAGCTTAGCAGATTTATTCCAAAGATTAACCAGTAGACCGGAACCAAACATATTTTCTACTCTATCCTTCCCATTATCTAAGGTGTATTAGCTTTCACAGGAAATCTCAATATTTAAGGCGCGTTAGCTCTGCCCCGTGCTATTTTCTCTCCTATACAGTTAGCCTAGGATTTTCTCTCATACGGTTAGCATTACCAATTTAATCAACTGCTTGGGGCATGTAGCGCAGTGGGTAATTTTCACTTGAAAACTAAAAACTGGATCGGTCAACTGGTGGTTAGAGTAGATCTTGTAACGGTACGACTCACGAACCACCACCATGCACTAATTTTCGTGCTAGGAGCTTAGACGCCTAATATAATGGGAAGGAGGGAGTACTTATTATATTTTGATGCCTCTATATAACAAGATAAAGAACAAACTGCAGTAAGTAGAACAACCTTAACAGGTGCACCCTGTGGAGGTTCTTGCGGGAAACATCAACGTCATCCCAGCCAAAAATGGCGTCTCCATTAAGCGACGCCCGCAGCCTCTGCCCTGAGGTGGTCGCCACCCCTGCTGATTAACTTGACGGTTCTGTAGGTCCATCCAGCCCTAGCAATACAACACAGGGTAATATGTAAATTAGTGAGAACACAAATTAGTTACTTAATCAAACTGCGAGTAAACAACATAGCACATACATTAATCTTCCCTTACACCTAATTGGATATGAGGAGTTGGGTTAATCTCGCCTTACGCCCAGTGAGATATGAGGATTTGGGTTAAATCGATGGGCATGGAGATCGAGAGAAAGAGAGAGGGGAAAACTGGCAGTAAGTACCTGGGCAGTCAAGTTGCTGGATGGCGGCTGCTGCCTTGCCATCCGGATCATAGAGATGTGCGAGGGTCGAACGAGCCGAGCCATGGCCGCTCCGCTCACCGGTAGAACGCCGGCCTCGGCCAGCAGCGGCGATCTGCCATGTGGGCAAGGTCGACGGAGCGAGCATGGGAGGCCCCTAGCGACGGATCTGGAGGGATGGGAGGAAGGAGCGGGGCGAGGGGAGGTCGTTGATCTGCTACCCGCCGCCGGTACTCGCTGGAATTGGCCGTCGTGAGTGGTGGCGGTGGCGGCGGCGGCAGCGAGCCGCGGGGGGAGAGAGATGTCCTGAGAGAGGAGACAAGAGGAGACTTGCGTCGTGAGGGCGTCTTGCGGCGCCAATGCCAGATCGGATCATGGCTGCGGGCGAGGGAGGCGACGGTGACCTCTTGAGTAGGAGGATGAGGGCGAGGGCATGAGGAGGAGGCCATC
This sequence comes from Triticum aestivum, assembly GCF_018294505.1. Lineage (NCBI taxonomy): Eukaryota > Viridiplantae > Streptophyta > Magnoliopsida > Poales > Poaceae > Triticum > Triticum aestivum. The sequence continues at coordinate 7,722,322 of NC_057811.1, read as the reverse complement.
GCTGGGAGACACCGCGTCAAAGCCAGATCGAGAACTGGGGTGCGGCGGCTGCGGCGGCGTTTGGAGATGGGGAGACGACCTAGGGATAGCTAGGGATCAAGGGAGGGAGCAGGTACGTGGATCGGGAGGAGCGGGCTGGTTTTTTTAGTGCGTACGGGGGGTGAGGAGGGGAGGGGACGGAAAAAAACAGCGAAAATAAACCACGAAGACTATTCACCAAGTCGTCCATGAGTGGAGACTAGTACTTGCCACGTGAAGACAAGGCTCATCTACAGTTCAGACTGTTTTATTATTCTCTGTTCAATTGCTACGTCCACTAACTATACAACCAGGTGCTATTTATCTTATTCCGTTTGATCCTCATATTAAATTCTCTCAAGAATTTTTCTACGGCTTGTACTACTTTGTGTACACAGATTTATCTACTCATGGCTTCCATGAAGTATGATCTTCCGCCACTGGACTGTGACACAAGGTTTACCCTATGGCAAGTCAAGATGCGGGCATTGTTGGCACAAACCGACTATGATGAAGCACTGGATAGTTTTGGGAAGAACCGAATTGAGGACTGGACTGATGAGGAGAAAAGAACTGATCATAAGGCTTTGTCAAAAATTCAACTCCATTTGCATAATAATATTTTGTAGGAAGTTTTGAGCGAGAAAACTGCCGCCGCTCTATGGTTAAAGCTGGAAGGGATTTGCATGACAAAAGATCTCACCAGTAAGATGCATCTGAAGCAAAAATTATTCCTGCACAGGTTACCCGAGGGAGGTAATGTTTTGAATCATATTTCAGAATTTAAAGAGATCATATCTGATCTAGCTACAATGGAGGTTAAGTATGAAGAGGAAGATACTGCTTTAATGTTACTTTGTTCATTGCCAAGTTCTTATACCAATTTTAGAGACACCATATTATACAGTCATGATACTCTCACGCTTAATGAAGTGTATGAAGCTTTGAACTCTAAGGAGAAGATGAAACTAATGGTGCCTCATGATGGTTCAAGTTCATCCCAAGCAGAGGGATTATCTGTTCGTGGCAGGACAGAGGAGAAGAACTCCAATAATGGAAACAGAGGCAAAAATAAGAACGGCTATAGGGGCCAATCGCAATCCAGAGACAAGAAATATTGCAGATATTGCAAGAGAGACGGGCATGACATCTCATTGTGTTTCAAGTTGTAGAACAAGGAAAAGAGGAAAGGTAACAAACAAGGTGACTTCCCTAACATTTTATTTCAGTTTCACTCCTATGGTTCTATTCTGCTTTCTGAAAGTCACCTCGACTGCCCGCATAGAGATAATATTTTATTCCTTCCTGCATCGAACCAGTCATCCCGAGTTAGCCAACATTTACTTTCGGTTCCGTAGTGCTTAGATGTCTCAACTTCTGTCCGCTTCTCTTTTATGCTGGTCTTCTTCCTTTCTACTCTGATCCTATAGATCTACTACTTTCGTGCGCCTCCTACTCGACGTTCCTCCTACGGGTTGCTCGAAATCCACATGCTCAACCGAAGACAGAACTACAGATTCTGCCGGTGGTTCAGTGAGCTCTGCCTCGCACGAGCGCCGTGGGTCATGTAGTCGTCTTGTAGGTCAGATCTGGAGCACAGAACCCGACCGGATGTGGGTACATGTAGCCGACGAGAAACATGATGGGCCACAGTAGCACCGTACAATTCAGAACCAATGCACCAAGTAAGATTAGCACCCTGTATTTCATCGATGATGAAATAATAGTGTCCATAGTTAGAGGGGCTTCAGACGTCAGTATAGTGCGTCTTAATTCCTGATTGCCTCTCAAACCTAGCTAGTTACTCTGACAAGCCTGGAGAGATCAAAAAGATTATTCCCAGTACTAGCTATTCCTTTATTTCATTTTGGTAACATGCACACCATGGAGGATGCATCACCCAAATGAAAAGGAATAACACACCTAGAAATTTCTATCTGCTAGCTTACCAAAACTACTCCAACGTCTGCAATTTATAGAGCTGCACTACAGCTTGTGTTTCATTGATGGAAGCCCAGTCTCCGAGAAGTTATGTAGACTTGGTAGTTGGCCTTTAGTGTTCTATACTTGTAAACTAGCACAACCATCCCAACCATGTGTATCGGGCGGATGATAACACATAGGTCGATGGTCTTCCAAATAGGCAGTGTAGCAAGATAAGTCGGGTTGGCACTTTTTTTTTTTTGAGGAAATCGGGTTGGCACTTAAAATGGTGCGTACATGTTGTGGTCACAATGAACATAAAAGCTAAAAAGATAATTAGGCCTACCCCCTCCCCTCCCCTCTCGTTGGGGTTCCAACTCCTCTGATGGCACCTGGCTCCGCCATGGAGAAACCGATTCCCTGCCCTGTCTGTCAGCTGCTGATAGCCGGCATCTTCGGACCCACGGCTCTGGTTGCTAGGGGAGGCGAGTCTAGGCTTTTTCCCACCAGCGGAACACATCTCTTTACGGGGAAGATATAAAATGCAGGGCTCGACCTCGGCATCTCCGTCCAATCCATCCCCTCCCGATCTCCGTCCAACATGTCCAGCATTGTAGCCACACGGACAGATCCGTCGACGCGTGGGATACATTCCTCCGCGACGCGAACGGCGACAACGACAACTAGCCCTCCGCATCACATTGCAGCGATCGTGAGTGAACATGAGCGGCAGCTCCAGATTTGCTCCGTCCCCACTCACCCGCCAACGCAGCACTGGCGTTGGAGCTGGCCCTTCCCACCCCACGAGCAACTCCACGTGGGCAGCTCGCTCCGTGCCGCCCGTTCGTCGATGTCTTCCCCCTCCGGCCACTGCTCCTCAAGGGCAGTGGTGGGTTTTAGTGCCCACTCCGTCGGCGTTGCGGAAGCGCACACCCGAATAGGAGACATGTGGCGCCCACCGCGAGAGGCAGCGGGCAAGGGAGACTAAGGGCTCATCGGATGCAGCCGCATAGTCCTCCAGCCACCCTGCAGATTGTCGGCGGTGCCTGACAAGGAGGAGCAGCTGTTAGCATGGGTCTACCGCCACTCACTTACGACGGTGGAGACGAATGCCTGCTGGCTCAAGAGAAAAAAAGCGAAGGCACACCAGCTGGGCTTGGAGCAGTCTGTGCGTGAGGCGCGAAGGCGATGAGAGTGGCCAAGCTCACGCAGAAGCAGGACCGGCACGTCTGACCGATGAATGGCTACGTTGTCTCCTTCTCTTCCTCCGACCCCACAGATGGCTCCGATGATGGCTCTCACGACTCCTACGATCCAACTCCTGCAGGGACGCCTAAACATATGCTGGTGACTGGAAGGGACTTGGAGAGGAAGTGGTGAAGCATTTTCGCCCTCCGTTTTCGAGAAACTGGCTGGAGCTCGGCCTTTGCATTAAGAAGATGAGAATTGGCCGGTTTATAGGGAAACTGGACAGAAATCGATATGACAAAACACACACCATCCCCTGTTTACAACAAAACACGGAAATTAAGTCGACTTCCATGTTGCCCAAACAACAAGAGTTACCACCCCACCACACGATCTGGAGCCGCCACTTCGGCTTACAAAGCTCAAGAACTCAGACACGCCGACCCGAAATCCATACTCTACACGAGTCGATGACTCTACTACCCACGCAACTTAACCAGACACTCCATATCACAGTGATGCTCTCTAGAGCCGCTAGTCTGACTTCCCTGCAGGCCCTAAGGCCACGCCCACCAAAGCCCCAAGGATCCTCACATGCCTGGCCGACGATAAACCCACAAAGCCATCGAAGCCGCAACAATTTGAAGAAGGACCAGACGTCCAAGGTGTCGCCCCCAAGAGGGAAGCGACTAGTACGCCGCTGACTCCCGCCCTGACAAAGGTTGAAACTTGTGTTTTCACCTCGAGAGCCCAAGACCGAAGCGACAATGGTGGTGAAGGGGCTCCATGACGACGACTCCAAGGAGGGAACGACGTCCTAGGACTCCGCGACACCGGCATTGACCTAGGTCGGGCTAAGCTTTCCCCGGAACTCACCAAATCCATCATCACTACGTCCTGCCCCAAAAAGCATCTTCGGCAACATGATAACAGTCCTCGCACAAGCCACATGACCAAGTATGCAAGGCAGCTCACCGCAACCCCGCTTACTCCTCAATGGCACCGCTGAGACCACATAGGCCATATACAGTCGGATCTGTGCCCACAATACAACAAACCGCCACCATGGAGGCCCCCTACAAGTCTTCGCCAGCCGAGGCCACCCGCTGCTGCTCACCATGCAGGGCAGAACTGCTGCTGCCCTGACGTCACGCCACCTCCCCTCCACCCCTATGGACCAGAGCAGGTGGTGCCTCTATTGGACTGCCAACTGGCAGGCTACCATCAGGCCACCTCCGAGAGGGAGGTTGCACGAAGACACCGCTGTGTCGTGGGGTTGATGCCCCAGTGTTCCATCACTAGCAAGACAGTTGATATCTTCCCAACTGATGAACTGAAATAAATGTCGCCGATGCAAAGATCCTCCCCGCCACCTTTGGAAGTGGGGTCCACCACCATCGTGGCAAAGGGCTGGCAGCAGAGCTGGAGAGATACGACAGGACCTAGGTGAGTGCAAGCGGCACGAGTGTTTCGCCCCCGGTGCTACGCTGAGAGGCGACACCGGGGGGGGGGGGGGGGGGGGGCGATGGCCGCAGCGAGAGGGAAGTGCTCTCTCCCACACCAAACTGTGGTTACCTTGTTGGGATTTGGCTGTTGTTGACCAGAAAAATCCCTTAGTTTTACATTATCGTTTTTAGTTGTTTACTTTAAAACCTGCCCAACGATGAACTGTTATTATCTTTTGGATGATGTGAAGTGGATTATGTGCATTTCAGTGTCCGTTTGCTGCGGATTTTTATGTCCGTCTCTTTCGTTGATCATATGCGTAGACTGGTTTCATGTTACATGCTAATTACGGATATAGGGTGCCGGATATGAGGTATGCAACTGTGCAAGTGAGAATACAACGTCTAACCGATCACTGTCCGCGCATCTATAGGGCGCTAGAATTGCTAATCGTGGTTGTAGCTCTAAATTGCCTCATTTTCGAGTGGATGATCAAGCATCTCCTCCGCTTAAACAACAGCCAATACTGATGATCAATCATGTCTTCCGCTTAAACATGAACCAAAAAGCATACACGAACCAAGAATCCCATAAAAAAAACTGGGATATGAAACAAGGTAAGTTACTGTGCAGCAAGCAACCTAACAGAACAATGCACCCTGGTTTGTTGATATAGTATAAGCAGTGAAATTAATGATGCTGCATTTTTGTTGCCCAATCTTTCCCACTGCGATTTCAGCAATACGATATGAAACGGGATTTTGTAATTGCATAGTGCTTGCGGTCTTGCAGATGCAGTAGTTAACCCATAAACAACAAGCACCTCAGTAAGTGGAAGTAACAAGCCAGCCGAAATTGAAACATAGGTATCAATCTCAAGCCAAAAGCGTCCATGGCATTTGAACAAATAACCAGTCACTGCTCACTGATGCCCCAAGTTTCTGTTATGTTCGACAATGCAAAAAACCTATAACACCGTGGCTGACTACATGAGGCCTAGCCTCCTTATCCATAGTGCATGCAGGCAGCACAGTCTAAGCCCAACTCGCAGTCATGTAGGTCAACAGCTCGAGACATGTCACAGGTGAGCCAGCATGCTCTCAAGTGACCACTCATCCATATGAAATGGGTATAGGAAATACAAAGGAGCTAGCTAGAGACATCGATATGAAATGGGTAAGGAAGAAAATAAAATGTGAAAGTAAAAGCATTTGGGAGTAGGAGGCATCAGGTAAATGATAGCCATTCATCTACGCTCGACGATCCCCCAAAAACCTCCAACTTCAGATTTTTGGGACAAGGTTGCATTGATCAGCACAAGGCAAGCGTCGTTGTCCCACATCCCTGTCGGCTGGCTCGGGATTTAGGAGCGTCTGTAGAACTCTCACTAGACCGGAAGCCGTAGCATCGCATACCGGCTAGGAGGGCATCGGAGACAGATTAAGCTGCTGGGAGTCCTATAACGATTGGGACCCTCGTCATCATTTGACTCGCCGGACGTGTGGACAAAGGATCGCGTTCTAATGGTCATGATGATTTTTTGCAACTTCGTCAGACTTTTTTGTGTTCCGACCGTGACCAGACAATCTTTTCTACCACAAAGATCAAGATGACACTTGATTCTGCTAGTGATAAGGCTTCGTGTTGGGAAGAAGTTTGCAGTGATAGATGGTGCTAAGCTCCTTCCTCACAGATAATTATATTGTTTTAATTTATTTTGGTGCGCTTACTTCGTATCAAACATTAAGACCGCGGGCTAACCCATTTCATGGCTGGCTCATGCAAATGCTACAGCCTCTATAGCGGGAGACAGCGGCCACTAACCCAGTTCATGGGAACAGTAACATGTGCATGTATATCCCACATCCCAACTAGTACATGTGCATATTTCTCCCAAAAAACAGGGGATTTTCGGCAAAAAACAGAGGATTTTCAGTATAAATTCAAACATAACAAGTACTCCCTCCGTTCCATAATATAAAAGCGTTTTTGAAACTAATGTACAAGAGAGGTCTGCACCAGTTCAACACATAAATATCAACAAACCATAATGTAAAGAAAAATCCCCTCAAAAAAATAATGTAAAGAAAAATTTGAGGGCAGATCTGTATAATCTACAACCTGAACCTGAACCGATATACCTGAACCTAAAAGTTTGCAATGCAATCCCAAGAGCCTGTGTGCTGCTTGTGTCGAACCAAATCGGATGACTACCTCCGGGTGATGAGCTTTGACTAGGTCTTGGAACCATGTGAGACTGAGATGTCGTCGTGGTCGCGGGGTTGTTGTCGTGCAGAGGCCCCTCGTCGCCGGCTGCATTGCCGTGGTCGTTGTCTTGCTGCCTTGCCGTGGTCGCTGCCTTGCTGCCTTGCCGCCTCTCCCATCACCGGATCCGGTTTCCGGCGAAGCAGCAGCCGGCCTACCGACCGCAGCTAGGAAGATGGGAACAGCTGCAGCAATCATTTCGGTGGGAGGGAGAGAAGCGGATGGAGAGATGTGATAGGTTTCGTGGAGGAAGTGCTATCTATCTGCGGGGATTTGGGCAGGCCTCTATTTGGGCCTTTGTTTCAGAATTTCAGCCCATCCTAGCGAAACTATAAAAACACAAAGTGAAATCGCGGCGGGCGATTGGCGGCAGTTAGTGTTTTTTCAGGCATTACGGCGCGCGGAAGCTCTAGGACGTGATTGCGCCACGATAGCTCACTTTTCGCCGGCGATCTAAAAGTTTGCTTTGTATAGAACTGAACGTTCCATGTTCGAAGATTCAAGATAAAACATAGTGAAAAAACAACTGGGATCATGGGATCTGTGGTAATTTGCTCAGTTCCATTGTAACTTCGCACTGAAATACTCCCTTCGTCCCAGAATATAATATCGTAATCAAACTAACTGCGATGGAGGGAGTATCTTGTTTCACTCAGGTTATTGGATGTTGTAACATCCGCCGTGCATTACAAGGGCCTCAACGAGGCAGCTGTTGGAATAACTACATGGAGTTCCCTTATCTAATTTTGGCCTAAATGGCACAAAATTTTCTAGATCTGAGACACACAATGCAGTCACATATGTCTCATGACATTTCTAGTTTTTCCCGCACAGGGTCTGCGATCCACTCCTCGTGTCCCTCCCTCCCCTCGCGCCGCCTCCCCTGGGGCGGCACCAGGGGCCCCCGATCCCACGCCACCAGCCCCTCCCCGCTCCTCCATCCCTAGCCGCCGCTGCCACCGGCAAGGGCCGCGGTGGCGGCAGGCCCTACACCGTAGATCCAAGGCGGGTGGTCGCCGTGGCAGATCCGGTGAGGCGGTGGCGGCGTCTCACGGGAGGCCGGCGGCGGCAGTCAGGGCGGCGCCCCTGCTGCGCGGCGGCGATGGGAATCTACATGGCCGGCGGTGTGGCTGACATGGGCACATGGGTGGCTCCGTTGGCTGTGCATCTGGCGTCCTGTCCAGATCCGGTGGCACGAGGAGGACCGGTGAGGGGCGGCTGGAGGCTCCCTGCAGGCGTGCCGACGGCGGCCCTCGCCTCCGCGGCGAGGCTCCATTCGGTTCCAGCTAGCTCCGAGGTTGGGGGGATGCGACTTCCAGTGAAAATCGCGCCGACTTTGGTCATGGCGTACGATGGCGGCGTGTATGACGTTGTTCCCTTCTCGAGGCATCGTTGTCGCAGGTCGTGGCAGCCCCCTCATGATGCTCAGGGGAAAACCCTAGATCTAGATCTGTCGGATCAGACGATGATGCTACCTTTGATGCCGTTGTCCCTCCCGAGATCATTGTTTTGGAGCAAGTGCTAGTTGGACGGGCAAGCGGAAGAGCGGTGTCTCATCCACTGCAAGGCCGACCGCGGATCTCGGTGGCATGGTGCTGCGGAGATTCGGCGACGAGCACGTGTGGATGGATTCGTGCAGGATGGTAGAGTTGTCTGGCGTCGACGGTAGGCCAGGCAAGGTCGATGGGTCAGTTGCTGTTCTGGAGATGGACCGGTGGAAGATGGCGGCGGCAGCCTCTGAGAGTGCGTCGGTCCGGTATGGGACCCAGTCCCGGTGTGTGGCTGGGCTGGGGCATCCAGCTTTAGATGTTAGGGTTTGTGCGAGGTATTAGGCCCGGATATTCGGCACACCTTCATCAATGGGATAGGAGTAGCAACAGGTGTTGCCTAGATGGTGGCTTCAGGCTCACTGATGTATTACTTTGTATGGTCTTTGTGAATAATTAATAAGGTGATCGCAGGCATCGTCCAGATGCAGAGGCCGGAGGTTTATCCTCCTTTTCCAAAAAAAATTCACATATGTCTCATGTCCTTGTGGTTTCAGTTGGTGTTTTTTTAGATTTGAAAAAAGTTGTGTAAAGACTGTAGTGCAAGAAATGCATTAAGAAGCAAATCGTAATTGGGTGTTGGTGTGCCCTTCAGTATGTTTGCAGCTGGTAAGAGTGGCTGTCCTTCTAGGAATCTCGTGAGCTTCCTACCCCTGCACTCTACCTTGTCTCGGTGAGAAACTCTCTTGGGGTAAATCAGGGATGCAACTTCAGTGACGTGCTAGGTCAATATTTCAGTGAAAGCTTGAGGTCAACTAATTAATATGCCATCACTTCAGCGACTGCGGATTAAGATCTGATTGACTCTGAATTTTAGATGTTCATTGCATTGTTAAAATCTAATCAATTGGTGGTTGATCCTTGTGTTGCGAAAATTGTCTAGTGTTTGCACTTGTTCATGTCTGCAAATGGGCAAGCTCACAATGCTGTGCTCAAATGTAATGTAGTGCATATAATAAGAGTATAGTGTTTTGGATATCGGCCTCCATGGAGTATACATAACCTCACTAAATACATCTAACTCCATACTACCTCAAAAGACACCACACAAGCTTCGTCAAAGAATCATGGACATGTAAGCGCTCTTAACAAGTCGAGATAAACTCCAAAAGTGAATACTAAAACTCTACGTACATCGCGATGAACTTGTTCTTCCTCCCCATCATAGCTAATGTCATTTAAGACATTTCATCCCTTTTCGGCTCAACCAGGTGGGTCAATCTTATAACTGTAGTGAAGCATTGGCACAAGCTCATCTACTACAATGTACAACACACACGTCTAAATGACAGGACTACAAAAAAGTAGAGCAATACCATTATTATAAATACCGATAAAAATGGCACATCCAAACTTCCACTGAGGAGAAGACCTATACCTAGGAGGTACAGGATGCCACTGACGATGAAAACCTATACCTAGAAGGTTCACGCGGCAGCATCACGAATATCATCACTGAGGAGGGGAGTCGAGCTACCACCAATCAAATAGAGAAGACGGAGAGATTCGCACCAATGATTTGACTAGTTGTGATAGACTAATTTGTGTCAGTGCTCTGAGTAATGGTGCCAACAAAACAACTAGGGTCCCAAGAGACTTGTTTGAAGTTGGCATCTGGCTATGTTGAAAACAAGATTGGCATTGTTCTTCATTTTTCATGGATCTTCAAGGTTTCCCCTAAGTCTGTAAAAAAATGCCTGTAAGTGGAGCATTGCTCTATTTAGCGTTAGCAGCACAACTCTCAGGATTAATCTGATGGCGTTCCCGACTGAAGCCTGCTTATTTGGTTTCACAAATCTGGTCCTTTTGACAGACTTTAACAACATTGAAATTTAGTTTTGGCTAGGAGCCGTCCGGACGTGCATCAAGTTACTCTCTGTAAAGAGAAAAACCCTGTTCTGCTTGTATTTTTGATGATTTTTGTTTGTCTGTTTTGTAGCGCGCACGGTACCGTGTGCAACACTGTATGGGTGTCCCAGGCAGCATCAATGGCAATGAATCATCGTGGTAGGCGGTAGAAAAGGGGCATTTCATAAAGAGAAGTTATTGACTCCGTAGTCAGTACACTACCGTCACCGGCTAACTGCACTGATCACGCGCATACAGTACCGCAGCAGTGGACCCCAAGTTAGGTGACACTTCCTTTACTAAATGACCCAAGCGGATCTTATTTATGAAAAACGGTTTCCCCCGCTTTAAATTATAAAGCACAACCACCAAGCATCCAACAACAAAGGGTAGCACAGTGCAGAGTACAGAAAGTAAATAAATGAGGTCCGGCTAGGGGCACAGCCAAAACAAGCCCCAACTACAAGGAAAGGAACTCTACTCAGGCCCCGGCGGTGGTGGTGGTGAGGGTGGGGACATCGCGGCAGCCGAAGAACGAAGACCGGCGACAATGGAGTCGATGTAGCCACGATCGTTTCGCTTGCTAAGCGGTCTCCAGAGCTGTAGAAATCCACACATTTTAAAGACGGCGTCAGTGACACGGCAAGGAATGACGTGCTCGATCACTAATTCATTGCGACAATTCCAGAGGGTCCACACCAGGGTGCCCACTGTGACCCAAAGGGACGGCCTACTAATAGGCGGGGAATCTAAGACCTCCCTGAATAGGTCAGGGAGGTTATCATGGCACCATGATCCACCCACGACGTCCCGGAAGCAACTCCATAAGAATCGCGCCGATGGGCATCGAAAGAAGATGTGGTTAGAATCTTCCGGGATGCCACAGAGGGGGCATAGGCCCGTCACCCGGGCCATTCCGCTTCTGGACCTCCGTGCCCGAGGGCAGACGGCCACGAACCCACTGCCACATGAAGATACGTATCTTCAGTGGTAACTTGATTTCCCAAAGAACCGTAAGTTCATTGGGACCCGGAGGCGGCAAGATTGCCCGGTATAGGGACTTAGTCGAGAATGAAAGCCACTCAACTCAAGGTGCCAGGTCATAGAGTCAGGTTCGAGCGAGGGGTTGTGCAAAGCTATTCATTCCAAAAGCCCGTCCCACTGTGCTCGCTCAAGATCCCCAAAGGTGCGACGAAAGGAGATGGTGCCAAGGTCCTGAAGGGCTGCTCCCACCGAAAGCTGTGGGTGGGAGCAGATCGAGAATAAGGCATAGAACCTTTCCGCGAACGGTTTGGTTCCCGTCCATCGATCCAGCCAGAATAATGAGTTAGAACCCGAGCCCACAACAATTTTGGCGATCCGGAGGACCGGTAGCAGTTGAATAATGGACAGCCAAAACTGAGACCCCCCAACCCTAGGGGCAAAGGTGAGTGGTTGTCCATGCAAATACTTTGCGCGGATAATATCCAACCACAGCCTACCGACACCGGTCTCAATGCGCCACAGCCACTTTGTGTGAAGAGCGATATTCATGCGCTTGGAGGAAATCACACCAAGGCCACCTTGATCCTTGGGTTTGCAGATCTCAGACCACTTGACCAAGTGGTATTTCTGCTTATTGTTTTCTCCCGCCTAGAAAAACCGGGAGAGGTATTTGGCGATCTCCTGTTGAAGGGATTCATGAAGACTACAGAATCCCATCATATACATGAGAAGGCTAATAAGGGATGAGTTCATGAGAACCACCCGAGCTGCCTTGAAGAGCCACCGTCCTTGCCACGGCTTCACCCGGAATTGGAAGCGGATCTTACTTTGTCCGTTGACCCCCGAAAAACTTATTTCTTGGCCTGACCTCCTACAACCACGCCAAATCATTTGACCATTTTAATACACTGGATGCCGCCGGTCCATCTGACGGCAATAAGTCCGCGCTGCCAGACACGCCTGTGTGGAAAGAAAGGTCAAAGATGACTGATTGATTAGCGTATCAAACTATTTTGCAGAACACCCGTCCTTTATGGGAGAAGTGCCCGATGTGGATTTCGTCTCCCTAAGCCACCCCTATGCCATATCACGCCATTGCTGCCACCACCCACCTCAAACAAGCCGCCGGTCTGGCGTCCTCCATCGCCGAAGCTCCTCCGCCCAGGCGCCGGCTCGACTACTTTTCCATCGCCGGAGCTCCTCCGCCCAGGTCCTCCCCTCCCCCTGCCCTCGCCGTCAGATCCATCCACTGCGGTGGCGCCTCCACACAGGCGTCGCCTGCCGGCCTTCTCCATTGCCGGAGCTCCTCCGCCTAGGCACCGGGCCTGCTAGCCTCACGCGCATGTGGCGTGTCGCCCGCATCCATGGACGCAACGCACGGCGTGACCTCTAGCGCCCATCAGAGTGCCGACGCTTGCCGGCGGCCGTGTCGGACGGCGAATGTCCGAGCCATGCCAGTTGGGCACGACATGTGAGTACGGGCCACTTTAGTGGCGCAGCCCCGACCACCGAGCGTGGAGCATATGATGCTGCCGCTGCACCTCGAGCAGGACCTGGGACTGGATCTGTGTCATGGCAGGCGCAAAGGAAAGCTCACAAGACTGGCGACGCGCACCGGCCGTCATGTCCGGCGGCGACTGACCGAGCCATGCGAGATGGGCGAGACGATGCAACAGTTAGGGGCCAATTCTATGGCGTAACTCCGGCCTTCAAACGTGGATCATTTGATGCTGATGTTGCACATCAAGCGGGAGCTGGGACTGGGTCTGCGTCATGGCAGGCGCGGAGGGAAGCTCGCTGGAGGCGACGCTCACCGACGGCCACACCTGGCGGCGGCTGCCGGAGCCATGTATCGCGTGCAGTCGGTCTCACCTGTGGTAGCAGTGGGCGCGAGCCCGAGGTGGAAGAGGACCGGAAGGAGGGGGGAAGGAGAGGGGCAGGGGCGGTGGTTGCGCGCGACGGCGGCCTCGTAGGCTGCTTATCGAGTGAGTCTAGGAAAAAGAAGTTAGACTAGCCATAATAAAGAGTAACATACACATATTCCTAGACTATGTTACTACCTTCATAGTAGATAGTAACATAAGTGTGGTGTCATGCAAAGCTTTATTTGTTAAGTTATATACTTATATTGTATTGGGATATGTGATGTTACGGTAACTAGCTAAATGGGTGTTTGTTTCCAGGGACTTTTTGATGTAGGGACTAGAAAAAGTCTTTTTTAGAGACTTTTTAACCAAACAGAAGGGACTACTAGCGACTAAAAGTTGCTTTTTGGGACTAAATGAAGAAGACTCTCAAGGAGATTCTTTTTTTGGACTTTTTGGGAATTTTCCAACAATGCCCCTCGCTGCACCCATTGCCCCGCCGCGCCATGGTGTAGTTTGGTTGTTATTTTTCTGTATACTAGGGGTAACATTGTCTTTTACTTGTCATTTAATAACCTCTAGGGAGGGACTAGAGACTTTTTAGTCCCTGGAAACAAACAGGGAGAGACTTTTTAGGAAATAGGGACTTTTTAGTTGGGACTAGAAATAGTCCTAGGACTTGAACCGGCCTAAGTTCCTCAAACTACCTCTCTCCTCATTAATTTATTGCCACATAGACAAAATTACTCCCACTATGGCGAGGCTTAGGGTGGAAGAAGGAATCAGGGAAGAAGGTCCTCTAACTGTGCCATTTGATAGGGCAATTTTAATGCACCAAAAGATGATACACACTAATGCATATCAATGAAAAGATCGCTTGATAGCATGCCCATGAAGCAGAATACTGTACGTAGAAACATCCGGTTTATGGCCCAAACTGATCACAGAATCCAAAATCTTCCTAGCTTCTGCACATCTTCCACTCGTAGCTACAAGAATCCCTCGAGGGGTAGGATGTCTCTGCTCGGTGCGTTAACCTAGGATAGGAAATATCGAAAGCAGAGTTAGGAGGACCGGCTTGCTCCATGGCCGCCGGCGCGGCTCGCCGCAAGGATGTTGACCATCGAGCTACAGCTGCTCTAGGAGGTACACTGCGACGTACGGGAGATCTGGCTGCCGGCGAGATGGTCGATGCGGCAACGGTGCTGAGGAGGGGGGCGAGAACGAGATCCCTGCCACTCGCTGCCGATAGCCACGGCCCTGACGCTGGGGAAGATGAGACGACCATCCGTCGTGGGCTGCCTCCCGGCGCCGGCGAGGACGGGCCGGGCCTCGCCGCTTGCTGCTGTCCCGTTGGCTCTCTAAAAGTCTCAAGAAGTGAAGTGGGTTTGCAACACACCTGTACCATGCTCCGTGAAATAGCAACCACATTCACTCCGTTTGCCATATCTACACCTGTACAACCCAAACGATTTAACAGTTTTACCCTTAAAAACAATTTTACTGTTTTACCCTAAAAACCCGTATATACCTGACATGGAGGCCCAACTAGTCAGGCTCATTTTAGATAGGATAAATTTTGTCCAAATGTATAGATACTAGAAGGGTTGGGCGCGCTTTGCTGCGCCGTTGGTGTTGTTCTGTTTCTTTAAAAAAATTACTTTGTTTCAAAATATAAGATGTACTACTTTTTTGATAACTCAAACTTTTAAATTTGAACAAATTTGTAGAAAAATATATTAAAATCCATAATATAAAATTGCATTTTTAGATTCATAATGAAATGAATTTTCATACTTATTCTGTTTAATATTGTGGATGTTGATATTTTCTATGTGAATTTGCTCAGAGTTGAACAAATTTGACTTTCCAGAAAACTAATACCCCTTATATTTTAGAATTGACGTAATACTTGGGTTGGCTGGTGGGGAGATGATTGAGTGTGTTTTATTTTTATTTATAATGTGGTGATTTGGTCGGCCTTTCATGGTGTCATACTGTGTTATCCGCTAAAAATCTATATTTATGTGACGAAATTTTTGTGCCGGTGGTTGCATGTACTATATTGGTGCTACAATATCACATGGTGGCGCTTATTTTTTTCTAGGTGGTGGGACTGTGCACAGGATTGATGTTTTTATAGGCCGGTTGTTGTTGATTGATTTAAAAATCATTGGCTCAGTCAAAATCATAAACCAAATCAAAAATTGAATACTTCAATTGAATGTAAAAGCTTCAAAATTAGGGAACATAGTGAATTAAAAAGAATTAAATGAGAGAACTTGATAAATTATTGACCCAGTCAAAATCGGACGACCCAATTCTAAATTGAACACTTCAATTAATTGTGAGGCCTCAAAATTTGGAACTATAGTGTATAGTATAAAAGAATTGAAGAGTGAGCTTTCAAAAATTGTTGACCCAGTCAAAATTGGTGACCCAATTCTAATTGGTGACCTCAATTGAATGTGGCCTCTTTAAAATAGGGAGTTTAGTGTTATATAGAGGATAGAGGATTACTAAATGGTGGAAATTCAAGTCGCCAAGATGCCACATAGAGCAAAGGACATGTGCTACTATTTTTTGATTTTGTTTTTTGATGATTTATAGTCGTTATATAGAACGTGTTTGAGATAGTCTGCGGTTTCTCTCCTGCTCCATGTGTTTTATGGAATTAAATTGTATGGTTTGATTCCTAGAGATTAATCATTAGCTATTTTGAATGTTCTCAGATTAAATTTCTCTATTAAGTTTATCTGTTTTTGATATAATAATCTAGTTTTGTTTAATATCTTATGCCATACCGTGCTTATAGAAATCTCACTACTTGCGTAGGAAAAAAACCTCCAGAAGATGGCCGACATCTAAAGTTGTGCAATAATTGGGAATTCAAGAGGAGATATGGATTACCAAACTTGGATCATAACAGAACAGATCAGTGTGTAAGCCAAATATTCGAGCAAGCCCTAGGAAAAAATGTATATAACTATCTAAAAATATTTCTTAGCCCAAAGCAATGAAAGCGAGCGCTTATAGCATGAAATTGATTTCTTTAGTGTACCATGAGATTGATAAGAGAATACACCAATCCAAGCTCTAATTATGATGGTATTTAGAGTCTAGGTGCTGGTGATATTCATCATATGGCAGGTAGAACTGGGAGAAGTGCGGATGCACAACGTACTTGGGGCAGCATAGTGGAGGCAGTTGTCAGAAAGACGTAGTGAGCATGGGCAGCACGGACAAGGCATGCGTATAAAGCCTTCTTTTCCTCTTTGTCCCACTTTGTTCAATAGCTATCTTTATCGAGCGATCCCCACTGTCAGGCCACAGCCTCGCTACTCCCTCTATGTGATGTTCAACTGGCTTTGAGACGTCCTTATTTTTATTTTCCAAATCAAAAGCCTCAGTCTCCACTACAGATAGCCCAAACGATAGTGCATTATGCATGTGTGTCCGGAGACAAGGCGTTGTAGAAATAACATGATTGATCGGCAGAAGCGTAACTTATTTCCTCGTTGCCTCTCAATCCTATCTAGCTTCTCCAACAACAATAGAGAGAACAAACGACCATGCCAATGGCTTGTCATGTTCATCAGAGTGAATTTTGTCCCATGCATGATGCACCACTCAACAGGAAAATCTCCTGTCTGGTCTCTCCCAGCTTCTCAAGATTACCACTTCGTCATCTGAAATTTATAGAGTTGCCTTATATCTCAAATTCTATATAAATGCATGTCAACCAGTACTTTGTCCAGGAAATTATTAAGATATGTACTTTTGGCCAATAATTTATCTAGGAAGTTATACAGTACAATTCACGTCCTTTTTTTATTGCTATATCATGATCCGGGCATCCCACCAATTAACTATGTGAAGTCTTCTACTCCACATGAAGATCTACACCTAATAGTTGCGCAAGAACTTTATTTCCTATTACGATGTGAAAAATGTCGGCTTTTTGGGTGATATATTGGTAAATCCAAGACATAGTGATCGACCCACTCTAATATAAACATATAATTGCGCATAACAAAGCCAAAATTTTCAAATTATGTCCTTCTATTTGTTTTCTTGACAAAGGATGTATTTTATTAGCTCAAATGGAGCATCAAGAAGATACAAACACAATGACCACACACCGGTGCTCTGCATAGTTAGGATGCACACAACCAACATTAACGTCCACACACAGAAAACTAGCCAACAAATAGCAAATTCATACAAAACCAAAGCTATGTGTAGGCAAAGGAAAAACCCAAAAGTGATCATATCTGTCTGGGGCAAACTACAACAATGACCATATCCGTACCAACTAGAGCATGACACCAGACAAACAACAAGATTCTCCAACTAGAGCATGACCGTGTCGGGTTAAGGGTCCAGCAAAGGAAGGAAGCCCCGCCGCCACCTCCTTCCGCATGGGGCTTTGCACGGTGGTGCCAGCACGCAGCGGCGATGGGAGAGAAGGGGAGTACGATGCTGGAGGTAGCGAAGGTTGGAACGCTGCACATGTCGCCCGCCGAGGATGATGAGGGTGCCCTTGTTTCTCAGCTCCTCACGCTGCCACGCCGGCAGGGCATCTATGATCCCTCTTTCAGCTCCTTGCTAACCTTTCATCAGGTCCGACAGGCTTCCTCTCCAGTTTGGACACTCTAGTGCTGCTCCAACTACAAGCATTGCTCAACCCTGATAGGGCGCTCAATGTCTAGCATCCCCATCCATGAAGTGTGTCCAGTGTCCAAAAAATATGCAAGCCTCGCCGCAAAACGACATCCCTTGTCTACCGCAACCCCCCTGCATGTCTCTCTAAACTTATCACCGCGTGCTTGTCTCACATTTTTTAATGAAGAAAACAGGTTGGAAGTTTGTGGCCCCCGTAGACCCTTCAAAAAAAATGCCATCACTTCTGATGCTGTGCGTCTTGGGGTTCGAGGTGTACGAATGGATTCTCCTCTCCTCTCCGTGCTACTCCACTGGAACAGCCTCTATGGCGGTGAAAACGGGAAGTACAATGAAAGTAGGTGCGCCAGAGTCCTGATGAAAATTGACATGGAGAAGACGAGCAATGCCATGGCTAAACTATACAACCAGAGAGGTTGTGCCGTTCTACTTCGTAGAGCCGCTGCTGATAATGGATTGTAAATGTTTATCGTGTTGTTAAAATCTGATTGATTAATGGCTGGCCCCTGTGGTGGCAAATTGACTTGTTCTTTCCTCCATTAGTTTGTGCAAATATGCAAGCTCGGAATAGTGATACATGAAGCTCATACGGGATGCCTTTAATATTTCTTGATAAACGTATTACATTAGCTCATAACTAACACCAGAATACATTCGACCCCTCATGAATTCTACTACACCAAAATACATCATACAAGCTTCATCAAACGATCATGCACATGTGAGGAATCCTAACTAGTCGACATAAACTACAAAAGTGGTTATGTGCATTTGAGACCTGTCATCTCTTCCCAACTCAGCCAGATCGATAAATCAGTGAAGCAATCGCACACTCGACCCACTCTAGCGTACAACATGCACCTACATGGCTAAGAGGGGGTGGGTGGGGGGACTAACGTTCACACAAATAAAAGCGACCTAGTTTTGCAAACCGAGGCAAACCTCTTTGCTAGTATTAAAAAGTTGTAGATAGGGAATAAAACCGAGCTATTAGTGTGGATAGTATCCAGGAAAGGAAGAGAAGAAATTCTGAAAGTATAAGCGTGTTGGAGTACGAGGTAACAGGTAAATGAGGATCATCCATCTATATTAGCAACTTGGAGCTAGAGGACACAAACAACGACCACATACCACAACCCAAAGACTCACGTGGCGACATCACAAATGACATCACCACCAAGTTAGTAGGATGGACAGTTATAGAGGGAGTGGTTCAGTAGGATGGACCAGTTGCTATTGATTAACTAGTCCTTGTTCTCCATGGCTTCATAGGCTTCAACTTGTTCTCCAGCAGCTTGCCCTTAGTTTTTTCTTCGAATATATAGTAGAAGTTGGAACCACTAGCTGGGTCGTGACCTTTTTTAGTGTTCTTCCTTGTTGCCTCGCCATGAAAGGAAAGGGAGAACGGGCAATGGCCTGGCCATTGATCGAACGCAAAGCCCTGTAATTTGGTCCCAAAGCCCCTGAACTACCTTCGTCCCATCAGCTTGCCGCTCCGCCAGCCACGATTTCCACCTCCCCTCAGCTAGCTACGATTTCTGTCTCGACCTCTCTCTCTCTCCATATATATATATATCGGGAACTAGAGTCCCCCCCCCCCCCCCCCCCCCCCCCAAACCTTGATCCATGTAGACGTGCGTGGAGGCAGCCCGTGATGGGAACGAGCGGGGCGTGGAGGCCAAATGTGTGCTGCTATATATTGCTGCTGTTGTGTGTGTTCCTTGGTTGGAGGCGGCCGGCTGTGTGTTGCTGCTGTGTGAGAGATTTAGAGATGAGAGAGGCTTAGGCTGGGATTGGGCCAAAGTCTTTTCTAGCGTAAGCTGTATCTACCGGGCATAAGCTGTATCTACCGGGCCATTTAACCTTATCGTACGCTTTTTCGAAATTCACCTTAAAAATGACACCATCTAACTTCTTGGAATGGATTTCATGGAGCGTTTCATGAAGGACGACCACCCCTTCAAGGATGTTTCTGTCCGGCATGAAAGCAGTTTGGGAGTGCTGCACCACAGAATGCGCAATCTGTGTGAGCCTATTAGTCCCGACCTTGGTGAATATTTTAAAACTAACATTGAGAAGGCAGATCGGCCTGAACTGCTCAATTCTCACAGCATCCGTCTTCTTAGGAAGCAGTGTGATAGTTCCAAAATTCAAGTAAAATAATTGAAGCTGTCCAGAGAACAGATCCTGAAACATGGGTAGCAAATCCCCCTTAATAATATGCCATCACTTCTTGTAGAACTCCACCGGAAATCCATCCGGTCCGGGAGCCTTATTATTTTTCAACTGTGCTATAGCATCAAACACCTCCTTCTCCGAAAATGGGGCAACCAGGATATCATTTTCAGCAGCCGAAAGTTGAGGCACATCCTCAGTTCTGGACTCATCGAGAGATACACAATTATCCTCCGGAGGTCCAAATAACTGCCTATAATATTCGGTTATATATGTTTTTAGGTTATCCTGTCCTAAAATAGTGCCCTCATCTTGTTCAAGTTGGAATATTCTCTTCTTTCTGTGCTTACCATTAGCAATCAGATGAAAGAATTGAGTATTCGCGTCCCCTTGGACCACTTTGCGAACCTTAGCCCGCAAAGCCCACTTCAATTCTTCTTCACGGAGAAGTTCTTTCAACCTCTTCTCTGCTTCAGTTTTAACCTGGAGCTCAGCAGGCATCAAAATCGTGGATTCGGCCTTAACGTCCAGATTCTGTATAAGAGAGAGGAGCCTGTCCTTCTCAATCTTATATACCCCACTAAGGTGCTTAGCCCAACCCCGTAAGAAGCTTCTCAAACTCCTAATCTTATTTTGCCAACGCTCGACCGCAGTCCTACCGCCTACACCCTTCGCCCATTCCCTAGCGATCAGGTCTAGGAACCCTTCGCGTTCGAACCAGGCCATCTCAAAAGAAAAGGTGTTTTTATTTCCCACGTGGTTCGGCTCCCCTGAGTCAACAAACAAGGGTGTGTGATCGGAAAAACCCCGTGAAAGAGCTTGAACCGTCACAAGCGGGAACTTCTGTTCCCACTCCACACTCGCAAGAACGCGATCAAGCTTTTCGTACGTCGGGTTGGGCAAAGAGTTAGCCCAGGTAAACTTTCTACCAGAAAGCTCTATCTCCCTCAGATCCAGGCTTTCAATAATAGTATTGAACATGAACGACCACCTGCCGTCAAAGTTAATATTATTCTTCTCCTCTCTCCTCCTAATGATGTTGAAATCTTCCCCAACTAAGATTGGAAGCTGCTCGGACCCACAAATCCGAACAAGATCCGCCAAAAAATCCGGTTTAAGCTCGGGCTGTGCGGCACCATAAACCGCCACCAACGCCCAGTTGAAACCATCAACCTTAGACCTGACTCGAAACTTAACCGCGAAGTCGCCCATAACTACACTCCGGACCTCAAGCGAATCGCATCTCACACCCAGCAAGATACCACCCGATCTTCCTCGCGGAGGGAGGCAATGCCAATCAAAGTCAACACCACCCGCAAGAGAGGAAAGGAACTGGGGCGCAAAGTTGTCTCTACCAGTTTCCGATAGAGCAATAAAATCTAAACGATGCTCCAGAGATGCCTCAGCAAGAAACCTTCTTTTAGCCAAGTCTTTCAGACCTCTGCTATTCCAAAAGATTCCTTTCATCACTCATCATGAAATTTTTTAGTAGTCCGAATCCTAGCACTCCTACGAACTGCAGAATTGGGGTAATTTTCCGTTTCCACTTACGCTTGGGTTTGCTAGATCCTGACTCCCGATCCTCATAACCGGGCTCAGCGGAACAAACAACTGCATTCTCTATGGGCATATCATCGTCCTCTGACTCATGATTGGATGGTGCTAAATCCACACACATATGGTTGAGCACTTTAACCCCTAATGCATCAATCTCATTGTCATTCATGGGTTTAACCGCTGCAAGATTACGAATAGTTTCTAAGGCACGCTCCGCCTCCAAATCTAACAAATCATTCACCGAATTGGAAATCTCACTATCTGTAGCCCCGAGAGAAACTCCCAATTGGTTTGCATTATTTATAATCTCCTCATTAGAAAAATGCAATAAAGAGTTAGATATGTTGACTGACATACCAGTAGAGATTGCAGCATCCTGAAGCTTAGCCACCCTCATGGCACATCGCTGCTGGATGTCGTCCACTTCCGGCTGTGTCTGAAGACGGGCACTCACCCGTCGTCCCTCAGACATCGGATCCGGTATCCCACTGAACGCAATCACCTCCTCCCGAGAGATCCTGGTCGGAGTAAGGCCTCCTGCCTCACCCCAACCGCCAGGCCGGTCCGTCTGCACGGACTGGCTCTCCCCACGGGACTGCACCGGTGGCGAACGGGGGGACGGGAGTGCCAGGGTCGCCTGCCCTAACTCCCCCCCATTACCGCAGAAGCCACCAACATGGGCGCCTTAGGAGAAGGAGGCCCCGAGGCCACCTGCCCCGAGCCCCCCCCCAAAGGCACCGACGCCACCAGCAGAGAGGGGCAGGCGACGGGAGAGGAGGAATCCGTGGCCACCTGCCTCAGACCCCCTCCCAACGCAGAGAAGGACACGGGAGCCACCTGCCCCGAGTCCCCTACCTCAGCCGGAGAAGAGCGACCGGAGGCCGCCTGCCCCGGGGTCCCTCCCGACAACCCGTCCACAACCACTGGCGCCACGCCCTGAGAATGGACAACGTGGTGAGTAGGAGAGAGAGTGGCCACCTGCCGACTCACCTCTACCCCTCCGCTGCCCGAGATCGACGAATCCTCAGTAACCACAGGCATAGAACAGTCAGTATCCTCAAAACCCAAAGCAGGCAACTCAAGCTCAAAAGCCTCGGCGGACTCAACCCGATCACTCCACAGCCTCGGGGGTGCAGAAGCGGGTTCAAAAGACCCAAATCTCAGTGATGTCACAGGCAGTGAGGAGGGTGGCTCCGCTCCCTTCTCGGTCATCGCAGTGTCGGGCCCCGGTCCCTTGGACATCTGTCGTCCGGAATCCTCGACCGGCGGCTCCCTCGCTCCTGCGCTGCCGTCACCCTCATGCATATCCACATCGGACCCGTGAGTCGCCGCAACCAAAAGGCTCTCATCCTCAAACTCAATAACCAAATCATAGATCCTGCCTCGATAAGCCCACTTAACCACTTCCGGCACAAACTCAACGTTCAGAATACTAACCAAAACCCGAGCAATCCCGTGAGCTCTGGTGAACGCCATATCCACTCGCTCAGGCTTCCCAATCAAAATACCCAAGCTGGCCACAACGCGAGCATCCTGCAAAGGCTTGGATGGAGCCCCGGAAAAACGCAACCACGCCTGAGTAAGCGGCGCACCCTGAGGCTCCACCAGCTTCCACTCATGGAACTCAAGGATGCCATCAGTTCCCGGTACATTACACATCCCAAAACTCAGCAACCTCTGCAGGTCCTCAACCGAAGGAAACTCAACTCTGAACATCTTATCATCGAGACTGACGAGGTCCCACTGGAAGTCCCCAGGGGCAAGCTCCCGAAGCCTCTGCACGATCTGCGTCTCAGAGACCTCCCCTCTGGCGACCTTAACAATCCCCGTAGTCATGCTCGGGGTCTCATCAGTAGCCTCTCGCTCATACGGAGACTCAAAAAACGTGAGCTCAGCACAGTAAACGCCATACATCATAAGTGTCGGTGCCTGCTCTCGCAAAATCGGGCAGTCCCCGGAATCATGTGCCGGCTTGCCGCAGGTGTCACATAGCCGAGCCACACACTCCGCAATGAAGTGGCCCTTGTCGCCACAACGGTAGCAAAGCATCTTTTCCTTCTTACGCGCCCATTTGGACGCCCTATCTAACTCAGCCCTTTCCGTCGTTTTCGCAGACACATCAGTCATAACCTCATTCTCAGGGACCTGGACAGTAGCAAGAGCCGTCACCACCTCCATAGCGTGACCGGTCAGAACTGGTTCCTTGGCAGCCCTGCTATCTTCAGTTCAGACGGTCGTTAGTGGGCAATCGTTGGGAAGATTGGCTCCGTCTAGTTCGGAGACTAATGGATGTCCATCTTTCTCAACAACCCGATGAATTACGCTAGAAACTGACTAGGTCTGGAGTATTCACGGTTAAATCAATGTATATTGATGTAATTAATTCGAGCTCCATTCCTACCTCCAAGCATGTTTGGGCTGTCAAAGTTCCCTTGAAAATAAAAGTGTTTATGTGGTTTGTCCATAAACAGGTTATTTTAACCAAGGATAACTTGATTAAGCGTAATTGGACATGACCTACGAGGTGTAGCTTCTGTGATCGGGACGAGACGATCAAGCATCTCTTTTTTGATTGCCCGTTTGCCAGAGTACTTTGGCGGGCAGTTCACATTGCTTTTAATATTACTCCACCGAATTCTGTCACTACGTTATTTGGGACATGGCTCACTGGGATTGAGCCTGGATTAGCGAGACATATTCGTGTTGGAGTTTGCGCTTTGTTGTGGACTATCTGGACTTGCAGAAATGATTTGGTTTTTAACAGAACATCACGTATTCACTTTTTGCAGGTTATTTTCCGAGCCACGGCCGTGATCCGTTCATGGTCGCTACTCACTCCGATGGAGGCCAGGGAGCATTTGGTTACTGGATCTATCCGATAGGAGATGGTAGCTCGGGATATCTTCAACCGGTTTGGATGGCGGTCATGTAATAGGATAGGCAATTAGTTTACCTATCTATCTTTAGCCAGCTGGTTGTGGCGTCTTATCTTGGCTAGTCTGTGTGTCCAGCCTCTTTAGCTCTGTGTGAGCTGTCTTTTGATTACTTTTCAGTCGGAGACTTTGGAACCTTGTTAGAACCTTTTATTTCATTAATAAGATGGCCGTATGCATCACTCTGATACAGAGGCCGGGGAGATCCCCCTTTTCGAAAAAAAAATCTACCGGGCAAGTATCTGCCATCCATTCGCGTCAAGATCCGAGCATTTTGGACTCACATGCATGCAGTATTCAATGTATTCGCTTTGTGTATAGCAAATTTAAGTCCCATCATCTGTTTTGTGGCAGAGTAAAGGACGTAACATGCATGCATGGCTCTGTCACTCTCCATCCCACCGCCCATGAAAAATTCTAGCGTTAATTTTCTTAGTGTTTTTCTATATTATCCATATATTTTAAACCAGGATTCGGTTTTTGATTCGTTTTATATATTTGGAGTCCTGATGACAAGATCTTTCAAATAAGCATTTTCTTTGAGCTCAGTCAAGCGGAGTGGGAACATGTAAGGAATTCTTTGGGCTCGATGTCTGGAACAAAGTTCACACTTGAAGGTATGAGACAAATCTTAAATCTTAACTACAAAGATCTTCCATGTCATCTGAAGACACGCTTGTTATATCTTGGTATGTATCCACAGGACTACAGAATAATTAGGTCTGACCTGGAACGTCAATGGATGGTGGAAGGTTTTGTTAGTAAAGAAAATGGACAAGATGTGGAGAAACTTGCAAGAAACTATTTCAATGAGCTTGTGAATAGGAGCCTTATTTAAACCGTAAAGTTTGACAGCGGAGGGTCAGTGACACAATGCGAAGTACATGATATGATGCTTGATCTTCTCTTGCCTAAATATGGAGAAGAGAATTTTCTCACTGTAGTGAACAGTTCACAAGCCATTACAAGGCAGGAACACAAGGTCCGTCGGCTGTCTGTTCACTTGAATGATGTAAGTAATGGAACAACATTACCAGGGAATATTAGTTTGTCACAGGTTCGGTCCGTTATGATATTTTGAAAGTTCCTCCAAGGTCTTTTTATCAATGATTACCGTACAACAATCGACCCCACTCTTGTTTAAAAAAAAATCAGTTGACCTCATTGGCATGAGCGAACTGTATCAGTTAATATATGTACATATTGATGGCACTTTTGATGACGTGCTGCTACTAACACAGATTAGAGGGCACCAACAATTAGAAACATTTCATATATGGGACTGCCGGTGTTCCATCACGTATAGGTCATCTGCCACACTTGTTGCATGGCGTATTGGAGATCGTAGAGGGCTGCCTGATGGGATTGGCAAAATGAAATCCCTGAGATCTCTTTGTGGGTTTAATTTATTTTTCTTATTTATTTTGGTGTGCTACTATGTATTGAACTGAATGTCCCTGTGCAAACTTTCAAGAAAGTACTTTGCTAAGAACCACAGAAAAGACAATTTATTGGATATGTGTTGCAATTTGTTTAGTTCAAATGTGACTTTGCTATGAAATGTTATTCACTCATTTTGTTGGAGGTTGTAACATTCACTCTGCATTACAAGGGCCTCTGAGCGCAGCATGCGTCAGAATAACTAGGCTGAGTTAGTAGCTCTGATTTTCGCTTAGATGCCTCGATGGTGGAAAGAAGGATGAACAGGGTCCGGGCCGGACAGGCCCCTGACCGAGCTGCCAGTTGGACCGTGAGACGGCCAAGACCGGACCGACAAGTCAGATGGTCTGAATTTCATGGACCGGACCGGCATCGTGTTTCCTCAGTTACATCCACCTCTCGCTTGGGAGGATTGAATATTCTGTAATATACTGACTTGTTTATATTTTCCAATGGACGAAACGAACTGCTCTGCCGTCGTTAGCGCGCTCCACCGCACACAATACCAACGGGCAGCCAGGAAAGAAGAGACAGCTAGCGAGACTCAGTGTCGCACTGGTCCTGCTTGTTGTTGGTTTTCTTGCCTTGATCGCTCCTTTAGGCCAGTAGCAATCACATGTGCAATGCTAATTTCTAGGCAGGTGGATAGATTTGTGATGAGCCAGTCAGATCAAATGCCCGGGGGATACGCACGCCGGCGATGCTACGGCATTCACGAAACACACACGGTACATGGCACACGCTCGATTATCGTTTTTCGATTGATGTACTCAACCTTGCCCGTGCTTATATACATGTTCATACAGGACAAAATAACTGATTGGAACTAGGAAACCCAAATATTTTAGTACTCGTCTCTAATTCTGATCCTATACTGACACAACTAGGTCAAATTCTACAGTAGCTCTCATAACTTTTTTTTAGGGAAGGCCATCATGGCAAGCTTTATTGAATTATAGAACACTTACATCGTCCACGAGCTTACTGACAATGACATCAGGTGGCTCGTCTAACCAACTGAGATTCGACTTATTACAAAAAGAGAAGTTAGCTAGCACATGCGCCACTTGATTACAAGAATGAATACAATGCTTAAAAATGACCTTCCCAATCGATGTACTAATATCAACGCATTCCGCAAAGAGAGCTGCAGCTTCATCCCACCATCTTTCTTGGCCATTGCAGAAGTTAATTACCTGGAGAGAATCTGATTCCGCTTCAATCTGGCTTAGTCCTAGAGAGTTGGCAAAGAATAGCCCATCCCTCATGGCCATCACCTCCATTGTAATCGCATCCGCCGCCACCGGTACAAAATTGCATTGCGCGGCAATGAAGTTTCCATGAATATCCCTGATAACAGCCGCAGTTGCCCCACTCCCTTCATCTGGAAAAAATGCTACATCAACATTTAGTTTTGTGTATCTTGGGTCCGGCTTACACCATTTAGTCTCTGGCATTACATGTGAACTTGTCAATGAATTCTGAAAATTTGAAGCAATCGATAGAATGGATATGGGCCATCTCCAAGAAGGTGGCACCGGCTCATCATGTGTCATTCGCCTACGTATCCACCACAAGTACACACAGCCATTATCCATCTACTCTATAGGCTTTAGTTATGTCAGCGACCTCCCGCCGATGGGCTGTTGTTGGGCCATGGGCCTGCCAGGTAACTACCACATACAGCCATTACAACTAGGCAGAACCGCAGAAGAAGGATAGGAGGCTTGGGCAGTTCTTCTTCCTCCAGATTCCTACCAAATTCTCCATTGACACAGTTGAATGAATTAGTAGCGAGCTCCTCACAATTGGCACAGCCGTTCGATTCTCCACCAAATATTCATCCCAAAATTTCCCCCATCCAATCCCATGGATTTTCCACGACGACGCGCCGAGCTACTGGCGAGCCTCTTGCCGGAGGGTCGGGCGATGTATGACGTTCTCAGGGACCAGCTCGCCCGCGATGTTGATCGGAGCTTTGCCGAATCCAAGACCAGGCTAGAGAATGCTGTCGAGACGGTGTTCGGCGACCTCCACACCAAGCTGGACCGGACTATCGACGACCTCCGCTGGAAGGTGCGTAGCGACGACCGCCGTAGGTGCGCCACTGTAGCGGTGGCCTCTGTTTCATCGGCGACCAGTTCTACATCGTCTCTGCATCGCACCGCCTCGACCACCAATTGGGACGTGCCTAGGTGTGGTACGAACGGGAAATCGGGCGTTACCAACTCCAGATCGCTTCTGTCCCCACAGGTTATGGCCTCGCCACACTCCATCTACTCTATAGGCTTTAGTTAGCCCATTGATTCACAGCAGATAGACATGCAGACTAGTGCCTTACTTCCTGGTCGCCTCTCAAGCCTACCTAGCTGCTCCCACATGCACATGGAGAGATCAAAAGGCTAGGCCAGAGGCTCTATGTTCATCCGGCTCGGCTAGTTACATGCGTGCCAGGCTTGATTCGTCAGTCAAGATAAAAAAACACCAGTTGCTATTTAGTAGGTTCTGAAAAATCATATATCTCGTTGAAATTTATAGAGTTGAATCATTGCTCGTGTTCCACTATTAATACAAGTAGGTCTATGTTTACTCTCAGAAGTTATGAAGATTTGTACTTCTGGCAAATACTTTCTCTGAGAAGTTACGCATTCTAGACAACATCTTATTTTTTGTTGCTATATATTCATATCCTAGAAACCCAAAAGATAAATTATCCGAGACCATCTACTGTGAATACCCTGCAGTTAGTGGTTGGGCATGTACTCTGACAGCGCTGAAGTATAGTTTGGTTCAACACCATTCCTTCTCTTGGTCCAAATAGATCTTGCATTCACCTAGTAGCTACAGTATAAACTTCGAATGTTGTGAAGTTGTAGGAAGGGACTGCTTTCGAAAGGATGAACAAGATTGCAAGGCGGCTAGTATCTATATGTAGGACAGATTGGTTTCTAGCTCTCATATATGAAATCATGCCGAAAATTCTATGTGAGGTCTCTGCGACATGCGTAGGCCTTGTGCGGATGAGGGAGGGGCATGCCCTGCCACCGGGCCGCGAAATTACCTCAGTGGCATGCCTGATTCAGCCGTTTAAATCCTCGAAAAATCTTACGATGTCGGAATTCCTCGGGAAAAGGGTGTGGTAAAAGTTTGGGCGTGTTTCGAATAAGCCTCCCCTGAGGCTGCTTGTAAATCGCACAATCTCCGAGCTAGTGTTTGGTTATCGAGAGGGATGTGTCCGGTTTATGAAGGAAAGTGCAGGTCCTGTTACTCCTTTGCCTCGAAACTTCTCATGGTCTCAAAGGAGGCCATCGCGTGACATGTTCCAGGCGCCCGAATTTTTCGGACCCACTTGCAATATTTGAGGCATTTATTGCACTCCTAGGGTTTCCGCGCGAGAAATTGCTAATCTGCAAGGCAGCACATGAAATCATGCCCAGAAGCGGCAAGAAAAATCCTATGTGATGTCTTGCGACGGCCACCAGGGAGAGAAATTACCTCGGTGGTATGCTTGATGCAACCGCTTAAATCCTCGGAAAATCGTACGATGCCGCAATTCCTCGAGAGCTGGCATAGTGCCATCACATGGCCCCCATATAGGGTGTGGTAAAAGTTTGGGCGTGTTTTGAATAAGCCTCCCCTAATTGTACTACTAGGGTTTCAACACCAAAAATTGCAGATCTGCAAGGCGGTGCATGAAATCATCCCCGCAAGCTGATTGAAAAAAATCCTATGTGATGCAGTGTCAGATGAAAGAGGCACAAATGATGCTGACTACTCATTTTGCTGATAGTAGCACTCGGTATACATGCCTTTTTCGAGAGCTACACTCGGTAAAAGAGAAAACATAGATCTAGTTTTGTAGACCTTTTCCGAGAGGCCCTCTCGGCAGACTTGTATTTTCCGTGTGGGACACTTAGTAAAAGATAAATCCTAGATCTATGTTTGATGACCTTTTACGAGTGCCCCACCGAGATGCTCTCGGTAAAGGCAGCATGGCATACTTAATTGCAACCCCCGCTCTCTCTTCATTTCGCGCGCGTCCACACCCGTCCTCTCCTCCCTACCCGTGCCCCCCTCCAGCCGCCGGAACCCGCCTCCCCATGCCGCCCCCGAGCTCCTCCCTTCTGGCCTCCTCGGTGACCTTCCCCTGCAGCTCCTCTCCTCCCTCCCCTGCTGACTATTGCTCTGTTGTTGCTGGCATGGATGAATAGGGTGGCATTTGGTTTGCGTGCGATGTTGGGTTGGTTGAGGATATCCTCAACCACTTGGTTAGGGATAGCCACATTTCGTTGTTTGGTTAGTTTGAGCTGAGAAGGTTGGATAGCCATTTTTTGTTGTTTGGCAGGGAGGATAAAAACTGATTAGGGGTAGCTATTTGTGTGTTTGCTTGAGGATGAGATTACTATAACATGCATTCTTAACTTTATCCACGTAATTGGAGATGAGGATAGTCTTGGCATGCATATCCGTATAAATATTGACATTGTGACAACTCAAAAACAAGATACCTCACAGCCACAAGAATTTGCATGAAAAATATTCAGAAACTTCGGAGACATTTCACAGGTGGTTTTGTACACTAGTAATATATACAATACAGAATCCATGAACTCATAATCTTCAACAACAATGGGGTTCTCCATCGATGGAAATGGATCCAAAAAGAAGGAAAAGCACCAGGCAAAGGAGATCTAGGGGGCATCGAGCATCACTGTCCTGCTGCCACATTTGGGCACCCATGGAACTGCATGATGGCTAGCTCCAACGCATACAGATAAAGCTCCAACCCAGAGCATGAGCAGGCAGTCGGCCGCCAAAGGCGAGAGATCGGGTGATGTTTTTTTAGAGAGATTGTGTGATGTTGGGAGGGAAAAAGAGCTGTGAGAGAGAGGGCCATATGACATAAAACCGAGAGAAAATGATTCGGACCAAGGGAATCACAGGCTCGAGAGGGTGGTTGCCTTCGGTCGCCATATTTTAGCGGCTCCCGTCAACCAGTTTTTTGGAGAATATTCCTAGTATCTTGGGTATCCCCATCCTTTGTTGCCTTCCAGCCAAAGGAATGGCATCCGTCGAAAATCTGTCTATCCTTATCCCATCGAGGGATAGCCAGAGAACCAAGTGCCACCTAGATGGATGGATAGATGGACGGATAGATAGATGAATAGATGGATAGATTGATTTTGGAGAATTTAATGATATTGTATGGATGGATGGATGATGTCTAGATGTATGGATGGATAGATGGATGAATGCTATATAGATGAATTTCCATGATGTTGTACAGATGGATGCTATGGGTGGATGTATGTATGGATTTTCATTAAAGAAATCATTGTTTTCTTGCTTTTTTGTTTAGATTTGATGTTGTTGAACTACAAGATGATGTTGATTACATCAACTTCTAGGTGTTGTTTATTAGATTGTTGTGCGAATATTTGTGTTGGTTGTGCCGGTGCTTCCACTACTAAGGAAAAGCCTACGTGTAGCGTGGGCACCTGCGCTACTACTAGCTCGCTACAGCTAACTGGTAGTAGTAGCGCGGGTGCCACCCGCGCTACTAGTGTGTGTGTTAGTAGTAGCGCCGGTGCCACACGCGCTACTACATATTATCTGTAGCGAATGTCTGTGACCCGCGCTACTACTATTAATTTCTAAAACAAAAAATTCTCGATACCATGCGTGTTGTCAATGGCGGCAATGGTTCCATCAAGAGATGACAGGAGTCGCCAATGGCGCGGACGGGCAGCGGCAGACCAGATCCAGAGGCGGTTGCTGGAGAGGGACCAGACCCAAGGTAGAGCAAGGCGGAAGTGTGGGGCTCCTCTTCGCAGCCAAGGCAAAGAGTTCCTGGTCATCCATGGAGAAGACCTGCACAGGGATGGAAATGGGAGGGTGAGTCAAACCAGAGGGGAGAGGGAAAAAGAGAAATGAGGGAGTGAGGAAGGAGATGGAGGGAGCACCGGGGGTAGTTGCCGGTGGTCAGGTACTCCATTGTGTTGGCATGGAGGCAAGGGGAAAGACCGCGAGCTCCTGGATGCCAGCCGCATGAGGCGGCGGCCTCGTTGGGCATCATGGAGGAGCAAGCGTGCCGGGCAGGAGCGCCATGGTAGAGCCTATGGAGAGAGAGAGGAGGAGAGGGGCGGGAGAGAGAGGAGGGATTCAGTGGAGGAGATGGGGATTTCAAGGCTATTAAAAAACCCTGTACTTCGTAGTAGCGCCGGTTTACAACCCTCGCTACTAGTACGACATGTCCAGGGGGCACGGTGGAGACCACTTAGTAGCATCGTGGGTTTTTAGCCCGTGCTACTACTATCAACTTAGTAGTAGCGTGGGGTTTATAACCTCGCTACTACTATCAACTTAGTAGTAGCGAGGGTTCATACCCCTAGCTACTACTAATTAGCAGTAGTGCAACCCATATACCCCATGCTACTACTATGGCATATGTCCCGCGAGGGGCACCGTGGAGACCAGTTAGTAGCAGCGTGGTTTATAGCCCGCACTACTACTAACAACTTAGTAGTATTGTGGGGTTTATACCCCTCGCTACTACTAATTAGCAGCGGCGCGGCCTATATACCCCTCACTACTACTAAGCATCTATCTAAAAGGTATTTCCTAGTAGTGTTCTCATGTGCAGGGGGTCTTTACTTCACCTCCAGGGGCACCGTCGGTCCCTTTGTTGTTGCCATCATCGTTCTTGTGTAGGTATGGCAGTTTTGTGGTACTTTGTATGTAGTTTATTTTGTATGTCTTGTAGTAGTTCTAGTTTTTATCTAGTAGTTCTTGTAGTACTATTATTTTTTTAGTTTTGTGTAGTAGTTTCAGTTTTGTGTAGTAGTTTTTGTAGTAGTTTTTATCTTGAGCAAGTGTCCACCTTATTTGACATGTGAGGGATGTTTTGAGAGGAATGGTACCGACTATTGTCGTAGGGGGTCATGCTTCCTCTACTTCTCCACTGTGATCTTTTTAAAGCGGGAGGAGCAGAGGAAGATCGACCATCCCCGACAGTCGATAAGAGTTGTTCTTGGAGGAAAGAAATCGAATTTTGACGATGGCGGTCGACCTGGCCGAGTTCGTCTTATTATACATTGATAACACACGATGCGCTCGCCCAGCTCGACACTCACCGAAAGTCAAAGTACCTGTGTGAGTCCGCACCATCGATTCAACCACCAGAGAGAGTGTCCGCCATATTGGACAGATGAGAGATGTTACCGACTGTTGTCGTAGGGAGTCGCTCTTCCTCTGCCCCTCCTCTGAGATCTTGGGAAAGCAGGAGGAGCTGAGAAAGAGCAACTGCTACTTGTGAGCTGCGTTGGGATTTTCCCCGAAGAGGAAGGGTGAACTAATATAGTAGCTGATAAGTATTTTCCTCAGTGAGAACCAAAGTTATCAAACCAATAGGAGAATCACGCAAAACTTAGTGAACAACACCTGCACACACAAGAACAAATACTTGCAGTACTTGTAAGGATTAAATCTGGCAGTGATATATAGATAACAGGAAAAGGAAAAGAAAAGTGAATAAATTACAGAACTCGAATTTTGGTTTTAGTATTGTGATTAAAGTAGACACCAGTTTCATAGTTTTCATTATAGGCTTCTATCTCGAACTCGAAACAATAGCATACGGTCATTATCCATTGTGCACGCAGACAACATGAGCTAAATCCAACACGGCATCATGTGTAGAACAACTCGAGATCGGTCACAGGTGAGTGTGCATGCTCCCCGGTGACCACTCCTCTAAGTTGGTTTCTTGCGTATCTCCTGCCTATTCCATCCCTCGCACAGTCATCATGGGTCATGTAGTTGGCTCGTAGGTTCTCTCTAGTGTCTACAACCTGATCTGTACATGTAGCCGATGAGAAACATGGCCCAGTATGGCCCACAGTAGCACCCGTCAGTAACACGAGCACAATGTATTTCACCGAAGATGAAATAATAGCGTCTGTCGTTAGAGAGGCTCCAGCCGTGACCATAGCACTTCTCAATTCCTGACCGCCTCTCAAACCTAGTTAGTTACTCTGACATGCACGGAGAGATCAAAAAGATTATTCCTAGTACTAGCTGTTCATAAGGTTCAGTTGGGTTCCATGCATACGATGCACGATGCATCACCCAAAAGAGACTACTAGTTTCCATCTGCTAGCTTCCCCAAAGGACTCCGACGTTTGCAATTTATAGAGCTGCACTACTTCACGTGTTTGATTGGTGGATGCCAGTCTCGGAGAAGTTATGTAAATTCGGTACTTGGCCTTTACTGTTCCTTCAACGATACTTGAAAACTAGCTCTACATCCCCAACCATGTGCATCTGGCGGATATTAACACATGGTTGATGTTCTTCTAAATAGATATTGTTGGAAGATAAGTCTTATTGGTGAAAACTGTCAATGCGAACATTATAAGAACATTTGATTTTGCAAACAAAAAATGAATCTTAATGTAGGCATTTAAAATGGTGCTTTCATGTGGTGGTGACTATATGAATGCAAATAAAGGCCATACAGATAATTAGGCATGAGGCCCATATAGCCAACTGTCCAACAATATGTCCTACCTAATCTATGCGGCTCCTACAACCCTATGAGATTATCCTGGCCACTTTATGCAGTTTTGGTCTTCTGCGGCCATGACAGCACAGAAATAGAGAGACGTTTGGTCGTAGGCCGGCAGCAGAAAGGAAACGCGACCACGGAACTGCCGCATATGACAACAAAAGATGGCGTGCATTTTGCCAGGTTACTAAAAATGTGACGACAACTTGTATGGTGTCAAAATCCAAACAAACACGTCTTGTGGTATGCCGCTAGAAATTTGGGTTATACGATGATTAGGTTGTTGCGTTACACGTTCGCCGGGCGGCCTGGAATGATACTACTGTGCCTGACACTGTTAGAAGCAAAATGATTTGATAAGTTATTATTGCTATAGTAGTACTCCCTCCGTCTAGGCTTATTAGGCCCCTCGTATTCTGGGTCAAATTTAGACCATCTATTTGACTAACAAAAAATAAAGTAAATGCTATGAAAAGTATATTGTTGGATTGTACTCGAAACAGGTTTCCCATGATATAATTTTTGTGAGATACTTATAGTTTATGTTTTGTTACATAAATCTATGGTAAAAAAAATAGCCCAAAATAAGAGGTTGCTAATAAAACCGGACTGAGGGAGTATACTGAGATAGAATCAATGCACTGAGCATGTGGGTGCAGTCGGGCAGTGCTTGACACCAACTCAAGCTTCCTCCTCCGACCTTACTGTTTTCCATGTGAGTGACTCGCACTCTTTCTCCCAGCTTGCCTTCTTTCAAATGGTTTTCCTTTCCCCGGCGCTCCCTGCTCCCAAATGCTGGATGAAGTTGTGTACCACGTATATTTTACAGCAGGTGGAGATGGACTCCTGCTTCTTCCAGCCGGAAACTACCTTGCTAAATGACTTCGCTTTTCGTGCCATCTAATTTCATTTTGCCTTTTTGGACTCATCCTCTCACTGGGTTGGGTTCTACCTCTGAGATGATGATTACGCTTTCGAACATGTTAGTAGTAAGGCTTTGTTGGTGGGCAAAAGTTTGTACTGATAGACGGTGCTTTGCTTGTTCCTCCCAGCTTCTCCAGTCTCCATATTGTCTTGTTCATTTATGTTGCTGTGCTTACTTCGTATTGAACTGAACGTTCTCTGTTTGAATATTCAACGTAAAGCTTGTAAAAAGACAATTTATTGGATGTTAGGTTTAATCTTGATATTTTTATCAGCATGTTTGTTTTTGTTATGCATGTTAGCATAATTTAGGGAGTAGCTAGTCCGGCGAAGCTTCAGCGAAGGCGTGCGCAGAAGGCGAGATGCCAAGGCGCCGTGCGATACGGCGAGCATGGCGAGATGCCGACGATGCCGTGAGAGGCGGCAAGATGTGACAAGGCTGAAGCAACATGGGCTATGGTCCAGCAGGTTTGAGTCGGGCGAACCAACGAGTTAGTGCAGTTGTATGCGTTCTGTTTTGGCCGGGTCGTTTGGATGCCAAGAAGGCTACGGAAGGCTTGACCGTGCATGTAGGTAGTGGGTTGCTAGCTACATGTAGTTTGTTAGCTCTGGTGAATTAGTTGCCTTGAGAAAATGTATGATAGGATAAGTGAGCAGTGTCCGGTAGGCCGGGCCATCCGCATCATGCAATGGTTCCAGGACGTGGGAGTAGTGGTGTGAGTGCATGGCACAAGGTGCTTGAGTCCTGTATATATATACTGCTCTCAGTCAATGAAAGGGAGGCCGTGAGGGCTGGAGGAAAATATGTAGCATGTGTGTTCGCCATGGAGAAGAGCCTATGGCAAAGCATTTGTGCTCCTTCTTGGTCCATGCATGTGTGTGTTTGAGTTTCTCCTATGTGTGTGTGTTCTTGAGAGAAGAAGATAGAGAGAAACCACAAGACAGTTGTGTGAGGCAACAAGAGGAATAAGAAGAGCGGCGCTGCGAGGAGGCGGCGCCAACATTGGAGATGTATTGACCTATTTCCATGATATTGGTTTGTACGAATTGAAGTGGATGACCACTTCTGTTAATTAGGATACCTTTGTGACGACAACAAAGGAATGCTGTATGGAGATGTCTACCACATACATGTCACAGAAAATGGAGATGGACTGCCGCTTCTCCCAGCAGGAAGATGATAAGATCCAGCTACACGTCTAGGCTTCTTATGTCACCAAATTTAATCTACCCTTGGTGTACATTCAGTTCATTATCTCAGAGAGTTGCGTTCTGTTCAATTGCCTCTCTGAGATGATGATTATGCTTGCAAAAAATATGGCTCGGTGCCAGGCAGAAGTTTGCACTGATAGATGGTGCCCCTCCCAGCTTGTCCAACTCTCTGAATTATCTGTCATTTATGTTTTGGCACCTGCCCTGCATTATGTTTGGATTTTGTAGAAATCGTAGCAGGGTGTTGGCATGCCATCCAGTGTGCTTGTGTAGTTTCTAGTAGTTGATGCCAAACACGCCTCTGCCAGTTTCTGGTCCAGTTAGTCTTACCTCTCCTTATCTGATCGACGTGGCTGATGCTGATGCGAGGACTTTTCCTGGTTTTCAGGGAATAAATGTATCTCAGTTATGTTATCTCGAGTAATATGATGACAACAATGTGACATGTGTGTCTCACAAGCCACATATGTCACAATAGATGGAGATGTCACAGCTGAAAGATCGAGATACAGCTTTGCGTGTGTTGCCTCGTTTCATTGAATTCTTTCTTCTCCTTTGTCAATCTGATTCATCATCTTACTGCGTTTTTCTCCGCCTCGCCGACATGATGATGACCCTTTAATCATGTTTGTAAGTGTCTGCGCTCAAAGATATCATGCCTTGCTCCCTCCTACGGGCTCGTCAAACGACCTAATTATCTTGGTTTTGAATTACTTTGGTGTGCTAATCTGTTACCTGTACCATGTTGGTCAATTGGTTCCTACTTTCTACTTTGTATCAAACTGGATGGCCCACGTTCAGCCGAAATTCGTAATGAAAGTTCTCTAAAAGAAAACTGATCTTCTTTCTCAAAACAGGATCTCGCCCCGCTTTATAAATAAAGCAACCATCACATTTTCATCAAAAGTCAACTGGTAATTGTTGGAATTCACCAAGTTCCACGTCTTCTCGCCCCGTGTTTATTCCTATTGGGTCCTTTTGCTAGTAGTTGGTGGTTTTTTTTTTTGCAACAACATGGTGAGAAACACAATGATATATATATACTACAAATAGATGCCATTCACATGTATGTCAACACATGGGGATCGGGTACTAGCTAGTACTGTTCCTCCCACCTGGAAGATGAAGCTACCATTGATTTTCTTTGTTCTATCTTTATCTCATTGAACTTTTTCTTCTGTTTTTTCTATCTGATTAGTTGTCTCATTGAGTTGTATGTAGCCTGTCCGAGATGGCTATCACAATTTAGTTACATTTGTACTAGCTAAGGCTTGCTGGGTGTGCAAGAGCTTGCACGGATTAATTAACTGTTCCTAATCTGTATCAAACTGAATCTACATATTTGAAGATTCATAATTGAACTCGTTAAATGTCGGTTTGTCATGGGTAAGCTCTTAGCTGTGGTTTGTGGCAGCACGGCGGAGAGCATGGTAGTATGGAATGAAGGGAGGTTGGAGAATAAGACGTGTTGATGGGAAGCATGTGGATGAGATTTGCTGGGAGGAGATAAGGCAGGAGGGAAGAGAAGTCCTTTTTCCAGGAAACAGGGATTTTATACCAAGATTATAGAATTACTGTCAAGAACCTGCTAATTTGGGTCGATCAGCGCCGTGGCAGGTTTTGTGCTACATTAAGAATTTCCTGGTAAACAGTGGATTTTGTACTACAAGAACCTGCTAATGGTCAAGCTGAGAATGGCGAGACTTGGTGTTCATATGCAATGGATATGTATTGGTCAATAAACTGATTACATTAGATCATAACTAGCACCCAAATGTATTGTACTATTGCCAAAACATAGCCTACGAGCTTCATCAAAGAACCACCTACATGTAAGCGCTACACGGTCCTAATTAATGCGACATAAACACCAAAGGTGGGAAACACAACTCCAACAACCAGTGCAACAAAGTACACCGACATGGACTTGTCCTGCTTCTCTAGGTATTTAAGACCTTCATGTGATCTCTGCTCAGCCAGGACGGTAATTTTCATAAATGGCAGTAAAGCAATGACTCAAGTTCAACCACTCTAGTGCACAGCACCCACATGCACATGGCAAAGAAGGTAAGAACGCAATATGATTCTTATAAATAAATAGTAGTAAAACAATGGAACAACCAGAGCTCCATATAGACGAGTGGTATTACCATACATTTCTCCAAAGACATGTCCCCAACGGATTCGCCAAAGAACTAGCCTAGTTCTGCTAGTCCAGACACACGGAAAATATGTAGGTAGGAATTACGAAGGAGCTAGATAGTGGCCTGATTAGGAGTTGAGAAAAGAAGAAAAGAAATTATGAATCTAGAGGCATTTGGGAGTAGGAGGCATCAAGTAAAGGAGGATCAGTCATGCATGACAACAGCTGCGTAGGATCCACGATCTTCCGAAATGCTCCAACACCAAATTTTCAGGGAAAGGCAGCCCAAGCTATCATAGATCAGCACCAGGCACATGTGCATCTCTCACGTCCGTGTTGGCCGACTCAATGTTTAAGAGGTGGATCAAATCAAGTGCGACAACGTTCAGGAAGTCAGGCACAATGTCAGGCTCTAGTAAATCCATTAGGGCCTGGGGCTTTGTCACTTGGGAGGAAAAATATGGCCTCACTGCCCTCTTCCATCGTGAAAGGCATTCATAAGTCCACAAGGTCGCAAGCCAAAGTGGGTAAAGTTCTAGTTGAGGTTCTTAGCACGGGGTGCTCCACTTTTGATGGCTTTGCCAATGTATTCTTGTATGATCGTCTTCTTACCGTCATGTCTTGTGACCCATCCATTGTTATGTTTGAGCCAATGAGTAATTTTTTCCTTCGTCTATGATTAACATGATGGTGGAAGAAAGGAGTGTTGGCGCCACCCTCTTTGAGCAAAGTAGCCATAGAGCTTTGTCTCTTTCTTGCTCTCTCTAGAATAGCAAGGGCCACATTCTTTGTTTTGATCTTCCTCTGAAGATCTCTTTCCTCAATACCCAAAGTTCTACTTTTTTTGGCCAAATCCAATCTAAGGTTGATCTCAAGGACTGAGGGAAAGAAACGAATCGTACGGCTGGCAACAATAATGAGACCCAATGGTTAGACAGACGACTGATCCTGGGCTAGGATGTGTCGACCGACGAAAAGATCTAGGAGCACCAATGTATTTTTTGGGAAGAAAACAAAGTAACAGTTTTACTGGAACAAGCACCCCGTGATTCTTACTAATTACTTCGTAACTCACAATTACAATTGTGGTGAATCATCAGACCTTACTTCCTCATGATTAAATCTAGAGAAAGATGAAATTAGTAGGCATAACTAGCTAGCTACGATGCATCACCAATTCACCTGGTGCATCAACCCGAGCCCGCATGGTCCCATTACGACTGGCGAGGGAGGTCTTGACAGGCGCCACGGACATCCTAATCAGCTCCATCCAAACAACGGGGCAGCTCCTTCTTAGATGAGTGAAGTCGCCCCTGGTGAGCATGGCTGCCACCATATGTGTCGGGTGACGGTGTCCTGGACTAGGGGGTACTCACCACATCGTCTCCCGGTCTGTTAGATTGGGCCGATGACCCCCATGGCCGTATACTCATGGGCCAGTTCGGACAGCTGCCGCATACAAGGAAGATTCCACAAGACTTGGTGATCAAGATAAGGACTCCTCCCCCACCGGCGTATTCGGCTAGGACTCTATCCTAGGCATCTGGTACATTATATAAACCAGGGCCGGGCTAGTCGATAGATCATAGACAACAATCATAATCATAGGCTAGCTTCTAGGGTTTAGCCTCTACGATCTCGTGATAGATCAACTCTTGTAATACTCATATCATCAAGATCAATCAAGCAGGAAGTAGGGTATTACCTCCATAGAGAGGGCCCGAACCTGGGTAAACATCGTGTCCCCCGCCTCCTGTTACCATTAGCCTTAGACGCACAGTTCGGGACCCCCTACCGGAGATCTGCCAGTTTTGACACCGACATTGGTGCTTTCATTGAGAGTTCCACTGTGTCGTCACTGTAAGGCTTGATGGCTCCTTCAATCATCTGCAACGATGCGATCCAGGGTGAGGTTTTCCTCCCCGGACAGATCTTCGTATTCGGCGGCTTCGTACTGCGCGCCAACTCGCTTGGCCATCTGGAGCAAATCGATAGCTACACCCCTGGTCATCAGGTCAGGTTTGAAAGCCTAAACTACACCGCCGACATCCGCGGAGACTTGATCTTCAACGGATTCGAGCCCATGACAGGTGTGCCGAACAGTCACGAGGAGCATGACTTAGATCTGCCATCGGACGGCGTTCGGGAGATCACACCTACGGTTGCCTCGGCTCTTAATCCGGAGCGCATCGTGCCATCCGAGGACGGGTGGATGGACCCCGCCACGGAGGCCGCACACTCAGCGGCGATAGAGCCGAACACAGACTTCGCCTCCAATGAGGTTTGTGTCATCGGACCCTCGGACTCGTCTCCGGCCACAGGCTCCGAACCACATGCATCCGTGCCTATAGAATCTGATCGGGCACCGATCATGGAGTTTACCTCCGCGGATATCTTTCAGCACTCGCCCTAGGGCGACGTGCTAAATTCATTGAAATCTCTCTTCCTGTCAGGAGACTCGCGGCCGAACTATGTCCGGCCCGAGTGGGAAGCGGACGACGGAGAAATTCGCTCCCCACCCACCACCTACTTAATAGCCACTTTCGATGACTTAACCGACATGCTTGACTTCGACTCCGAAGACATCGACGGTATGGACGACGATGCAGGAGAAGAACAGGAACCACCGCCCACAGGGCGCCGTGAAGATCACTTTTCAGATCTGTTTCCTGTTCGAATACGGATCCGACCCGAATTCATGTTTCTTTATTAACGTGATATTTGACAACCTTTATAAAGGAATTTTTCTTCTAAGGTATTGTGCGTTGTTTTAAACACGCGCCCATAAAATTTTAATCCTCCTCTGAGGTAATCTTCGTCATCATGCTGGTGTCAAACCAGTCCGGCAATATAGCTCCACGGCTGCCGACCTGCGCTAGACATGTCGTCGCTTTTTGAGCCGAGCTCAACTTCTTCGGATCCTCACCTCAGCGAGCCGAATAAGAGTTCGGAATCGCCATCACCAACATTGTCGCCCCACGGATTACACGGAGCGGGCACACCGGCATCGCCGCATGGTCACTTCATCAAACTAGCATTGGACGCATCACAAGTTACGACCTGGGTCGGCATGGCCGCACTGTTGCTTCTTCGAGCCAATGTCCATCACGCCGAACTACTTCAACACCTCGGCTGACATGGCAGCTGCAACAACTCCTCACCGGCCTGCTCCGTCACCTTGGCTAGACCGGGGACTTGGCTATTTCTTCATCAACATACTCCGGTGACTTCGGCGTCACCAGCCGACCAGCTTCGTCACGTTAGCTGGACCGAGGGCTTTGCCTCAGCAAGCCAACCTTTGCCAGCATCGCCATGCCGTCGCTTTATCTCCCATCAGGCAATGGGTGTGCGGATCGATTCCCAATTTTGGGAGTCGCTTTTCTTCGGACTGCTACAACAAATAAACCAGGTGCTATTAATCCTAACAATTTTTGCTTGTTGGGTTTATTTTTCTTAAGGAATTATTACTCTGGTTTGCTCTATCATCTGTGCACAGGTCTATCAGATGGCGGCCACATTAAAGACGGTCGCATGGTGGTTTGGCCGGTTTCCGTACATAGTTCGGCGAACGCCGCATCCGGAACCCAGACCGCCCTGCAAATTCAGGCTTTGTCACGCCTTCACTGCGTCACGCCGACGCCCTGCATCGACATTGGCTTCGGCGCCAGGCCACATCTCTTTAAATAAATTATTTTTGCGTAAAGCAATTATGCAAGGATTATATATATATATATATTATTTCCTGGACCGCACTGTTTTATGTGTGCATGTAATTGATTTTGACTGCGTTACGCGGTCACCACTCTGGAGTGCCGAACTCCTTG
Organism: Triticum aestivum; assembly: GCF_018294505.1. NCBI lineage: Eukaryota > Viridiplantae > Streptophyta > Magnoliopsida > Poales > Poaceae > Triticum > Triticum aestivum. The sequence continues at coordinate 7,679,781 of NC_057811.1, read as the reverse complement.
CTCGGACACCTCGGGCCTGGGGGCTGGGACCTCGGCCATGCCGAGGACCGCGAACCTTTTCGGATCTATCACAGATCAATGGGCGTCTTCGTCCCGCCACAAGCCCGAATCGCGTCATCAATGCCGAACACATTAACCAGCTAAGTCGCTTTCATACTCAAAAACTTTCAGTTTTACCATTTTTGTTCGGTTCGACCAAGCATTGTACTTTTTTGGCAAAAAGTTGTTTGCGAAAAAATTCCTTGTCATAACTTTGTTTGTGACACACATACTCCAATACCCTTTTTATTTGGGGGCTTCCTTCATGGAGCTTTTCTTCTTGCATATGATTATAGTTGTACGGCTTCGTTCCTTGTTCGTGTATTACGCCACAATATGCACCATATTGACCTAAGTGATTTGCAAGCTGGGTTGCCTCGCTCCTGTGTTTACCCCTACGTTCCCGATTGTTCGGCTAGGGAGTAAAGGGAGCACCTCTGCGATTGTCACGATCGGGTCATCCGAGCCGGACCTCAGACTAGGTGAAGCCGAAAGCTAGCGCTCTTACTGTTTTCAATAATGGTCGGCACACAACGGAACTCATGAGTACAAAAAAACTATTGCACAAGTCTCATAGTGAGCAACCGAAGAAAGGTATCGGTGGGGGTACTATTTTCTTCGAAGATGCTTCTTACACTTTGTCAGTAATATAGCATAAGTTCCCTGAGCGCGCTTTGTCTGTTACAGCCTTATGGCCTGATTGCCTGGTTATCGGAAACACCGTCGATATTCTCGACAGGGGGAGTACATAATACTTTTCGGTCCTTGACCGAAGAGGGAGAAGCCGACGGTCGGTTAAGACGCGTATAAAGTTCGGGTGAACACAGATATGATATAAGTACTTCGGTACATACAATCATTATACATAAATTTCTTTTTCTCAAGTCACTTGGGGGATTTTAAAATTTATATATGAGCTGTAAATGTGTTTTCTTTTTGGTCGTTGTTAAAGCGCGGCAGAAGCACGATTTTTTTTTCTTTTCCAATTCTCGGATTGGCACCGAACACTTGATCTTGTTCGGACGTCATATTTTTACCGACGTTTTCTGGTTTCCCAAGCTTTTGGCACTTTTAAACTATTTGTATGTTTTTCGCATAAGTCTCACAGTGCAACGCCGGAAACCTTTAGAGATTCGGCAAAAACATTCTCGGATATTCCTATATATGCATCGGTCTCGAATTGTGTCTTCGGTCAATAGTTGGGTTGCCGGCTCCTGTGCTTGCCTCCTACGTTCCGCTTTGTTCGGCTAGGTGTACAACGGGAGAACCACTGCGATTGTGCTTCCAGCTCGCATGGTTAAGCACCTCAGTGGAGAAAGCCGAAAACTGACTGTCACAATAAGCGCAAACTGGTCAGTGATCCGATGACCGTGTTAAATGATGGGCCGTTCATAACATTGGCCGACGTGTTTACGGCTTGACCTCAGCTGTCGCCGAACACTAACCGGGGGCTCGTAGCTAACTTCCCCAGTTTAAAGCTCCTATGACTAAGTGAAAGTTATAAAGCTAAGATATCTGATTGCCTCGTTTCCGCTAACACAACCGCCTCCAGGCACCGAGACGTCGGCTAAGGGTTGTCTGGTTATTGCAGAAACACCCTGCGTAGTATCTACAAAGGGGTAGAAGCCGACGATGGGCCACTTTCAACTGACAAACAGTCGCAATGGAGTCAAAATAAGTATATATCATCAGCATTTGTATTCATTATACAAACGTTGCCTTCCGTAATTATCGTTATAAAGCCATAAATATGCATCAATTTGACTTAAGATTTTGGCCAAGCTGGGTTGCTTGGCTCCTGTGCTTACCCCTACGTTCCCGATTGTTCGGCTAGGCGGTAAAGGGAGCACCTCTGTGATTGTTACTACCGGGTCATCCGAGTTAGTACCTCAGACTGGGTGAAGCCGAAAGCTAGCAATCTTAAAGGATCACATTGGTCGGCAACGACGGAAATGAAAATTTTGGTTCATTAATACCATAGAGTTCGGGAACTTTCCCCGAACTAAATCCTCAATATTTTGCTCCTACATTGATCGAAGCTGAGGTTTCATGATCATGCTTAGCATGACAACCCAAAAAAAGGAACCGATAGCGTACAATTTTCTTTGGAAAATGTTTCTTACGTTAAAAAGTAATATAACATATCTCTCCGCGTACCTTTGTTTATAAAACCGTAGGGCCGGATTGCCTTGTTTGCCGTAAATCTTTGCCCTCGTAAAGGCTTAATAAAGTAGGACAAACACTCCCCAGCTACTAGCCGAGGAGGTGGAAGCCGATGGTCGGTCAACAAAGTTTTGTACAAGGCGGATTCGAGCATTAATGATATAGAGTACTTGGATACATAGAATCATTACACATAATTTATGATTTTACTACGGATATCGATCCTTAATTCGGCCACCCGTGCCCACATTAAGGCTCGGGGCTACTGGGCTTCGTGCTTATCATTTACAAATATTAAAGGGGTACATCGATCCCCTGGTCTGGCGTTCCACCCGATCAGTGGCTCGGGGGCTACTGCATTGACAATCCAATGCAGAAAATTTAAAATGCAATATAGTTTTCGAGGAGATTATTATCCTCAGGTTGGTCGGCCGCACCCAACCTGAGTCTCGAGGACTTTGCACACCGCGTTTTTATTCCTAGGTATGCTACCGAGCTGGGAATTGATCCTCAGGCTGATTTTACGAATCGACCTGAGTCTCAGGGCTACTAGGGTTAGCGGTTCGATTTTATCCTTCAGGTGCATCCCGGATATTAGGCCAACACGCACCTCGAGGTATACTGGCTATACATCTCGTTAGAGATTACATTGCACAATTTGGAATTAAATTCATAAAAATCAGCCCATGGCCAAGGTGGTGCACCACCTCAGAAGCAGTCCGGCATAAAAGCTCGGGCGCCAGTGGCTGGCTCCATAGAGGGCATTTCCGGTATTAAACTTAGCTAAACTCTTTCAAATTTTTGAACCAAGGTGATCTATGACACCTCGGATATAGTCCGGCGTTGGAGCTTGGACACAGTCCGGCGTTGGAGCTCGGATACATTCCGGCGTTGGAGCTCTGAAGCAGTCCGGCGTTGGTGCTCGGCTGCAAAAGACACCTCGAATGCAGTTCGGCGTTGGAGCTCGGATGCAAGAGGACACTGCCGCCCGGGAACAACTTCAAACCCGTGGTGTGGCATAAAAAATAACAAGGCATTGATAAAGGCCGAGAACTTAAAGGGGCTCCTCGGATACCCGACGTGTAAACTCTTCAGATTTACTTCAACGATCCTCAAGATCGGAGATGAGCAGATTTGTTGAACCAGTTTTCAAGACCGACGGCCGAAGATGAAGAATAGTTTGGAAGAATCGAGGAGCGTCCCCAACTTGAAGACCGGTTCAAGGGGCTACTGACGGTGTCCTGAATTAGGGGGTACTCACCACGTCGTCTCCCGATCTGTTAGATTGGGCTAAGGACCCCCATGGCCGTATACTCATGGGCCAGTTCGGACAGCTGCCGCATACAAGGAAGATTCCACAAGACTTGGTGATCAAGACAAGGACTCCCCCCCCCCACTGGCGTATTCGGCTAGGACTCTTGTTATCCTAGGCCTCTGGTGCATTATATAAACCAGGGCCGGGCTAGTCTATAGATCATAGACAACAATCATAATCATAGGCTAGCTTCTAGGGTTTAGCCTCTACGATCTCGTGGTAGACCAACTCTTGTAATACTCATATCATCAAGATCAATCAAGCAGGAAGTAGGGTATTACCTCCATAGAGAGGGCCGGTACCTGGGTAAACATCGTGTCCCCCGCCTCCTGTTATCATTAGCCTTAGACGCACAGTTCGGGACCCCCTACCCGAGACCGCCGGTTTTGACACCGACAGTGGGAGTCGGACCCTGGGCGTATGGTGCGCCACTGCGAACCTTGCTACTAGGCAACTGCCTAGTTCTCTGATCCGCTAATTTGCGTTCGCATCCATCCATGGATAGGAGGGACTAGTCCACGGACACGGATGCGGGAGCCGGCCATCCAACGTTGCCCGCATAAATTTTATACACCGTTTCAACTAATCAGACGAAATTCATGCAATCGTGGCTGATTTCATACTATGGTTCTACCCCTAAAAAAATTCTAGATGAGTTCTAGGAACTTCCCTTGATTATATCTGGACTGTGACGCAGCGAGACCAGGATATAAATATGTAAAATTTCATGAGATAAATCGGCACGAATCAATAATGTCTCTGCTAGTTGTGTTGGAAACGTAGTACATTCATGCTAATTTTGCCGCACCCAGACAGCGTGTTTGTTTGGGGGAAAATATTATTAGGGAATGGGAATTAGGAGGGTGGAGGACTTAAAGTCCCTTGTTTGACTAGGGGACAGGGGAATTAAAGAGGGCAGGGGAAAGGGAGTTACGGGTCCAACTCCCCCTTTTTTCTTCCCACGCCCCCCGGTAATTGATCAAGGGAATGGGAAGCGAGAGAAAGAAAACTATCGCCCAGTTCGTTGCTCCCGCTCCGTAAGCCACGGAAAGAAGAAGCGCGCGAAAATCCTCTGTAATGCGCGGGAAATCGCAGCTAAGGGCATGTCCAATGCAGGCGCTAACGCAGGGGCGTCGGGATTTATTCCCTGGTCGATGCACGGTTGGAACGTTTATTCCTGGCGTCGTACGAGGCATCGGCGCAAAAACTAGAAGCGAGCGCTTGTTCTTTCTTTGCCGTGCGGGGTAGAGCGCTGGTACGGCAGCTGGTTTTCCTAAGCGCCCGCTACGTAGCGTCTAGCATTGAAACAAACAGCGCAGGCAATTTTATGATATTTTTTAATTTCTCTAAGCGCCTGTCTAAGCGTTCTGCATTGGAGATGCCCTAAATAAGCTATACACTTATCATATATTTTTATTCAGAATGGCATAGCTTCTCGATTCATACAATATTCTGCTTAAATAAGAAACTTTTCCTGTAAGGAATACATTTAATATCTATGCAAAATAGTTTGAATGCAAGGGATAATCTGTTTGTATCCGGTTTTGATGGCTTCTGTACTGACCGTCATTTTATTTTGTCAAATTCCCATGACTAATTCCCATCCCAACCCAAACGTGGGACTGGGACTAGTAGTCCACTTCCCATGTCTTATCCCTCAGCCAACTCCCCCTTAAAAACTCCCATGCCCATCCCCTCAAACTGCCAAACACGCTGAGAGTACTAGAACAAGACAGATTGGAACCCCAGTCATTCAAAAGTACAAGGTCTCGCTGTGCAGGTCGCCGTTGATCCCGAGCGGACAGTTAGGAATTAGGTTCGGTCAATCTGACGAGCAAGGAACAACAACATCGCTTCTAATTTTCCAACGCTCTGCGCATGCATTATTCATCCAGTCCAAACTCCAACAATAATCCTAATCCGGCTCCTCCTGATCCAATAAATCCCGTACGTCTCTCTGCTGCATGCATCCCCAACTTCCAAGCCAACAATGGCGCTCCCTCGCCACTCCCACCTCATCCTGGTCACCGTCGTCCTGCTCCTCCTCTCCCGCCTGCCACGCTCTTCGCCGACGTACATTGCCGTCTCACCATGCCCTTCTCCGGCGGCACGTCCATTGACGCCACGATGGCTTCCACGGTCCACCGTCGGTTCTCCCTCCACTTCTCCGCCCTATGATCCACGGCCTTCGGAGCTCTATGATCCACGGCCACGTTTCCCAACCCCACGCGGGTTACCACGGTCCTCGTTGCTCTCCGGTGCCCTCTCCCCGTCCGCTGCTCCGCCGCTGCGTTTGCTGCCACCGCCATACGGCCTGCCACGGAGCTCCCCTTCCTCCTACAAAGCGGCGCCACTCTCGCCATCCCCTCCGGCGCCGCGGCTGACGCCGTCGTCGTCGCTGCCCGTCAACCCGTTCACGGCGAAGGCGGCCTTCATCCGGTACTGGCACCGGAAGGTGCACGGCAGCCGCCTCCACCCGGCCTTCTTCTTCGCCAAGCTCTCCCCGCTCTCCGCGCCCGACGCCGTCGCCTTCTCCAACCTGGCGGCCGCCGGCCAGCTCGGCTCGCGCCTGCCTGCCTTCTGCACCGCCGCGTCCATCCTCTGCCCCTCCACCTCCGGCGCCATCTGGTCGGGCTCGGGGCCGTCCAAGGCCGGGGACGCGTCCGGCTCGCCTGCCACCAACTCCAGCGCGCCGTTCAAGAACTACGCCAACGGCAACTTCAGCAGCTACGGCAACAGCGGCGGCGGCGGCGCCGACGCGTTCGCCGTCTACTCGCGAGGCCAGGTCAACCCCGTCGACTCCTTCCACCGGTACGGCAAGGGCTCGCTTGGCCGGAACGACTCCTTCGCGACGTACCAGGCGCTGGGCAACGTCGGCACCGCCAGCTTCAACTCCTACACTGCCGGTGCCACCGGCGGCGCCGGTGAGTTCGCCGAGTACGACGGCGAGACCAACACGGTCGCCGTGACCTTCGCCAACTACGACGTCGCCGGAAACGGCCGCTCCCGCGATTTCTCGGCGTACACGCAGGACGCCAACTCAGGCGTGGAGAGCTTCACCGGGTACGGCAAGACGGCCAACAGCGTCGGCGAGTCCTTCAAGTCCTACGGCAACCACACCAACTCGATCATGTCCGCCTTCATCAACTACGGCGACAAGGCGAACAGCGCCACGGACACCTTCGACTCCTACGGACTCAACGGGAACACCCCACAGAACACCTTCCGGAGCTACTCCTCCGGCAGCAACGGCGGCGCCGACGACTTCAAGGGCTACAGGGACAACGCCAACGTCGGCGACGACAGCTTCACGTCCTACGCGAACGACGCCAATGGCGCCACCGCCGACTTCCAGAGCTACGGCAAGTCCGTGAACCCGGGGAGCGTGGGGTTCAAGGGGTACGGCCAGGGCGCCAACCCCAACCACCGCATCGGCTTCACGCGCTACACCGGCGACAACACCACCTTCAAGGCCTACTCCAACGAGGGAGTCGAGTTCAAGGAGTACCAGAACATGTCTAGGATGGAGGTGTCCAAGGTGGCAGCCAACCTCTCCCTCTCTTCCTCCGGGAACCACCGGCCGCCGCCCAAGTGGTCGCCGGAGCCGGGGAAGTTCTTCCGCGAGCGAGACCTCATCACCGGGAATCGAATGCCCATGCCGGACATTAGCGACAAGATGCCGCCACGGGCATTTTTGCCGAGGGACATCGCCGCCAAGATCCCCTTCGAGGCGGGAGCCGTGTCGGCGCTCTTCGGGGCGCCGCCGGGCAACGCGATGAGGCAGGTGGTGGCGTCGACGGTGGACGAGTGTGCGCGCCCGCCCAGCCGGGGCGAGACCAAGCGGTGCACGACATCGGCCGAGGACATGCTGGACTTCGCCGTGGAGATGCTAGGGGACAATGTGGCCGTCCGTAGCACGGAGTCCTCGGCGGGCAGCGGCGGGGACATCAAGGTCGGCAGGGTGGCGGGCGTCGCCGGAGGCCACGCGACGCGGTCCGTGTCGTGCCACCAGAGCATGTTCCCGTACCTGGTGTACTACTGCCACTCGGTGCCGAGCGTGCGGGTGTATGAAGCCGAGATCCTGGCCATCGACGGGCGGAAGATCAACCGTGGCGTGGCGATCTGCCACCTCGACACGTCAGACTGGAGCCCGGGGCACGGCGCGTTCGTCGCGCTTGGCGGGAAGCCCGGTGAGATGGAGGTGTGCCATTGGATCTTCCAGGGGGACATGGTTTGGACGGTGGCCGATTGAACTGATAACCGCGCGCGGCCAGTCTGTTTTGAATTTTTAGTCCATTCAAGTGAAAAGAACCGTTTTCTGATCATTGACTCAGTAGCATTTTTTTAACTGTTTGACTCGCAACTCCTTATCAAGAAGATACAAACATGACCAGTTCAGACCCTGCCTCTTCAGAACCTAGGAGTTCAAGTGAAAAGGAAAATTTAGGGATTCTTTTTTGAACAGTAGAACGCGTGCCTCGTAGTCAACACGTAGGCCCTGAAAAAATAGCACCAAAAATACCCCCCCCCCCCCCCTCATATTTCTGTCAATTTGTGACCATATAACTAATGAAATACGAGTTCTATGTAGTAAAGATAGTAACATTAGAAATTTCTATCGAATACAAAACCAAGATCTTTTTTTGTGGCATATCACTTATGTTTTACAACTCAAAATTGATAGCCAAAGGTTAATCCGAACTACAAGGGGGGCCAGAAAACTAGGACGGCGAACTATGTGAATGTTTTTGCCAACCAAGGCCAGGAGATCTGGCACTAACATTACTGCACTAATAAACATTAATAATTTTGTACACAGGTTGCTATATTGGTCATTGATCGCTTATATAATTTTAGGTTATTACATTGAAATCCATACAAGATTTACCTTTATATAACTCTTAAAACAAATACTACAATTTTCCTACACTAGTTGAGCATTTTAAAGTAGCACGGGTAAACATTTATTTAGCAAATACAGTATATGAACAATTCAAAACGTTTACTCAGAATCAGTTCATTCTCAGCCGAATGATAGAAACTTAGCAGAAAGTCTCAACGCTCTTTTTTTTTTGGCTAAGCGAGGTTAGGCACCCCGTGTATGCACTGCTAGTGTTGGTAAAAGTGGTGGTTTGGAAGCGCTTTGTGCATGCTTGTATGACCTGGCATGCGTGCAACTAGTTCACTTAGTCCTAACCAGTTTGTCAAAAACAACTTAATCCTAATTAACATAGAATCCAGTAACGGAAGTGTGTAAACAAGATGAGAGGTAACTGACTGCTGATGGGCAGGAGCCGACACCGATGTTTGCTACCACACCAGCTTGGTGTGCTTGTTTGCAACCAGTATCGTATTGAATATTTGGCTTCGACTTTGTATTCGTTCCATTGAAACTTTCGTGTTCATTCAGCGAATATTTGATGTAACTTTGCTATAACAGTTTCATTTTGTAGGGTTTTTTCGAGTAGTCCCGTATCCATTGGAGGTCGTAGCACTTGTTCTCCAATACAATGGCCTCAATGCAGCGTGTACCAAAGATGACCCTCCGTGTTACATGACATAATTTTGGACCCTCAATGAAAAAGCTTGTCATAATTTTGGCTTAATTGCCTCGATGTTTGCAAGTCCGGAGCTTTGCATTTGGCACATGCAAGAGCCACACCACCAATTTGGCATATCCATACATCTTTACCAGCAAATTTCTAAGCTTTTTGCTTGTAATTGTAACCATATTCCCGAATATTTGATCACTCGTAATTGTGATCGTAATGTCGAGGCATCAGTATAGCTCTATCTTTCTCGCAACAAAGGAGTATGTGTGAGCTTACATGTTGCGAATGAGAATCGGTAACATGCACAATGCATTGCTTACTCACCAACCTTTTGTGTCTAAAATGTTGAAATTCCTGAAGCCTCACAAGCTTATGCTTGCATAAGTGTTAGTGCCAGTTGACATGCACCATGACTTATCGAGGATAAACGAGGATATGTAACTATCTATGCAAAACTAGCTAGCGGTTGGCTAAAAGTTAGCTATATATATTGAGCTTGTATAGTATCGTAGTAGTTGTCCAAATCACGTAACCTCCTCCTCGTAACCCCCTCGTCCGCCCCCGTGGGCGGCCAGGGGGAAACCCTAGCCGCCGCCGCCGTCGGGCGTCTCTCCCTTGCTTCCCTCACCCTCGCCGCCGCCAGCAGGGCCGCCGGGCGAAGCCTGGCCGGCAAGGGCGGCAGCGGGGTATCTCTCCCCTACGCGCGATCTGGCTGGCACGGGACGGCCTGTGCGTGAAGTGGCGCCGGACTACCGTGGGGTTCGGCGGCGCTGCGGGCGGATCCTGGCCGCGGCGTGCACGATGCGCCGATGGCTGGAGTCCACGTTTGCAGCGCGGATTGCCGGCTGCGGGAGCGCCAGGATCTGGTGGCTGCGTGAGCCCCTGCGTTCGGGTCAGATCTTTCGCGATCTGGCGCTTGGACGCCGGCGGCCAGTGCGGGGTGGTGGTACTCGTCGTTGCCCAGGTTGGATTCTCTGGATCTGGAGCCTGGACGGATCTGCACTAGAGTCGTCCCATGGTGCTTTCTTCTCCGGATGGTTTCGTTTCTCGGTTTATGGCCAGATCCGGAGCAGACAGAGGTTGGTGATACAGGTTGGGGACCGGAGGAAACTTTGGTCGGCTATATCGACCCGGCATTGGCAATGGCTTTGGCGTCGTTACCCTCCTTTGAGGCGAAGCCAAGGTCCCCTCCTATCCACCTCTGACCCACTCCCGGACGAAAGTCCAAAATCCGTCTTGGATTGGGTGGCGGCGGCGCCCTTAGCGTCGTGTCCTCCATGGAGGCGCCGTCTTGGGAGGCTTGGGTGTTCGGGGGAGAGGTACTGTTGGTGGTGGGCTCTACATGGCAGTTCCTGCAGTGGCGACAGTGTTGAGGTCGATCGGCAGGTGGAGCGGCGTTGGATCTACCGCGTCGACGACGACGAGTATTAGCGGCATGGTGTAGCTGATTCTCGACGACGGATGTGTCTAGCCGGACGTGCGTAGGAGGAGGAAGCTGTCTGGCGTCATGGTGGCGTTGATGGCAGACAGGCCTGGAAAGTTCGGTACATCTTTTTTGCTCTGAGGATGGACCGAGGGATGATGGAGGTGACGGCCCTTGCAGCGTGTGGTGCTCACTGGGAGTGTGCCAGACCGGGGTGCACTAGTAGAAAACAGGGCTTTCGTTCGGGCCTGGCCAGCCCATTAGTCCCGGTTCCGCACGAACCGGGACCCATGGGTGCATTAGTCCCGGTTCGTGAGCCCAGGGGGCCGGCCAGGCCACGTGGGCCACTGGTCCCGGTTCGTCTGGACCTTTTGGTCCCGGTTCAAGGCACGAACCGGGACCAATGCGCCTCGCCCCTGGCCCATGACCACAAACCGGGACTAAAGGGTTGGTCCTCGTTGCGGCCAAAGTTTAGTCCCACCTCGCCAACCGAAGGGCGCTCACACCGGTTTATAAGCCCGTCCCTCTCTGCCTTGTTGAGCTCCTCTGAAAATGAAAATAGATGCCCTTATACAGGGAATTTGACCTAAATTCAGAGTGAGTTTCTCTGAAATTCATAGAAATTTATTATGAATTTAGGTTGAATTTTCTCTATAAGCGCATCTATGCTCATTTTTTTATGTTGGGGTTGGCGATCTTTACAGACTTTTTGTGTGTTGAATATGCACCATTTAAAATCAGTCTCTGCTTTGAATGGTGCATTTTGAACACACAAAAAGTCAGGAGCTCAAATAAGTTTAAAAAAATGAAATCCCTTTGTAACAGACGAGTTTCCGTATGAAATCCTGATACTTTGAACGAGATTGTCCGTTTTGTACACGAAGTGCATCCAGTTTTTGCCGTAACCCTCTCAACTTTCTTGCACATGCTATGTGGATGAAATGATGATACCATGCCAACTTTCAACCTTTTCAGAGTTCATTTGAAATGCTTTTCAATTTTAGGGTCTTATAGCTCAAAATAATTAGTAAATGCATGAAAAATAACAAATGAAGTCAGAAAGGATTGAAAAATGATGATGTGGCTTTGAATGGTGCATTTTGAACACACAAAAAGTCAGGAGTTCAAATAAGTTTTAAAAAATGAAATCCCTTTGTAACAGACGAGTTTCCGTATGAAATCCTGATACTTTGAAAGAGATTGTCCGTTTTGTACACGAAGTGCATCCAGTTTTTGCCGTAACCCTCTCAACTTTCTTGCACATGCTATGTGGATGAAATGATGATACCATGCCAACTTTCAACCTTTTCAGAGTTCATTTGAAATGCTTTTCAATTTTAGGGTCTTATAGCTCAAAATAATTAGTAAATGCATGAAAAATAACAAATGAAGTCAGAAAGGATTGAAAAATGATGATGTGGCTTTGAATGGTGCATTTTGAACACACAAAAAGTCAGGAGTTCAAATAAGTTTTAAAAAATGAAATCCCTTTGTAACAGACGAGTTTCCGTATGAAATCCTGATACTTTGAAAGAGATTGTCCGTTTTGTACACGAAGTGCATCCAGTTTTTGCCGTAACCCTCTCAACTTTCTTGAACATGCTATGTGGATGAAATGATGATACCATGCCAACTTTCAACCTTTTCAGAGTTCATTTGAAATGCTTTTCAATTTTAGGGTCTTATAGCTCAAAATAATTAGTAAATGCATGAAAAATAACAAATGAAGTCAGAAAGGATTGAAAAATGATGATGTGGCTTTGAATGGTGCATTTTGAACACACAAAAAGTCAGGAGTTCAAATAAGTTTTAAAAAATGAAATCCCTTTGTAACAGACGAGTTTCCGTATGAAATCCTGATACTTTGAAAGAGATTGTCCGTTTTGTACACGAAGTGCATCCAGTTTTTGCCGTAACCCTCTCAACTATCTTGAACATGCTATGTGGATGAAATGATGATACCATTCAAAATTTCAACCTTTTCAGAGTTCATTTGAAATGCTTTTATAAACTCTAATAGCAAAAGGAATCAACTAAAAAGCTTTTATAAACCTCTAGTATTTTCGTAAAGAATTAAAATTTAAACTATTCAAATTTGGAAACTAATGGAGTAACAGAAAGTTTATAATTATTCTGAGCTAAAAACAAAAACAATAAAAAAATAAAGCAAAAATCAAAAGAAAATAAATAATTCAAAAAACAAAAAAATATTGGAAAAAATAAAAAAAATGCCGCCTAATGGGCCACACGGCCTGCATACGACTAGAAACCCATCTGCACATGGGCCAGGATGCAGGCCCAATAAGCCCAACATGGCAGTGACAAGGGTAGGCATGTAATGCCTGCATATTAGAGAGGAGCTCAGCACCTGAGCTGCAACGCAGCTTATAAACAGGTGCTGAGCTCTCTCAGCTAGCGAGGTGGGACTAAACTTCCCACCGCACCGCGCCAGCACATTAGTCCCGGTTGGTGGCTCCAACCGGAACCAATGCTCCCCTTTGGTCCTGGTTGGTGGCACCAACCGGGACCAAAGGCCTCTTTTCAGCAGCCCAAAGGGCGGGAAGCAGAGGGCTTTGGTCCCGGTTGATGGCACCAACCGGGACTAAAGGTGGCATCGTTCCCGGTTTGTGCGTTGAACCGGGACCAACGTCTTTGCTATATAAGCCAGCACTTAGGAAATTTTCAGATTTTCATCGCCAGTTTCCCCCCGCCCGACGACGCCGCGAGCTCGATCTACGCCTCCAGGCTGCCCCGCAGCCGTCGCCCGTGCCCCCGAGCCCACACCGTCGCCAGTCGCCGTCGTCCTCCGCCCCCCACCCCCCCGTCGTCGCCGTCGCCCTCCGCCCTCGGCCCGCCGCGGTCGCCGTCGCCCTCCGCCACCCACGTCGTCGCCTCCGTCGCCCGATGTGAGCCGCCGCCACGCCACGGCTCTGTTTATTTTTTCATATAATTTGTATTATTTTTTTGTTCGTTGCATTTTTTCATATATATAATGTATATATACATATATGTATGTGGTAGCTATATGATGAATGGATGTGGCTATGTATGTATGAATATAATGTTCATAGAATTTTTTTGTTTATATACGTTTTTTTCATATATGTATTAATTTTTTATTGAGGTTAATTATTAGTAGATATCGATTTTAGGTTAGTGCTTAGTAGTTGAACTAGTTGATTTAATAAAACTATTTTATTAAATTTTACTATATATAGAAGTAGTTTATTTTTAGTAAGAACTACTTTATTTTATATATTTATAGTAAGTGCTTAGTAGTTGAACTAGTTGATTAAATAATAAAACTATTTTATTAAATTTTACTATATATAGAAGTAGTTTATTTTTAGTAAGAACTACTTTATTTTATTTATTTATAGTAAGTGCTTAGTAGTTGCACTAGTTGATTAATTAATAAAACTACTTTATTTTATTTATAGTAAGTGCTTAATTAGTAGTTGAACTAGTTGATTTAACAAAACTAGTTTATTTTACTATAGAAGTAGTTTATTTTTAGCAAGGAAATTAATAGAACTAGTTTGTTTTTTTAGTTAAAGCAATTATTCCCGCATCGACGTCGACGATGCCTATCCCGCATCCTCGACGTCGACTCCGCGGTGGAGGCCGGCTTGATCAGAGGGGCCATGTCCGGGACTGGGCTCCGCCGGGCTGGTTTTGGGAGGTGCTACCTTCCGGTGGGCGTAGGTTGGTGAGGAGCCAGCCCGTCGTTGACCCGATCCTTGTTTGGTGGCGTTCGCGTGGGCCAGTGACGGTGCCGAGGCTTCCGGACACCGCGGAGGTGGTACGTCACCGTGTCAGCGAGGAGGACCAGCACGTCCGTTGCTACATGGTTGCGTTGGAGGGCAGGTTCGACAATACCTGGCAGGTTCTTCAGGGATCTCACTGGAGCTATGATCCTGTGATGGTTCCGTCCCTTTGGGTGTCCACTGCCCGCGCCGATACCCCTCGGGCGCTACTGTTCTAGCTGTACTAGCCATGCTATATGTATGATAGTATTCGAAGTGTATTAGTGATAATATTCGACGATGTACGGGCGCATGGAGATGATGTAGTTTGCTTATAATTGAATGCATCCTAATTTGAATACTACTTTATTTTATGATTTGATTTTGCTTATTGAATGCTCAAAGTGGAAAACTACTCCTACTTTGAATGCTAAAATTGGAGAGCACTATGATTAGTTGATAGCTTATAGGGTTTTGTTTTCGCAGAAATCTAGGAGCCCCGGCCCCTCCATCATCCCCGCCGTCGTCCCCGTCACCGCCCCCTCCAACATCGAGGTGAGACCAGCCAAATCCTCTTTTAGAAAGATAATTAAACGATATTTCGGGTTGACTGTAAGTCTGTCGAGTCTCCACCATATATGAGAGGACGAAGAATCCCGACTGTTGTCGTGGGGGTAGCTTCTCCTTCGTTCCCGTGTGCTAGACAATTTGGTGTAATGCACTCGAGAACGAAAAGAGGAGCTACCATCACCGACGGTCGCAAATGTCAGAGAGGAATCAGTGAGGGAGAGTTCCACCATATATATATGAGAGGACGAAGAATCCCGACTGTTGTCGTGGGGGTCGCTTCTCCTTTGTTCCCGTGTGCTAGACATTTTGGTGTAATGCACTCGGGGAAAATGGAGGAGCGACCATCACCAACGGTCGAATGTATACACCACGTGAGCTGAGAGTTTTCAAGAAAAGACTCGACAAACCGATAGTCAACCCGTGATGAATAATAATGATCTAACTTAGGTTTTTTAGTACATATATTTAATTGTAGACGTTTAATATTTGAATTATGAACATAGGAAATGTCGTACTCGGACGACGAAAGTCTCCCGGGGGAGTGCGACTGGTGCCACGACGACCGAGGTCAGTGCGACAGGCCTCACCTGGACGAAGATCGGCGCTTCAGTATTAAGCTGGAGGAGACCTTCGATGTTGAAACGGTACGCAACGACGACAAGTGTTATTTTTTCGTAATTAAGCACGACTTCAACTATTTCAACGTGTACTTTTCATCTTTTACAATTCGGCTAGCTTATCCCATGCCATGCAAGACGCTACGTCTTGGAGAGGATGGGTTTTGAAGACCATGAAAGTATGGAAACAAAGAAAATTCACCTAAGGACCCATCATGATATAGATTTTGAAGTAAATCTGTATAATTCTGAGAGCGTAACCCATTTTGGTTGCAAAAATTGGGAAGCATTTTGCAAGATGTATGGTTTTGATGAGGGTATGCTTGTCACCATGGATCTTGGTGATCCTGACATCGAGCAAGACAATATGGACATTTGGGTCCTTGTTGATACGCCTCCAATTCTACCGCTATGTGAGTTTCTCAAACATAGTTATTAGCTAATTTATATTGTTCATTTCAAAATAGTTGACAGCTTATTTTCATTGACAGCTTATTTTGATTGTTCAAACAATGTGCGGAACATGGTAGACAGAACCTACTACACCGATGGCTCTGAGTTAACTTATAAGGAGAAAACTCATCTGGTCGGATTTTGTACTGATCTTGAGAATTACAATATCTATTGTAAAACTCCTCCACATTATGGTCAATACGTGCCACTAGTGCACGTGTTGAACTACGGTAACTACTATGGAGATACCCTGGTAAGATTTCTTACTATTACGACATCCGTGCATATTTTGCATACTTCTAAAACTAGTACATCATTGCTAACTATGAAGTTATTACTATGTTTTTCAACAGATAATCCCAGAGGATTGTGTGCCTCATTTGATTTATCAGAATGGTAGGCTTGATGTTTTGAACATACAACCAGGTCATCCTACGAATCTCAACTGTCCATACCGGATTTCTAAAAGAAGTGGAGACATGCAAATCAAAGAATGGAAAAAATGTATGGACAGTCGCAAGGAGGTTCTTGGAAGCAAAAGGAAGCGAAGCGCAAGAATTGGAGACAGGATGATCTCCATTCTCCATAATGGAGAGTCAGGGGTCTATATTGTTTTATGCTATTTTACCTTAAAGAGGGTATTTCGGTCCTACCTAATACTGGTGATCATGTGCTAAGAACAATTAAGTAGGGTTGGTTCGATGACTATGACTTGTTATTAATAACGAGTAGAAGTTGTATGATGATGATTAGTAGGACTTGTTATTATATATGATGATGCATGATGCGCGCATGAAGAGTTATTATATATCAGCGGGTGAAATGAACATGGATTGGATTGAAGTGAAGGCAACATGCATGTGGTGCATGTCGAAAGTAGTACAATCCAAACTTGATCAAGTTAGGATTAGTATTACTTTCGACATGCACCACATGTTGCCTTCACTTCAATCTAAGCCATGTTTAGGCATAGCAGTACGTAGCGTTGGTAAATCAAGCACGGAGATATAAGAGAGGACACTTCTCTCTAATAGCTACCTAATAACAACCTAAATTAACCCCCAAAACCCCTAAATCAGCCCCTTTCAAAAAAAACAAAAACCTCAGCTCCAGCCAGATGCTGACGCGTGGATGTCTATTGGTCCCGGTTGGTGTCACCAACCGGGAGCAAAGGCCCCCCGTCCTGGGCTGGCCGCAGCGGCCACGTGGAGGACCTTCTGTCCCGGTTCATGTAAGAACCGAAACTAAAGGCCAAGGGCATTAGTAACGACCTTTTAGTCCCGGTTCACAAACCGGGACAGAAGGCCCTCACGAACCGGGACAATAGTCCCTTTTTCTACTAGTGGTGGGACCCAATCCAGGTAGTGGCTTGGATGGGACACCCGGCTTTAGATGTTAGGCTTTGATGCGATGTCTGTTTGGTATTAGGCCCGGACATTCGGCACACCTTCATCAAGGGGATAGGAGTAGCAACAGCGTTGCCAAGATGGTGGCTTCAGACTTATTGATGTATCACCTTGTATGGTCTTTGTGAATAATTAATAATATAGCTGCATGCATCGTCCAGATGCAGAGGCCGGGGGTACATCCTCCTTTTCCAAAAAAAATCAATGGAATCGAATGGTACACATATGTGATAGGTGATAACAACCCACTAATGTTTGAAAGAACCATGGTTCTGGATCTTGACCCCTAATCATCGTTCGATCTGCCATCAAGATCCGCCACAAGCATAGTCATTTGATCCTATCAAGTTAACTTTGTACAGGAATACTGTTAAAGTATCGCATGGCCAATCCAATGGTGCCACAACCACCCCGTGGCCAATATCTCGTGGTCGTTCATTTCAAAATGGAGAGCATCAATGACTGGTGCATAGATACACAGGTCCCAAAAATCCACTCTCTTAAAAGTAAACATTACTAGCGTTCGAGTGTTTGCTCCATCTAAGATCCTGACACTGTAATAAAGTCGGTGCAGCGACCAGCTATAAAAGGAGCATCACATTATCAAAGTGACTTTGTGTAGAAAGTACAAATATTTCTTAAAAAAGAGAGAACATTGTAGTGGTGGCCAAGTGAAGTTAATTGGGTTCATGACCATATTACAGCATGTCATGTTAGACCTCGACATGTTTTTCTCTCTTTTTGTTCCTTCCAATATGAGCATGGGACACCTCATGAAGTAATCCCTACTAATGCCTGCAGAGCACCCTACCCTCTGTGGAGACCACCATGATCCACTTACAGATAGTACTAGACGTTCGGTCCTATCAAGGCTTAGACCCTGGAGTAGATCGATTGATACTTGGAGCAAAGTTATACTTGGAGCCGGTCGATTCCATGTGGCGAGAGATATAAGATTACTCAACAACATATCCTAGCATCTAGATGATGTTCACGTGCATGACAAGGCTATAGGCATGCGGTGGCCGTTAATTAACACAAGCTGATCACGTCGTTGTATAACTCCTTTGATGTAGCTCAATTTGGTTCAGCTAGCAATATCTAGAATTATGCATGCAACGAGTGGTCAAAACCAAGAAACTAAGAAAAACTGCACTTCCCAAACATCTCTATAGTTTTGCTAAAACTGAGAAAAATTGCGGTTTTTAGAAACTGAAGTATTCATTGCCCACACATTGGAATAACGAGGTTTTCAATTACATTGGCTTTGCAAAAAACCTTGTTGCCAAACTAGGCCTTAATTGCTTCCATTCGTGCTGTGTTTCTTCTTCCTCTCCAGTGAAGCCGAATGGTGTCCTTGCTACAAGCTCACTAGCTAGATTAGGATTATGGAAAGTATTAGGTGTTCGAGAGAGTCCTAGCGATTGATCTTCACTTATCGAACATGTCCGCAAATTTAATTTCTGCATGGTTCCTCGAAGCAAATTAATTTTAATATATTAACTCTACTTATTATTATCTTCATGCCAAAGCTTCACATAGAGGAAATCCAACTCCGCAAGAATAGTCAATTTCACGCATATTGCGGAAATTGCACCATGACAGGATGCATCAGTGAGAAACCTTTACGTTTTGTTTCATTCAATCACTCATCTCCTTGCTCTCTTGATCAACCCCCGAAGTTACAGCTTACCCCCTACAGTACGAGCATTGATTAATGGTCTAACTCAGGATTATACCATATCAGTGTACTTCAGAGTCCTGCCAAAAGGGATAAATTGACTAGGCTGGGATGTATATTGTAATTGACACAAAGGACCACGCCTAACATATACGTATACATGGCTAATAACAAAATTCTAGGCTTCCGAGCCTTGGCCCTGCGTGCCCTGTACCACCTCCGTCTCAGGTGGGATGAAACACTGTTTTGCCGGAGAAACGTAACCTTATACAAGATGTTCCAACAGCTTTGTGAGATATTCCTTTTGCTGATGATATGGCCCCATCATCTGGTCGACAAATAACCCAAGTCATGGTGGGGAATGCAAGTTCGCCTCGTGATAATATGTTATAAAAATAACATGACACAATGGCTGATGTAATTCTTAGTTCCTGGTTGCCTCTCAATCCCAGTTAGCTCCCCCAACATGCGTGCACCCAATGGCTTTCCATGTCCACCTTGCCCATCAAGGTTTGTTTAGTTCCATGCATGCCTTGTATGATGCATCACTCGAAAGCAAATCCTACTAATTGCTCTCTGTTAGCTTCTCAAAATTACTACTCCATCTTTGCAATTTATAGAACATTATAATTTTTTGGGCTTCACTATTAATGAATGTTGGACAATCTTTTCTCTATGAATTTATGAAGGTTTCATATTTGTAGCCAACAATCTCTCAGATGTAATGTGGTACATACAAAATAAATTTGTGGTTGCAATCCTGATCTGAGCAACGCCAGTCAATAACTTCTCTGAGATTGTCTACCCCATGTAAAGATCTTCCTCCGGTGGTTGGGAATATAATTTTTCCTATCGTAGTGACAAAAAAGTTGGCTTCGTTGTCCTTGCGAACTTAGGACTTGATGTCCGAACCTCTCCAATAAAGACATGTGATTACAATGCCTGCTTCGGTACACCCCTCCTCCACAAACCTTATAAGGATAGTATGGTCATTTCATCAAACCGTACATCCATCTCCATATATGACATGTACGAGGCATCATACCCACTTTTTATTAAAGTTCAAAAAATAGCTCGAGCAATGTGAATCAAACTCAAGACCTTTTGGTCTACGGAGAACCACAATAACCAACTAGGACATCCTAGCACTTGTGGATATTTACTTCTTTTTTTTGGTGTTCGTCTACTTCAGTTCGCGGCTGGGTCGGCCCATTATTGAACCGGTCCTTTTATCACTATTTCTTTCTTGTTTTTTTCTATTTCTCTTTTCTTTTTTCTTTTTTTTAAATGCTCACACTTATAAAATTTTGGTCAAAATTAAAAAATGTTCACTTTTCTAAATTTTATTCAGAAAGTAAAATATTCGCATTTAAAAAATTGTACAGATATGTCAAAAAGTTATTCGCTTAAATAGAAAAGTGCTCACATCAATATTATTAAATTTTCTGAACATCTATTAAGTAGAAAAATTGTTTGTTTGTTGTTCGCTTAAACAAAAATGTTCGTTTAAATAGAAACATGTTCAGGTAAAAAATCAAACAGTTTTAAAATTTCTGAACATATATTAAATAGATAAATGAAAATAAATCAATGAGCCACTGGTTTATTATTATTTTTCGTTCTTTTTTGTTCTTGTAGTTTCTCGTTTTACCTTTTTTGTTGAGCCAAAATTTTCCACACACTAGCATCATCATGTCAAGCATCCATGATAAATTTCATTGAGTTCTGACATTTTATGCATTTTGCTAGGATTTTCCTAGTGAAAAAAAACATAAAACACTAGCAGAAAGTGACACAATGTGCGTTCGGTGTCCGAATTCCTTTAAATTTTGCATAGAGGCCTACCATGAGTATGCCCACATGCTGAAAATTTTGGTTTCATTTTATCTATCGAATGAAGCACACCATGTTCAAAGGTGGTGGTTCGGGTAGGCCAGTAGGGTAAGGCTGGATGCACTTTTGGCCACAAGAACAAAATTGACCCAAAATTTTCCACACAATAGTATCACTATGCCAAGCATCCATGATAAATTTCATTGAATTCTGAAATTGTATGCAAGGTGTGTTTGGTGTGCGAATTGCTTCAAATTTTGCATGGAAGCCTGCCATGAGCATGCCCACATGTTGACAAAATTTGGTGTCATTTCATGCATGGCAAGAAGCACACCGTGTTCAAAGGTGGTTGTTCGGGTAGGCTGGTATGGCAAGTCTGGATGCACTCTTTTCACATCAAAAAAATGGACCAAAATTTTCTCCACACACTAGCATCAGCATGCCAAGCATCCATGATAAATTTCATTCTGTTCTGATATTTTGTGCATTTTCTAGGGTTTTCCCCGTGAAAAAAACCTAAAACACTAGCCGAACATGATGCAACGTGTGTTCGGTGTTCGAATTCCTTCAAATTTTGCGTGGAGGCTTGCCCACATGCTGGTAAATTTTGGTGTTGTTTCATGCATCACAAGAATCACACCACGTTCAAAGGGGTTGGTTCGGATTGGCCAATAGGGCAAGTCTGGATGCACTTTTTCACATCAATAAAACGAACCCATTTTTTCACACACTAGCATCACCATACCAAGCGTCCATGATAAAATTTCATTGAGTTCTGGATTTTCATGCATTTTTAGGGTTTTCGCCGTGAAACAACCCTAAAACACTAGCCAAACGTGACACATAATTCTTTCAAGTTTTGCATGGAGGCCTGCCATGAGCATGTGCACATGCTGACAAATTTTGGTGTCATTTCATGCATGGAAAGAAGCACACCATGTTCAAAGGTGGTGGTTTGGGTTGGTTGGTAGGGCAAGTCTAGATACTATTTTTTCACATCAATAAAATGGACCCAATTTTTTTCACACACTAGCATCACCACGTTCGACTCCTACGGCCTCAACGGGAACACCCCGCAGAACAACTTCCGGAGCTACTCCTCCGGCAGCAATGGCGGCGCCGACGATTTCAAGGGGTACAGGGACAATGCCAACGTCGGCGACGACAGCTTCACGTCCTACGCGAACGACGCCAATGGCACCGCCGCCGACTTCCAGAGCTACGGCAAGTCCGTGAACCCAGGGAGCGTGGCGTTCAAGGGGTACGGCCAGGGCGCCAACCCCAACCACCGCATTGGGTTCACGCGCTACACCGGCGACAACACCATCTTCAAGGCCTACTCCAACGAGGGCGTCGAGTTCAAGGAGTACCAGAACATGTTGAGGATGGAGGTGTCCAAGGTGGCAGCCAACCTCTCCCTCTCCTCCTCCAGGAACCACCGCCCGCCGCCCAAGTGGTCGCCCAAGCCGGGGAAGTTCTTCCGCGAGCGAGACCTCATCACCGGGAACCGGATGCCGATGCCGGACATCACCGACAAGATGCCGCCACGCGCGTTCCTGCCGAGGGACATCGCCGCCAAGATCCTGTTTGAGGCGGGTGCCGTGTCTGCGCTGTTCGGGGCGCCGTCGGGCAACGCGATGAGGCAGGTGGTGGCGTCAACAGTGGATGAGTGCGCGCGCCCACCCAGCCGAGGCGAGACCAAGCGGTGCGCGACGTCGGCCGAGGACATGCTGGACTTCGCCGTGGAGATGCTCTGGGACAATGTGGCCGTGCGCAGCACCGAGTCTGCAGCTGGCAGCAGCTGGGACATCAGGATCGGTAGGGTGGCCGGCGTCGCCGGCGGACACGCGACGCGGTCCGTGTCGTGCCACCAGAGCATGTTCCCGTACCTGGTGTACTACTGCCACTCGGTGCCGAGCATGCGGGTGTACGAGGCCGAGATCCTGGCCACCGACTCCGGGTGGAAGATCAACCGTGGCGTGGCGATCTGCCACCTCGACACGTCGGACTGGAGCCCGGGTCACGGCGCATTCGCCGCGCTTGGCGGGAAGCCGGGTGAGATGGAGGTGTGCCATTGGATCTTGCAAGGGGACATGGTTTGGACGGTGGCCGATTGACCTGATAATGGCGCGCGTCCGGTCTGATTTGAATTTTTATAGTCCATTCAAGTGAAAAGAACATTTTCCGATCGTTAACTCACAGCATTTTTTTTTAACTGTTTGACTCGTAACTTCATATCAAGATACAAACATGACTAGTTCAGACCCGGCCTCTTCAGAACATGACTCGTAGCGATTTTTGTTTTTTTTATGAAATGACTCGTAGCATTTTTACCTGTTTGATTGCTAGTAACGTCATATCAACAAGAAAACTCAAACCACGTGGGTTTGATTCTCCAACCTACCTAACAGTGAAATTTAAGGGAGGGAACTTCTCCCCTTAGCCTTGGTTTTTTTTTTTGTTAAATGACATGCTCGTTGGACTACATACTTTTTAGTTTTGGCATAGTAATGCATGGACAGATGAATTTTCACAGTTCTTCGGTAATTAATTGCGAATGTTATAGTGCCATTATTATTATTTTTGCAGCAGGTTGATTACAAACATTGATCAAAATACATGTGTTATTGCGAGGTGATGGGACAAGAGTAAAATAACAAAATTACATTTTACAACAATTTACAAAATTTACACATGTATGTACTTCGAGGTCCCGAGTTATTGGTCCTCTTGAATTTTGGGCCAAAATTTGACAATATAGCTACTAGTATATGAGTTCCATGTAAAATAGTACCATTAGAAAAAAAATCAAAGACAAAACTAACATTAATTTTTTTGTGCCATATCACTTTTTTTAGATGATACTATCACTTTTGTTTTACAGGTCAAATCTATAGCCAAAGGTTAATCCAAAATACGAGGGGACTGAAAAACAGGGCTGCATACATATGTGAATGTTTTTGCCAACGAAGGACAGGAACTATGGAACTAACATTAGTGCACAAAATAAAAATTGGTAATTGCCAACCAAGGTCATTGATCGCTTATATATTTTTTAGGATCTGACATTGAGATCCGTACAAGATTTACTTTTTTATAGCTATGAAAACCAAGTATAAAATTTATTGTACATTAGTTGAGCATTTTTAAATAGCACAGGTGAACTCTTTGTTTGCAAATGTATGAACAAATTAGAAAATTTGACTGAGAATAAGTTCATTCTCAGCCGAACACTAGTTGTTCCGTTTTCTTCTCTGTGCAGAAATCGTGTTGTGTATTTGTATTGTCAAAAGTTACAACTTAGCAGAACGGGTGAACGCCATCACATTTTGTTTTGGGTTTTTGCTAAGAGAGATTAGGCTAGCTCATGAGCCCAAAGGAAATCACTCTGGCAAATGTAGGCAATCCATGTTTTTTTTTTTGACTGAATGCACCGGTAAGGTTGGTAAAAGTGGTGGTTTGGAAACACCTTGTGCGTGCTTGAGTATGTGGGGCCTGTCACACGAGCAACTAGTTCGCTTATTCCTAAATAACATAGAAACCAGCAACGGAAGTGTGTGGACAAGTTGGGAGGTAAGGACATCTTCAACAACAGCCCTAATTTTTTAAAAATTATTTGGATTGCTTACCACATGTGTCACATGGTTCACCAGCAACCCTATAATAGGGCAGCTGCCCAAAAAACTGTTTTTTTAATGGAACACTCTGCATTCGATTATAAAGTAGTGCTGGCAGAATCTCCAGCTACACAGTCTGATACAAAGGATGGAAATTTGTCAAGCTAGATTTCCCATGTACTCCTACTCAAGGTTGTGCCATGTGCAGCTAGAGTTTGTGCAGCATGGTTACATTCCTGATTACAGTGTTTGACAGATACATCTGATAAACCAACTCTAAATTGATATTTGATATCTCTAAAAATAGCACCTAGTTGTGTAAGATCATAAGTATTTGATGCTACAACCTGCTTTAGCAAAAGAGAGTCGGTTTCTATAATTAGCCGGTCACAACCCATCATGATTGCCGCGTTCACAGCATGGAGCATCGCCAGTGCTTCAGAGTGAAGGGCATCTACTAAATATTCCAGGTTCCCTGCTCCAGCCGCTATTAATGCACCCGTATCATTTCTTAGAGTGAAGCCCCAACCTCTAGAAAAAGTTTCCTCTTGAAAGGCACCATCAGTGCTAAGCTTCATAATTCCCAGTGGAGGAGGTATCCATCTTTGGATAGTGTTCTGTCTTGTATGTTTGCTTGGCTGCACATTGTCCAGAGCATTAACAAGATAGTGGTTAATTGAGAAACATAATTCATCATTCGACGTGATTCTATATCCCACATTAGCTTTGTTTCTCTGGTATCACCACATCCAATGGAGAATGCAAGTTTCTAATCTTTCTTCATTAAGCTTAAGAATTTCTTCCATGAATTTAAAGGAATCTAGGCATTCAAGTACCCGAAGCCTAATGTGTTCTAACAGAGGATATCCCCATATAGCAGCAGCAGCGACCATAGTTTCTTCCAATTGAAACCATTCTCTGCACTAGAAGAAGATGTCATGCCTAAACTGGATTCCTGATCATGAGTATCCACCGCCTCTTTATATGTCGATTTAACAGAGAAAATAAATTTTTGTCATAGTGCCAACCTATAAAGTCATCTATATCTTCATGGACGGGTATTTGTAGGATTATATTTGCATCAACAGTGCTCCAACAGGAACCCTCTCTCAATTTTTATGGTCCCGTTTTGAGGCAGACAAACAAACAACCCCAAGTGATATATATTTGCAGCAGGCAAGCTGCTGCCGCAAAACTGTAGGCGCGAGGAGTGAACGCTCAGCTGCCAATCAAAAATTTCATGCCGCCCTCCCGGCTCTCCTGCCGTGACCGCCGCCGCCTCAAATATGGCAGCTCCGCCATAGCTCCAGTCAATTCGGTCGCGAGTCGACCCCCATTGGTCGAGGGAGCAATGGCTCCGGCCACCAGCTTCTTCGTCCCCACGAGATCCGGCTCCGTCCAAGCCCTGGCCAAGCTAGGAGAGCTCCGGTTGCGAGGAATCGAGCGCTCATTAGATCATGGATGTCTCTGCGGCAGCGTCTGCTTCACGCGATCCTGTTTGTGGATTCGGATCCTGGGCCACCACCAGGAGTAGGATACATGGTCGCAAGTTGTTTTCATAGATTTATCAATACTACCGCAACAGACATTGCACATGGCTCCGTATTGCTCGTGCGAAGCCAACTCAACAGGCGATTTGTTATTTTCCACCCTGTCGTGCAACTACAAAGTTGCAGAATTAGTGCAAGGTTTCTAAACAAAACATAAACCGAATGCAATAAACTTTTGTAAGCACCTGGAAAAGTTTCGATGCCCTCACAAATGTTGGTACTCAGGTAGTGAAGCCAAAAAATAAATTGTGTCGGTCCTAAGGTAAGTGTTTCCTCCTAAAAGTGCACACTATGATAGTTCCAAGAGATATCCAAACCCCCCATCATCAGTGAAGGGCTTTTGATCTCTGAATAGCCTTTGAACGTGATAAAAACATGTGGTAGTTCCAAGGAACTTTTGAAACCAAGATCTTCAATGAAGATTTTTTTTAATATTTCTTTAGCTTTCAACCAATCGAATGCACATCATAAAAACTTCACCAGAAGTCATGTTCAACCTAGAGGAGATATGGTAAGAACAACGAAACCTTAATGAAAATTTAATATTATATCCCAAGTTTAGGAGTATGATCTTTGCACCAACTTTTCCCTTATTTAGAAATCTTGCCACACTTTAACCCCCAATTGTTGGCGTTGTGACATCTCCCTAGATTAGGAAGTTACTTCGAAGATTTTTTTTCCACGGTCAAAGAATTTTTTTAAACCGCATCTGACTATGTGTTAGTAAATAGCAGGATAAATAGAAGACGATATCCTAGGTACAATACTAGCGCTTAATGGCACAAAAAGTCACAAATTCACCCTTAAGCATTCTATTGTACCTAGCCTATCTTTGCTTCTTGCTTCTACTGCTATTTCATAATGCATAGAGTGATGTTGTTATTGCCCCTTGACATGTTAAAGCAAATCTCTGAAGTACACTTGCCTAATCTAGAGAGATGTGACAAGGCCAAACAACTAAGGGATAAAATGTGGCAAGATTTCTTAAATTTTTCACATATTCAAGCTAGGAGCGTAAAAAGGGGAAAATATTCATAAATTTGGGATAAATATTTATCAATTTTGACTAATGTTTGATTGTTACTTCCATATCCCTTCTAAGTTGAATACTCCTTGTTATCACTTACTAGTTCCATATCACTTTTTCATAGGCTACTAAAGACAAAAGTCCTTCATCAATGATATGAGTACTATCTCTAGGAACTACCCCATGTGGTGGAGTGCAAACTAGTAACACTTAACACTGGACCGCTGATAGTAACAAGCCTAAAACCTTTGAAATAAAAGATAACATGAAGTTCACAGATTGGCTTATAGACAACTGTATCAAACTTTGCCAGCAAATGGAAGGTCTAGGAGATGAAATGTAGACTGTGTATGAACACCAACGAAAGAAGTAATGAATATTTTCTGAAGGTGCCTGATGGGAAACAAATAGCTTGTTTCCCTTTGGTGCTTAGCTCAGTCATTTCAGTAAACTTCCATATCTACTCAGTAGCCTTGTTGAATTTCAATCTCATTTACAACATCCAATTGGTTCAATGAATGATCTAAGCTATGTACCAGAAATCTGAAAGGAACCAACACTATGATGACAATATATCTTTTGGTAAATATAACTATGGTGAGCCAGTTGTATCAATACAATTATACTTGGTGAAGCAAATCATGCAAAAGAATTTCAGACCATCTTCAATAATTTAGTTAGACATTTACACTCAAAAGGGTTTCACACCGTCCGACTTAATCTTGATTTGCTGGCAGAGTTGGAACTCCGCCGCAACGTAAACACAACCACCCGAGTTAAATATGCCACAAACGATTTTGTTACTTACTCGAGGTGTCCAGAAAGAATATCAATCCCGTGGTTCTGAAGTTTAGAAAATAACTTTTCGACACTGAAACTTGCTAACGGCAGAAACAGAGCAACAGTAAATGACTGAAGAAAGAGAAGCATATACCAGAATCGAAGTAGATGGCACGCATCCAGCCTTGTCAACCGGTAATCCCCGGCCCAGTGTTTTTTTCGTCATGCCTGGCCACGCTGAGCGCCCGGATCTACCGTTCACAGATGCACACTTCAGTTTTCAGAAGGCAATTTGAAGAAACAAGAAGCCAGATTGGCGTTACCTCTAGGAGGCGTTCCTCCCGAGGATGACCATGTACACGACGGGATCCCAGCACGCGACGCGAGCCGCGCCGGCGGCCATGTCTCGCTTATAAAGCGGGGTTCGATCGTGCGCAGCGCTCGTGGACGCGGCGGCCGGCTGAAGACTTGCTGTGTTTGGGAAGGAGAGCAGTTCTTGGCGATGGTTTAATTAAAGTGGAGGGGAAGCAGCGCGAGGGATGAAGACGGACCGGTTCTCTCCGCTGTTTTCTTTTGAGATGGATCCTCCGCGATATGATGATGAGGAGACGCATGGGCTTCTCCCCCCGGGCCTTCTCAGGTCCATCCATGTGCGTTGTTTTTTAGCCTTCTCAGGTCCATCCATGTGCGTGGTTTTTTAGGGCATGTACAAAGGTATCTAGTCAGCTGTCTAGGACACAATGAGGGGGTTGGCATCGCTGCATGACTTGCCATGTGCTTGCATTGGTGATTTTAATGAGGTTCTTCGGTGTGATGAGCATGATGGGATCGGCCAGAGGAGCCAGACCCAAGTTCAAGGTTTTAGAGATGTTGTCGATATTTGCAGTCTTGTAGACCTTGGTTTTCAGGGAAGGAAGTGGACTTTCGAGAAAAAGGTGGCCGGCGGCTCTTTCACTAGGGTGCGGCTGGACAGGGCATTGGGCTCGGTGCAATGGTGTGCGCAATTTCCGTTAGCAGCGGTGGACTACCTTACTGCTGCCACATCGGACCATTCACCAATTCTACTCAACCTGGACTCGACTACAGCAAGCAGAGTGCCAAAACTGTTTCGGTACGAGACTATGTGGGATACCCACTCAGATTTAATCCCTACCGTACGATCTGCATGGGAGGCGAATGGCCAGGTCCAGACAGCCAGCGATGTTCGAGCAAAATTAACCATGCTTGCTAGTAATCTGGGCGACTGGAGCAAGCA
This sequence comes from Triticum aestivum, assembly GCF_018294505.1. NCBI lineage: Eukaryota > Viridiplantae > Streptophyta > Magnoliopsida > Poales > Poaceae > Triticum > Triticum aestivum. Next base: position 7,650,754 of record NC_057811.1, on the reverse strand, counting down.
CACATTTGGTAGCGTCCGCAGTGAGATCAGAAAATTGAAAAAAGAACTTGAAAGGTTGCGGTCTGATCATGCAAGAGTGGGGCTGAGCCATGCGGAGATTAAGGTTAATGACCGTCTGATTGAGCTTTTTATGAGGGAAGGGGTGATGTGGAGACAGAGATCACGGGTCGAATGGCTATCTGTAGGAGATCGCAACACACATTTTTTCCATCTTCGTGCATCAATTCAGCGCAGAAAGAATTTGATTAAGGCTCTACAAAAGCCGGATGGGCAGCTTACTGATGATTGGACTGAGATGCAAAAACTTGCTATGGAGTTCTACAAAACTCTTTACACTTCAGAGGGTGTGCAAGGTTTGGATGATGTGCTACAGCATGTCCCACTTAAGGTAACAGCAGCAATGAATGACACCCTAATGGCACAGTATAAGGAGGAAGAGGTGAAAAAGGCACTGTTCCAAATGTTTCCAACAAAATCTCCTGGGCCCGATGGTTTTCCAGCACACTTCTTCCAGCGTCACTGGGACATATGTGGAGCTGCAGTTACTAAGGCAGTGTTGGGCATCGTACGCGGGGAGGAGAATCCAGAGTACATAAATGATACGATGCTAGTTCTTATCCCAAAGGTATCAGACCCCACTCTCCTGTCACAATTTCGTCCGATAAGCCTTTGTAATGTTTTCTACAAGATTGCCTCCAAAGTACTTGCTAATCGCTTGAAGGAGATTCTGCCTGATATTGTTTCTGAAGAGCAATCGGCGTTTGTTCCTGGAAGGCTTATTACAAACAATATCATCTCAGCATATGAGTGTTTACATTTTATGAAAAGGAACCGGTCAAAAAATAGTGCCCATTGTGCCCTCAAGTTGGATATGATGAAAGCTTATGATAGGGTGGAGTGGAGTTATCTGGAAGCAATCATGGAAAAACTAGGTTTTGCTGCACCTTGGGTGGCCACTGTGATGAAAATGGTGAGAACAGTTTCTTTTTCAATTTTGTTCAATGGTAGTAAATTGGTGGAGTTTAAACCGACACGGGGTATTTGTCAGGGAGATCCTATCTCTCCATATCTCTTCTTGTTGGCAGCAGAGGGCCTTTCGTGCTTTTTAAATTCTCAGAATCAATCATCCCAGCTCGGCGGTATTAAGGTGGCGCCATCTGCAACGCCGGTGAACCACCTTTTATTCGCGGATGATAGCCTGCTGTTTTTTAGGGCGGGTGTTAATGGAACAGAGAATCAACAAAGATAAGTCGTCAATTTTCTTTAGCAAGGGGTGCCCACAAATAGTAAGAGATGCTGTCAAGGGATGTTTACAAGTACCAAATGAATCTTTGAGGGATAGATACTTGGGGATGCCAACGGATGTTGGGCACTCAAAGAAGGGCACCTTCAACCATTTGAGTGACCGTGTGTGGGATAAGATGAAAGGATGGATGGGAAAATGTTTATCTGCTGGTGGAAAGGAGGTGCTTATAAAGTCAGTAATCCAGTCAATTCCGGTCTACTCGATGTCCTGTTTCAAGCTCTCTCGAGGTTTATGTGATCACATAAGTTCTCTCATCAGAAAATTTTGGTGAGGGTGCAAACAAGGGAGGAGGAAGCCAGCTTGGGTCTCATGGGAAATAATGACTAGACCAAAATACCTAGGTGGCATGGGTTTCAGGGACCTAGAACTTTTCAACCTTGCATTGCTTGCAAGACAGTCATGGAGGATCTTACAGGAACCTTTCTCGCTGAGTGCACGCATCTTGAAAGCATCATATTTCACTAATGTTCCTTTCCTCAATGCGGAGCTTGGGTCTCGACCTTCTCAGATTTGGAGAGCAATATTAGAAGGGAGAGATATTCTAAGACAAGGAATAATCAGACACATTGGCAATGGGCAAACAACTGACATATAGGACGATAATTGGATTCCCAAGGAGGCGTCACTTCGCCCTATTACCTCCTTGGTGTCAAACCCTCCCAGGATGGTTTTGGAGCTCCTTTTACTAGCAACAGCTTCATGGAATGAAGAGCTTATACGTGCCACTTTCTTACCGATTGACGCAGAAGCAATTTTGAAGATTCCGGTGTGCACTAGGAACATTTCTGATTTCTGGGCGTGGCACCCTGATGGTAGGGGACTGTTTATGGTCAGTTCAGCATATAAGTTCATGGTCACTACAAAAATCCAACGAGAGAATTGGTTGGAAGGAAGAGCGGGTCAGTCGGACACGGAGAGGGAAGCGAATTCGTGATCTTCGCTTTGGAGCATGGTAGTTCCTTCGAAGGTCAAGATCTTTGTCTGGAGATTAGCTCGACACTCCTTGCCAACGATGGATGTGCTGAAGCATCGCAACATGGCTAAGCAGGATGCATGCCCACTCTGCGGGTGTGTGGATTCGTGGCGCCATGCATTAATATCCTGTACAAACGCCAGATGCACTTGGGCGCTCATTGATGACAATCTAGTATCTAAAATGGCAGTGAACACTGAATCCAGTGCTAAGAGTTGGCTTTTTAATATGAATGATGTGTTGGACCAGAAGGAGTTTGCACGAATGGTTATCACATTACTAGTCGTCAACCCGTGCATTTGCACGGGCTAGCATTATACATATATAGTTGTACTTGAGTTTTCCGAAATGTGAAATATTTAAAGAAAATTTAATTATACTCCAAAATAATAATGTTCTGTAATAGCTTTCATCATATGTAGCAAAAATAAATAATATTCCTAAATCCTTCATAATTCTGCAGAAAAAAATGCATGCAAATAGTCGTATTCTTTTAGGCTCAGTTTACAGTTGATAAATTGTGATGTGATGTGGTTACTTTATAATCTACTACGGAAAATTGACAATGCGAGTACGAAAAAGTGGGTCAAATAAGAAATATAATAGACAAAAATGGGCAAGGCAAATGTCAAACCCATGCATAATCGTGTTGGGTTCACTAATAGCTCAGAAGTTTATTGACATAACTGTGCTAGCTTGCAGAATCAAACATGTACAGCTAACCAATGTCTAGATTTATTTGATAACTTTGATTTTCAAAGTGAACTAAACTTTGAATGATATGAAAAAATGCGAGCTGGGGCGCTATTACTATAGCTGTATTGGCATATCGCCATAATGGAAATGCCATGTCATCGTGGCCGACCATCATCAGCAAATTATGCTACGTGTTAAAAGTTTTAACTATCAAGTAATGTGAAGAAAATGTCCTCCGGTTTTACAAACAGAAGTAAGACTTAGAAGTAAGCTTGTAGCACTAGTAGAAAAAGGGTCATCTGTCCCGGTTGGTAAGGGATTTTTGTCTCGGTTGTTGAACCGGGACTAAAGGGTCGTTACTAATGCCCTAACCCTTTAGTCCCGGTTCTTACACGAACCGGGACAAATGGGCCTCCACGTGGCCGTTGCGGCCAGCCCAGGCAGGAGGGCCTTCGGTCCCGGTTGGTGACACCAACCGGGACCAAAAGGCATCCACGCGTCAGCATTTCAGTGGCTGGTGTTTTGTTTTTTTAAAGGGGGGAGGGTTTAGGGGGTAATTTAGGGTGTGTAAGCTAGCTAACAGAGAGAACTGTCCTCTCTTATTTCCGTGCTTGATTTACCAACGCTACTGCTATGCCTAAACATGGCTTAGATTAAAGTGAAGGCAACATGTGGTGCATGTCGAAAGTAATATTAATCCTAACTTGATCAAGTTTGGATTAGTACTACTTTCGACATGCACCACATGCTTGTTGCCTTCACTTCATTCCAATCCATGTTCATTTCACCCACTGATATATAATAACTCTTCATGCCCGCATCATGCATCATCATAATAACAAGTCCTACTAATCATCATCATACAACTTCTACTCGTTATTAATAACAAGTCATACGATCATCATCCTCATAGTCATCGAACCAACCCTACTTAATTGTTCTTAGCACATGATCATCAGTATTAGGTAGGACCTAAATACCCTCTTTAAGGTAAAATAGCATAAAACAATATAGACCCCGACTCTCCATTATGGAGAATGGAGATCATCCTGTCTCCAATTTTTGCGCTTCGCTTCCTTTTGCTTCCAAGAACCTCCTTGCGACTGTCCATACATTTTTTCCATTCTTTGATTTTCATGTCTCCACTTCTTTTAGAAATCCGGTATGGACAGTTGAGATTCGTAGGATGACCTGGTTGTATGTTCAAAACATCAAGGCTACCATTCTGATACATCAAATGAGGCACACAATCCTCTGGGATTATCTGTTGAAAAACATAGTAATAACTTCATAGTTAGCAATGATGTACTAGTTTTAGAAGTATGCAAAAGATGCACGGATGTCGTAATAGTAAGAAATCTTACCAGGGTATCTCCATAGTAGTTACCGTAGTTCAACACGTGCACTAGTGGCACGTATTGACCATAATGTGGAGGAGTTTTACAATAGATATTGTAATTCTCAAGATCAGTACAAAATCCGACCAGATGAGTTTTCTCCTTATAAGTTAACTCAGAGCCATCGGTGTAGTAGGTTCTGTCTACCATGTTCCGCACATTGTTTGAACAATCAAAATAAGCTGTCAATGAAAATAAGCTGTCAACTATTTTGAAATGAACAATATAAATTAGCTAATAACTATGTTTGAGAAACTCACATAGCGGTAGAATTGGAGGCGTATCAACAAGGACCCAAATGTCCATATTGTCTTGCTCGATGTCAGGATCACCAAGATCCATGGTGACAAGCATACCCTCATCAAAACCATACATCTTGCAAAATGCTTCCCAATTTTTGCAACCAAAATGGGTTACGCTCTCAGAATTATACAGATTTACTTCAAAATCTATATCATGATGGGTCCTTAGGTGAATTTTCTTTGTTTCCATACTTTCATGGTCTTCAAAACCCATCCTCTCCAAGACGTAGCGTCTTGCATGGCATGGGATAAGCTAGTCGAATTGTAAAAGATGAAAAGTACACGTTGAAATAGTTGAAGTCGTGCTTAATTACGAAAAAATAACACTTGTCGTCGTTGCGTACCGTTTCAACATCGAAGGTCTCCTCCAGCTTAATACTGAAGCGCCGATCTTCGTCCAGGTGAGGCCTGTCGCACAGACCTCGGTCGTCGTGGCACCAGTCGCACTCCCCCGGGAGACTTTCGTCGTCCGAGTACGACATTTCCTATGTTCATAATTCAAATATTAAACGTCTACAATTAAATATATGTACTAAAAACCTAAGTTAGATCATTATTATTCATCACGGGTTGACTATCGGTTTGTCGAGTCTTTTCTTGAAAACTCTCAGCTCACGTGGTGTATACATTCGACCGTTGGTGATGGTCGCTCCTCCTTTCATCCCCGAGTGCATTACACCAAAATGTCTAGCACACGGGAATGAAGGAGAAGCGACCCCCACGACAACAGTCGGGATTCTTCGTCCTCTCATATATATATGGTGGAACTCTCCCTCACTGATTCCTCTCAGACATTTGCGACCGTCGGTGATGGTAGCTCCTTCCTTTCGTTCCCGAGTGCATTACACCAAATTGTCTAGCACACGGGAACGAAGGAGAAGCTACCCCCACGACAACAGTCGGGATTCTTCGTCCTCTCATATATGGTGGAGACTCAATAGACTTAAAGTCAACCCGAAATATCGTTTAATTATCTTTCTAAAACCGGTTCGTGGCTGGTCTCACCTCGAGGTCGGAGGGGGTCGGTGACGGGGACGACGGCGGGGATGATGGAGGGGGGCTCCTAGATTTCTGCGAAAACAAAAACCCTATAAGCTATCAACTAATCATATGCATACGCCTTGCATAGTGCTCTCCAATTTTAGCATTCAAAGTAGGAGTAGTTTTCCAATTTGAGCATTCAATAAGCAAAATCAAATCACAAAATAAAGTAGTATTCAAATTAGGATGCATTCAATTATAAGCAAAACTACATCATCTCCATGCGTCCGTACATCGTCGAATATTATCACTAATACACCTCGAATACTATCATACATATAGCATTGCTAGTACAGCTAGAACCGTAGCGCCCGACGGGTATCGGCGCGGGCGGTGGATACCCAAAGAGAAGGAACCATCACAGGATCATAGCTCCAGTGAGATCCCTGAAGAACCTGCCAGGTATTGTCGAACCTGCACTCCAACGCAACCATGTAGCGACGGACGTGCTCGTCCTCCTCGCTGACACGGTGACGTACCATCTCCGCGGTGTCCGGAAGCCTCGGCACCATCACCGGCCCACGCGACCGCCACCAAACAAGGATCGGGTCAATGACGGGCTGCCTCCTCACCAACCTACGCCTCCCAAAACCAGCCCGGCGGAGCCCAGTCCCGGACATGGCCCCTCTGATCAAGCCGGCCTCCTCCGCCGAGTCGACGACGAGGATGCGGGATTGGCATCGTCGACGTCGATGCGGGAATAATTGCTTTAACTAAAAAAATAAACTAGTTCTATTAATTTTCTTGCTAAAAATAAACTACTTCTATAGTAAAATAAACTAGTTTTATTAAATCAACTAGTTCAACTACTAAGCAGTTACTATAAATAGCATAAAGTAGTACTTACTAAAAATAAACTAGTTTACCTAGTTCTATTATTTTTCTAACTAATTCTATTAAACACTTTCTCTTCTTATTCTATGAACAAAATTACAACAGAAAAAAATCATAAAAATTCTATGAACAAGATAAAAATTCTATGAACAAAATTACAACAGAAAAAAATTATAAAAATTCTATGAAAAAATTGACATATTCTTTGCATATATATGAACACACAAACATTTGCATATTCAACAATAATATCACAAAAAATCTATGAACAGAAAAAAATTCTAACTTTTGCATATTCATTTATGAAAAAATTACAACAACTCAATTAACTACACATCTAAATTAACTACACATCTAAATTAGGAAAATATATATGAGCTCACTAAGGGGGCGGCGATCGACGAGGAGGCGGGGCACGGGGGCGACGGTGAGGGGCGCGGCCACGGGTGACGAGGAGGCAGGGGGCGGCGACGGCGACGGTGAGGGGCGCGGCCACGGGCGACGAGGAGGCAGGGGCGGAGGTGAGGGGCACGGCGACGGGCGACGAGGAGGCAGGGGGCGTGGGGCGGCGACGGCGTCTGGGCGGCGCGGGACGGCGTTTGGGCGGCGCGGGACGGCGTCGGAGGGAGGGCGACGACGGCGACGGCGAGGCGCAGAGGGGCAGCCTGGCGGCGTCGTCGGGGCGAGGAAGACGAACTGAATGAAAAATTTCACAAGTGCTAGTTATATAGACGAAGCATTGGTCCCGGTTCGTGACAGCAACCGGGACGAATGAGACCTTTAGTCCCGGTTGGTGACACCAACCGGGACCAAAGGCTGCTGAAAAGAGGCCTTTGGTCCCGGTTGGTGGCACCAACCGGGACTAAAGGGGGGCATTGGTACCGGTTAGTGCCACGAACCGGTACCAATGCACACCTTTAGTCTCGGTTGGTGCCACCAACCGGGACCAAAGGCCTTGTGCTGCTGCGCCCGCGTCAAAAGTTTAGTCCCACCTCGGTAGTTGAGAGGGGCGCGCAGTGGTTTATAAGCCCCACTACCGCACCCCTCTCGAACTCCTCTCCATTGCAGGCTTACGGGCCTAATTGTCACTGCTATGCCTGATGGGCTTACTGGGCCTTCTGCGGGCCTGAATCCTGGCCCATCGATGGGTTTCTAGTCGTATTCAAGCCGTGGTGGCCTAGTAGGTGGCATATTTTTTATTTTTTGCCTGTTGTTTTGTTTTTTTTCTTTATTTATTTTGTTTTGTTTCTACTTACAACAAAAAACTTTTTAATTTTATTTTATTTTGTTTCTAATTACTTATTTATTTTACTTTATGATAATTCTTTTTGCTATTAAAGTTTCTAACAAAAAAAGTTCTTTATGAAAATTCTTCTTGCTTTTAATAATTTTGAATAGAAAATACTTCGATAATTTTAGTTGCATCAATTTTATATAATTTTAGTTTCAATAATACTAGAGGTTTCTTATAATGTTTTGAACAGAAAATACTTTGTTAATTTTAGTTTCATAAATTTTATTAAAGTTTATTTTATTTTGTTTCTACTTATATATTTTAATAAAGTTTATATTATTTTGTTTCTAATTACTTATTTATTTTATTTGTTATTTTTCATGCACCATTTTTCATGCATTTACTGATTATTTTGAGCTATATGACCCTAAAATTAAAAAGCATTTCAAATGAACTCTGAAAAGGTTGAAAGTTGGCATGGTAACATCATTTCATCCACATAGCATGTGCAAGAAAGTTGAGAGGGTTACGGCAAAAACTGGATGCACTTCGTATCAGGATTTCATACGGAAACTCGTCTGTTACAAAGGGATTTCATTTTTTAAAACTTATTTGAACTCCTGACTTTTTGTATGTTCAAAATGCACCATTCAAAGCCACATCATCATTTTTCAATCCTTTCTGACTTTATTTGTTATTTTTCATGCATTTACTAATTATTTTGAGCTATAAGACCCTAAAATTGAAAAGCGTTTCAAATGAACCTGAAATTGAAAAACCCTACAAATGAACTCTGAAAAGGTTGAAAGTTGGCATGGTATCATCATTTCACCCACATATCATGTGCTAAAAAGTTGAGAGGGTCCCGGCAAAAGGTGGATGCACTTCATGAACAAAATGGACAATCTCTTTCGAAGTATCAGGGTTTCGGACGAAAACTCATCTGTTACAAAGGGATTTCATTTTCTTGAACTTATTTGAACTCCAGACTTTTTGTGTGTTGAAAATGAACCATTCAAAGCAGAGACTGATTTTGAATGGTGCATATTCAACACACAAAAAGTCTGTAAAGATCGCCAACCCCAACATAAAAAAATGAGCATAGATGTGCCTATAGAGAGAATTCAACCTAAATTCATAATAAATTTCTATGAATTTCAAAGAAATTTACTCTGAATTTAGGTCAAATTCCCTGTATAAGGGCATCTATTTTCACTTTGAGAGGAGCTCAACAAGGCAGAGAGGGACGGGCTTATAAACCGGTGTGAGCGCCCTTCGGTTGGCGAGGTGGGACTGAACTCTGACCGTAACGAGGACCAACCCTTTAGTCCCGGTTTGTGGCACAAACCGGGACTAATGGTCATGGGCCAGGGGCGAGGCGCATTGGTCTCGGTTCGTGCGTGGAACCGGGACCAAAAGGTCCAGACGAACCGGGACCAATGGCCCACGTGGCCTGGCCGGCCCCCTGGGCTCACGAACCGGGACAGTTGCCTCCTTTGGTCCCAGTTCGTGAGCCAACCGGGATTAATGGTATTACGAGGGCCGAACCAATGCCCTGTTTTCTACTAGTGTAGGTATGAAGAATCAACAATTGACAAATTTTCATTAGTACAAACCTTACAGAAGTGAACCACTACATTTTTATACTAAGTCAAAATCTCGAGCAATAGCCTTCAACATAGTCGTACTGAGATTAATCGAAGGATGCTAATTAAATTCAGTTAACTACATATGCTATGTGTAGAAGATTGTATTACACTATTGCATTGTCGGATTAACTTATTATAGGAAATCCATGATTCTATAGATCGACATTCGAGAGGCTTTGACCTGTAGTAATTTTCCACTTTTCCCGTGTTGGTATAACACGAAGACCTCATGTATTCCTGAAGTACATCAAAGGATCTGATTATATGTGTAAATAAAATACTAAAAATCATCTATGAGGATTAGAATGGAAATAATTAGTGCAGGCAGGTAGAATTGTTGTATATTTTGATATGTCCATAATCTAGGGATCCTTACGGCTCATGCACTTGAAGCATCTCACTTGTCGCTGGGCAATATGACTTGTAATACCACACATTAAACGTATCCATCATCTTGAATAAAAACCTACACTTGCCTGTGCTGCTACACAATTTTGACAATTCTTCCCTGGAAAATAAAGAGAATCAAGAATTATAATGGAATGAAGTTATTCCATGATAACAATAATATGAAGCATTGAGTTAACTATTGATGCTTCAGATCAAACTTAAAGCATCTGAAACCCAAGAGATAAATATGTGACTTAACTGGGCGAATTGATATTGTAGTTTGCTGTCTTTTTTTTTGAAATTGCTGCAGGGACGACGCATACATGCACGACGGATGCATGATGGCCAATTCAACCGTATGCATGAGCCCTATGAAATACACGAATGGACTGATATGGGCTGTCGTGCAGAAATCGTTCGCACGGCGTCGTGTGCATAGCAGCGTTGCTTTTTTTCTAGCTGAACAAAAGTTCCTGGATTTCCCGCAAAAAAAAGGTCCAAAAGGAACTAATATACAAAAATATATGCATATCAAGTACATGGTCACCAAAAAAATTATTGTGTAATTTCATTGATATAGGCTAGTTTATTCCTCTACCATCTCCAATATAAAGATGATTTGACATCATTTTGTAAGTTATGATTGCGAGGTCATGCAATCTCATTGGATAATTATTTTTTATTTAAACAACATACAATCAACTATTAGACAGCAAATATAATATGTTTGCTTACATATCACACACATCAATGCATAAACCTGACTTGAAATCTTGTTCAATTCCTTGTCTTGCTATGATGGAGAAATCAAGCAGCCATAATAGCAACAATTTTTGTTTTAGTGTGTAATGATGAACACTACTCTGGAAAATCTGAAAATGAAATGAAGGTATTACAAATTGATTATGACAGAACGACATTCATTGCCTTACCCATGTGGCAGCCTATATGCGAGTAAATCTTTTGCAGCATATTGTAGATATCTATCCCATATACATGCAGTTAGCAATTTATACATATGGCAATGGGAGCAACACAAAGAAATCGAAGATGAGAAAATAAAGAACATACTCTAAATTTGCACGACTACTTGCAATGCGCCGAGAGCATATCCGAGGCCGACGCTGGGGTATTATCTCTTTAGCCCACCTTGCTGACACTGGAGTGCAGCCAGACATCTCGTCATCCCACATGTTGGCGCTGGTGTGTTTTCTGCCGTACAAAAGCATCGGGCGAGCTGTCATGAAATCCATTAACCTAGGCTGTAGCGTGGGCATGTTTCCGGCCGATTGAAAGCTAGCTAGGCTTGAACGGAATCGATCCAGCAGCCTGCATCCAAAGATAGATATGTCTCAGCAAAATTAACCGAAGCATGTATGTACACCAACATAGTGCAGCCAGCCAGCCATGCATGCTGTCTCAATTGGTGGACGTCTAGCCGCATGCATCAGCCAAGAGGGAGGGGCGGCCTCAATCTAGATTGAAGGTACATGGTCATGGATAAACTTTGTGTGAGAAGATTTGGGAAAAATAAAAAGCCTTGCGTGAGGAGATAGGACTGTTGCAGCCTGGTGGGATACACGTGACACACATATCCGACCCAGGAGACAAATTGAGATCGTTAGATTTTTTTTTGCTAGAAGAGATCGTTGCGTTTCATTAATCAATGTTGGAATTCTAAATATATGGATTAATCTGGACCGTAATAACTCGATCCCACCAGATGAGCGGCTCCTAATTACCGATTAACATGGTAATTTAATTAATGTTGGAATTCTAAATATATGGATTAATCTGGACCGTAATAACTCGGTCCCACCAGATGAGCGGCTCCTAATTACTGATTAACGTGGTAATTTTTAGGGAGTCCCTAATTAGTAGAGGTATATAGAATAGATAGATAGATAGATAGATAGATTGATAGATGGTCTATATGGTATGCAAGGCGAAAGGCAATACATGAAGCAATCTTTCAAAGTCCATATCAGGTTTTCTATTTTGTCAACTCCTACATAAATGAGCTAGATCAACTTCCGAAAGCTGGGGCTATTAAACCAGCGAGTGTACCTTCCAGTAATGTGCAGCAACGTTGGATACCTCCACCGATTCACACCCAGAAAATCAATGTAGATGGTGTTGTGGCCCGCCATGGACGTGGAGGAGCAGTAGCTGCGATTTGTCGAGACCACTCTGGAGCTTACTTGGGGTCGTCGGCGGTGGTGTTTCGAGGAATAAATGATGCGGTGATCCTGGAATCTTATGCATGTAGGGAGGGGCTTGCACTTGCAGAGGACCTGGATATTCAGCAACTACTGATAGCATCAGATTGCCAGAATGTAGTCAAGGACATAAATTAGGGCACGGGAGGACCACATTCGGCAATTGTTCATGAAATAGTAGCTCGTAGGACTAGCTTCAATTTCTGTAATTTTGTTCATGAGCTTAGGAGTCATAATTTTGAGGCTCATAATCTCGCCATGTTTGCTTGTAATCTTGACTTAGGTAGACATGTCTGGTTGGGGATTCCTCATGACCCAAACCGTGTACCTATGAACATTACTATCCAATAAAGTGGCGAGATTTTTCAAAAAAAAAAAAGCTGTCTGTAACTTTGGCCACGTAGGAAAATAACTGACACGGGGGAGAGAGAAGAGGGAAAACGCTAGAGTCTGTCTGCGGAAATATCGATGGTCTACTCCCGCATAGATCGCTGCATATAGACAACTCGTTTCCCGTTGTACGAGTCCGTCGCATGTCGTGGGCTGTTGCATCTCGTGTTCGTGGGCCTAATTATTACGAGCGGTTGGAGTTTCTACAGCCAACGTAACAGACGCCCAGCTTTGAGTTTTATTTTTGATGGTGTCTATATAGATGATGTGTACATATCCTACAGATACCAGGCGTCTGTACCGATGTACATGCCCTTAGATCCGTACACTCGTGGTAACCTCAAATATTGCACACAAATAGTGAAACTCGGCGTAACAAATTTTGGAGCTTGGTGGCGTAATAAACCTTTCTTTTTTACATCTGGCGTAGAACAGAAAGGCTATTGAGCTGCGAACCAATCTGTAGTTGGATGATTAGAGGGATAGTGGTATCCCCAGCGCACCAGGGTTCAAATCCTGGTGCTCGCATTATTCCTGGCGATACGCTTTCAATGGAAAGAGACGTTCACGTCGACGACGAGGCGCCTACGGTGGATTCGTAAATCTCAAGATGATATGCAGGCTCAGTCCCTCGGGAGTGCTCATAGGGGTAGAGTGTGCGTGTGTGCATTCATAGGGATGAGTGTATGCGCGTATGTATGAGCACTTGCACCTGTACTATGTTAAAAAAAGGCTATTGAGCTGAAATAACCCCATCAGTGGCGGGCGATTCTAGAGACCTCGCCCGCCGTCGTTAGGCTTTTAGCGCTCGCCTCCACACGGCAATTTATCCTAGAGTAGTGGTACTGGATCCCCAAGTTTCAAATTGGTTCCCTGAATTGTCTAACCATGGTTTCGAATATGTCGTAGCCTAGTCGCTAGAAAATTTAAATAGATTTTTGGTTTTCACTATACATATTTAAGATCCTACATATCTAAATCTTCAGTTTGGACCTTGACAGGTCAAAGTGGAGTAATGTCCACTTGCCCGGGTATTATAACTCGTCAAAACTTCGTTAAGCCCAAGGCACTGACATGCTAATTTTCTACTCCCTTCGTCCCCAAAATAAGTGTCTCTCAACTTTGTACTAAGTTTAGTACACAATTGTATTAGACTTGAGACACTTATTTTGGGACGGAGGGAGTAATTTGTTACTTCTCGGCAGATCTACTTCTGTATGTAACATGCATGTGAGTGGCGCAAGTGGCATCTGCAATAACATGAATTAAGTACGTATGTGCAAATACGGCGAAGGCGACTGGTAAGATGCATGCATATGCATTGCCATACGTGAAGATGGAGGTATAGTTAGGGCTCTTTAATAGTGACATACTAGCTAGTTGTTTCTTATGTTGTTGAACTGGATCAATCCGCCATTGCCTTTGTTTGGTAAATTTGTACTCCCTCCGTTCCATAATATCACAGGATTTTATTAAAACAGAGATGTAAGACAACGAGATCAAAACATCTAGGTACAAGCAAGGAGTGGACAACAATGACACAAACACAACGAAGATGATACTATTTGGCAAAGAAAACCACCCCTCCATCCCGTAATGTAAGACTTTCTTGACACTAGTGTAGTGTTAAAAAAAGTCTTACGGGATGGAGGGGGTAGTTAGCCGGTGGATCAGGTGGCGACGCAGTCCCTCTTGCAGCGGGTCGTGCAGTCGTCCGTGCACATCCCGATGAACATGTCGATGGTTTCGCGGCACTGCTGACGGGAAACGTGGCAGGCGGCGCACTGCCTGTTGCACCTAGCGTCCGCGCACCGGGCGAGGGCCTTGGACTTGCAGGCCTGCACGCAGCCTGGGTCCGGCGGCGGGCCACAGGGTCCGGAGGTGGTGCAATCAAGCCAGGGTGACGCTTGGGCGTTGATGTTGTGGGTGCAGATAGAGCTGCAGTTCATGCGGCAGTCCCCCTCGCATGCCGTCGTCTCCGCCGCCGCCGGCCATCCCAGGCCCAACAGCACAACCACCAGCACCGCGACCACAGCTGCGCTTGATGAGGCCATTAGAAGAGGACAGGCTGTATGTGATGTCTGATGTGTGAAGGTACTGGTGCCCATATGGTAGAGCAAACCTTGCTATTTATAGCAAACCACTTGAGTCTACACACATGGATCATCCATCTAAGGGCATCTCTGGCAGATCTCGACTATCTTAAACGGCGCCATGCATATGCACGTTACACCTTACAAGTCGTCGGGTCCTAGTACTACCTACATACTTTCCTATATGTGCAACTTGGATCATGCATGTACGTTTCAAAAGTTGACTTGGAGAGGAGTATCGAGATCATCACATTACTTTTTAACTAGCACAGTGACCCACAATAGTACTCTTTATGATATTAAGCCATTACGATTTCATGACTCGAATATATGAAAAGAGCATTCACTTTTCACAATACAACAGAATGGTTAAATAAGGCTGGTCACCATGGAAATATCATAAGTAGCAACACATTGTGTTCACTTACTAATTAATTGGTGTCCGTTTGGTAGTAGGTTTGGCATGAACAGAATATGATTGAAAAGGAAATACAAAATTCTTAGAACATACCAAATTAGGTATGCCATTTGTCACCACGAAAAACAGCATGCATGAGCATTGTTCGATTTGACTAACACGAGCCAAGTTGTCATGAAACTGTTTGCTCAGGTAAATCTAGGATCCAATGGCATGCCAATTAGTTACTGCATCTCTTCGGACCTTTGACTGGTAGCTAGCTCCGCTGACCAAATTAATTCACTCGTCTATTACTTCGTCAAGTGTAAAATATAGCACAATTGTATTTGTCCTAGCTCTGGCCCCCGCGTCGCTCCTGCAGGGGCGACTCGGGCGGCGTAACCCTAGCCCGCCGCCGGCCCTCTCCCCCACCTCTCCTCTCCCTCGTCGCCACCGGAGGTGGCCCCCGGCTCGCCGCTCGGCCGCCGGTGAAGGTGGCAGCGAGGATCTGGCTGCCCCGTTCTTCCTCGGGGGGCTTTGGATTCGTGGCGGCGGCCTCGGCTAGTTGATCGACACCGGGTCTGCGGTGACCGGTGCTCGTTGGTGCTGGCCGTTCTTCCTCGGCCGCAGGGGTGACGAGGCGGCGGCAGGTGGCGGTTGTGGTGCGGGCGTCTCGGCGGCGCCCGATCCAGATCCAAAGGCCTCCGTCTACTTCAACCAGGGCTGCCTCCGATGGTCCTGCTTTGGGCGGCCTTTGTCGCCGGAGTTGTACATGTTTGGCGGCTGGAGGTGGGAGGTGGCTCCGGAGAAATCCGAGGCCAGCAGTGCTGGCCACGACGGCGGCGACGCCCGAGGGCGCCGTACCCTTCTTGTAGGCGCCGTCCAGGTTGCCTCGTTCCCCTCCTCCTTCCACCCAGCTCGTATGCCGGGCGAAAGCCCAAATCCTTGCCGGATCGAGCGACAGCGGCGCTCCGGGCGTCGTCGCCCTCTTCGGGGTGTCGTTCGTGGTGAGCTTGGGGTGGATGTGATGCTTTGGTTGCTTGGCGGCGGTTGGTGGCGTGGTCGGAGTTCGTCTGGTGGCGGTGCGTTGGCGCTCTGCCGCCTATGTGCTCTGCCTCGGAGTCCTTCTTCCACGGTGCTTGGTCTTCAGCAGCCCTGCCGGACTCGGCGGAGCGGTGCTTCATCTCACACATTGATGGCGGTGGTTATCGGCGGCATGGTGATGTGGAGGCTCGGCGTCCGATGCGCGGGATGGACTCGCGCAGGAAGAGGTAGCTGTCTGGCGTCATGGTGACGTCGATGGCTGAGTGGCTAGACAAGGTAGATGCCTCAATATGATCTGAAGACGGACCTGTGGAAGATGGCGGCGACGACACACGAGTGCATCTGACCGGATTGTGCCCCAGACCCGGTATGTGGCTCGGCTGGGGCTTCCGGCTTTTGATGTTAGGCTTAGGTGAGTGGTCTGAGTGGCCCAGCTAGCACCCCTTCATCGTATGGATAGGAGTAGCGGCATATGTTGCCAAGATGGTGGATTCTGGCATATTGTTGTAATACTTTGTAAGGGCCTCGAGAATAATCAATAAAGTGGCCGTATGCATCTCCCAGATGCAGAGGCCGGGGGTCATCCTCCTTTTCTAAAAAAATGTATTTGTCCTAAGGGACAATCAGGGAGAATCTAGATCGAATTAAATGTACCCCCCCCCCCTCACTCCCCTCTCCTCTCTCTCTCGGGAAGACTTAAATCATGTCACCCCAACACTTTTAGAAATTTTTCGACTGGCATGTTACCTCTGCTTATCTTCTCCCGGGAAATAATTACAAGTGCATAAGGTGAAATTTTGATCCATCAAACTATATTATAACTCGGTTGCGATGCGCGGTTACAGTTTTAGATTATTGTATTACTAGTCATCAACCCATGCATTTGCACTGGCTAGCACTTTTAATGTTGAATATGACAAATTAGAAATGTTGGACAATAATAAGAATATGTTATTATTGATTGTTATTATGTTACTACACAACATTGTTACAAATTCGAAAGTTGTTGCATGTATCATGTATTTGTGACATATAAATTTCTGAAAGGTATATGATCAAGCTCCCCTATTATAGCATATATGTTCATGTATACTCACTACCTACGAAGACACACTTCCTCCTTTCTGCCACGGAAGAATGGTAGAATTTGATCTTAAAACGCATTGCATAAGAAGTCCTCCCTCAGGGCCATTGGATTGCACCGAGTTTTGTATGATTTTTAAGAATATGTATGTGTAGACATCAACCGACAGACCATCACTTCATGATATGAGCCGCTCCATCCCAAGCGATTTATCTTTGTCGAGCAATGCTAACTCATTATTTAGCGAAGCAGATCGGCCTTCCCTTGCAGAAGAACGGCATATGCTCCCTTATCAGATCGCTTATTAGAAATAGTAAGCAAAATGAGTAGAAATATTGACTGGATTTAAAATTTAAGATAGAACTGAATGTTCTTTGATCACTTCAGCGGAGTCCTGAATCCATGTGTTTGGCATAACAGATTGAAGTGATTAGCACGTATACCTGCTCTCCCAGAGAAGTAGATCCGTCAGCTAGGTGTTAGTAGCTTACGGACGCGCGTGTATTGCATTTTCATCTCCTCACAACACCGATTGGCTCGGCTCCAAAGTAATCGAGTAAGGCTTCATTACCGGAAAACACTCGGTGTTGTTAAGGTTGGGCGCGCCTTTAGCTGGAGAGAGACGATGGATTTTTTCGAAGAGAGAGAGAGAGAGAGAGAGGATTCCATGCCACAAGATTGGTTCGGAAGTGGAAGAGACGATGGATAATGCATAGAGATCACTTCAGGTGGTTGATCTTTCTAATCAGAAGGCATAGATCGTGGAGTATGGTTGCCGATTGCTTCATGGAGAGAAGAGCCATGGAGCTTTAGACCCATGGAGCAAGGAATAGTTTTTTTATTTATTCTATTGATAGATTGATTTCAAGGTATGAGATTGCTAACCGGACTGGTATTTTGTTGATAGATTCAGATAAGCTTTTTTTACTTTTTTCTTTTTTTAACCAAGGAAAGAGATCGTCGAGTTCGAGATATGAGATTGCTAACCGGACCTATATTCTATTGACAGATTGAGATAAACTTTTTTCTTTTGTTTTTTCTGTTTTTTTAACAAAGGAATGAGATTGTGGTGTAGATTGCCATTTTTTCTAAGAAAGGTTTTTGGGCCTTCCGAGCAGGTTTTTTTGCTGATATTTTATGGTTAAATCTACACGTAATAATTTGGCGCCCCACAGAGATGAACGACTCGTAATTTCTAATTGATGTGGTAATTTCTAGGGAGTCTATAATTAGTATAGAATAGATAGATAGATAGATGTCATTATTAACTATATAAAAACACATAAAGTGTAACACTACAATTGAAATATATATACACATATACAAATATTTGAATATATATGTAATTTATGCATGCATTTTTACATTTTTATTAACATAACAAAATGTTACAATACTAGCTAGCTATCGACCATCGATCCAAATAGACAATTACCAATCGCTTCTATCTAGCTACTATAGCCAGTGCACAAAATCCATCGTACTCTCGTCATATAAGAAAAAAAGGGCATGCCATATAATAATCGATATGTAACAAGATATCATCTATTCTAATATAAAGAACAAAATAACATTGTTCTATTCATATGAATATGAGTGATTGCGAACACGTTCCTTCACCAAGCTAGTGTCCATCACAAATATGAATATAAATATGAACACACACGAAGCAACATAATTAAACAAAATATGAATATAAACACACACGAGCCACGTTCGTGTTCATAGTTTGTCCTTCACAAATATAAATATGAACACACACGAAGCAACACAATTCACACATTCTTGTATTCTCACTACCCCTATATATAACTAAACAAAATATCATCATATATAAACCGGTCAAACAACAAGAGATGGAACTATATATAAACACGAAGATCGAACAACATGTAAGATTTTAGATTGATCGACTGACCTTTCTTGTTCCGAGACAACGCGACGAAGACCGGCGAGGGATGAAGTCCGTGCTTCTTGCTGGGACAGCGGCGGTGGTGGCTGCGGATGCGGTGGGCAAAGTGGCAGAGGAGAGGGCCCTGACTTACATTCGTCGGTGGCAGGATTTCAAGCTCAAAGGGCTGGCCATTTCCATTTATAACCTGGTGTAAGCCGAGTGTTATTTCACGGCCACAAGGCTTACTGCGCAGGTCAAGCGTAACCGGTTTTAAGAAGAGAAATCGAGAATATTATCCGAGTGTCCGGAGAGCATACTATGCCGACGGCCGTCAAGTGCGCCGACGGACGACACATAGCAGCAGCCTTTGCCGGCGATTTTTTCTATGCCGAGTACGTTTTCAAGTGCCATACGGCTTACTCACAGATAAGAAGAGTATGAATCGGAAACCGAATGCCTTTTGTATGTCCTCACGGCTTACTCTGGTGTAAACAGTATGAATTGTTTGCCGTGTACATTTTGATACTCACTTGGCATACCTTTATGTAAATCGTGAGCCCGTGTTTTAACACTCGGTGCACGAGTGATTTTCCTGTAGTGATTTAAGATCCTCCTGATCTAAATCTTCGGTTTAGACTTTGACAGGTCAAAGTAGAATAATGTCCACTTGCCCGGGTATTATAACTCGTCAAAACTAAAACTTCATTAAGCCCAAGGCATTCAGATGATGATTTTCTAGTTTGTTACTCCTCCGTAGGTCTACTTCTGTAACATGCATGTGAGTGGCGCAAGTGGCATCTTCAGTAACATGAATTAAGTATGTATGTGTAAATACGGCAAAGGTGAGTTGTAAGATGCATCATGCATGCATATGCATTGCCACCGGTTAGCTTGCAAAACGATCTTACATTATGAAATGAAGGGAGTACGTGGCAGTATAGGAGGTTTGCTCTACAGTAGTGACATGACTAGTTGTTTCTTATTTTATTTTATTTTGCAAAAAGAGGTTAAGACCTTGGCCTCTGCATCGATCGATGCATACAACCATCTTTATTAATTATTCAACAAAGATCTGACAAGAATATACATCAAGCCACTCGAAGCCACCACTCACATTTACAAACTCGATAATGTGAAGTGCTCTCACTCCCCATTCAGAGTGGACACGGTCCGGGCCGGTCCGGTCCCGGTCCGAGCCGACGTTTGGACCGGCCGCCGGCGGTCCGGACCGGACCGAGCAGCATGACGGTCCTGATTTCAGGGACCGGACCGGCGACGACGAAGCCCGGGCCGGACCGAGCGGACCGGCCAACGACCACCGGCGGCGACTTGCACGGGTGCAGCGGCGAGGTGTACGACGTGCGCAGGTGCTGTGGCGAGGTGGGTGACATGCGCGAGCGCCTGTGTCGAGGTGGGCGACGTGCCGTGGGAAGTGCGTGGGCGCCGCGGTTCTTTGCCATGAACGTGCACATGTTTGTTGATTAGCAGTTTTTCCGTTGCATGCAAGTAATCTATGGTGTGCATGAGCCCATGATTTCTCGTGTGCGGGCCTTGCGTGATTAGCGGATCAAATGGGACGTGGAGTTAATCGTCAAACGGTAACGTGATTTTTGGATCAAGCCCTGTTTCTCTCGTACTTTCAGTTTTCTGTTTTACTGAACAAAAGGAGACGGCACCATGGGATCGCGCGTGACGTGATTATAGGAAGCTGACGGTATAAAATCTAGCACCTTCCAAAGCAACACTTTCCTGATTTGTTGGACGAGAAAATCATGGCCCAGCGTTTCTCCCACGATGCAAAAATCACGGCCGAGCGTTTCATGAGTGCGTGCGTGCGTGCTCTGCTGAGACTGTTGCCGTGATCGAGAACTCGCGAACGGCGGCAGTGCACGCACGGCATCGACGGCGAGCGGCGGAAAGAGGCTATGGGACACGGTGGTTCACCCAGGGGCTGCCGGTGGCCGCCACGATGACTGCGTTTCTCGGTCCGCTCGGTCGGCTCGGTTAAAGACCGGACCGGACATTTTCTCGGGCCTGATTTGGCAGACCGGACCGTCCAATTTATGTAGCGGGCCAGGACCGAGCGGGCCAAGACCGAGCGGGCCACGAGCGGGCCGAAAAGCCCTCTCGGTACGTCCACCCTGACTCCCCATATCTAAAACCGGTGACGTCGCCGATCCATCCACATAACGTATTGGAACCTACAACCGGTGCAGAAGCGTGCACCAAATGCACACGTTTTAGAGGCCGCATCATCATCAAACCGCTAACCCATCTTCAGGAAAGAGATATGCATCATCCTTGCCAGTCCGGCCCTCCGTCGACGCCACCATGATGCCCAACGGCACCACCTCCCTTCGCGCAAACTGCTGAGCACGTCGCGGTCGCCGTCGGTACAACACGGCACCATGCCGCAAAGTACCACCAGCTAACACAGCTTGAAGTCCCTGAAAGATTTGTCGTGCATAGCACCTGCCGAACACGCATGACAAAGTGTAGCACCTGTCGGCTAGGCATGACTTGAAGTCTCCATCAAAACTTCGTGCAGGACGAAGCCGCTCCACCTCCCGCCTCTGTCATCCAGCGCTGCTCCACAAACAATGCTCCCAAGAGAGAAACGACGCCGCAGTGACGCCGTTGTGACGCCATTGTCTGATCTGAAAGATGGATCCTAGGGTTTCCCCCAGAGCAGCACGAGTGGGTCGACAATAGTTACACGACGATGCCTTCATCAAGGTAATAACGCAAAATGCCGCCATCACCTGTCGTCGGCTCAGTTTTCACCGGCAACTATGTTTCCCCAACTCGCAGCCGGGACTACACGACGGATCTCGAGATCCGATCACCCAGCCTCAGGTCGACCACCTCAGACGGAGGAGATGATCACCACCACTGCAATCCGAATCCGAACTTGAGGTTAAGCGGCTGCAGCATGCCACCACCGCCACCTGCCGCCCGGCGATCCAATCTGCCAACCGCCACCGCGCCACATGAGAGCTCCACCACTACCTCAGCCACTGCCACCGGAAGGAGAGTAGTAACCTCCGCACGCGCCGCCGTGGCCCGTGCCGCCTGCCGGCCAGATCCGACCGCCGCCACGAGGCACGCCTCTGCTACCACGCAGCCCTTCACGCCGCAACACCCCCATGCAGCAGCTGCATCGGCGCACCGCGGCGCCCCCGCGCCCGTGCCGCACCCTGACCCGACGAGAGAGGCCCGCTCCACCCTGTCACGCGAGAAGAAGATCTAGCCCTGCCGCCGCCGCCGACGGTCGGGCTTCGCCCGGCCGCGCCCTCTGGTGGCGGCGAGGAAGGAGGGGGGGGAGGAGGGAGATTGGCGGCGTAGATCGGGAGGCCCTCCCTGGGCGCCTCGCTGGTGGCAGCGCGATAGAGGGTCGCGGGGATCAATCTGCCATTAATTTGGTCTTTCTTGTGGTAAATTAGCCTTTCTGTTTTTTTTATGTAAAATGACTTCGTACTGACTTTCTGTTTTTATTTTAAACCGCAACTTCCTTTATTTATGAGGGAAAAAATCTGTAACTTCTGAAAACAAGAGAACTACCTTATAGGATGCGCTGATGGGACAGAGAAAAAACCTCACAGGATTTTATTAAAACAGATGTAAGACAACGAGGTCCAAACATCTACTCCAGTTACAAGCAGCGTAATGCGTAAATCGACAACAATGACACAACCTCAACAAAGCATAGCCACGTATGCATGCGTACATACATACATACATGATAGATGCAGTCCTCGAGTTGTCTGACGATGAGTCGATCAGGCGGTGACACAGTTGGCCTGGCAGCCGGTGGTGCAGCCGGTGATGCACGTCTGGATGATGCCGCTGATGCGTTCGTCGCACTGCCGACGGGAAGGGCAGCACCTACTCTTGCACGCGGTTTCGTAGTCGATGCGGCTGCAAGAGCCGGCGCAGAAGCTGGAGCAGTAGGTATTCCCGGCCGAGGGGCTGCACGAGCTTGCGCAGGCGCTCAAGCACGGCGCGCGGCCGGAGGACTTGCAGCCCTCCACGCAGTTCGTCGGTGAGCCACAGGGGCCGTTGCAGAAATACCAGTTGCTCGACGACGCCACTCCCCTGATGGTGCTGTTGCACATCGAGCTGCAGTACGTGGGGCAGCCCTTGCACGCCATCTTCGCCGCCGCCGGCCCTGCTCCCATGCCCAACACCACAAACACCAGCACGCCCACTACAGCTGCGCTCCATGAAGCCATTATTACAAATTATTACAAGAGAAGAGGATGACAATGTATGTATGTATGCTGGTGCCCATATCGTAGAGCCAACCTTGCTATTTATAGAGTAGTCAGGCAGGCACCCCCTCCAGCTAACTACTTGAGTACACACACATGCATGGATCGTCCATCTAAACGGCGCCATGCATATGCAAGTTACAAGTCGTCGGGGCGTACCTCGTATTTCATATATCTTCAACTTGCATCATGCATGCATGGAAGTTTCCAAAGTTGACAAGGAGAGGGGTATCCAGATCATCACATTAGTTTGGCTTTATCGGGAAAAAAATCACATTACTTTGAACTAGCACAGTGACCCACACTAGCTAGCTAGTTTTAGCATATATATTGAGCCATTATAATTGCATGACTGAAATATATGGAGTAACTTATTTCAATACAACCGAATGTTTAAATAGTAGCAACACATTGTCATGAAAATGTTTGCCCATGTAAATCTAGGATTCTCCTACATGCAAATTTGTTACGGATCTATCTTGATCTCTTTGTACCGTTGACCGGTTGGTAGCTCCACTGACCAACTTAATGAACTCATCTAAGACTTTGTGAAGTGTAAGACATGACACAATTCTACATGCCCTATGGGCCAAATGGGAGAATCTAGATCGAATAGTGTCATCGCTGGAAGCGTGAATCAGGTCTCGGAAGAAAGAAAAAAATAGTTCAGCCGGAGACACTCCCGTGAGCAGCCCGAGCGCCACCCCTAGCGCTTCCATTCCCACCAATCCTCTGCCTTTTCCTCCTCACCGCCGCTGACGAGCGCAGCCAGGCAAAGCCCACGCGGCATGGTGCTGGCGCGTAGCGGGGCTTATCCTCCTTTTTGCTCTTCTATATGGTGACGTGGGGCTCCCAGGTGTGTGGGGGCGTGGCCCTAGATCTTGTGCACAGAGGCCCGACGGCTAAGTTCCCGACGGCATGGCACAGGTGGATAGCCGTGGTGGCATCGCTGCGGAGGCATGGCCGGCAGGAGGTGTGGCTTGCGTGGGGATCTTGGTCGGTGGTTGATCTAGTCGTGATTGCGACTCCCGGTCTTGACTGTGCACTGGCGGTAGTGGTCGATGGTGTTCGAAGGCAAGAAGGCTTGGGGGCGACTTGGTCGGCGGTGGCACGAGTCTAGCGGAGCGGGCTCCCCTCCTTTGCCTTCCGTTAGTGTTGTCGGTCGGAGGTCGGCTCCTCTCGAAACCGTGTTGAGCATGTGTGGGCTGCTGCCGAAGAGCTAGACTACTCCTAGGTTATGACCATCGTTGAGGGTGTGGATTAGTAGCTAGGTAGGCCAAAGATTCATTTATGCCCCTAGTGCCTGTGCAGCACCGGGGAGCTCAGACCTTGCCCAAGAGAGGCAAGGTGGGCGGTGATATCTAGATCGGACTAAGCCCGGGTGGGAACAAGCTTGGGGGTTGTCCATGTGTGGAGGAGGGACCTTCCCGCCCATATCTTCAGTGGTTGGTGACAGCAAGCATGGGGGTGTTGGGGCCATGGTTGCCGCAGTGGATGTCTGGCGGTGGCGTTGAGGTTAACGGAGGTGTGTGTTGGCCATGTGAGTAGTAGGATGCATGGTGGAAGGTGGTCCTGGTGAAGCTGTCGTACCGGTGGCGGCCTAGACCTTTCTAGATCTGTAGATACCGGCTCAACATGGTGTTCCATCACCATGGTGGATTTATGGCCTATTACTGCGCGTGGTAGGTGGGTGTGGAGGCAGGGAGGGCAAGCAAAAGCTTTGCGTCTCGTAGCCAATGGTGGCGATGGCTGTGGGTGTCGCATTCCTCTTGGCGTGTCGCCTTGGTCCTCTCCCTTCCCCTTGACACTCAGGGTGAAAACTTTTACTTTTCGCACCGGGCCTCAAATTCCTGGAGACGCACTGGAATCAAGATAGAATTAATCACAAGTATGTTGTACGCGGTGGGAATAGATTGCTTGCCGACAACTTGATGGAACAAATTGATTGTATGTAATGTTTGATTTGACCAACGCGAGCCAAGGTTTGATGAAACAGTTTGCTCAAGTAAATCGGATCCTCCTGGATTTACTTTAACTGGCTGCTAGCTTCGCTGACCAACCTAATGGATTCGTCTAAGACTTTGTCAAGTGTAAGACATAACACAATTCTATTTAACCTATGGGCGAAGACTTTGTCAACTTAATGCACTTGTGCAAGACTTTGTCAAGCCTCTAGAATCTAGATCGAATTAATTACTAAATATAGTACACGGCGAGAAAATATTGCTGGCTGACGGCCTGACATAACAACTTCATTCTCTCTCCCCCCCCCCCCCCCCCCCCCCCCTCGACTTGCATGTTACCAGCTACCTAGTTCTTTGAAGTGCACCTACTACATCTCCTCTCCATGTAATTAACTACAACATCATGCAATGAAAATGGGATCTACCCAAAAATATTCTAACAAATTCAACAAGTATGTGAAAAAAGGACCCGGTCAAGTGATGAAAATTCAATGGATCTCTCTCTCTCTCTCTCTCTCTCTCCGAACTGCATGTTACCAGCTACATCTTTCTTTGAAGTGCGGCCACTACATCTCCTCTCCATCTAATTAACTACAGCAGCATGCGATGAAAAGGATCTACCCAAAAATATTCTAACTAATTCAACATGTATGTGAAAAATTGACCCGTGATGAAAATTCAATGAGTTGCTAGTAAGTTACCCCTCTTCGAGTCAACTTTCGAAGCACGCATGCGTTCTAGTCTATAACTGCGTTTGGCAGCTATAATACGTTGTTGCTGGTGTGATTTCTACACTTTGGGAGTTTAAGATATATAGACATAGTTTGCACCACTTTACTTTTACATATCCAATTATAGATAGGTTGGTCTCTGAAGTATGAAAGTTACTCGGTAAAACAAAAATCTTAGGAGTGTTCGCTATCCGGCAAACGCTGCTAGAGTGTGCACTAGCCACCTTTGCCCCAGGTCAAACGCTCCTGGTACGTTTTATGTATTTGAGGAGTTCAATCATTAAATATTGGTTTTTATTTTGCCTTCCAACTTGTATGAACAGATAGGTTTAGTGTGTATTAAAGAATCAAAACACAACAACTTAATGTAACAAGAGTTTTCAAATATAAATATAAATTACATATATCTTTACAATTGCACATAATAACCTTAGTAGCGTCCTGGATCAGATAGAACGCTGTCAGTGTTGTAACTACCCATGATGTTCCTTACGCTCGAATGCAGCTAGTAGTTTATGGCTGGTACGCTAGCATGATGCACCACACTAGCAGCGTTCGATATCGTCGGACGCTGCTAGTACTCTTGCTTCTATGACGTTGATTCTTTTCGCCGAACGTTACTAGTAATTTGGAAAAATAGTTGCCACGATCGATTTTCATGACATGCTGTTACTAGCAAAATCCTATAAGGGGTTTCTATACTAGTGCTAGGAGACACACATGAATTACTATTGGTATTCCACGGTTGTTATTTGGATAAGGGGACACATAAATTCTTGAAATTAGTGAGTAAAGTTCATCATCTGCTAAATGACGGTGTTGGCATCCTTGCTGACTTTCCTGTCCTCACTCACCTCGATTTGAAATCCAAAGAAGATCCATTGTAGAAATTATTACCATCGATGACAGAAGAGCATTCCTGGATCTGAAGTGTTTTATCTCCAATTAAACAAAGATTTGTACATGTCCTTTAAGGCCGATACGATACCAAGCTCCAGAGGCTTTTGCTAATGTTCAGTGCCAGTGGACCAGAGCCAGCAGGGTCTCACCTGCCAGCATCAATCACTTATCATAGATTGAAGATTTTTTTATAGAAATCAGTTGTTATGGAGCCATGGAATCCGAGAAGACAAGCATGGAGTCATCCTTGAGGAGTGCTTTCGACGTGCATCCAAGCCATCCTCGCATCATAAACGATCTTCTAAAGTGCAAGATATTCTTTGATGACTAGCTTGGTATGCAAATTTCCATCTATCGACAATGACTATAAACTCTGCGTAGTTATTTTGGGGAGTGGTGTCCGAAAGAGATGTCACAACTTAAAAACAGTTTATCATGTATTTAAAAAAATCATCTTGCACTTCAAAATTGTCAGGCGTAATTCAACAATGTATTTCATGTATTAAAACATGTTCAACGTGTATTAAAAAAACTCATAGTATACATAAAAAATGTTTGTAGTGCAACTAAAAATAGGACATAGGAAAGTTTGTTCATATTTTATTTCAAAATTTCCATGTATTTTAAAAATAGTTCATGTAAAATTTGAAAAGTTTTCACATATTTTAAATAAATGTCCATGTACTTTTCTTACACATCTTGAAAAATGCTGATGGATTTTTCAAATCAAACAAGAAAAACATACATAAAATAATAATAAAGTACATGATGAATATTTCTAAAGGTGATGAACACTGTTTCAAATACATGTGAACTGTTTTTAAAATACACCTAACTTCTTGTAGAATATGTGGTGCTTTTTCTAAAACGTGGTGAACAATTTTGAAATACATGATGAACATTTTATTTAAAGCTGATAGAACAAAATAATAAGAAACCACACATATTTCAGGTAAAAAGATGAAAAGGACATGTAAATAAAAAACAAATGTATCTACAAAAAAGTGAAAATCAAGAAAATAAAAAGCAGGAAAAAACAAGAAAATAAAGGGTAATATCTCCATTTTATTTTTTTATAAAATGAAATGAAAAGGCACCATGAATAGTGTGAAAAATAAACTGTAACGGGAAGAAAGGAAAACTGCGAGAGAAAACCAGAGCACACTCTTATGTGTCTTTCACATCCTTGGTGTGTTTTGTCAATTTTTCTGTTGTGAGCAGCTTTGGATGATTTTACTCAACACCATATATATCATTTGGCTATGCACTTCATTTATAAACTGGGGTAGAAACCTGTTTTGAGAATCTAGATTGAATTAATTACTAGTACGTTGTGTGTGGCGAGAATAGATTGCTTGACAACATCCAACAAGTTAATTGTACGTAATGTTTGATTTTCCTAACGTGAGCCAAGGTTTGATGAAACAGTTTGCTCAAGTAAATCGGATAGCCTACCGGATTTACCGTTGACTGGCTGCTAGCTTCTCTGACCAACTTAATGATCTCGTGTAAGACTTATTCAAATGTAGGACATGACACAATTGTATTTAACCTATGGGCCAACATATCTCTCTCTCTCTCTCTCTCTCTCTCTGTCTCTCTCTATCTCTCTCTCACGTGTGACCACTCCATCTCCTCTCCATGTAATTAACTACAACATCATGCGATGAAAATGGGATCTACCCAAAAATATTCTAAGTAATTAAACATGTATGTGAAAAATGGACCCGGTCAAGTGATGAAAATTAAATGAGTTGCTAGTACCGTCTGATCTCGATCTTCAGATCTGACCTTCGCTAAGCCCAACGCGTTGACATATATAGTACTACTTCAAGTAGCTTGTAGCTCCGCCGCAAGTCAACTTCTGTAAGATGCAAATGACTAGTGCAAGTTGAATCTTCAGTGAATTAAGTACGTGTGTGTAGACAACTACAAATACGGCCAAGCTGACTGGGTAAGAGTGCTAACATGCATGCATATGCATGTATATAGAATTATAGATAGACGGCATCTAGATGTCTAATATAATGAGTGATAATTTGCTAGCCTATAAAGAGAAGGTTTCCTCTATCATACAGACGTCGTCTCTAGCCTTCCTTTTCTTGTCTTGTACTGCTGCTGTCCTGTACTACAGCTAGCTAGCCTCCTTGCAACTAATGGCTTCGCCAAGTACTGCTGCTGTGTTGGCCGTGCTTGTCGTCGTGCTGTTGGGAATGGGATGCCCGGCCGCGGCGACATGCAGCGACTGCGCGTCGCAGTGCAGCTTGTCGTGCAGCGCCCGCAACTTCCCATGTAGCAGCGACTGCAGCCCGATCCCGGCGTGCGTGGAGCACTGCAAGGCCACAGAGGTCCCAAAGTGCGTGGCCGGCTGCTCACATAGCTGCAACAGGAGCTGCCCGAGCGGGGGGTGCAACTGCGCTACTGCCTGCGACGGCTGCCACAGCGGCGTCGAGATCCAGTGCAAGAGGAACTGCACCAATTCACAGTTGTGCAACGCCTGCAAGGACAACTACTCCCGTCAGTGCAACGCCTGCTGCACCTCCTACTGCAACAAAAACTGTGCCTGATTAGTTAAGTTTAATGTCTAGCTTCCTCGAATAGTGGAAGGACTGCATACATGAATATGTGCCTGATATCTCCTTTCCTAGTTACTTTCTTGTCAACAAACAAGATGTCAGATGCCATGTGTGCTTGCATTATCTTGGTTAGGTCATCAGCTCGGTGTGGATCATCTTTGCTTTATTTTAACTCCACCAAGACATAGCTTTGGTCTTTTATGACTTTGCTCAATGTCGGTGTGATCCTTTGTATGTGTTGGTGTCGGCTGTGTGCATCTTAGCTACGCAGAGGTCATATGCGTGTCCATTGTGTTTGTATCCTCTTGATGCTTCATTTTGAGTTAAGAAAATCCACCCTTTTCGGAGAAAAAAATGTCAGACCAATCTAATGCATGTAAAATCAGTAAATTCAAATCCTTCGCATTCTCCAACCCAAATATTAGTCTTACACATTTTCATCCAAAATCGTCTAAATCCACCAATACTTCAAAATGCATATCTACATGTAAATAGCTAGCCCTCTACTACCACGTTAATCCTTAAAAACTTAGTTTGTCATCCAACCGATCTCTGTACAAAGTATTTATAACCGTTTGTTAAAATACCTAAGGAGTCCTGGCCTATTGTGCCACGTGATGACGGAAATATCTTATATGCAAATAAAGGAACATCTCCCACGCTACCTAAAAACAACATCTCCCTCCTTTATAAAAAAGGGGCGCTTATAGGCGCCGGCGCACCGGCCGAAAGTTTCGGCCGGTCTAGCCCAGGCCGTTGGATGTGAGCCGCGCAGCAGTTGGATCCAGGCAAAAAAAAACAGATCGCCCCTAGCTTCTTCTTTCTCGGGCAGTTCGGGCTGGATCCGCATGTCCCGCTCGTGGACCGCGGCGCCACGCCTCCTGTCCCCTCCGGTGGCCGTCCCCGTCGTCAATCCCCATCCTCGCCGGTCTTCCTCGTCGCCCGCCGGACCCCGCCCTTGCCGGCCGTTCTCGTCACCGGTCCTCACCCCTCCCGGCCTCGTTGTCACCTCGACCCATGCAACAGCTCCACCTGCGGTTGCAGCTCTTGACGATGATGCTTGTAGCTCCGCCGCCGCCCGTCGCCATTGATGCTTGCTGCACGGAATTACATCAACAACGGCCGCCAGTCAATCAACGCCATTTGAATGGATGTAGCAAAAAACTTCACAGGTAGTAGCAAAATCAAACTACGGGTGTAGCAAAACACCGTCGCCGCCTTCGCGAGGTCACAGCTCTGCCTTACATGGATGTAGCAAAAAGCTCCAACGGTAATAGCATAATCCTACTACGGTTGCAGCAAAAAGATAGCCATCGCCGCCGTCGACCAACACCGCCGTGGGTGGATGTAGCAAAAATTATGTGCGGTTCTAGCAAAATCAAAACATGGATGTAGCAAAAAATGTCTCCGGTTCCAGCAAAATCAAACATGGTTATAGCAAAAAACTCAATCGGAAAAAAACATCACATTTGCACATCCGAGCAAAGAAAAAGGGATGTGGCAATTGACAACACCGATAGTAGCAAAATTCAGAACGGTTGTAGCAAAAATGGGTACAAAATTTGGGGCTGCTTCCAGAAAAAAAAAAGACCCTCGCCGGATCTCTAGCACTTGTCGCAGTGGCTACAAATGCGCCTGAATGCCAGTTGCCGCGGCTCTCCAGCACTTGTCGCCATCGCCTCCAAATCTCAACCCAGGGGTTGCAGCTCCCCGTCCCCACGGTTGGAGCTCGACCAACCCAGGTCCGCAGATCCCGCCGCTGTCGATTGCATCTGCAGCCATCCTCACACAAAAAAGTGATGCTGCTCTGCTTGGGTGCCGGTGGTCACCGGAAGACGCGAGAGAAAGAGAGAAAGAGATAAGAATGAGATGCGTCGCGAGCAGGGAGAAAGGGAATGAGTGGATGACAAAAATCTTCTGCGAAGAGATAAGGTAGGCGTGGCGAAGCGGTGGGTGGGCCAGTGCTACGTGGAGCAGGCGGGGGCCGATGGATTCGGTCTCATCCAACGATGCGCGCGCGACCGGCCCAAGCTTCGGCCGGTCCGCCGCTCACAAATATTTACCTTAAAAAAACAGCATCTCCCTTGCAGACTTCTCCCTCCCTTGATCCTACCATGCGAGATACCAGCGCATCATCCACAAAACCCTAGCGCTCATCTTGCACATCAGGCCCTCCTCCTCCTCCTCCTCCTTCACATCTCCAGTCTTAAAGTAAAATGATCCAATGGGCCTCTTCCCCATCCCCTTGGAAGTTGATCTCCAATCTTGGCTGAGGAGAAGGTTTTTCAATCCACTAAGATGTCATGCCCCGATCAAGCCAGAATCTGTGATGAACATATGCAGTGGAGAAGGAGGGGTGGTGCTAACTGAATCAGAACGGACAACCACCATTGTTGGTGTCTTGGTGAAGCTGGAGAGTTGAAGAACTATGGCAGATGTGATCTCTAATTATCATCCCCACCTTGATGCCTTGACCTGGCCGGGGTAATTAAGTTGAGTCGGGAACCATCAACCCGTGATTGATTCATGCCATGCCAACGCAAGGATGACAGTGGTCCTGCCTCCCAGTGGCCAATGTGCACCATGTAGATTGTGCACCTACGTCATGTGCAGCCATAGTCCTTATTAGTTTTGCCCAGCACCTAACTACACGACTCCAAGACCAATTTCAGGATTTCCAGTTAATGTCCCAACTCCCAACAGCGAGCTCTCCTATTTCTTATTAAGTTCGTCTAATGCTTTGACCTAGGAATTGCCTCTCCGTAGGCTCCTCATCATCATGCAAGTTCTGCACGTCCGCAGCTGCAGCAACACTTTTGCCTGTTCTCTGTACCATCGGCAACATCGGCGAGTCTGCCCTAGTGTTGGACGGCAGCGTCCCTCTAGGCCTTTACTAGGCTGATCCGCCAGTAATTTCAGTTATTTATTGTAAGCAGTTAACAGTCCTCTTTCCAAGTAATCATATATGTAAGCTTCTCAACAAGGAAAAAGTCCAAAACAAACCATGAATTTGTAGGCGGAAGCTAAACCAAACCCCGAACTCTCAATCCCTGAAATCAGCACACCAAATTCTCTAATCCCGGTCTATTTTAAACCTTGAGAGGACTTCGCCAGTATTTGCCAAATTGGGCCGTTCCAGCAGCGCAGTCGCTCTCGCGCGCACAATAATTTGTTTTTTCTTATTTTTGTCCTTTTACGTTTTCATTTCCTTTTTATTTTTTACACATGTCTAATTTTCTCAGTATCCAATGTACATTTTTAACGCATACATTACTATTTGATAAACTTTGATATTTTCAAATAAATTATGGACATTTTTTAAATTAAATGTTTTCAAAAAAAATTGAATACATGGTAATATTTTTCCAAATACATGTTTTACATTTTCTTAATGACAATAAACATTTTGTAAAACTACACAAACACTCTTTTACATGGTTCAACATTTTTAAATTTGCATACACTATTTCAAACACATGTCACATATATTCTGTTAAGGTTATGACACATTTTTTTACAACACGCAAACACTTTCTTACATTGTACAAAAAGTGTCCGCACATTAAACTTTTGTTCAGGTTTCAGAAAAAATTTATGTTTCAAAAAGTGTTTGCACTATAAATTTTTGTTCAGGTTTAAAAAAATGTTTATGTTCCAAAAGGTGTTCTCTTTTTGAAAGTTGTTTGCTTATTAAAAGTATTCGAAATGTTCGAAAACGCACTTTATAAAATGCTCAAACATTTCAGGAATAAATACATTTTCAATACTTGTTTGCCCCTAAAAAAAGTTTTTGAAGTTCGACGCTTTGGTTTCGGATTAAATATTTTTGGCCTCTTATTTTGTCAGTCACAGTCGTCTGGTGTAGTGGCTGGTGAAATCAGATCAAACCTTCCAGGTCCCGAGTTTGACTCCACGGCATTTTTTTCTCTTTCGGAATTATTACGCCGCGCGTTAAGAAAAAGAAAGAAAGAATTTTTTATGGCGTGTTATAGGAAACAAATACTCTCATTATGTCTTGGGTGCCGGCCCAGTCAAGTCCACAACCAACAATCTGAAACATTTAAAAAATATTATTTACGAAATAATTTATGAAAATTAAAAAATATTATTCAAAAAATATGACACAATTCTGAAAATCCGAAACATGTTTCATAGCATGTGAAAAACTGTTGGAATTCGGAACATTTTTTTGATAAATGTGAATTTTTCGAAATCACGAATAGTTTTTTAAAATGCGAATAGAATTTCATAATTCCAAATATATTTTTTTAAACACAAAATGAATCGAATTCGTGCCAAAAATATAAAACAGGAACATTTTTTAACTTCTGAACAATTTTAGAAATGGGCGAACATTTTTTAAGCTTCACGAATTTTTGTTGTGCTATAGTGGGCCGGCCCAAATTCTTACCCGTGAGAGTAGCTGGTTATCCCGGCCGGGATTGTAGTATTCCCGGTGTGGTAAACAGATATAGGGTCCAAAATAGACCGGGATTACAAGTTCACAGTGCCAATTTTCGGGATTCACAGTTCAGGGTTTGATTTAGCTTTCGTCTACAACTTCAAGGTTTATTTTGGACTTTTTCCTCTCAACAACAACTGACTGGTCATACTACAAGCCGGTTGCGTTCACCCTTGGTTGAACACCACTGCTCACGTTTTTCGTTCATCGTGCTGGATTGAGGTGCCTTTATGATATAAGGTGTGCGGTGCATGTGTGAATCATTACTATGCTCATTAAGATTCACAAAAGTCATTCAGACTCGATATATCTAGCTTAATCATAATTGCAGTTCTCAACTAAGATAAGCTTTTGCAAAAGTCTATGCAAATATTTATCAAGAGAACTGATGTTTGGTATTTGCAGCACATAATTAATTATATTTATTTTCATTTTAATGAACACAGATGTTAACTTGACATAATCTGCATGTCTAGCATTGTAGTCATATATAGGACATGCATATAAGAAGAGGATGAAGTCAATAATTATGAGCGTCATATATGTGATCTGTCATGGGTTGTTTTTTCATTGCTTATATTTTGTTAATATGTATATGCAGAGGCATGGTAGTTTTTTGGTTGATTAAACATAGCACATTAAAAGTACAGAGAACATGCAAAAGCTTCCAACATTTATGGTCTAAAATTGTCATGCCTCTGCATACATTAACAAAGGAAATAAAACCAATGAAAAAAAGACCTTGACCAATCAAATGTGACCTTTGGCTATTAAAAACTAGGGCATTCTTACTGACCACTTAATTTTGTGGCACAATATTGATTAATCATAGCACATTTAAAGTACAGAGAACATGCATAGATGTTTTTATTGAAAAAATTAAATGCAACTCATTATTGAATTCATATGAGATCTTATTGAAAAAATTAAACACAACTCTGAAGATTGGGAGATCGACAAAGGTAAAGAGTCAGGTATAAATCTTGGGTATGATTGTGTTAAATCTTTTGTAGAAATAGATGTTTTTCATAAGCTTAGTGCAAAATATGAACTTGATTCTAAGATAGTAGCTACATTCTGTGAATCTTTTGCTGCTCATGTTGATCTTCCTAAGGAGAAGTGGTTTAAATTTCATCCACCCATTAAAGATATTTGTGAAGAACCTATTATTCCTAATACTGGAATGCTAGCTTATTCTGCTAATCCTGTTGTGCCTACTGCTTATATTGAGAAGCCTCCTTTTCCTGATAGAGTTAAGGAACATGCTAAGACTACAACTATGGTTCGTAAGAGTTATGTTAAACCACCTAAAACCTCTGAACTAATTAAAGTAGACTCTTCAATTGCACGTCTATCGCGTCCGCCGGCTCCTATGTCCAACACGTGTCCCATGAGAAACAAACTCAGCAATATACGGGCTTTATCCTTCTCTACTCTTGATGCTTCTCATCCACTCGTTAATTTTCACCACCCAGGTCACCGCAGTTGGAAATATGCCCTAGAGGCAATAATAAAATGGTTATTATTGTATTTCCTTGTTCATGATAATTGTCTATTGTTCATGCTATAATTGTATTAACTGGAAACCGTAATACATGTGTGAATACATAGACCACAACATGTCCCTAGTAAGCCTCTAGTTGACTAGCTCGTTGATCAATAGATGGTTATGGTTTCCTGACCATGGACATTGGATGTCATTGATAACGGGATCACATCATTAGGAGAATGATGTGATGGACAAGACCCAATCCTAAGCATAGCATAAGATCGTGTAGTTTGTTTGCTAAGTGCTTTTCTAATGTCAAGTATCGTTTCCTTAGACCATGAGATTGTGCAACTCCCGGATACCGTAGGAATGCTTTGGGTGTACCAAACGTCACAACGTAACTGGGTGGCTATAAAGGTGCACTACAGGTATCTCCGAAAGTGTCTGTTGGGTTGGCACGAACCGAGACTGGGATTTGTCACTCCGTATGACGGAGAGGTATCTCTGGGCCCACTCGGTAATGCATCATCATAATGAGCTCAATGTGACTAATGAGTTAGCCACGGGATCATGCGTTACGGAACGAGTAAAGAGACTTGTCGGTAACGAGATTGAACGAGGTATTGGGATACCGACGATCGAATCTCGGGCAAGTAACATACCGATTGACAAAGGGAATTGTATACGGGATTGATTGAATCCCCGACATCGTGGTTCATCCGATGAGATCATCGTGGAACATGTGGGAGCCAATATGGGTATCCAGATCCCGCTATTGGTTATTGGCCGGAGAGGTGTCTCGGTCATGTCTGCATGGTTCCCGAACCTGTAGGGTCTACACACTTAAGGTTCGGTGACGCTAGAGTTGTTATGGGAAATAGTATGTGGTTACCGAAGGTTGTTCGTAGTCCCGGATGAGATCCTGGACATGACGAGGAGTTCCGGAATGGTCCGGTGGTGAAGATCAATATATTGGACGAAGGGTATTGGAGTCCGGAAGTGTTCCGGGGGTACCAGGCTATGGCCAGCATGACCGAAAGGTGTTTCGGGAGCCCCGACAAGTGTTGGAGGGCCTCATGGGCCAAAGGGGAAGGGGCAAACCAGCCCACTAAGGGGTGGTGCGCCCCCCACACCCTTTCCCACGTTACTTGGGGAGGTGGGGCGCCTCCACCTGGCTTGGGGGGCAAGCCTCCACCTGCTTGGCTTGGGGGGCAAGTCTCCCTAGGATTTTCCCTAGGGAGATCCAATCTGCTTGGCAGCCGCCCCCTAGGGGAAACCCTAGGGCGCCTTCCCCTCTCCCCTTGCCCCTATATATAGTGGAGGGGTGGGAGGGCAGCCGCACCTCTTCCCTGGCGCAGCCCTCCCTCCTCATACACCTCCTCCTCCTCCTCCTCCGTAGTGCTTAGCGAAGCTCTGCCGGAGAACCACGAGCTCCATTGCCACCACGCCGTCGTGCTGCTGGAGTTCTTCCTCAACTTCTCCTCTCCCCTTGCTAGATCAAGAAGGAGGAGACGTCCCCAGGCTGTACGTGTGTTGAACGCGGAGGCGTCGTCCGTTCGGCGTTAGATCGGATCTTCCGCGATTTGAATCTCTGCGAGTACGACTCCATCAACCGCGTTCTTGTAACGCTTCCGCTTAGCGATCTTCAAGGGTATGAAGATGCACTTCCTCTCTCTCGTTGCTAGCATCTCCTAGATTGATCTTGGTGACACGTAGGAAAATTTTGAATTATTGCTACGTTCCCCAACAGTGGCATCATGAGCTAGGTCTATGCGTAGATTCTATGCACGAGTAGAACACAAAGTAGTTGTGGGCGATGATTTGTTCAATTTGCTTACCGTTACTAGTCTTATCTTGATTCGGCGGCATTGTGGGATGAAGCGGCCCAGACCGACCTTACACGTACTCTTACGTGAGACAGGTTCCACCGACTGACATGCACTTGATGCATAAGGTGGCTAGCGGGTGTCTGTCTCTCCCACATTAGTCGGATCGGATTCAATGAAGAGGGTCCTTATGAAGGGTAAATAGCAATTGGCATATCACCGTTGTGGCTTTTGCGTAGGTAAGAAACGTTCTTGCTAGAAACCCATAGCAGCCACGTAAAACAAGCAACAACAATTAGAGGACGTCTAACTTGTTTTTGCAGGGTATGCTATGTGATGTGATATGGCCAAAAGGATGTGATGAATTATATATGTGATGTATGAGATTGATCATGTTCTTGTAATAGGTGTTGGGGATCGTAGCATAATTTAAAATTTTCCTACGCATCACCAAGATCCATCTATGGAGTATACTAGCAACGAGGGGAAAGGAGTGCATCTACATACCCTTGTAGATCGCGAGCGGAAGCGTTCCAATGAACGTGGTTGATGGAGTCGTACTCGCCGTGATCCAAATCACCGATGACCGAGTGCCGAACGGACGGCACCTCCATGTTCAACACACGTACGGTGCAGCGACGTCTCCTCCTTCTTGATCCAGCAAGGGGGAAGGAGAAGTTGATGGAGATCTAGCAGCACGACGGCGTGGTGGTGGATGTAGCGGGATCTCGGCAGGGCTTCGCCGAGCTTCTGCGAGAGGGAGAGGTGTAGTAGGGGAGGAGGGAGGCGCCTAAGGCTGTAGTACTACTGCCCTCCCTCCCCCCCTCCCCCCTTTATATAGGTCCCCTGGGAGGGGGGGCGCCGGCCAGAACCCATCTGCATGGGGGGGGGGGCGGCGGCCAGGGGGGAGACTTGCCCCCCAAGGCAAGTGGGGCGCCCCCCCCACCCTAGGGTTTCCAACCCTAGGCGCAGGGGGGAGGCCCATGGGGGGCGCCCCAGCCCACTAAGGGCTGGTTCCCTTCCCACTTCAGCCCATGGGGCTCTCCGGGATAGGTGGCCCCACCCGGTGGACCCCCGGGACCCTTCCGGTGGTCCCGGTACAATACCGGTGACCCCCGAAACTTTCCCGGTGGCCGAAACTTGACTTCCTATATATAATTCTTCACCTCCGGACCATTCCGGAACTCCTCGTGACGTCCGGGATCTCATCCGGGACTCCGAACAACTTTCGGGTTTCCGCATACTCATATCTCTACAACCCTAGCGTCACCGAACCTTAAGTGTGTAGACCCTACGGGTTCGGGAGACATGCAGACATGACCGAGACGCCTCTCCGGTCAATAACCAACAGCGGGATCTGGATATCCATGTTGGCTCCCACATGTTCCACGATGATCTCATCGGATGAACCACGATGTCGAGGATTCAATCAATCCCGTATGCAATTCCCTTTGTCAATCGGTATGTTACTTGCCCGAGATTCGATCGTCGGTATCCCAATACCTTTTTCAATCTCGTTACCGGCAAGTCTCTTTACTCGTACCGTAATGCATGATCCCGTGACTAACTCCTTAGTCACATTGAGCTCATTATGATGATGCACTACCGAGTGGGCCCAGAGATACCTCTCCGTCACACGGAGTGACAAATCCCAGTCTCGATCCGTGCCAACCCAACAGACACTTTCAGAGATACCCGTAGTGTACCTTTATAGTCACCCAGTTACGTTGTGACGTTTGGCACACCCAAAGCACTCCTACGGTATCCGGGAGTTGCACGATCTCATGGTCCAAGGAATAGATACTTGACATTGGAAAAGCTCTAGCAAACGAAACTACACGATCTTTTATGCTATGCTTAGGATTGGGTCTTGTCCATCACATCATTCTCCTGATGATGTGATCCCGTTATCAATGACATCCAATGTCCATAGTCAGGAAACCATGACTATCTGTTGATCGACGAGCTAGTCAACTAGAGGCTTACTAGGGACACGTTGTGGTCTATGTATTCACACATGTATTATGATTTCCGGATAACACAATTATAGCATGAACAACAGACAATTACCATGAACAAAGAAATATAATAATAACCATTTATTATTGCCTCTAGGGCATATTTCCAACAGTCTCCCACTTGCACTAGAGTCAATAATCTAGTTACATTGTGATGAATCGAACACCCATAGCGTCCTGGTGTTGATCATGTTTTGCTCTTGGGAGAGGTTTAGTCAACGGATCTGCTACATTCAGGTCCGTATGTACTTTACAAATATTTGTGTCTCCATTTTGAACACTTTCACGAATGGAGTTGAAGCGACGCTTGATATGCCTGGTCTTCCTGTGAAATCTGGGCTCCTTCGCAAGGGCAATAGCTCCAGTGTTGTCACAGAAGAGAGTCATCGGGCCCGACGCATTGGGAATCACCCCTAGGTCGGTAATGAACTCCTTTATCCAGACTGCTTCCTGTGCTGCCTCTGAGGCCGCCATGTACTCCGCTTCACATGTAGATCCCGCCACGACGCTTTGCTTGCAACTGCACCAGCTTACTGCTCCTCCATTCAAAATATACACGTATCTGGTTTGTGACTTCGAGTCATCCAGATCTGTGTCGAAGCTAGCGTCGACGTAACCCTTTACGACGAGCTCTTCGTCACCTCCATAAACGAGAAACATATACTTAGTCCTCTTCAGGTACTTTAGGATATTCTTGACCGCTGTCCAGTGTTCCATTCCGGGATTACTTTGGTACCTTCCTACCAAACTCATAGCAAGGTTTACATCAGGTCTGGTACACAGCATGGCATACATAATAGACCCTATGGCCGAGGCATAGGGGATGACACTCATCTTTTCTATATCTTCTGCCATGGTCGGGCATTGAGCCGTGCTCAATTGCACACCTTGCAATACAGGCAAGAACCCCTTCTTGGACTGATCCATATTGAACTTCTTCAATATCTTGTCAAGGTATGTACTCTATGAAAGACCAATGAGGCGTCTCGATCTATCTCTATAGATCTTGATGCCTAATATATAAGCAGCTTCTCCAAGGTCCTTCATTGAAAAACACTTATTCAAATAGGCCTTAATACTTTCCAAGAATTCTATATCATTTCCCATCAATAGTATGTCATCCACATATAATATGAGAAATGCTACAGAGCTCCCACTCACTTTCTTGTAAACACAGGCTTCTCCATAAGTCTGTGTAAACCCAAACGCTTTGATCATCACATCAAAGCGAATGTTCCAACTCCGAGATGCTTGCACCAGCCCATAGATTGAGCGCTGGAGCTTGCATACTTTGTTAGCATTCTTAGGATCGACAAAACCTTCCAGCTGCATCATATACAATTCTTCCTTAAGGAAGCCGTTAAGGAATGCCGTTTTGACGTCCATCTGCCATATCTCATAATCATAGTATGAGGCAATTGCTAACATGATTCGGACGGACTTCAGCTTCGCTACGGGTGAGAAAGTCTCATCGTAGTCAACCCCTTGAACTTGTCGATAACCCTTAGCGACAAGTCGAGCTTTATAGATGGTCACATTACCATCCGCGTCTGTCTTCTTCTTAAAGATCCATTTGTTTTCTATGGCTCGCCGATCATCGGGCAAGTCAGTCAAAGTCCATACTTCGTTTTCATACATGGATCCTATCTCGGATTTCATGGCTTCCAGCCATTTGTCGGAATCCGGGCCCGCCATCGCTTCTTCATAGTTTGAAGGTTCACCGTTGTCTAACAACATGATTTCCAGGACAGGGTTACCGTACCACTCTGGTGCGGAACGTGTCCTTGTGGACATACGAAGTTCAGTAGTAACTTGATCTGAAGCTTCATGATCATCATCATTAACTTCCTCCCTAGTCGGTGTAGGCACCGCAGGAACATCTTCCCACTTTGCGCTACTTTCCGGTTCGGAAGGGGTGACTATCACCTCATCAAGTTCCACTTTCCTCCCACTTAATTCTTTCGAGAGAAACTCTTTCTCCAGAAAGGACCCGTTCTTGGCAACGAAGATCTTGCCTTCGGATCTGAGGTAGAAGGTATACCCAATAGATTCCTTAGGGTATCCTATGAAGACGCATTTCTCTGACTTGGGTTCGAGCTTTTCAGGTTGAAGTTTCTTGACATAAGCATCGCATCCCCAAACTTTTAGAAACGACAGCTTAGGTTTCTTCCCAAACCATAATTCATACGGTGTCGTCTCAACGGATTTCGACGGAGCCCTATTTAAAGTGAATGCGGCAGTCTCTAAAGCATAGCCCCAAAATGAGAGCGGTAGATCGGTAAGAGACATCATAGATCGCACCATATCCAATAGGGTGCGATTACGACGTTCGGACACACCGTTTCGCTGAGGTGTTCCAGGCGGCGTGAGTTGTGAAACGATTCCACATTTCCTTAAGTGCGCACCAAATTCGTGACTTAAATATTCTCCACCACGATCTGATCGTAAGAATTTTATTTTCCTGTCACGTTGATTCTCAACCTCACTCTGAAATTCCTTGAACTTTTCAAAGGTTTCAGACTTGTGTTTCATTAGGTAGACATACCCATATCTACTTAAGTCATCAGTGAGAGTGAGAACATAACGATATCCTCCGCGAGCCTCAACAATCATTGGACCGCACACATCGGTATGTATGATTTCCAATAAGTTGGTTGCTCGCTCCATTGTTCCGGAGAACGGAGTCTTGGTCATCTTACCCATGAGGCATGGTTCGCACGTGTCAAATGATTCGTAATCAAGAGACTCCAAAAGTCCATCTGCATGGAGCTTCTTCATGCGTTTGACACCAATGTGACCAAGGTGGCAGTGCCACAAGTATGTGGGACTATCGTTATCAACTTTACATCTTTTGGTATTCACACTATGAATATGTGTAACATCACGTTCGAGA
Organism: Triticum aestivum; assembly: GCF_018294505.1. Lineage (NCBI taxonomy): Eukaryota > Viridiplantae > Streptophyta > Magnoliopsida > Poales > Poaceae > Triticum > Triticum aestivum. The sequence continues at coordinate 7,608,681 of NC_057811.1, read as the reverse complement.
TTCATCAAGAATAAACCATTGACCAGCGGGGCATGACCATAAAACATATCTCTCAAATAAATAGAACAACCATTATTCTCGGATTTAAATGAGTAGCCATCTCGAATTAAACAAGATCCAGATACAATGTTCATGCTCAAAGCTGGCACTAAATAACAATTATTGAGGTTTAAAACTAATCCCGTAGGTAGATGCAGAGGTAGCGTGCCGACGGCGATCACATCGACCTTGGAACCATTCCCGACGCGCATCGTCACCTCGTCCTTTGCCAGTCTCCGTTTATTCTGCAGTTCCTGTTTTGAGTTACAAATATGAGCAACCGCACCGGTATCAAATACCCAGGCTCTACTATGAGTACTGGTAAGGTACACATCAATTACATGTATATCACATATACCTTTGGTGTTGCCGGCCTTCTTGTCCGCTAAGTATTTGGGGCAGTTCCGCTTCCAGTGACCACTTCCCTTGCAATAAAAGCACTCAGTCTCAGGCTTGGGTCCATTCCTTGACTTCTTCCCGGCAACTGGCTTACCGGGCGCGGCAACTCCCTTGCCGTCCTTCTTGAAGTTCTTCTTACCCTTGCCCTTCTTGAACTTAGTGGTTTTATTCACCATCAACACTTGATGTTCTTTTCTGATCTCTACCTCCGCTGATTTCAGCATCGAATATACCTCAGGAATGGTCTTTTCCATCCCTTGCATATTGAAGTTCATCACAAAGCTCTTGTAGCTTGGTGGAAGCGACTGAAGGATTCTGTCAATGACCGCGTCATCCGGGAGATTAACTCCCAGCTGAGACAAGCGGTTGTGCAACCCAGACATTCTGAGTATGTGCTCACTAACAGAACTATTCTCCTCCATTTTACAGCTGAAGAACTTGTCGGAGACTTCATATCTCTCGACCCGGGCATGAGCTTGGAAAACCATTTTCAGCTCCTCGAACATCTCATATGCTCCATGTTTCTCAAAACGTTTTTGGAGACCCGGTTCTAAGCTGTAAAGCATGCCGCACTGAACGAGGGAGTAATCATCAGCACGCTGCTGCCAAGCGTTCATAACGTCTTGGTTCTCTGGGATTGGTGCTTCACCTAGCGGTGCTTCTAGGACATAATCTTTCTTGGCAGCTATGAGGATGATCCTCAGGTTCCGGACCCAGTCCGTATAGTTACTGCCATCATCTTTCAGCTTGGTTTTCTCTAGGAACGCGTTGAAGTTGAGGACAACGTGGGCCATTTGATCTACAATACATAGTGTAAAGATTTTAGACTAAGTTCATGATAATTAAGTTCATCTAATCAAATTACTCAATGAACTCCCACTCAGATAGACATCCCTCTAGTCATCTAAGTGAAACATGATCCGAGTTAACTAGGCCGTGTCCGATCATCACGTGAGACGGACTAGTCAAGATCGGTGAACATCTCCATGTTGATCGTATCTTCTATACGACTCATGCTCGACCTTTCGGTCCTCCGTGTTCCGAGGCCATGTCTGTACATGCTGGGCTCGTCAAGTCAACCTAAGTGTATTGCGTGTGTTCCGAGGCCATGTCTGTACATGCTAGGCTCGTCAACACCCGTTGTATGCGAACGTTAGATTCTATCACACCCGATCATCACGTGGTGCTTCGAAACAACGAACCTTCGCAATGGTGCACAGTTAGGGGGAACAATTTCTTGAAATTAATATAAGGGATCATCTTACTTACTACCGTCGTTCTAAGAAAATAAGATGCAAAACATGATAAACATCACATGCAATCAAATAGTGACATGATATGGCCAATATCATTATGCTCCTTTGATCTCCATCTTCGGGGCACCATGATCATCTTCGTCACCGGCATGACACCATGATCTCCATCATCATGATCTCCATCATTGTGTCTTCATGAAGTTGTCACGCCAACGATTACTTCTACTTCTATAGCTAACGCGATTAGCAATAAAGTAAAGTTATTTACATGGCGTTATTCAATGACACGCAGGTCATGCAAAATAATAAAGACAACCCCTATGGCTCCTGCCGGTTGTCATGCTCATCGACATGCAAGTCGTGATTCCTATTACAAGAATATGATCAATCTCATACATCACTTATATCATTCATCACATCTTCTGGCTATATCACATCACATAGCACATGCTGCAAAAACAAGTTAGACGTCCTCTAATTGTTGTTGCAAGTTTTTTTTTACGTGGCTTGTATAGGTTTCTAGCAAGAACGTTTCTTACCTACGTAAAACCACAACGTCATTTGCCAATTTCTATTTACCCTTCATAAGGACCCTTTTCATCGAATCCGTTCCGACTAAAGTAGGAGAGACAGACACCCGCTAGCCACCTTATGCAACTAGTGCATGTTAGTCGGTGGAACCTGTCTCACGTAAGCGTACGTGTAAGGTCGGTCCGGGCCGCTTCATCCCACAATACCGCCGAAACAAGATAAGACTAGTAGCGGCAAGAAGAATTGGCAACATCAACGCCCACAACTACTTTGTGTTCTACTCGTGCATAGTAACTACGCATAGGCTTGGCTCATGATGCCACTGTTGGGGATCGTAGCATAATTTAAAATTTTCCTACGCATCACCAAGATCCATCTATGGAGTATACTAGCAACGAGGGGAAAGGAGTGCATCTACATACCATTGTAGATCGCGAGCGGAAGCGTTCCAATGAACGTGGTTGATGGAGTCGTACTCGCCGTGATCCAAATCACCGATGACCGAGTGCCGAACGGATGGCACCTCCGTGTTCAACACACGTACGGTGCAGCGACGTCTCCTCCTTCTTGATCCAGCAAGGGGGGAGGAGAGGTTGATGGAGATCCAGCAGCACGACGGCGTGGTGGTGGATGTAGCGGGATCTCGGCAGGGCTTCGCCGAGCTTCTGCGAGAGGGAGAGGTGTAGCAGGGGACGAGGGAGGCGCCTAAGGCTGTAGTACTACTGCCATCCCCCCCCTTTATATAGGTCCCCAGGGAGGGGGGCGCCGGCCAGAACCCATCTGCATGGGGGGGCGGCGGCCAGGGGGGAGACTTGCCCCCCAAGGCAAGTGGGGCGCCCCCCCACCCTAGGGTTTCCAACCCTAGGCGCAGGGGGAGGCCCATGGGGGGCGCCCCAGCCCACTAAGGGCTGGTTCCCTTCCCACTTCAGCCCATGGGGCCCTCCGGGATAGGTGGCCCCACCCGGTGGACCCCCGGGACCCTTCCGGTGGTCCTGGTACAATACCGGTGACCCCCGAAACTTTCCCGGTGGCCGAAACTTGACTTCCTATATATAATTCTTCACCTCAGGACCATTCCGGAACTCCTCGTGACGTCCGGGATCTCATTCGGGACTCCGAACAACTTTCGGGTTTCCGCATACTCATATCTCTACAACCCTAGCGTCACCGAACCTTAAGTGTGTAGACCCTACGGGTTCGGGAGACATGCAGACATGACCGAGACGCCTCTCCGGTCAATAACCAACAGTAGGATCTGGATACCCATGTTGGCTCCCACATGTTCCACGATGATCTCATCGGATGAACCACGATGTCGAGGATTCAATCAATCACGTATGCAATTCCCTTTGTCAATCGGTATGTTACTTGCCCGAGATTCGATCGTCGGTATCCCAATACCTTGTTCAATCTCGTTACCGGCAAGTCTCTTTACTCGTACCGTAATGCATGATCCCGTGACTAACTCCTTAGTCACATTGAGCTCATTATGATGATGCACTACCGAGTGGGCCCAGAGATACCTCTCCGTCACACGGAGTGACAAATCCCAGTCTCGATCCGTGCCAGCCCAACAGACACTTTCAGAGATACCCGTAGTGTACCTTTATAGTCACCCAGTTACGTTGTGACGTTTGGCACACCCAAAGCACTCCTACGGTATCCGGGAGTTGCACGATCTCATGGTCTAAGGAATAGATACTTGACATTGGAAAAGCTCTAGCAAACGAAACTACACGATCTTTTATGCTATGCTTAGGATTGGGTCTTGTCCATCACATCATTCTCCTAATGATGTGATCCCATTATCAATGACATCCAATGTCCATAGTCAGGAAACCATGACTATCTGTTGATCAACGAGCTAGTCAACTAGAGGCTTACTAGGGACACGTTGTGGTCTATGTATTCACACATGTATTACGATTTCCGGATAACACAATTATAGAATGAACAATAGACAATTACCATGAACAAAGAAATATAATAATAACCATTTATTATTGCCTCTAGGGCATATTTCCAACAATAGGAATCACCACTTGCATGTCGATGAGTATGACAACCGGCAGGAGCCATAGGAGTTGTCTTAATTTATTGTATGACCTGCGTGTCAATGAAAACGCCATGTAATTACTTTACTTTATTGCTAACCGTTAGCCATAGTAGTAGAAGTAATAGTTGGCGAGACAACTTCATGAAGACACGATGATGGAGATCATGATGATGGAGAGCATGGTGTCATGCCGGTGACGAAGGTGATCATGTCGCGCCTCGAAGATGGAGATCAAAGGCGCAAGATGATATTGGCCATATCATGTCACTTTATGATTTGCATGTGATGTTTGTCATGTTTACATCTTATTTGCTTAGAACGACGGTAGGATAAATAAGATGATCCCTCACTAAAATTTCAGGAGACGTGTTCCCCCTAACTGTGCACCATTGCGAAGGTTCGTTGTTTCGAAGCACCACGTGATGGTCGGGTGTGATAAATTCTAACATTCGCATACAACGGGTGTAAGCCAGATTTACACATGCGAAACACTTAGGTTGACTTGACGAGCCTAGCATGTACAGACATGGCCTCGGAACACAAGAGACCGAAAGGTCGAATATGAGTCGTATAGTAGATACGATCAACATGGAGATGTTCACCGATGATGACTAGTCCGTCTCACGTGATGATCGGACACGGCCTAGTTGACTCGGATCATGTTTCACTTAGATGACTAGAGGGATGTCTATCTGAGTGGGAGTTCATTAAATAATTAGATGAACTTAATTATCATGAACATAGTCAAAAGGTCTTTGCAAATTATGTCATAGCTTACGCTTTAGTTCTATTGTTTAAGATATGTTCCTAGAGAAAATTTAGTTGAAAGTTGATAGTAGCAATTATGCGTACTGGGTCCGTAAACTGAGGATTGTCCTCATTGCTGCACAGAAGGCTTATGTCCTTAATGCACCGCTCGGTGTGCTGAACCTCGAGCGTCGTTTGTGGATGTTGCGAACATCTGACATACACGTTTTGATGACTACGTGATAGTTCAGTGCGTAATGTTGAACGGTTTAGAGGCACCGAAGACATTTTGAAACGTCGCGGAACATATGAGATGTTCCAAGAGTTGAAATTGGGATTTTAGGCTTGTGCCCACGTCAAGAGGTATGAGACCTCTGACAAGTTTCTTAAGCCTGCAAACTAAGGGAGAAAAGCTCAACCGTTGAGCATGTGCTCAGATTGTCTGAGTACTACAATCGCTTGAATCGAGTGGGAGTTAATCTTCCAGATGAGATAGTGATGGTTCTCCAAAGTCACTGCCACCAAGCTACTGGAGCTTCGTGATGAACTATAACAAATCAGGGATAGATATGATGATCCTTGAGCTATTCGCGATGTTTGACACCACGAAAGTAGAAATCAAGTAGGAGCATCAATTGTTGATGGTTAGTAAAACCACTAGTTTCAAGAAGGGCAAGGGAAAGAAGGGATACTTCATGAAACGGCAAATCAGTTGCTGCTCTAGTGAAGAAACCCAAGGTTGAACCCAAACCCGAGACTAAGTGCTTCTGTAATGAGGGGAACGGTGACTGAAGCAGAACTACCCTAGATACTTGGTAGATGAGAAGGTAGGCAAGGTCGACAGAAGTATATTGGATATACATTATATTAATGTGTACTTTACTAGTACTCCTAGTAGCACCAGGGTATTAGATACCGGTTCGGTTGCTAAGTGTTGGTAACTCAAAATAAAAGGCTACGGAATAAACGGAGACTAGCTAAAGGTGAGATGACGATATGTGTTGGAAGTGTTTCTAAGGTTGATGTGATCAAGCATTGCATGCTCCCTCTACCATCGAGATTGGTGTTAAACCTAAATAATTGTTATTTGGTGTTTGCGTTGAGCATAGACATGATTGGATTATGTTTATCGCAATACGGTTATTCATTTAAGGAGAATAATGGTTACTCTTTTATTTGAATAATACCTTCAATGGTCTTGCACCTAAAATGAATGGTTTATTGAATCTCGATCGTAGTGATACACATGTTCATGCCAAAAGATATAAGATAGTAATGATAGTACCACATACTTGTGGCACTGCCACTTGAGTCATATTGGTATAAAACGCATGAAGAAGCTCCATGTTGATGGATCTTTGGACTCACTCGTTTTTGAAAAGATTGAGACATGTGAACCATGTCTATTAGTATATATGCATGAAGAAAGTCCATACAGATGGATCGTTTGGACTCACTTGATTTTGAATCACTTGAGACATGCAAATCATACCACATGGGCAAGATGACTGAAAGGCCTCGTTTTCAGTAAGATGGAACAAGAAAGCAACTTGTTGGAAGTAATACATTTTGATGTGTGCAGTCCAATGAGTGCTGAGGCATGCAGTGGATATCGTTATGTTCTTGCTTCACAGATGATTTGAGTAGATGTTGAGTATATTTACTTGATGAAACACAAGTCTGAATTATTGAAAGGTTCAAGTAATTTCAGAGTGAAGTTGAAGATCGTCGTGACAAGAGGATAAAATGTCTGTGATATGATCATAGAGATGAATATCTGAGTTACGAGTTTGGCACACAATTAAGAAATTGTGGAAATTGTTTCACGACTAATACCGCCTGGAACACCATAGTGTGATGGTGTGTCCGAACATCATAACTGCACCCTATTGGATATGGTGCATACCATGATGTCTCTTATCGAATTACACTATCGTTTATGGGTTAGGCATTAGAGACAACCGCATTCACTTTAAATAGGGCACCACGCAATTCCGTTGAGACGACACCGTATGAACTATGGTTTAGAGAAACCTAAGCTGTCTTTTCTTAAAAGTTTGGGGCTGCGACGCATATGTGGAAAAGTTTCAGGCTGATAAGCTCGAACCCAAAGCGGATAAATGCATCTTCATAGAATACCCAAAACAGTTGGGTATACCTCCTATTTCAGATCCGGAAGCAAAGTGATTGTTTCTAGAAATAGGTCCTTTCTCGAGGAAAAGTTTCTCTCGAAATAATTGAGTGGGAGGATGGTGGAGACTTGATGAGGTTATTGAACCATGACTTCAACTAGTGTGTAGTAGGGCACAGGAAGTTGTTCCTGTGGCACCTACACCAATTGAAGTGGAAGCTTATGATAGTGATCATGAAACTTTGGATCAAGTCACTACCAAACCTCGTAGGGCGACAAGGATGCATGCTACTTCAGAGCGGTACGTAATCCTGTCTTGGAAGTCATGTTGCTAGACAACAATGAACCTACGAGCTATGTAGAAGCGATGATGGGCCCGGATTCCGACGAATGGCTCGAGGCCATAAAATCCGAGAGAGGATCCATGTATAAAAACAAAGTGTAGACTTTGGAAGAACTACTTGATGGTCGTAAGGCTGTTGGGTGCAGATGGATTTTAAAAGGAAGACAGACAATGATGGTAAGTGTCACCATTAAGAAAGCTCGACTTGTCATTAACATGTTTTCCGGCAAGTTCAAGGAGTTGACTGCGATGAGACTTTCTCACTCGTAGCGATGCTAAGAGTCTGTTGGAATTATATTAGCAGTTACTGCATTATTTATGAAATCTTGCAGATAGGATGTCAAAAACATTGTTTCCTCGACGATTTTCTTGAGGAAAGGTTGTATGTGATACAACCAGAAGGTTTTGTCAATCCTGAAAGATGCTAACAAGTATGCAAAGCTCCAGCAATCCTTCTAAGGATTGGAGTAAGCATCTCAGAGTTGGAATGTACGCTTTGATGAGATGATCAAAGATTTTGGGTTTATACAAAGTTTATGAGAAACTTGTATTTCCAAAGAAGTGAGTGGGAGCACTATAGAATTTCTGATGAGTATATGTTGTTGACATATTGTTGATCAGAAATGATGTAGAATTTTTGGAAAACATACAGGGTTATTTGAAAAGTGTTTTTCAATGCAAAACCTGGATTAAGCTACTTGCACATTGAGCATCAAGATCTATAAGGATAGATCGAAAACGCTTAATAGTACTTTCAAATGAATCCATACCGTGACAGGATTTTGAAGGAGTTCAAAATAGATCAGCAAAGAAGGAGTTCTTGGCTGTGTTACAAGGTGTGAGTATTGAGTAAGACTCAAGACCTGACCACGGCAGAAGAGAGAGAAAGGACGAAGGTCATCCCCTATGCTTTAGACGTAGGCTCTACAGTATGCTATGATGTGTACCGCACCTGAAGTGTACCTTGCCATGAGTCAGTCAAGGGGTACAAGAGTGATCCAGGAATGGATCACATGATAGCGGTCAAACTTATCCTTAGTAACTAGTGGACTAAGGAATTTTCTCGATTATGGAGGTGGTGAAAGAGTTCATCGTAAAGGGTGGCGTCGATGCAAACTTTGACACTATCCGGATGACTCTGAGTAGTAAACCGGATTCGTATAGTAGAGTAGTTATTTGGAATAGCTCCAAGTAGCGCGTGGTAGCTGCATCTACAAGATGACATAGAGATTTGTAAAGCACACACGGATCTGAAAGGTTCAGACCCGTTGACTAGTAACCTCTCTCACAAGCGAGATATGAACAAACCCCATGGGTGTTGGATTCATTACAATCACATAGTGATGTGAACTAGATTATTGACTCTAGTGCAAGTGGGACACTGTTGAAAATTTGCCCAAGAGGCAATAATAAAATGGTTATTATTGTATTTCCTTGTTCATGATAATTGTCTATTGTTCATGCTATAATTGTATTAACTGGAAACCGTAATACATGTGTGAATACATAGACTGTTGGGGAACGTAGCAGAAATTCAAAATTTTCCTACGTGCCACCAAGATCAATCTAGGAGATGCTAGCAACGAGAGGGGAGGAGTGCATCTACATACCCTTGTAGATCGCGAGCGGAAGCGTCCAAGAGAACAGGGTTGATGGAGTCGTACTCGTCGTGATCCAAATCACCGATGATCCTAGCGCCGAACGGACGGCACCTCCGCGTTGAACACACGTACGGAGCGGGGACGTCTCCTCCTTCTTGATCCAGCAAAGGGGGAGGAGAAGTTGATGGAGATCCAGCAGCACGACGGCGTGGTGGTGGAAGTAGCGGGATCCCGGCAGGGCTTCGCCAAGCGCAAGCGGGGAGGAAGAGGTGTCACGGGAGGGAGGGAGGCGCCAGGGCTTGGGGTGCTGCTCCCATGCGCCCCCCCCCCCCCACTATATATAGGGGTGGAGGGGGCTGGTTTCTTGCCCTCCAAGTCCATTGGGGCGTTGGAAAAGGTGGGGGAAAGAAATCCCATCATTTCCCTTCCCCACCGATTGTTATCCCCCTTTTTTAGGGATCTTGATCTTATCCCTTCGGGATATGATCTTATTCCTTCTAAGGTGGGATCTTGGTGCACCTTGACCAGGCGTGTGGGGCCTTGCCCCCACTACCCACGTTCATGTGGGTCCCCCCATGCAGGTGGGCCCCACTTCGGAACCTTCTAGAACCTTCCCGGTACAATACCGAAAAATCCCGAACATTTTCCGGTGGCCAAAATAGGACTTCACATATATAAATCTTTACCTCCGGACCATTCCGGAACTCCTCGTGACGTCCGAGATCTCATCCGGGATTCCGAACGACTTTCGGATTTCCGCATACTAATATCTCTCCAACCCTAGCGTCACCGAACCTTAAGTGTGTAGACCCTACGGGTTCGGGAGACATGCAGACATGACCGAGACGACTCTCCGGTCAATAACCAACAGCGGGATCTGGATACCCATGTTGGCTCCCACATGTTCCACGATGATCTCATCGGATTAACCACGATGTCGAGGATTCAATCAATCCCGTATACAATTCCCTTTGTCAATCGGTACGTTACTTGCCCGAGATTCGATCGTCGGTATCCCAATACCTTGTTCAATCTCGTTACCGGCAAGTCACTTTACTCGTACCATAATGCATGATCCCGTGACCAAACACTTGGTTACATTGAGCTCATTATGATGATGCATTACCGAGTGGGCCCAGAGATACCTCTCCGTCATATGGAGTGACAAATCCCAGTCTCGATTCGTGCCAACCCAACAGACACTTTCGGAGATACCTGTAGTGCACCTTTATAGCCACCCAGTTACGTTGTGACGTTTGGTACACCCAAAGCATTCCTACGGTATCCGGGAGTTGCACAATCTCATGGTCTAAGGAAATGATACTTGACATTAGAAAAGCTCTAGCAAACGAACTACACGATCTTGTGCTATGCTTAGGATTGGGTCTTGTCCATCACATCATTCTCCTAATGATGTGATCCCGTTATCAATGACATCCAATGTCCATGGTCAGGAAACCATAACCATCTATTGATCAACGAGCTAGTCAACTAGGCTTACTAGGGACATGTTGTGGTCTATGTATTCACACATGTATTACGGTTTCCAGTTAATACAATTATAGCGTGAACAACAGACAATTATCATGAACAAGGAAATACAATAATAACCATTTTATTATTGCCTCTAGGGCATATTTCAAACAGTCTCCCACATGCACTAGAGTCAATAATCTAGTTCACATCACCATGTGATTAACACTCAAAGTTCACATCGCCATGTGACTAATACCCAAGAGTTTACTAGAGTCAATAATCTAGTGCACATCACCATGTGATTAACACTCAATGAGTTCTAGGGTTTGATCATGTTATGCTTACGAGAGAGGTTTTAGTCAACGGGTCTGCAACATTCAGATCCATGTGTGCTTTACAAATCTCTATGTCATCTTGTAGATGCAGCTACCACGTGCTACTTGGAGCTATTCCAAATAACTGCTCTACTATACGAATCCGGTTCACTACTCAGAGTCATCCAGATTAGTGTCAAAGTTTGCATCGACGTAACCCTTTACGACGAACCCCCTTTCCACCTCCATAATCGAGAAAATTCCTTAGTCCACTAGATACTAAGGATAAGTTCGACCGCAGTCATGTGATCCCTTCCTGGATCACTATTGTACCCCTTGAATAACTCATGGCAAGGCACACTTCAGGTGCGGTACACAGCATAGCATATTGTAGAGCCTACGTCTAAAGCATAGGGGACGACCTTCGTCCTTTCTCTTTCTTCTACCGTGGTCAGGTCTTGAGTCTTACTCAATACTCACACCTTGTAACACAGCCAAGAACTCCTTCTTTGCTGATCTATTTTGAACTCCTTCAAAATCTTGTCACGGTATGTATTCATTTGAAAGTACTATTAAGATTTTTTGATCTATCCTTATAGATCTTGATGCTCAATGTTCAAGTAGCTTAATCCAGGTTTTCCATTAAAAACACTTTTCAAATAACCCTGGATGCTTTCCAGAAATTCTACATCATTTCTGATCAACAATATGTTAACAACATATACTCATCAAAAATTCTATAGTGCTCCCACTCACTTCTTTGGAAATACAAGTTTCTCATGAACTTTGTATAAACCCAAAATCTTTGATCATCTCATCAAAGCGTTCATTCCAACTCCGAGATGCTTACTCCAATCCTTAGAACGATTGCTGGAGCTTTGCATACTTGTTAGCATCTTTCAGGATTGACAAAACCTTCTGGTTGTATCACATACAACCTTTCCTCAAGAAAATTGTCGAGGAAACAATGTTTTGACATCCTATCTGCAAGATTTCATAAATAATGCAGTAACTGCTAATAAAATTTTCTACGTATCACCAAGATCAATCTATGGAGTCATCTAGCAACGAGAGAGAGGGGAGTGCATCTACATACCCTTGTAGATCGCGCGCGGAAGCGTTCAAGAGAACGGGGTTGATGGAGTCGTACTCGTCGTGATCCAAATCACCGATGATCCTGGCGCCGAACGGACGGCACCTCCGCGTTCAACACACGTACGGAGCGGGGACGTCTCCTCCTTCTTGATCCATCAAGGGGGGAGGAGAAGTTGATGGAGATCCAGCAGCATGACGGCGTGGTGGTGGAAGTAGCGGGATCCCGGCAGGGCTTCGCCAAGCGCAAGCGGGGAGGAAGAGGTGTCATGGGAGGGAGGGAGGCGCCAGGGCTTGGGGTGCTGCTCCCATGCGCCTCCCCGCTATATATAGGGGTGGAGGGGGCTGGTTTCTTGCCCTCCAAGTCCATTGGGGCATTGGCAAAGGTGGGGGAAAGAAATCCCATCATTTCCCTTCCCCACCGATTGTTATCCCCCTTTTTAGGGATCTTGATCTTATCCCTTCGGGATATGATCTTATTCCTTCTAAGGTGGGATCTTGGTGCGCATTGACCAGGGGTGTGGGGCCTTCCCCCCACTACCCACGTTCATGTGGGTCCCCCCATGCAGGTGGGCCCCACTTCAGAACCTTCTAGAACCTTCCCGGTACAATACCGAAAAATCCCGAACATTTTCCGGTGGCCAAAATAGGACTTCCCATATATAAATCTTTACCTCTGGACCATTCCGGAACTCCTCGTGACGTCCTGGATCTCATCCGGGACTCCAAGCAACTTTCGGTTAACCGCATACTAATATCTCTACAACTCTAGCGTCACCGAACCTTAAGTGTGTAGACCCTACGGGTTCGGGAGACATGCAGACATGACCGAGACGACTCTCCGATCAATAACCAATAACGGGATCTGGATACCCATGTTGGCTCCCACATGTTCCACGATGATCTCATCGGATGAACCAGGATGTCGAGGATTCAATCAATCCCGTATACAATTCCCTTTGTCAATCGGTACGTTACTTGCCCAAGATTCGATCATCGGTATCCCAATACCTTGTTCAATCTCGTTACCGGCAAGTCACTTTACTCGTACCGTAATGCATGATCCCGTGACCAAACACTTGGTCACATTGAGCTCATTATGATGATGCATTACCGAGTGGGCCCAGAGATACCTCTCCGTCATACGGAGTGACAAATCCCAGTCTCGATTCGTGCCAACCCAACAGACACTTTCGGAGATACCCGTAGTGCACCTTTATAGCCACCCAGTTACGTTGTGACGTTTGGCACACCCAAAGCACTCCTATGGTATCCGGGAGTTGCACAACCTCATGGTGTAAGGAAATTATACTTGACATTTGGAAAAGCTCTAGCAGATGAACTACATGATCTTGTGCTATGCTTAGGATTGGGTCTTGTCCATCACATCATTCTCCTAATGATGTGATCCCGTTATCAATGACATCCAATGTCCATAGTCAGGAAACCGTAACCATCTATTGATCAACGAGCTAGTCAACTAGAGGCTCACTAGGGACATGTTGTGGTCTATGTATTCACACATGTATTACGGTTTCTGGATAACACAATTATAGCATGAAGAATAGACAATTATCATGAACAAGGAAATATAATAATAACCATTTTATTATTGCCTCTAGGGCATATTTCCAACAGTCTCCCACTTGCACTAGAGTCAATAATCTAGTTCACATCGCCATGTGATTAACACTCATAGTCCACATCGCCATGTGACTACACCCAAAGAGTTTACTAGAGTCAATAATCTAGTTCACATCATCATGTGATTAAGACTCAATGAGTTCTAGGGTTTGATCATGTTCTGCTTGTGAGAGAGGTTTTAGTCAACGGGTCTGCAACATTCAGATCCGTGTGTACTTCGCAAATCTCTATTTCATATTGTAGATGTTGCTACTATGCTCCACTTGGAGCTATTCCAAATGGTTGCTCCATTATACGTATCCGGTTTGCTACTCAGAGTCATCCGGCTTGGTGTTAAAGCTTGCATCGACGTAACCCTTTACGCCGAATTCTTCATCACCTCCACAATCGAGAAAACATTTCCTTATTCCCAAGGACAATTTTGACCGCTGTCCAATGATCCACTCCTGGATCATTCTTATACCCCCTTGCCAGACACGTGGCAAGGCACATCGCGGTACACAACATGGCATATCGTATAGAGCCTATGGCTAAGGCATAGGGGACGACCTTCGTCCTTTCTCTTTCTTCTGCCATGGTTGAGCTTTAAGTCTTAACTTCACACCTTACAACTCAAGCAAGAACTCCTTCTTTGACTGATCCATCTTGAACTCCTTCAAGATCATGTCAAGGTATGTGTTCTGTGAAAGTCTTATTAGGCGTCTTGATCTATCTCTATAGATCTTGATACCCAATATGTAAGCAGTTTTACCAAGGTCTTCCTTTGAAAAACTCCATTCAAACAACCCTTTTTGTTTTCCAGAAATTCTACATCATTTCCGATCAACAATATGTCATCCACATATACTTATCAGAAATATTGTAGTGCTCCCACTCACTTTCTTGTAAATACAAGTTCCTTGCAAACTTTGTATAAACCCAAAAACTTTGATCACCTCATCAAAGCGTATGTTCCAACTCCGAGATGCTTGCTCCAGTCCATAGAGGGATAGCTGGAGCTTGCATACCTTTTAGCATCCTTAGGATCGACAAAAACTTTCTGGTTGTATCACATACAGCCTTTCCTCACGGAAACCGTCAAGGAAACTTTTGTTTTGACATCCATCTGCCAGATTTCGTAAATGAAAATTCAGCAACTGCTAACATAATTCTAACAGACTTTAGCATCGCTATGATTGAGAGAGTCTCATCACAGTCAACTCCTTGAACTTGTCGGAAACTTCTTTGAGACAAGTCGAGCTTCATAAATGGTGACATTACCATCAGCGTCTGTCTTCTTCTTAAAGATCCATTTATTCTTAATGGCTTGCCGATCATTGGGCAAGTCCACCAAAGTCCATACTTTGTTCTCATACATGGATCCTATCTCGGATTTCATGGCTCCTAGCCATTTGTTGGAATCTGGGCCCACCATCGCTTCTCCATAGCTCATAGGTTCATCATTGTCCAACAACATGACCTTTAAGACAGGGTGACCACTCAGAAGTTGTATACACCCTTGTCGACCTACGAGGTTTGATAGTAACTTGATCTGAAGCTCCATGATCATCATCATTAGCTTTCTCTTCAACTGAGGCAAGTGCCACAGAAACATCTTTCTGTGCTGCGCTACTCTCTGATTGAAGTGAAGGTTCAACAACCTCATCAAGTTCTATCTTCCTCCCACTCAATTCTTTCGAGAGAAACTCTTTCTCGACAAAGGACCTGTTCATAGCGACAAACAATTTGCCCTCAGATCTGAGATAGAAGGTATACCCAATCATCTTGTTTGGGTATTCTATGAAGACACAATTTTCCGCTTTGGGTTCGAGATTTTCTGGCCGAAGCCTATCGACATAAGCATCGTAGCCCCAAACCTTAAGAAACAACAACTTAGGTTTCTTGCCAAACCATAGTTCATACGGTGTCGTCTCCACGGACTTAGATGGTGCCCTATTTAAAGTGAATGTAGTTGTCTCTAATGCATAACCCCAAAACGATAGCGGTAGATCGGTAAGAGATATCATAGATCGCACCATAACCATTAGGGTGCGACTATGACGCTGGGACACACCATTACGCTATGGTGTTCCAGGTGGCGTCAACTGTGAAACGATTCCACCTTGTCTTTAGTGATTGCCAAACTCACAACTCAGATACTTTTCCCTTGATCAGATCGCAGGAACTTGATCTTCGTGTTATGATGATTCTCAACTTCACTCTGAAATTGCTTGAACTTTTCAAACATTTCAGACTTATGCTTGATTAAGTAAATATACCCATATCTACTCAATTCATTGGTGAAGGTGAGAAAATAACGATATCCACCGCACGCGTCAACACTCATCGGATCGCACACATCAGCATGTATGATTTCCAACAAGTCACTTGCCCGTTCCATTGTTCCAGAAAACGGGGTTTTAGTCATCTTGCCAATGAGGCATGGCTCGCATGTGTCAAGTGATTCAAAATCAAGTGACTCCAAAACTCCATCGGCATGGAGATTCTTCATGCGCTTTACACCAATATGACCTTAAGCGGCAGTGCCACAAAAGTGGTACTATCATTATCAACTCTACATCTTTTGGCATCAATGTTATGAACATGTGTATCACCACGATCGAGATTCAATAAACCATTCACATGGGGTGCATGACCATAGAAGGTGTTATTCATGTAAACAGAATAACCATTATTCTCTGACTTAAATGGATAACCGCATTGCAATAAACATGATCTAATCATGTTCATGCTCAACGCAGACACCAATGCAAACAACATTTATCTAGGTTCAACACTAATCTCGAAGGTAGAGGGAGCGTGCGATGGTGATCACATCAACCTTGGAAACACTTCCAACACGCATCGTCACCTCGCCCCTAGCTAGTCTCCGTTTATTCCGTAGCTTTTGTTTCGAGTTACCAATCTTAGCAACTGAACCGGTATCTAATACCCATGTGCTACTAGGAGTACTAGTAAGGTACACATCAATAACACATATATCAAATATACTTTTGTTGAAGTTGCCAGCCTTCTTATCTACCAAGTATTTGAGGCAGTTCCGCTACCAGTGACAGTTCCCCTAATAGAAGCACTTCGTCTCGGGTTTGGGTTCTTGGGTTTCTTCATTGGAGCGGCAACTGGCTTGCCATTCATGAAGTTTCCCTACTTGCCCTTTCCCTTCTTTGAAACTAGTGGTCTTGTTAACCATCAACACTTGATGCTCCTTCTTCATTTCTACTTCCGCGGCCTACCGCGAACTGCTCCGGGATCATCTCCATCCCCTGCATGTTATAGTTCATCACGAAGTTCTAGTAGCTTGGTGATAGCGACTGGAGAACTTTGTCAATCAATCTCTTATCTGGAAGATTAACTCCCACTTGATTCAAGCGATTGAAGTACCCAGACATTCTGAGCACATGCTCACTGGCTGAGCTATTCTCCTCCATCTTGTAGGCAAAGATCTTGTCAGAGGTCTCAAACCTCTCAACATGGGCATGAGCCTGAAATACCAATTTCAGCTCTTGGAATATCTCATATGTTCCATGGCGTTCAAAACGCTTTTGGAGCCCCGACTCTAAGCCGTAAAGGATGGCGCACTAAACTATCAAGTAGTCATCAGAATGTGTCTGCCAGATGTTCACAACATCCACAGACGACGCTAGAGGGGTTGGCACACCGAGCGGTGCATCAAGGACAGAAGCCTTCTGTGTAGCAGTGAGGACAATCCTCAGACTACGGCCCTAGTCCGCACAATTGCTCACAATAACTTTCAACTTAGTCTTTCTCTAGGAACGTATTAAAACAGGGAGCTTAAGCACGAGCTATTGATCTGCAACTTAATTTGCAAAGACAATTTAGACTATGTTCATGACAATGAGTTCAATTAATCAAATTATTTAAAGAACTCCCACTTAGATAGACATCCCTCTAGTCATCTAAGTGATACATGATCCGAATCGACTAGGCCATGTCCGATCATCACGTGAGACGGACTAGTCATCAACGGTGAACATCTCCATGTTGATCGCATCTACTATACGACTCATGTTCGACCTTTCGATCTCTTGTGTTCCGAGGCCATGTCTGTACATGCTAGGCTCGTCAAGTCAACCTAAGTGTTTCGCATGTGTTCCGAGGCCATGTCTGTACATGCTAGGCTCGTCAACACCCGTTGTATGCGAACGTTAGAATCTATCACACCCGATCATCACGTGGTGCTTCGAAACAACGAACCTTCGCAACGGTGCACAGTTAGGGGGAACACATTTCTTGAAATTTTAGTGAGGGATCATCTTATTTATGCTACCGTCGTTCTAAGCAAATAAGATGTAAACATGACAGACATCACATGCAAATCATAAAGTGACATGATATGGCCAATATCATCTTGCGCCTTTTGATCTCCATCTTCGAGGCACGGCATGATCACCTTCGTCACCGGCATGACACCATGATCTCCATCATCGTGTCTTCATGAAGTTGTCTCGCCAACTATTACTTCTACTACTATGGCTAACGGTTAGCAATAAAGTAAAGTAATTACATGGCGTTTTCATTGACACGCAGGTCACACAATAAATTAAGACAACTCCTATGGCTCCTGCCGGTTGTCATACTCATCGACATGCAAGTCGTGATTCCTATTACAAGAACATGATCAATCTCATACATCACATATATCATTCATCACATCCTTTTGGCCATATCACATCACATAGCATACCCTGCAAAAACAAGTTAGACGTCCTCTAATTGTTGTTGCATGTTTTACGTGGCTGCTATGGGTTTCTAGCAAGAACGTTTCTTACCTACGCAAAAGCCACAACGGTGATATGCCAATTGCTATTTACCCTTCATAAGGACCCTTTTCATCGAATCCGATCCGACTAAAGTGGGAGAGACAGACACCCGCTAGCCACCTTATGCATCAAGTGCATGTCAGTCGGTGGAACCTGTCTCACGTAAGAGTACGTGTAAGGTCGGTCCGGGCCGCTTCATCCCACAATGCCGCCGAATCAAGATAAGACTAGTAACGGTAAGCAAATTGAACAAATCGTCGCCCACAACTACTTTGTGTTCTACTCGTGCATAGAATCTACGCATAAACCTGGCTCATGATGCCACTGTTGGAGATCGTTGCAGAAATTTAAAATTTTCTACGTATCACCAAGATCAATCTATGGAGTCATCTAGCAACGAGAGAGAGGGGAGTGCATCTACATACCCTTGTAGATCGCGCGCGGAAGCGTTCAAGAGAACGGGGTTGATGGAGTCGTACTCGTCGTGATCCAAATCACCGATGATCCTAGCGCCGAACGGACGGCACCTCCGCGTTCAACACACGTACGGAGCGGGGACGTCTCCTCCTTCTTGATCCAGCAAGGGGGGAGGAGAAGTTGATGGAGATCCAGCAGCACGACGGCGTGGTGGTGGAAGTAGCGGGATCCCGGCAGGGCTTCGCCAAGCGCAAGCGGGGAGGAAGAGGTGTCACGGGAGGGAGGGAGGCGCCAGGGCTTGGGGTGCTGCTCCCATGCGCCTCCCCACTATATATAGGGGTGGAGGGGGCTGGTTTCTTGCCCTCCAAGTCCATTGGGGCGTTGGCAAAGGTGGGGGAAAGAAATCCCATCATTTCCCTTCCCCACCGATTGTTATCCCCCTTTTTTAGGGATCTTGATCTTATCCCTTCGGGATATGATCTTATTCCTTCTAAGGTGGGATCTTGGTGCGCCTTGACCAGGGGTGTGGGGCCTTGCCCCCACTACCCACGTTCATGTGGGTCCCCCCATGCAGGTGGGCCCCACTTCGGAACCTTCTAGAACCTTCCCGGTACAATACCGAAAAATCCCGAACATTTTCCGGTGGCCAAAATAGGACTTCCCATATATAAATCTTTACCTCCGGACCATTCCGGAACTCCTCGTGACGTCCGGGATCTCATCCGGGACTCCGAACAACTTTCGGTTAACCGCATACTAATATCTCTACAACTCTAGCGTCACCGAACCTTAAGTGTGTAGACCCTACGGGTTCGGGAGACATGCAGACATGACCGAGACGACTCTCCGGTCAATAACCAACAGCGGGATCTGGATACCCATGTTGGCTCCCACATGTTCCACGATGATCTCATCGGATGAACCACGATGTCGAGGATTCAATCAATCCCGTATACAATTCCCTTTGTCAATCGGTACGTTACTTGCCCGAGATTCGATCGTCGGTATCCCAATACCTTGTTCAATCTCGTTACCGGCAAGTCACTTTACTCGTACCGTAATGCATGATCCCGTGACCAAACACTTGGTCACATTGAGCTCATTATGATGATGCATTACCGAGTGGGCCCAGAGATACCTCTCCGTCATACGGAGTGACAAATCCCAGTCTCGATTCGTGCCAACCCAACAAACACTTTCGGAGATACCCGTAGTGCACCTTTATAGCCACCCAGTTACGTTGTGACGTTTGGCACACCCAAAACACTCCTATGGTATCCGGGAGTTGCACAATCTCATGGTCTAAGGAAATGATACTTGACATTTGGAAAATCTCTAGCAGACGAACTACACGATCTTGTGCTATGCTTAGGATTGGGTCTTGTCCATCACATCATTCTCCTAATGATGTGATCCCGTTATCAATGACATCCAATGTCCATAGTCAGGACACCGTAACCATATTGATCAACGAGCTAGTCAACTAGAGGCTCACTAGGGACATGTTGTGGTCTATGTATTCACACATGTATTACGGTTTCTGGATAACACAATTATAGCATGAACAATAGACAATTATTATGAACAAGGAAATATAATAATAACCATTTTATTATTGCCTCTAGGGCATATTTCCAACATTGAGAAAGTCTCATCGCAGTCAACTCCTTGAACTTGCCGGAAAAAATCTTAACGACAAGTCGAGATTTCTTAATGGTGACACTTACCATCATTGTCTGTCTTCCCTTTAAAATCCATCTGTACCCAACAGCCTTACGACCATCAAGTACTTTCAAAGTCTATACTTTGTTTTCATACATGGATCCTCTCGGATTTTATGGCCTCGAGCCATTCGTTGGAATCCGGGCCCACCATCGCTTCTCCATAGCATGTAGGTCCATTGTTGTCTAGCAACATGACTTCCAAGACAGGATTACGTACCACTCTGAAGTAGTACGCATCCTTGTCGTCCTATGAGGTTTGGTAGTGACTTGATCTGAAGTTTCATGATCAATATCATAAGCTTCCACTTCAATTGGTGTAGGTGCCACAGGAACAACTTCCTGTGCCCTGCTACACATTAGTTGAAGTGACGGTTCAATGACCTCATCAAGTCTCCACCATCCTCCCACTCAATTCTTTCGAGAGAAACTTTTCCTTGAGAAAGGACCCATTTCTAGAAACAATCACTTTTGCTTCCAGATCTGAAATAGGAGGTATACCCAACTGTTTTGGGTATTCTATGAAGATGCATTTATCCGCTTTGGGTTCGAGCTTATCAGCCTGAAACTTTTTTCACATAAGCGTCGCAGCCCCAAACTTTTAAGAAACGACAGCTTAGGTTTCTCTAAACCATAGTTCATACGGTGTCGTCTCAACGGAATTGCGTGGTGCCCTATTTAAAGTGAATGCGGTTGTCTCCAATGCCTAACCCATAAACGATAGTTGTAATTCGATAAGAGACATCATGGTATGCACCATATCCAATAGGGTGCAGTTATGATGTTCGGACACACCATCACAATATGGTGTTCCAGGCGGTATTAGTTGTGAAACAATTTCCACAATTTCTTAATTGTGTGCCAAACTCGTAACTTAGATATTCATCTCTATGATCATATCACAGACATTTTATCCTCTTGTCACGACGATCTTCAACTTCACTCTGAAATTACTTGAACCTTTCAATAATTCAGACTTGTGTTTCATCAAGTAAATATTCTCAGCATCCACTCAAATCATCTGTGAAGTAAGAACATAACGATATCCACTGCGTGCGTCAGCACTCATTGTACTGCACACATCAAATGTATTACTTCTAACAAGTTGATCTCTTATTCCATCTTACTGAAAACGAGGCCTTTCAGTCATCTTGCCCATGTGGTATAATTTGCATGTCTCAAGTGATTCAAAATCAAGTGAGTCCAAATGATCCATCTGTATGGACTTTCTTCATGCATATATACTAATAGACATGGTTCGCATGTCTCAATCTTTTCAAAAACAAGTGAGTCCAAAGATCCATCAACATGGAGCTTCTTCATGCGTTTTATACCAATATGACTCAAGTGGCAGTGCCACAAGTATGTGGTACTATCATTACTATCTTATATCTTTTGGCATGAACATGTGTATCACTACGATCGAGATTCAATAAACCATTCATTTTAGGTGCAAGACCATTGAAGGTATTATTCAAATAAAAGAGTAACCATTATTCTCCTTTAATGAATAACCGTATTGCGATAAACATAATCCAATCATGTCTATGCTCAACGCAAACACCAAATAATAATTATTCAGGTTTAACCCCAATCTCGATGGTAGAGGGAGCATGCGATGCTTGATCACATCAACCTTGGAAACACTTCCAACACATATCATCATCTCACCTTTAGCTAGTCTCCGTTTATTCCGCAGCTTTTATTTCGAGTTACTAACACTTAGCAACCGAACCGGTATCTAATACCCTGGTGCTACTAGGAGTACTAGTAAAGTACACATTAATATAATGTATATCCAATATACTTCTGTCGACCTTGCCAGCCTTCTCATCTACGAAGTATCTAGGGTAGTTCTGCTTCAGTGACCGTTCCCCTCATTTCAGAAGCACTTAGTCTCGGGTTTGGGTTCAACCTTGGGTTTCTTCACTAGAGCAGCAACTGATTTGCCGTTTCATGAAGTATCCCTTCTTGCCCTTGCCCTTCTAGAAACTAGTGGTTTTACTAACCATCAACAATTGATGCTCCTTCTTGATTTCTACTTTCGCGGTGTCAAACATCGCGAGTTGCTCAAGAATCATCATGTCTATCCCTGATATGTTATAGTTCATCACGAAGCTCTAATAGCTTGGTGGCAGTGACTATGGAGAACCATCACTATCTCATCTGGAAGATTAACTCCCACTCGATTCAAGTGATTGTAGTACTCAGACAATCTGAGCACATGCTCAACGATTGAGCTTTTCTCCCTTAGTTTGCAGGCTTAAGAAGCTTGTCAGAGGTCTCATACCTCTTGACGTGGGCATTAGTCTGAAATCCCAATTTCAGTCTTTGGAACATCTCATATGTTCTGCGACGTTTCAAAACCGTCTTTGGTGCCACAATTTTAAACCGTTAGCATCACACACTGAACTATCACATAGTCATCAAAACGTGTATGTCAGATGTTTCGTAACATCTACAGACGACGCTCGAGGTTCAGCACACCGAGCGGTGCATTAAGGACATAAGCCTTCTGTGCAGCAATGAGGACAATCCTCAGTTTACGGACCCAGTCCGCATAATTGCTACTATCAACTTTCAACTAAATTTTCTCTAGGAACATATCTTAGTAGAACTAAAGCGTAAGGTACGACATTATTTGCAAAGACCTTTTGACTATGTTCATGATAATTAAGTTCATCTGATTATTTAATGAACTCCCACTTAGATAGACATCCCTCTAGTCATCTAAGTGATACATGATCCGAATCGACTAGGCCGTGTCCGATCATCACGTGAGACGGACTAGTCATCATCGGTGAACATCTCCATGTTGATCGTATCTACTATACGACTCATGTTCGACCTTTCGGTCTCTTGTGTTCCGAGGCCATGTCTGTACATGCTAGGTTCCTCAAGTCAACCTAAGTGTTTTGCTTGTGTTCCGAGGCCATGTCTGTACATGCTAGGCTCGTCAACACCCGTTGTATGCGAACGTTAGAATCTATCACACCCGATCATCACGTGGTGCTTCGAAACAACGAACCTTCGCAACGGTGCACAGTTAGGGGGAACACATTGGGGCTGGTTTCTTGCCCTCCAAATCCATTGGGGCGTTGGCAAAGGTGGGGGAAAGAAATCCCATCATTTTCCTTCCCCACCGATTGTTATCCCCTTTTTTTAGGGATCTTGATCTTATCCCTTCGGGATATGATCTTATTCCTTCTAAGGTGGGATCTTGGTGCGCCTTGACCAGGGTTGTGGGTCCTTGCCCCCACTACCCACGTTCATGTGGGTCCCCCATGCAGGTGGGCCCCACTTCGGAACCTTCTAGAACCTTCCCGGTACAATACCGAAAAATCGCGAACATTTTCCGGTGCCAAAATAGGACTTCCCATATATAAATCTTTACCTCCGGACCATTCCGGAACTCCTCGTGACGTCCGGGATCTCATCCGGGACTCCGAACGACTTTCGGATTTCCGCATACTAATATCTCTACAACCCTAGCGTCACCGAACCTTAAGTGTGTAGACCCTATGGGTTCGGGAGACATGTAGACATGACCGAGACGACTCTCCGGTCAATAACCAACAGCGGGATCTGGATACCCATGTTGGCTCCCACATGTTCCACGATGATCTCATCGGATGAACCACGATGTCGAGGATTCAATCAATCCCGTATACAATTCCCTTTGTCAATCGGTACGTTACTTGCCCGAGATTCGATCGTCGGTATCCCAATACCTTGTTCAATCTCGTTACCGGCAAGTCACTTTACTCGTACCATAATGCATGATCCCGTGACCAAACACTTGGTCACATTGAGCTCATTATGATGATGCATTACCGAGTGGGCCCAGAGATACCTCTCCGTCATATGGAGTGACAAATCCCAGTCTCGATTCATGCCAACCCAACAGACACTTTCGGAGATACCTGTAGTGCACCTTTATAGCCACCCAGTTACGTTGTGACGTTTGGTACACCCAAAGCATTCCTACGGTATCCGGGAGTTGCACAATCTCATGGTCTAAGGAAATGATACTTGACATTAGAAAAGCTCTAGCAAACGAACTACACGATCTTGTGCTATGCTTACGATTGGGTCTTGTCCATCACATCATTCTCCTAATGATGTGATCCCGTTATCAATGACATCCAATGTCCATGGTCAGGAAAACATAACCATCTATTGATCAACAAGCTAGTCAACTAGAGGCTTACTAGGGACATGTTGTGGTCTATGTATTCACACATGTATTACGGTTTCCAGTTAATACAATTATAGCATGAACAACAGACAATTATCATGAACAAGGAAATACAATAATAACCATTTTATTATTGCCTCTAGGGCATATTTCCAACATAGACCACAACATGTCCCTAGTAAGCCTCTAGTTGACTAGCTCGTTGATCAATAGATGGTTATGGTTTCTTGACCATGGACATTGGATGCCATTGATAACGGGATCACATCATTAGGAGAATGATGTGATGGACAAGACCCAATCCTAAGCATAGCACAAGATCGTGTAGTTCGTTTTCTAAGAGCTTTTCTAATGTCAAGTATCGTTTCCTTAGACCATGAGCTTGTGCAACTGCCGGATACCTTAGGAATGCTTTGGGTGTACCAAACGTCACAACGTAACTAGGTGGCTATAAAGGTGCACTACAGGTATCTCCGAAAGTGTCTGTTGGGTTGGCACGAATCGAGACTGGGATTTGTCACTCCGTATGACGGAGAGGTATCTCTGGGCCCACTCGGTAATGCATCATCATAATGAGCTCAATGTGACTAATGAGTTATCCACGGGATCATGCGTTACGGAACGAGTAAAGAGACGTGTCAGTAACGAGATTGAACGAGGTATTGGGATACTGATGATCGAATCGCGGGCAAGTAACATACCGATTGACAAAGGGAATTGTATACGGGATTGATTGAATCCCCGACATCGTGGTTCATCCGATGAGATCATCGTGGAACATGTGGGAGCCAATATGGGTATCCAGATCCCGCTATTGGTTATTGGCCGGAGAGGTGTCTCGGTCATGTCTGCATGGTTCCCGAACCCGTAGGGTCTACACACTTAAGGTTGAGTGACGCTAGAGTTGTTATGGGAAATAGTATGTGGTTACCGAAGGTTGTTCGTAGTCCCGGATGAGATCCTGGACATGACGAGGAGTTCCGGAATGGTCCGGTGGTGAAGATCAATATATTGGACGAAGGGTATTGGAGTCCGGAAGTGTTCCGAGGGTACCAGGCTATGGCCAGCATGACCGAAAGGTGTTTCGGGAGCCCCGGCAAGTGTTGGAGGGCCTCATGGGCCAAAGGGGAAGGGGCAAACCAGCCCACTAAGGGGTGGTGCGCCCCCCCCCCCCCCCCCCCCACACCCTTTCCCACGTTACTTGGGGAGGTGGGGCGCCTCCACCTGGCTTGGGGGGCAAGTCTCCCTAGGATTTTCCCTAGGGAGATCCAATCTGCTTGGCCGCCGCCCCCTAGGGGAAACCCTAGGGCGCCTTCCCCTCTCCCCTTGCCCCTATATATAGTGGAGGGGTGGGAGGGCAGCCGCACCTCTTCCCTGGCGCAGCCCTCCCTCCTCATACACCTCCTCCTCCTCCTCCGTAGTGCTTAGCGAAGCTCTGCCGGAGAACCACGAGCTCCATTGCCACCACGCCGTCGTGCTGCTGGAGTTCTCCCTCAACTTCTCCTCTCCCCTTGCTGGATCAAGAAGGAGGAGACGTCCCCGGGCTGTACGTGTGTTGAACGCGGAGGCGCCGTCCGTTCGGCGTTAGATCGGATCTTCCGCCATTTGAATCGCTGCAAGTATGACTCCATCAACCGCGTTCTTGTAACGCTTCCGCTTAGCGATCTTCAAGGGTATGAAAATGCACTCCCTCTCTCTCGTTGCTAGCATCTCCTAGATTGATCTTGGTGACACGTAGGAAAATTTTGAATTATTGCTATGTTCCCCAACAACCGCTTCATCTCTTCCTCTCTCTCCATCTTTCTAGCATCTTCTAACTTGCAGCGATGCTCCAAGATTTGCCACAAGCTGCTGTGAGATGATCGCCGATGTCCCTTGCTGCTGCAATAGGCTGCCAGGTGTTTGTGCGGTGTTGTTCGTGTGTAGGTGCTCGATAGCGGCGTGGCCATTGAGGCATTCGCCGATGCCTAGTGCTACACGTCGTGCCCTTCTTTCCTGGCTCTCCTCTCACCATTGTCTCTCTCTCCCGTGTCTATTTTTGCAACAAGGCTCTTGTTGCAAAACGATTATGTTTCAGCCTTGTAAAAAAACTCACAAGTTTTTTCTGCAACAAGAATTGTGTTGCGGAAATTTTCTGCAATAGGACTTTTGTTGCAGAAATACCATCCTTGTTGCAAAGGGGGCTGCAACACGTGGGCACATTGTACTGTCATTTGCAGGTCCATCCAATGGTTAGGGAGGCCGAAGATATTCTTGTAAATTTTGCAACAAGGGTCCTGTTGCAGAAATAAGGTTTGCAATAAGGGTTTTGTTATAGGAAAGTGCGAGACAAATTTTGCAACAAAGGTTGTGTTGCATGAATAAGGTTTGCAACAAGGGACTTGTTGTAGGAAATTAATGACGAGAAGCGAACGGCTTGTGGCATACAAGCAGACGGCTCGCCCATAGCAGAAACAATCTGCACAGACATATAACCTTGACTGGTCAACAGTGCCTCTGCATAGACTAAAGCAACACATATACCAGAGGATTAATCAAGACCTCTTTCAGTTTAAATAGCCTGACAACTCCACTGGCTCTTTACATCCACAACTAGCTAGAACTATTTTCAGCCTCCTTGTGTTAAACAATGTCCATTATGGAATGTGCAATGCAATGTTCTGCAACGTGCTTGCGAGAATTGGAAGAGAGTGCATGATATTTTAGGTCTTGCAACGGGGCAGAAAGAAAAGTGTGAAGGGGTGTTTAGGTCCAAGAGGAGGCCGTGATGGGTGGGGGGGAGGGAGGAGAGAGGGAGGAGGCCGGGATGGAGGGAGGAGAACGGCGATAGGGGGAGGGAGGAGGGCGGCGAGAGAAGGAGGAGGGAGGAGGGAGGAGGACGGCGAGAGGAGGAGGGAGGGAGATACCTGCGAGTATGAGGGAGGAGGGTGGCGAGAGGAGGAGGAGTACGACAGGCGATGGCGGCGGCAGAGAGAGCTAGCGAGCGAGAGAGTATGAGGGAAGAGTGAGGGAGAGGTAGTGGAACGGGCCACGAAGGAAGAAGGTAGAGCTAGCGTAGCAATAGCACTATGAGTTGTAGCGTGGGGTCAGAACCCACGTTGCTGCTAAGTGGGCCTGGGAGCTGGGCCTAGGCTGGCCACAGTAGCAGCGAGGGGTATAGAAGTGCGCTACTGCTAACGGGCTTCGCAGTAGCGCTGTCCGGCGACCCACGTTGCTACTGTGGCCAACCCGTGGGGACACTGTGGAGCCCACTTAGCAGCAGCGCCTGTTGGGACAGCCAGCGCTACTGTTATGTAGTACCTGTAGCGCTTGTTCTTACCCCTCGCTATTAATTAACAAATAAACATTAAGTTCTCTCGTTTTTCTCTCCGCCTTGGTTGCGATGCACAACTTAAGATGGCTTATGCACCTGGACGAAGGGAGTACTCACGCGCAAGCAAAGTACCTTCTCGCAAGAAAGAAAAAAAACAAGCAAAGTACGTCGACAACAAAGATGAGGCACATGCATGCATACAAATACAAGCACTACTCCTCTGAGTTATTTGACGTAGAAAACAAATTAATCGGCCGGTCGGTCCGTCAGGTGTTGACGCAGGTTGTGTTGCAGCCGGTCGTGCAGCCGGCAGTGCAGATCTGGATGATGCTGTTGATCTGTTCGTCGCACTGCTGGCGTGAAAGGCAGCACTTTTTCCTGCACGTAGCCTCGTAGTCGACGTGGCTACATGAGCGTCTGCAGCGGCTGGTGCAGTGCGCGGGGCCCGTGGACTTGCAGGTCTCCACGCAG
This sequence comes from Triticum aestivum, assembly GCF_018294505.1. Classification (NCBI taxonomy): domain Eukaryota; kingdom Viridiplantae; phylum Streptophyta; class Magnoliopsida; order Poales; family Poaceae; genus Triticum; species Triticum aestivum. Next base: position 7,580,151 of record NC_057811.1, on the reverse strand, counting down.
TCCGGCGCCGAGCCACACGGGCCCTTGCATGCATACCAGTTCTCCGAGGACGCCAAGGAGGGTATGCCGCGGCTGCACCTCGAGCTGCAGTACGTGGGGCAGTCCTTGCACGCCGTCGTCTCTGTCTCCGCCTCCGTTGTCTCCGCTGCCGCCGCCGGCAATCCCATGCCCGCCATCAGCACGGCCACCAGCACGGCGACTACAGCCGCACTTGATGAAGCCTTCGCCATTGCTACAAGAGAAGAAGAGAACAAGGTATACATACATATATGATGTGTGAACGTACTGGTGCATGCACATATGGTAGAGCAAACAGCTGCAATTTATAGACAGCCACCACCTCTATGATGCGTAACCACTTGCGTACATACACGTTACAAGTCGTCGGGACGTAGTACTTCACATATGTGCAACTTGCGTCATGCAGGACCGTTTCAAGAGTTGACTTGGGGTGAGCATCAAGAGCATCACATTAATTTGAACTAGCAGAGTGACCCACGTACAATACCTTTAGCATATTGTGCCATTACGATTTCATGGCTCAAGTATATGGAAAATGTGTTAACTTTTTTCAATACAACAGAATGTTTAAATAAGCAGCAACACATTGTGTCCACATACTAATACCAATAGGAGTCCGTTTGATAGTAGGTTTGGCACGACCAGAATTTGATTGACAAGGAAATACAGAGTTGTAACTTACCACAAATCTTTTAGCTTGTCAGTAAGCTACTACTATGCGTTGGGCCTGCTGGCTGGAAAATAGAAATTCATTATGTTCGAAACAAAAGCCAGGAGAGTTCATGTTGTGAAGAAATATAATAGTAGTACTATGCATAATTAGTTATGTCATTTCTCACCGCACAAATTGCATGGATGAGGCATGTTTGATTCTACCAACGCGAGCCAAGTTGTCATGGAACAGTTTGCTCAAGTAAATTCAAGATCCTCCTGTACTATAATTAATTACTGATCCATCTTATTCTATTCAAACCGTTGAATGTTAGCTAGTTGCACTGACCAAATTAATGAACATGTCTATGACTTCGTCAAGTGTAAGACATGACACAACTGTACGTATTTGTCCTATGGGCCAACATGGAGAATCTAGATGGAATTGATTACTACATTCCACGCGGCGAGCAAAGATTGCTTGCAACCAGCTTGGCAATACAACTTGATTGTACCTTATACTATTAATGTTTTATTTTGCAGGAAAACTTCTGATCTATTCATTATCAATCAAGGCAGTACAACGAACACCAGTAATAATAAAAATTACATCCGGATGCGTAGACTATCTAGGAACGACTACAAGCACAAAAGCGAACCAAAGGCGCACCGCCATCATCACCCCTCCCTCGCCGGAGCAGGGCAAAACTTGTTGTAGTAGACAATCAGGAAGTCGTCGTGCTAAGGCCCCATAGGACCAGCGCACTAGAACATTAACCACCACAATCAATAGAAGCGTAGATCGGAAGGATCCAACCTGAAGACACACTGATATAGACGAACGAAGACCGGATCGACCAAAGAAAACTATCGATTGAATCCTGCGAGATATGATGGATACACACCTCCACAGACGAAGCTAAATACACCACCTAGACGGGGGCTAGGCTGGAAAAACCTTATTTCATCTATAGGGACCAAGGTCGTGTAGTCTTTCTAAGCAGGACACAAACCCTAACTAGCAAAACTTAAAGAAACATATAAAAACGGAGCCCTCCCATAGGTAAGGACCGGGATCCACCACGCCGCCATGTCCCTATGACCACAGAAGATGCGCAGATCGGCGCCGCCGCCAACAGGAGGCAAAAACCCTAGCCGCATGTTCGCTTGGTGGGGAGGCGAAGGGGTTATACTATCAAAGTTTAACACCTCTCTCTCTCTCTCCCCCTCTCTCTCTCTCTCTCTCTCTCTCATGTTACCACATTTTTGTAAGTGTGGCGACTTGCATCCTACGACTGCTTCTCTTCTCCCATCTATTATATATTTAAAGTACGTTTTCCCAACTATAATATTAAAAGTATTTAATGAACTCATCAGAAAAAAGAGAAATAGACTAGAAATTACCAAAAAACTAGAAAGATCTGATCACTCATTTAACTAAGTAGTAAGTGTGCACATGCAATGCACATATAACCGTGAGAAAAAAATCTCATGTACAAAGATATTTTCTGCGTGTGTTAGTATGTGGATTCTGCAAAAAGGAAGTTAAGTACTTCTTGGGATTGGAGAGAAGGGATTACAGCATGATATAGTAATGCTAACTAACATGGTGGGGAATTACGTTTGTTATGAGACTGAAAGCGCAAAAGAATTGTGGACTGAGGCGGCCTAGAACCAAATATAGTTACTGCTAGTTGTGGCTATTCTCGAGAACTTCCGTGCCTTCTAGTCAAGAATGAAGTCAGTAAACCAGTGAAAATAAAATAAAAATAGGAGAGTGAAGATTTTGGGATAGAGCATCTGTTTCATAGTAAAGCTTCGGCACAAACTGCGGTCAGAAAATTCATCTCATTCATATTTGGTTAGTTTTGAAGACATGTAATTCATCTCATTTTGTATGTTTAGCTTTCCAGGCATGTAACCAATTCATGCACAAATGCTGGTGACAAGGAACACATGAAATAAACAAATAAATAAATAAATAAAAGTATATCACCATATCACATATTATCTGAAAATTGCATTCTCTAATTGAACTACAAGAACATACCATAGTGGAACTTTTGTCAAAATGACACATCGGAGCCATCATCTCATCTCATGGAACCGTAACTTTTAAAAAACTAGTAAGATGCCCGTGCTATGCTACGGAATCACAAAAGATCGAGTGTAACTTGTTCACTTAAGTGTCAAGACGACCCTACTGAACAATAAAAGATGTACCAAGACATCATAAAAATGATGCCATGTTTTTGATAAATACACATAGAGCAAAATCAAATATATGGTTTCCGACCGATGAACCTCCTCGTCCAAGCCAATCATTTTCTTCTCAATTTTTCACGTTACAGAAGACTTGTTGTTCTCCCTACCCAGCTTTCTCCTTGTTGTCCCATACTGAGGGGGGCAAAGCATATGCCGCAAATAGAAAATCCGTCCCCAAACACTCGGCAATTGCGGCGGATGGAATGACAGCGGCGAATCGTGGAGGTAGAACACAACAACATCGGCACAGAAGACGCGCAACAGTGTGATTGCGGTAGAAGCCAAGAATTGAGACGGCGCGGCCTTGTCACGGTAATATGTACATTTCAGAGCTTGCAATGCTCGTCGGAATAAACACAGGATAGTCCTCCTCTTCCGCAGACGCCGCTGCTATCCGTGAGCGCGCAAGGGACACAACCAGTGGGAGACGGATGCTGGCGTACACATCATTAAACGATCAAATTTTCAAAAAGGAAAATATTAGCAAACCATATAATTTGGAGATTGAATGAAGACCAAACCCAACACAAGAGGTATTCAAAGTAGACGTTCCAAGATAAAATACTTAATGTAACAACTTGCATAGAGATCCATCATAGGAATTTCTTCTCTTTATTTCATCCCCTAAAACAAAGCAGTATAGAGAAGTACTGAATTTCCCAAATGAACCACACCAGTAACTTGTTCTTGTCTCTATCTCTTCTCCTAAATCGATTTGGACAAATAAAGAATAATGGGATAATATTCAGATAGAAACATTGATTTCTTATCTAAGCTACAGGTGCATAATGCAGAACCAATCTATGTTAGAGAGTGGAGATGGAGAAAGCTCACCGGCTGATATGAGCAGGACCTCCTATGGCGTATGGAGCTTACATCTAATATATCAAAGATCAAAGTCTTCTCACCATTGCCGGCTAGATTACACATCTAAGTAGCGGCTGCCACTGCATGGCCATCAGGCTCCTGCTGCAGCACCGATCACTTGTCACCATGCTCAGGAGTACCTACCAGCAGCATACATATCTACATATCATGAATCGAGCACCTAGTAGCAGCAACTGTAATCAGTAAGAAAGTAACATCATGAACAAATAGCAGCAATTGTAATCAGTAAGAAAGTAACATCATGAACAAAACCAGTAGCGGCATGAACAAAATTGCAGCAGTAGGATTACTGCTACTGCTTTCCTCTATGATCCCTTTATATACGCAAAAGCAGTACATCAGGGCAGAGCAGAAAAATTAACAACATTAGAGCAGGCTTGATGCACGCATCGGCCAGCCAGCCGTTCACGCCCTCCTCGCACGCAGCCACTCCCCAACGTCCACGCCTCCTACCTGTCCGTCTTCTTCCTCCGCCCCCAAGAACTCCAGCTCTACTCAAGCTCCACTGCACACGCCTGGGAAAGAGGAAAAGGGAGGAGAAGGGGGAACTCCTGCACGCCATCCTAGCGTTCAGGCGCACGCGCACACACATATAGCACGCGCGCCATCGATCCAATCGCCCGGCCTCGCGCGCGCTGGCATGGGGACGCAACGAAGGAGAGTGCGCAGGTTAAGAATTCGTCGGTGCTGCATTTGGGGCAGCGTCAGTGCCATCGTGAACAGCAGACCGGCGACCGTGGCGGCGGGGATGGGCTCGATCCAGCCTCTAACGTCGGTGTGCTCCTTTGGGTGCCGAGTTCGGGACCGTGTTCTCTTTTCGCTGTGGGGGCGAGGTGGGAGGGGAGGGACGACCGGAGCAGTGGGAGCGTTCTGCCGGCTGGGGAGAGGATGGTAAAAACTGCGAATAGCAGGATGGATTTATAAAACAGACACAACATACCCGTTTTTTGTTTTCTCATTGCTTTTCTTTTCATTACTCTTTTTTTTCTGTTGCACTACAGAGATCAAGAGTCCAGACAAGAAAAGACAGACCAAATCAAACAAGAGCAACAAAAAACAACTAGAACCTGTTGGGCCCAACAACAACTACAAGGCCCAGCAGCAACGACACGGCTTTATCTTGGTTGGGAAGTTGTCCATGTGATTGCTGGATAAGACAACAACATGTTGTGAACCAACCTGTGGTTAGATGGTTAGGTGGATAGTGGTAGCCCTGGCCCACCAGGGTTCAAATCTTGGTGCTTGTATTTTTATTGGATTTATTTCAGAATTTCCAACGACGCGCGTTCAATGGGAGGAGACGTTCCCGTCGACGACAAGGCGCGTACCGTGACTTCCTAAAATCTCAAGATGATATGCCGGTTCAGTCTTTTGAAGGTGTTCATAGGGATAAGGTGTGCATGTGTGCGTTCGTAGGGATGAGTCAAGATGGCAACAGGGATGAAACCCACCGGGTTTCGCCTTCCCAAACCCATCCCCACAAGAAAATCGCAAGCCCACCCCGTCCCCGTCATCGTGCGCGGGGCTAGATTTTTGCCCGTCCCCTAAACCCATCGGGTTTTCTAAGCCCACGGGGAACCCACGGGGAAATCGGCATATTTAAGCAAACATAAGGACTAGAACTCTACCACTTGTACTAAATGCTGATTCTGAGGTAATCATGCTGACCGAAGTTACAAAAATATCACGTGCTAGCAGACTCAAAGATGGATAGCGTGTTCCACCAACTTTCCACCAATCTAACACACTGGATTTATCTTTGGACGATGGAACTAGCTCATCTTCCAAATAACGGTCTAGCTCAGATGTTGGCCAGTTTTGAGCAACACGTTCATTGAAGAGTGACATAAGGATTGCAGTTTGCAAAGAAGAGAATAAGCAAGATGGATGTCCATTATCATCATCGCTCTCAAGATTGTACTCTTCGAATACGCTCATTGTAGTATTTTGACCGGGATGGCGGGTTTCGGGTTCGGGTATTATTGAAACGGGATTAAACCCATGAAACGTGTCGGGTTTTAGACTTTACCCAACAGCAGCCCTGCGGGGTTAAAAAGACGCCCATCCCCGTCCCCTAATAGGGTAAAAACCTGCGGGGACGCGGGTTTCGGGACCCCATTGCCATCTTGAGATGAGTGTATATGTGTATATATGAGCGCTTGCGTCTGTTTGTGTTAAAAAAGATAACAACGTGCTGGGCTGGACAAAAAAAAATTACAAGAAGCAGCGAAAGAAGTCCACGGGTGGTCCATAAACAGTCGTGATGTCATCTACATGTGTCGGCATGTTTTTGTCCGGCTTCCCGTCTCCTTTTTGTCACGTATATGCATACTCGGATTTGCCAATCAAAAAAATACGGACGCATACCCGGATTAATTGGGCTCCCGTATCCGACTTGTACACGCGTATCCGTCTCTCCCTCCAACAGTTTTCCAATATAAATACCAGCGACAGGTTGTGGGAATCAACCACCCAAAAATACCAGAGAGTAAATTTCCTATTTCCTCTTGGCGTCGAATCACACCGGGAGAACCACGACGAACCCGGAGATGATTCACCCGGCGGAGGAGCAGACGCGGCGCATGTCCCCCGACGACCTCGCCGGGATGCATGAGAGGCCTCAGGACCTCAAACTTGCCGCACACCAGCTGAACCAAACCAGGCGGGAGGAGATGCTTTCCATGGCGAGAAAGTTCGCCGCCGATAAGCCCGAGGAGTTCGCCGCCATGAAGGCCCAAGCCGACGCTCAGATCTCACACGCCAGGACGGTGAAGCGGGACAGGAAGGGCTTGATCATTGCCATTGTCATGCTGGTCTTGGCCTTGATCCTCCTGCGGCTTGGGTTCGGTGTCAGATCCACGTTAAGGGTGTGCAGACAGTTAAATACATGGTTTTCGGCCAAACCCAACAAAAACAAGTAAAACTTCATGTAATATACATTTACGTGATATTACAAGATTTAGAGACACTTGGCATCACCGGTTTATAGTTCTGGCGCCACTTGTTGGATTTATTAGGTTTTGTCCTAAATGTCCATGGTGCTGGTATCTAAATGGTTTTCGCCGTGTATTGGAGAATCGGCAACGGAGAACTATATATTCTTTGTTGTTCTTTCGTCATATGTCTTTTAATGTAACAGATTGGAAGTGCATGGCCGAGTATTTTTTTTCTTCTCGAGGAAATGGTTCAAGTGCGATGTTAAAAATGTCCTGTACATTTTTTTTCTTGAGCAGCAGAGGGTTTGAGAAGATGAGCAGCACAAATTACATAGCAGGGCAAAGGAAGCAAACTTAATCAATTGCTAAAATTGTAAAAGAAACACACGAGTTCCTGGCCTCACCCACATCGACCTGAAAATCCGAAGAAGATCCATTGTAGAAATGAACCATCTATGATTGAGGAGCGTTCTCGCCTCTAAAGAGTTTTAACCTCCAATTAAACAATGCTTTGTAGCTGCCCTTTTGAGACCAGAGTGATACCCAACTATCCAAGCTCCAGAGGCTCAAGATAATGTCTAATGCTAGTGGACCAGAGCAGAATGGGGCGGCTTCGAACACTTGACAGGGCTTGAAGAATTGTCGGTACAAATCAGGTTTTTGAGGTGCCACGGATCCGAGAAGACAAGCACACAATCTTCCTTGAGGAGTGCTTTCGACATGCACGAACCTGGTCGTCGCCAAAATCCATGGTTGCAACCTCTGAGAGGCAAAGCTATGGGAGGGAGGAGCAAGTGGAGCAAGGAAGGAGAGCTTTGTGACGCACCGACCGAACCGAGTGATGTTTCTCGGCTCTGCTGGCGTAAAAGAAAATTATCCTACTAATGGATTTTAACATAAAATCAGAACCACAACAGCGGAGAATCCGAGTCCCAACATAAATCGCAATGCCCAACAATTAAATGTCGTCGGTACCACAGACAGACTGATCCAGGAACACGCTTCCAGAAAGCTAGCTATGTGCATGTCTAGCAAAATTCGGTAACAACAGACAACAACTACATCCACAAGTCAGGAGACACAATTACATCCACAAGTCACGAGTTCTGTATATATGTTTTCACCACATTGTCAACCACGCCGCCTGAAATGTACCACCCGCTTGACCGACCGGTTCCCGGGCCACGCTTCACGACTGCGTCTTGGCCTCCGATTCGGACTCCACCCTCTCGCCGACTTGCTCCAGCAGAAGCTTCATGTACTCCTGACAAAATCAGCAGCTTTTGTTACCAACTAATGGTGGAACCACACAGGGGGGATAATCCCCCTCATAACAAACTCATGTACCCAGCGGACGACATATTATGCGTGTAATGTAATCTCAAGTCTAGCATTCACCGACAATTGCATTTTATATTGTTAACTAAACATTATGTAATAAACTATATTTGGGCTTATTTTAAAAACTAGAGGTTGTAGGGAACATACATCAGCAAGCTCTGGGTCACTGGCAAGCTCTTCAAGCATGACCTCGATGCTCTCGTCGTCGCCATAAGCCTGAGCAGCGGTCTCAAGGACAGCACCAAAGATATCCTCAGGGGCATCATGTTGCTCGATGCGTTGACATGCTTCTTGAAGATCCATCTGTCCAAGAAACGCCAAACATGAGCGATGTTGTATGTTACAAGATCAAAGATTCCAGTATTTCACGCTGATCAAAAAATGGGTTTCACACGTTCAGGCAACATAAATATTTCTTGTTCCAGCAAACATTTTTCAACTCTCCGAACTGCTGGCTGGTGTCCAAACATGGCATATTCAGGTAATATACGAACTGACCTACCAACTTTAGTGTTTTGTTAAACAGGATGGCGTACCTGAGAGCTTCTGCCACCTGCAGCGCCGCTTACTTCCCTGTCATTCTGTCGAGGCTGCACATCTGTACCAGCACGACGAGGTGAAGCTCCACCAAGAACTTGTGACACAACAGGCATCATCTGCTGCATCATACTGGCCAAGTCAAAACCACCTTGGCCCCTTTGTGGCGCATCCACATTTTGCACCATACTGCTCAAGGTGTCCATCACCGCACGGTTCTGTGTCAAGTCTTCCATGATGTTCCTCACATCAGCTGGTGATTCCATTCCTGTTTGAGCAGCTACATTTGACATCAGATTGCCAAACATCGGGTTGTTGAGAACGCTTGATAGCATACTGCCGAGGTCAACTTGCCCTTCACCACCCGGTCTTCTCACAGGCATTCCAGCAGCAGACCGAGGAGTTGAAGATGGAGCTGGAGAAGCCGTAACACTGCCACTGCTCACATTAGCACCTCTTGAAACAAGCGCTTGCAGAGCCTGCTGTCCCATCAGAACAGCTTCCTGGCTTCTAGGGACAGAAGGGGTGTTAACAGCTTCCCCAGAATCGCTGCTAGTCCCAGATAGCTTTGTTACTCTGCTACGTCTCTGCAAGTGTAGGTAACATAATCAATGGCATTGTTCTCTCATCAAATAAAAATCAATGACATTGCAGCTGACAACAACAAATTACAAGCACTAGGACAATATGCAGGAAATCATTGACAGAAACAGAATGCAAACTTTTGAGCAATGAAGTTTGTGAGACTGTAGGACTAAGAACCAGGAACTTATTAGTATTTTACCTTGGGCTGCAGACCACCACCAAGACCAAGCGGACCAGACCCACCACTGGCAGTAGGTTTAGCAGACTCTCCAGTTTCTCCATCCGAGGGCTTGCTCTTCAGTTCAGAATTTTCTGCTGGCATGCCCAAAGGAACATCACCTGTGCGTGTGCCTGTCATCTGTCCTCCTAAGCTGGCTGCTGCCGATTCCCCCGAGTGTTGTTGACTGCTATCAACATCGGAAACACTCACAGTACTGATGTCTTGTGGTGTCAAACTGGGATCGGGTGCATTTGAAGGCACAGTACCTAAATAGAGCAATAATAACAGAAACAGGAGCGGTGAACGATTCAGTGCAATTTTGCCTAAGGGAAAAGAATTCGGGTTACTTCAAAAAGAAATACCTGCACCAGTTGCATGAGGTTGCACGTTCAGTGAAGTTTGTCCAGGATGAGAACCCGGCAGCTCATTTTGTAATTGTGTATTTCCTGATGTAACAGAGCTCACGGTGCCAGCTCCATTGTTTGTGGTTGGGTGAGGCCCCTGGGCTGCTGGGTTCAGCACAGATGATGTAAGTGAAGCCAATGCTTGCGGATTTGCGGCCAATGCATTGGCTACCTGTGCAGATATCTGTGCTATCATAGAAGAAATAGCACTGCCTGAAGAAGCTTGTGGAATAACATATGTCGAATTTGGCTGAGACCCATTGCCCACTGCAGTCTGAGGAACTTGAGGACCAGTTGACTGGTTAGGTGCTGCCACTTGGCTTCTCATTTGAACAGGAAGGATAACACCAACTGAGGACCTCCCTGGAAAGGCCGGAATAGCTGCAACAACTGTTCGTGGTGGCAATCCACGTGTAGCCGGCGGGTTGCCTCCTTGAGTTCTTTCTGCATTTTGGCTTTCCCCATTGGCAGTGGTTGCAGAAGCAGTGGTTGAACCAACAGATGGACCACTTGTTGCAGAAGCACCTAGTATACAGGACAAAAGAAGAGTCAGGGGAAGCTCAGGGGATATCAAAATGTGACAAGCACTCATTGCAACTTCAAAATTAAAGCTCACATTTCATCTTATACTATATAACTGTCATCCAAGAGACACAACACAGAACAGTAAACACAGAACACAGTATCTCAATGTGGTCCCGATGCTGCATGTGCTCCCCACCGAGTGCATCAAATGTCGAGAACACAAATGACATTTGGAAGCCAATATAATTTAAAAAAAAACAGTTGTTATATGTCCACCAGGATTCAAATCAGGGAAAGGATCCTTTCTTCTATTGATTTGATAGAAATTCGTTTTTCTTTTCCTGTCTGTATGATTTTGATTTTCGATGAATGACAATCACAAGGTTTAGAAACATATCTACTTCCTCATATGAGGACACCATTTATGATGCACCTAACACATATAAACTCAGACAAATTAATAACCAGATACAATTTAGATGCTCTTTTGATGTACTCAATGCAGGGGGACGAGGGGGGGGGGATAAACATAGATAATACACCATAAGAAGGTCACCTGTTTGCCCATTAACCCACTTATATATTAAAAAAATCCATAAAGCAAAAAATTTAATAGTACTTGCAGTGGGATATCTTACCACCATGAATATTGACACCATTTGCTCGAGAAGGATCAACAATACCAAATGGACCAGAGACACCAAAAACTGGCGGTATGCTAGAAACTCCAAAATGAGGGGCACTCTGGAAAGACGGCTGCGCAATGAAATAACGTGTTATTGTTACTGGAGTTGCAGAACACATCAAAACCAACACCAAGAAGCATCATAATACATCACCTGAACCATGATTGGACTTGGTCCTGTGGGGGTTATATAGACAGCAGGCCCGGCATTTACAAAAGCATTAATCTGCAAAATCAACAAGCTTTCAGAATGCTTAAACCATGTGAATCACTTGTGTGATAGTGAAATTTGTAGAAATATGCATACAGGAGATGGTCCCATTCTAAGCGTCATCATTGTCCGTCCAAGCTCAAAAAGCATAGACCCCAAATGCTGCATCGCTACTCCCAACTGTGCCGACTCATTCTGAATCTGGCTTCGCACAGATGGATCAGCAGTGGCAGCATCTGTCTGAATACGTTGTGCAAGATGCTGAAACAAAAATCAGAAGAATGTAGGTCAAAAGAAGTCCGCACAAATGTCCGCATTTATCTCTTCGGTTGTCTAAAAAATTATTTGAGAGAAGAACAATTTAACAGACACAAAACTGCACCATAGCAACTGCATAATCAGTTACCAAAAAACAAAGCATGAAATTCTAACAGCAGAAAAAGCATCAACAGTCCTATGAGCGTTGTGTTAAGACAATAAGGGCAAATTTCAAATGTTCAGTTTATAACTTCATATATATATTTCCATAGCATTGTCTATATAAAAGTACTCAAATGGTAACACTTGCTAGAGAGCATTGGCTTGGAGACTACAATAGAAGGGAAAATAGTTATGAAATATGCTATCTCTGTCAAAGGTCAACCATTGCAAAGGTCAGAAGCGCAGAATACAACTACAAGAGGGAAAAGTAACATACAGAAAGCGCAGAAGAAGCACTGCCGCCAAGAAGTTGTTGGGCCCTTTCAACAACTGAAGCCAGCACCTCCGGACTTGGAAAGCTTTGGTTCAAGTAAGCATCATCTGTTGCTGATGTTGGTGGTTCCTGAGCATTTGAGTCCGTGGATGGTGGAACACCTTTATTTTCATACATCAAAAAAGAATTGCACAGATATTAGTGCTATTGACAAGCAACAAATAAACCAGCTGCAAAAAGAATTACCATACCATTGTTCTGCAATACTTGGTCCATGCGATTGATATACTCCAAAAGGGTCGTCATGGAATCAGGAATAACCTATGATCAATGTTAAAGTTAGATGAATGAAATACAGATGCCAAAAGATGAGGAAGAAAATGATAACAGTATATTAACCATGTTGTGAGGAATAGCGCCGGAAGGTGGAAGCTGTGACACATGAATTTGATGATTGAGAATTGAGAACCCAGGTGGTGCCTGGCCTGGCTGAGTTCTTCCATTATTGGCCCCATCTGGTGGGGGCTGGTTTAATGGCACCTAATTAAGCAACCACAGAGAAGTTAAGCATTAATGTATCTACGCAACCCTAGATAGGCCTATTGAGGAAACCTCATTACCGAGAATGTAGCATTTGCCACACCACCAGGCATCCCAAGAAAGTTACCAAGAATATCCCGAACAGTCTGAACATAACAGAAGAGAGGAATTATACCAATGGGCAAGTGAAGCAAGCGATCATCTGACAGAAAAATTATACAGAATGCTAGAGCAAAGCATATACCGCAGGAATGTCATTTATCACCCCCTCGGAAACCATAACATCTATAGTTTCCTAGAAGAGAATAAATAACAACTATTTAAGAATTATAATCGATGTTCAACCATTGCTAAATGGTAGGCAGAGCAGCAACTTTTCAAATAAATAAGTTAATATAATCAATGCCAACCATTACAAAAATGGTAGATGCATACCCTGGACATGTAATCTCCGAGCATTGCTCCATTTCCAGCATTATTAACTGCAACCACAACAAAAATGTAAAAGGTTCATAAGGCCCAGTCCCAGCATACTGTCATCCAATCATACTATACTATACTAAAGATCAGATAAATGAATCGAATTCAGCAACAACCAATTACATCTGAAATGAGCAAAGGTACAGAAAATATAATCAGATAGCAGAAACGATCTGCATAAGCATATAACTCTGACTGGTCACCAGTGCCTCTGCATAGACTAAAGCAACACATATACCAGAGGATTAATCAAGACCTCTTTCAGTTTAAATAGCCTGAAAACTCCACTGGCTCTTTACATCCACAGCTAGCTATAACTATTTTCAGCCTCCTTGTGTTAAGCAATGTTCATTATGGAATGTGCAATGCATATACTGCAGTTTGTGTGCAAATGGAGAACACGACATTTGAGAGGTGGATGCAGACTTAATTTGAGCTCCCATAATGCTGACGCAGGGTAAGGCGCACCATGTATGTATACTAAATCATGACAGCATATCAAAATATTTGTTGTGCTCAGGATTGATGATGTAGGTAGCAGAGCAATGACATATCTGACTTACCATTAGCATTGGGGTTTGCTTCAGGAGTCTCAGAGGAATGTTGGCCCTCAGCTGTGCGCCGAGCCACCAAATGCAATGTATATCCATCTTCCAAGTCTTCAGATTGTCAAGGATACATATATATGACAAGAGTTGTGACCAGAGCAATCCATGGATAAATGTGGCAGGAGAACAACTTGAAAAGCATCCATTAAAGTGTCTAGATGAACAGGTATACGAATATTGCACGTAATCATGCTCTGAATGACAGAAACCAACAACTAATGACAACCTCCTATTATTGCATCAGTAAAATCTACAGTTCCGGCGGTTACTAGCGAACAACTCGACTTAATAAATGCATGGAAAAAGCTTACAATGATTTGAGGTTCTCGTTTGTATTTCTAAGCAACTTCAATACGACAAAAACTTCGGTATGACTCATCAAGGTAATAACTGATGTGGAGATGCAGATGGTTCAATAATAAAACTTTGTAGCCTTGACAGGAAAGGAACAAACAAAAGGATACGGTATTCTGACAAGAGGTGATCATCCTTTAAGACCCTTCCCCTAAAAATCAGCCGCTGCTGCTCCACAGGAATCCCGGCGACATCTACTATCTTCTCCTTTAGGTTCAGAACAGTCTCCTGAGGAAAAATATTGGCAATTACCCAATTAGTTCATCAGAAAACACTGCACACAGTAATATGCGTTCTTCCGACTCTAAATACAGGAACTGACAGTTAACAGGGACTTGAGCACAAACAGGACTATAGCATTGATAGCACTTGCAAGTAGTTCAGGGCACAGCAGAACCAAACTAGAAAGGCTAGGGCGTCATTACATTCTTGTCGACGCGGAGCTTGTGCACTTGCGACTCGAGGGTTTTGATGTTGATCTCGATGGTGGCGGGTTCCAGGCCATCTGCGCCATCCCTCGCCGTCGAACCCCCGGCACCACTGGCACCGTCGTCAGCCATCCCTGCAACCACAGAAGACAGATACAGATCCTTCAGGCGCCATACAAAATACAGGGCATGTAAAATGGCAAGGCAGGGCGCGCCTCCGGGTCTTCCTCGGGGTTCTCCCTAGGGTTACCAACTCCGCCCTTAGAAGAAGATCCCCGCGGAGGAACCACCGAGGGAAAAATCGGGCCTTTTGTTTGCTCCGGCGGGGCCCCGGAGGAGCCGCCGCCCGGCATTTCGGGCCGCCAGCCGGGGGCGGATCTAGACGGCGTGCCGCCGGATGAAGTCCGTCTAGGGCTCGACTAGTCGCTGGGTGGGTGGCAGGGCGCGCGTACCTCGGAAACCGACGCCCAAGATCGCGGACGGCGGGGCGGGGGGTCGGCGCAGCACGGCGGGAGGGGCGGGCGCGACGAGGCCGACCGGGAACGGCGGCGTGAGGGGCGGTGGGGTCGGAGGCGGCACGGCGGTGGGATTCAGGGGGAGGGGGAGAGGAGAAAGCCCGATGGATTTTGTTTTGACTCTGGCGAGGAGTGTCAAGACTCGTCCTTGCGGTGGTCTCTGCCTTGCCTTGGGGCTTGGGCGCCGCTCCTTGTGGATTCTAGAACAGTCTAGGGGCTTCCCTCCCGGAGTGGCATTTTCTTGGGGAGAAAAATAGGTTTTTTATGCATAACCTTGTACTACCACCTGAGTTTATATGGAAATTAGGTCCATGGCTAACACATGGGTTTGTGAAAATTAGGTTTATAATCTTTTTAGAAACGATGATAGAGCGCCTTGCGTGTCTTTCGGCCATGGCTGCCGTTTGCTCCGGCTCTGGAGGCGGGGCCGATACGCTGTTTTTGTTTTCTGGTGGTGCTTTTTCTCCGGGAGGTTATAGGTTAGGGTTGTTCAGGGTCGTTTCCTTTCCCTTTCTTCTCTCTCTCTCCTAAATGTTTAGAGTGGTGGCAAAATGAAGGACTGTAGGTAGGGGGAGGGGAGGGGAGGGGAGGAAGAGCGAGGCTACACCGTTGACGATGGACGTGGAAGGAAGGGCCATCTGATGGTTTGAGCTACTCGACACACCACCCCGAAGAAGGATGAGTGGAGTGATATGGTTATGAGGTGGGGGTTGGTGGTGATGGCGGATTCATGCGTGTTAGCATGGGGCCCGTGAGGTAAGGTATCTATATATAATGTTTTGAGCGGCAATGGGGAGGTAGGGGGTCATAATGAGAAGGGGTTGGCGGGAAGAGGTTGACCGAGGGTGGGTGAGGGATGGGGGAGGTCGCACGTAACATAGGCCAAGGTGATGCGATTCTCGAGGAGAGGAGAAATTTATACGAAAAAGGGGACCCTGGTTAGGTCCAATAGTCCAAGCATATTATGTGCACAAGTTAAGAATCCATGGCCGCTTGCAAAACAAGTTGGCTTTTTTGTGATGCCTCTTAAGAATTGCATGTGTCCAACTTTTCACAATAGTGGCAACACTCACTTTGCTGGTGGCAGCCATGGCCAGTCTTGGTCATCGGCGGGATGCCCTGGCGGACACGTGGCATGGTGGTTGGCGCTATTGTGGCAGCTCGAGCAGTATCTTCCGCCACGTATCAAAGTCGTTCTCCACGTGTCCATTAGGGATCTGGTTGCAATTTATAATACGAGCTGTATAAATTGATCAAATATGGCCGGGGTGAAGTGGTTTGTTGCGAAAAGGAAAACTTTCCACTGTTGTAAGATGTATGTTTTCTTCTTGGCTGTATTTTTGTTAATTCCTTCAAAATTGGCATGTTTAATAAAACTTGGCAACAACTGAATTTGATACTCCTTGCACAAAATAGCTATCAATCAAACATTGCAAGACGACGGTGAAATGGTTTCATATATATGCAACAAGTGTAACCACAGCAACATTTCACTCGAGGTTTCCTGAATCATTTTCATCAGCTGATCCTAAGCTAGAACTATGAATTCATCCCTATAAGATCATCCAAGAAACATAATGTCGGGGCGTAACTGGATCACGCGGAGCTGCTCCAGCAGCATACACAGAAGACCAAAAATAGGCATTTGGCAACCGCAGCATCAGTAGTGCCACTTGGGTCTCAGCTCCTCTTCTACCTCCGTCAGCTCCTGGTACCGGTACCACTGCGACGCCGCTTTACCGACGGGCAGTGGGGCGCGGACGAAGACCGCAACTGGTTTGGGTACATGCACTCTTAAATGCAACTCGCCACTGTCACCGTCTTCTTCCTCGACGCTGCTATCAGGGTCGCTAGATGGCACACCAAGTGGTTCAACCGCGATCCACCCGAGTCCAGATATCGCAATGTCGCTAGCAGGCCTGCACAGGAAAGAAGGTGCCAATAAATCAATCAGGATGTAAAATGTTCAAATAAATAAAAATGCTCTTATATAGAGACTGTTATATATGGTTGCCTGTCATGAAGATAACATATATTACCAAATACCAAAGCAGTAACTCTGGTACTGGCCAGCAAATGACTGCTGCAAAGCTAAGACCCAAATTTTAGTTGCAAACATTACCTATCAAGCTCTTCATACTTTATCTGCAATTCACGAACGCCCTGAAGACCACACCATCCTTCAGCTCTCTCCTGACCAGTTGGGGGAGTCAACATAACTCCGACTTCTCTCTGGGAAGTGAATAGAAAAGGACAACGGATTCAGTTTGTTCGAAATGAAAGCACACATTAAATCCTCATCCAAAATACCTCCGCCCAGCAAATCAAAGATGGCACGGCGCCAAAAGCTAGTTTTGAGCAGATGAGGTTACATGCGGTGGGACTCTTTCTTTGAGATGAATAAAGCTTAAATAAAGAAATAGCTCCATTGCACAAGTGCAATGAAGTTTTGTAAATAAATTTTGAAAGAAGAAGTAAATTATTACTTCTAAGTAGAAGAAAATCAAACTCGTGGAACAGCCACATACCTTGTAAAATTCATCTGCTTCTGTGGTGGGGACCATATTAATACTTAGCTTCTTTGGTCCATAGAATGTTAGCCGTGTGCGTGGAAGAGCCTGGCAATTTACCGGTTATCCTTTAGTGGCTACTAATTTACGAGCGACGTTGAAAAGACGGGAAAATATCAGTACTGAAATTTTGAGAGCATTTAGGTACCTTAACAACATCGATACGGACAAGTCCCCCCCAGAACAACGTATTCCCGCTCAATCCAACATCTGTATCATTAGCCTGAACATAACATTATGTTCTGAAGAAAGAGATTAGTGTGGAAATTTTGAGAAAGTAACATGGATTTTACAGATCGAGGTATACATACAGGAAAACATCGCCCCTTTAGGCGACTTTGTGGTGCAAGAGAAGGCAGATCATCAGCGTGGATAACTGCTGCCTGTCTATGGTGAAGATGGACTCCAGGTGTGTCGTATAATTTCTGTCATGCATAGATTAAACAATATTAAGGTCCAAACTGGACACCACAGGAGACACAAAATATAGGCACTTATCCGTGTCATCTAAAGGTACATTTTAGAACATGTTAAAAATATATTATGTACGGAGATTTAAGGCATCTAATTATCTAATTGTCTAGGTGAGCAGCATTTTGCTTAGCATGTAAGCAGGGTGCAGGAGAGATTATATTGGATTCTCTGACAGCTACATCACATCAATACTGATGATAAACTAGGTTCACATGTAAAGTAGCATACATATCTGAATTTGAAAAACAAGTAGAAGCATACCCCTCCTCCTAAAAATGCTTCGATCTGAATAGGACCTAAGGTTGTTCCAGGAACAGCAGATTGTATTGGCTTGTATTTTTGAGCCGCAGCTGCCACTGGATCTTTATATGCCATTGTTTCTACAACAGCAATCTCCAACTATTAGCACGATGAAGATATGAATGAACAAAAAAAGACCAGATAATCACAAAAAGGGTGGTAGGAGAATTTAAGGGCCTACTTAGCATGGCACTAATAAATGCAGATTTCCCAACATTTGCTGAACCCTGTAACAATGTATGAACGCATCAGATTGTCAGATATAACTACAGTAGGCAATAAGCAGGCATGTTACTCGTACTGTTCAGATTGTCTTTATTATAATTTATAACCACTCAATGTGCATAATGAAAAAGCAAATGAAGTAGATATGACCATCATCCTATTTTTTAGTTTTTTTGGTGAGGATGATAAGCCCTTCAAACATGCAAAGGACCATGACATGATTTTGGATCCTCCTTATACCCTTATTATTTTGGACAAATGACAGGCATGAATTGCATTTTGAAACACAATGTGCAAAACAGGACGGCACAATGCCTCGGTCGTAATGTGTGAATAATGCTTACCAGTATATATACATCTCGGGCCTGATAAGAGACAATGAAAATGCAGTCAGGATTGTGCATGAGAAGTCAAAAGCCAACAAGAATAGCTAGACAGTAAGTGGATAACAAGCCGACCTTCTTTTCCTGCTGAATCTCTGATATAACACCAGTGATGCCGACCAATGACTTTGAACTTGTCAAATGGACGCTAAGGACACTACCCACACAAAGCAAAGCAAATAATAAATTATCAGTTTTTTTTAGAGAAATAAATTATCAGTTAGGTAAAGATCTGATGAAATAGAAAGGAAAACTCAGCGGGAAAAAAAATCTCACTTGAGTTTCTTCCTAACAACAGACTCCACGACCCAATCGCCGATGCAATTCAAATCTGTGTCTCTAGGAAGGAGATCAACCTACAGAGCAGCTAGCTTCAGTTATCTGACAGCAGTAACAGTACATAGAACTTGACAATGTACGAAATTCACCTTTGTTATCACGAGCACGATGGGGTTAGCGCCGGCGAAATCGCGTATGCGTGACAGGAAACTTCCATTGAAGTCGACTATGTCAACCTACATTCATATAGCAGCCAAAATGAGTGCAAGAAAATGCACAAGCAGGAAAACCAAGTACTATGCATCAATCGATTGGGGTATGAGAGCCAGGGTTGTTTACCAGCTTCACTATCAATGCTTTCTCGTGGCGGAGGTACGACAGCTTCTCCCTTAGCTCTTCTGCCGAAACAAACTGCTTGCCCCCCGGGTAACCGCCGTGGCCACCGACGGCGGTCACCATGTGCCCGTGCGACAGCAGCTTGCACCGCCCGCATAGCACGGTTTTTAGTTGATTGTGCCTCTTCTTCTGCTCACATCGTGTCATGTCAGTCCATGCTCCGATAAGCCGGTGAACATACACGCTGAAAATGGCGGCGGACTGAGCGCGTGGATGGCCGCTTACCAGGTCGTAGGTGGCGGGCTCGACGTGGCCGGGGGACCCCTCCTCGCCGGTGTGCAGCGGGGCGCCGCAGCCGTAGCAGCAGGCGACGCCGGAGGGCGTCTTCTTGGCCAGGGCCTTCCGCTTCTCCTTGCGGCGGCGGCGCCTCTCGGCGTCCTCCTCCGGCGCGCGCGCGCGGGCGCCTGCCGCGGCCGCGGCCGCGAGCTGCCGCCCCAGGTACACGTCGCCCCGCGTCGGCGCGGCGGGGCCGACCCCGTCCGCGGGAGGAGACGGAGACGGCGAGGGGGACGGGGCGCTGGAAGAGGCGGCGCGCGCGCGGGTGGAGACGGAGAGGGAGGCGGTGGCGGATGGGTGGTGCTTGGAGGGGACGGCGAGCGGCGGCGCCGGGGACTTGGGGAAGGAGAGGAAGAGGGGGCGGGGGCACGCCGACGCCATTGGAGCGGAAGAGCGAAGCTTTGGCTCGCCGTGGCGGGAGCGGGGGGTGGCCTTATCCGCTTCGCCGTCGTCGGAACAAGACGGGCCGCGCAAGGCCTAGCTGCCGGGCTGTTGTAACTAACACATTCGGCCCATTGGAGAGTACTCGACCTGAGCCCGGTATTTTCGGCCTGATAAACATGTTCTGGGGCCGAAATGGCGAAAACGCTGGACCGGCGGCCCGAGGATTGTCGAGCAGTTCTGCTTGCCCCCTCTCTCTCGGCGACACGCGAGGTAGTTCCGTTTCCTACGCCGGCACGCGGCCGGCTCCCCTTCCCTCCGCCGTCGCTGCAGCGGCGGCGACAGGATTGGGGAGCCCCTGTTCCTTTTGGCTCGTTTCTAGGTCTATGCTAGTTTGTTCAGGCGACGTCGCTCGGTCGGTGCCGACGTCTTTGTTAAGAAAAGATGTTTCCGGGCCACCGCTTTGACGGCGTTCTACGACAGCGTCAAGGAGTCGCAGATGTGTGTCCAGGCAAGGCCTTCTAGACGGCGGTGGAGGTCTTGTCGAGGGTCCTGTTTCTTCGGCTTCGTCCACGTCGCGTCAGCGGTTCCTCCGGTGCTGTCGCGAAGCCGAAAGTGTTGGTGTTGGAGGTGGCTGGCGTTGCGGCGGCGGTCTCATCCAAGGTATGGTGCACCTAGAGTTTCTTTGAAGGTGGAAGATGGTTGCCGGTTCTGGATCCCCTCATCGGCGTTGTCGCATGAGTACTTTAGAATCGCAATCCAAGAGAAGTGCAGATGTGTTTCAGCCGACAACCCACATCGACAAGTGCGACGCCGTTCACGGCAACGCCTATTCAGAGGCTCACAACGCAGTTTTGATGCCATGGCTTTCTCTTGGATCTTGGTTTGGTGGAGACATTTTCTTCTCCTTTCCGACGCATGCTCCGGTGACGGCGGTGGCTGAAGATTGTGGTCCTTTTGTTGGTGGATGCAAGGAGACCAAAAAGATTTTCTGTAAATTTTCTTTATTTGTTGCAATTTCACTTGGTGTGCTGTTTATTTGGGTTTCTCCTCAGATCTGTCATGTATGTTGTAATCTGTTGACATTATTAATATAAAAATATTGCACTTCTAAAAGAAAAAAGCAGGCTGCAACCCAACTTCGCGCCAGCCGCCCGCCCGCTCGCTTCGCCTAGTTGTTTTTTTTGTCTTTTTAGCTGTTCGTGTGGTAGGACAAAACCAACCGCCTTTTTCATAATATACTGTTGACAAAAAATTGAGCTCAACAAAGGTTTACAGATTTTTGAAAAAAAACATCAATTCTCACAATTTTTTTTAAAAAATCATGGAATTTGAAAAACAGTTTGCATATTTGAAAAAGTTCATGCTTTAGAAAATAAAAAAATGTAAAACCAAAAGAAAATACTCATGAACTCAAAATAAGGTTCATAGATTTGAAAAATAAATTATAAATTTTGAAAAAAATCATAAAGATTTGATTAAAATTTATAGATTTGCAAAAAAGTTCATGGGAAAAAGAAGGAAATAGAAAAAAAAATAACAATAACATGAAATCTGCACTCATGAATTTTCAAAAAAACTTCATCTATTTGAAAAAAATTCATCAATTTTTGAGAAAGGTTCATACATTTGAAAAAAAAAGGTTCACAAAAATGTAAAAAGTTCAAATTTTGAAAAGGTTCACGAATTTGAAAATTTTCATGGTAATTTGAAAAAGGTCATTGATACTTGAAAAAAATCACTCTTTTGAAAAATTTGCGAATTGGAAAAGGCTTTCCAAATCGATTTGTTTTCATGCATTTTTTTAAAAAAGAAAAAAAATAAAAGAAATAGAAAAAGAATGAAAAAAGATCCAAAAAACCTAAAACAAAAATATGGTTGGAAAGCTTCTGAAAGATTCCCAAAACTGGGACCAGGTCCTACTACTGCAAACTTAGATGGGTCGGCCCATTTTTGAGAAAAAAAGTGAGCACTAGTGTCAAGTCGAGGACTTAAACCCTAGTGGGCTGGTTCCACCACAAAGAATCTAACCATCCAAGCTATGCTCAGTTCGCCATTCTCATATTTCTTATTTTTGGAAATTTGATACTTCCTCTGTCCCATAATATAATATGCTCATATTGGTTGTAGTAACACCCATATACCCCCAAAAATGCCAAAATTTGACATGCACATACTCATATAAGATGTGTATATTGATTGTAATAACATCTATATTATAGGATGGAGGGAGTATAAATTAAGCTCAAACACTTAATGAAAAGATTATCTCAAGTCATATAAATGTATATTATTTCCTCTATTTTAATTTAGGCACATATCCAAAATGCTTCTGTACCAATGTAAAGTCACCATTTCCATGCATGCTAGATGGGCGACATTTTTCTTCTTATTTTCACGCTAACTGCTCGGCGAAATGCCCAACTGAGTTAGAATGAGAAGAAGAAGATCCACGAGGGATTGCCACATGGACGCAGACGCGGTCAAAACCACCTGAAGTGGTACGAGGAACTAAACTTCTACGGTTTGAGAAGTTGAGGGATTAAGAGCATCTCCAGCCGTTCGGCCCCCTAGGGCGCCGAAAAAGAGCGGTCTGGGGGCGAACCGGCGCTAGATTGGCCCCTGGGGGCGACCTAGCTCCCAGCCACGCCCCCAGACATCGCCCCCAAGCCGCGGCAAATTTAAACGTAGTCATTCCCGCTCACAAAATAGACGCCACAAATCCGGCGATCAAGCGGCCACAGTTCGGCGATCGAATGAAAAGTTCGGCGTACAAAAAAGAAAGGACGCGCGTGCAGCGCGCATCAAACGGCGAGGTCGGCCTCCGGCGTCGGCAGAGCCGGCATACGCGGGCTTGGCAGGGTCGTGTGCGGGCTTGGCGGGGTCGGAGCTTCTTCTGTGCAGGGCGGCGTCGGCGTGGGTTCTGTGCTGCGGGGAGTCTTGGGGCATCATCGCTCGGGCTTGGTGGCGGCGTCGGCGTGGGCGTGGGAGTTGGCGGCGCCGTCGACGGCAGCTGGTTCAGGATGAGGCCGCGCTCCGCCAAGTACCACGCCTTGACCGCCTTGTCGTTGCTCTGGAGCATGTCCGCCCCGCCCAGCAGGAAAGTCAGGTCGGTGTTCCTCTTCTTCGCGGCGACGTTTGTCCGGAGTAGGTCGAGCTTGACGGCGCTGCTCGTCATCAACGCCGACCACCGCGCCTCGGTCTTCTCTTCACGCAGGGCAGCCCGGGTGATGGCGATATGTACCTAGGATAGGGTCATAGGCCTGACCTAGATACCCTCCCCAAGAACATTACCCTAAAGTCAGAAGCATTCAAGGGATAACATCATCCACTCGACCAGAAGCATTCCACTCGGAAGATTCAATTTCACTCGACCATAGCAATAGTCACTCGACGACCAGAAGATCTAAAGTCATTTTGTACAGCAACGGTCGGGCGTTTACTCTGTAGACTTAATGGTCATTCATGTATCTTTATTGCTGGCGTTACCAGTAACGCCCTATCTTTATGTACCTTAAACCCTGTGTAACTGAGGGCGGGAGGGGTCTGGCGAACTCTATATAAGCCACCCCCCTCCTCAGGGACAAGGGTTCGCACCCCCTGTAACTCCACACACATAATCCAATCGACCGAGCTCCCGAGCACCGAGACGTAGGGCTGTTACTTCCACCGTGAAGGGCCTGAACTCGTAAATCTTGTGTGTACAACTTCACCATAGCTAGGATCTTGCCTCCTCATACCTACCCCCATTCTACTGTCAGTCTTAGAACCACGACACCGGGCCTGTGCGTCGGTGAGGCAATGCTCGATGGACTCCTGCACGCGCGCGGTAGCCGAGTCGGCGTGTTTCCCCTTCTTGGCCCCTTTGTTGCCCTCGGGGCGCCCGTCGCCCGCGCCCGGCGTCGGCGCGTCCGGCTTGTAGGTTTCTTTGGCCTTGGCGAGGATGCGCCGGACATCCGCCCACTTCTCGCACTTCTCGGTTCGCTTGAAGACGTGGAGTTACTTGAAGTCTTGGTCGCTGCTATCCTGGCGATACATGGCGAACATCCGCAGCAGCTACGCCGAGGAAAAACAGTTGGCCGGCGTGCACGGTGAAAAGAAGTGGGAAACCGGCGTGCCATACCTGATCCTCAACACTGGCCGCTCTTCGGGCGAGAGCCGCGATCTCCTTGACGTTCCCATGCCATTTGTTGCACGCCGCCTGGATGAGCCCCCAATGGTTCGCCATTGCCTTTGACCCGCGCTGCATGTAGACGCCTTTGAAGTAGGGGTCGACGATCTTGCGCTCGTCGAACTTGGCCTTGATGCGCTCCCAATAGGTCTCAATGCTCTGGTTCGTGCCAGTGATCGGTTCGAGGCAGACGACTTTCCACGCCTCGGCGAGACATTCCTGCTCCTTGGACGCCCACTTGATGCGCGGCTCGCCAGTCTTGGCCGCCCCCTTTTTCTTCTTGCGTCTCCTCGCCGGAACCGGCGCCGGCTCCTCCTCCTCCTCCTGCTCATCCAGCTCCTCCTCGTCGTCCATGTCGCCGTTGAGGTCCATCGTCTCGTCCTGGGTTGCAAACCCGGGGGACGCGGCGGCGGCGGCCGAGCGTGCCGTAATGATGTCCTCCATGTCGGCTTCGGTCGCGTCGGTGTCGCCGAGGTGCGACGTGGACGCTTGTGAGAAGGGCAGCGCGCCACAGCGAAAAGGCGGCGTCGGAGAGGACGCGTAGGCCGGCGGCGAGTAGTTGTATGGCGGGTACTGCACGCCGGCGAAGGCGGGCGAGGGCGTGCGCTGCGCCCGGTGACCATGGGGGAAGGTGATGTTGGGGTTGAACCCACCGTGCGCGTGCCCATCGGCGTAGCCCGGCGAGGGCGTGCATCCCCAGGGTTGCGGCGACGATGAGAAGCCGGCTGGTGAACCGACACTCTGTTGGCTCCAGGGCGCGTACTGGGCGTGGCCGCCGGGTGGATTCATCATCCCCACGCGGGCCGCCTCGACTTGCTCGGCCGAGCGCTCCGCTTGCTCCGCCGCAGCCGCGTGCGCCGCGCTGTCCCGGGCCTTCTTGGCGTTGGCCCTGTTCCGCCGGTCGGTGGTGACATCCTCCCGACGCTGAACTTCCGCCCTCCAGTCAGCGTTGGACATGCCCGGTGGCTTGGACGGCGGCGCCCTCGGCTTCCTCTGCTTCGGCTGGGCGATGGCGGCGATCGAAGCCGTTGTACTTCTTCGGCGGCATGGCGGCCGGCTGAGAGGCGAGGAGGAGGGAGATTGGCGGGAGGAATGGAGCGAACGAGAGGGAAGCCGGGGGAAAGCGGGAAGAAACGGCGGGAAAAGGGTCTCTACTCGCCGACAGAGCGGCCCCATGCCCGTTTTCGCTTGTGCCGGCGCCCCCCAGCGCGCCGGGTTCGGGTCGGGTGCGCCAGCTGTTATTTCGGCCCAACCCGGCGAAAAACGGACTCATGGGGGCGCGACTGGGCCGATTTTCGCCCGCCGGCGCTAAAAAAACGCCTGGGGAGGGCCTCTTGGGGGCGCGGCTGGAGATGCTCTAAGGTTTGCTGGTTTTGGAGTTGAGGGCCATTTTTGTACTTTTAAAAGAGTCGAGGGACGAAATATTTACTTTTCTCATATTTATTATAACGCTAATTAGTGTACCAGAATGGATCCTGCTTTGTCTAATGCCTCATTTTGCATGTGCTGATACATTACAATCGCCATCTTTCAAAAAAATTGTGTTTTTTTTTTGCCACTCAAGAACTAAGCTAGACAACCTACATAGAATAGACTGACAGGATCACACAAAGTTTGGTATACTAGTTTACAACAGACCTGAGAAATACAACTTACACAACCTACTACATCGGTACATATGGTGCTTGACCTTACAAATGTGCATTGTTTATTGATGCATAAAGGACGAATGATCATCAGAGGCGTGAAACACCATCATATGACATGAACTCTTGCTCAAAGCTATAGCACGGTTTCATGTTTTCAGATGCCAAATTAGCATTGACACAATCAGAAGCAACCAACTGATCAGAGCTATCTTTTTCTCTTGCTGGAGTTAGCAGTGGTTCCTTCTCTTGTGCATTCCCTGGATCAACATGGCACAATTTTAACCTTTCTGTTTGCAGAACCCTTAAAGCCATCTCCACGTGTTTCATGGTAGGTCTATCCTCACCTCGGAGCCTCAAGCACATCTCTGCAAGGGAAGCTACGCTGCTAATCTCTTCCTCAGTTGCTTCATCAAGAACTTGGGCAGCTACTATTTCTGTAACTGGTCTTGCTTTTAACCCCGATAGGAAATAGTTTGACAAGTTTTGCTTCGAGCCGGATTCACTTGTGAATATTGGCTCTCTCCTGAGAAGTAGCTCAATGAGTACAACCCCAAAACTGTAGACATCACTTTTCTCATTTAATTGTCCAGTGTAGTAATATTCTCGGTCCAAGTACCCAAACGTGCCTTGTACATTTGTCACAATGTGGGTTTGGTCAATAGAAACTAGCCTTGAAGCCCCAAAATCAGCAACCTTAGCTGTGTAGTTTCCATCCAATAGTATATTGGATGATTTCACATCACGATGGAAGACTGATATTGATGCTGCGGAATGGAGATAAGAGAGAGCTCCTGCAGCTTCCAAAGCAATCCTTATGCAGTCATCCCAAGATAAACAACTAGTGTTGGAATCAGAATGAAGAATACCATACAATGATCCGTTGGGGATAAAATCGTACACTAACAAAGGTACCTCTGTTTCAAGACAACATCCGAAAAGCTTTACGATGTTTCGGTGGTTTATCTGAGAGAGAATGGCGACCTCATTGATGAATTGATTGATCTCACCTTGCTCAATGACCTTAGACTTCTTTATGGCAACTACCCTTTGGTCGGATAGTATGCCTTTGTAAACCATGCCATGCCCTCCACGGCCAACGATACGTGTTTGATGGAAGTTGTCTGTTGCCTTCTCTAGCTCTTCCACTGAGAAAATTCTTGTCTTGTCACTTGCATTTTCATCCGACGATATAAGTTGTTCTAAAAGAAGACCTTGGTTTTTCCTAAAATATTTCCTCCGCATCTGCCTTCGGATGTGGCTCTTCCATTTGTGTACAATGAAAACTCCACTCAAGCTAAGAAAAAGAACCCCGAAGCCACTGCTCAACCCAATGATAATACCTGAAAATATTAAACCATCTTAGCTAGCATATTGGATTGTTTTATTTTACTTAGCGGTGAATTTGATGATACTCAAACACTCACCTATGTAAATATTTTGTCTTTTTATTGAAGTACATTGCATTGTTGTAGTATCATAGTCCATTTTTGGAGGACACTTGGTGCAATAATAGCTCCCCACAGTATTATGACAAACCTCTTCACATATACCTCTTGTATTAGTGCACTCATTAATATCTGCATCGCAATCTCATCTAGTTTAGGCCGCGAGGGATAAACTTTTTAAGACAGGGAGAGAGGGAGGGAGGGATTACCCTGACAACCAGTATGTACGTACGGATTTCCTTGATAGCCTGGCGAACATTTGCAGCGATAACCATAGAAACCATTCATCGTAGAGTTGACAATCAGACATGTGCTATTGCTGCTGACACATGCATACCTAGACATGTCCATCTGTGCTTCTTGACAAGTTAGGTTAGCGACAGCCCACTGAACCGATGATGTGTGCCAATAACTACTCATATAGAGGTTAGATTCCTCGTCAATATAATTCGCGGAAAACCGCAGGTTGTAATAATCTGCCGTATAATTAATCTCCACTAGCCCCTCCTCAATATTTATGTACGTCACTTGATTTTCATCATCATCTTTCATTTGTAGTGTAGAGGTTGTCGTATTAGTGCAATTCAGCTGAAATACCTCCCTCGCAAAACAGCCTTCTTCTAGGCCGAAAGGAAATTGGATGTCAATGTTTCCACATCGTCGTGTGCAATTTGTCACTTGTTGATTTGGCTTATATCCTATTTGCACAAAGAAAAATTACAAGTTTTGGATGAAATGTACTGTGCCACGTTGTGTTTAATATAACAAGCCAATTCAAATAAGAATAATAATATAACAAGACATTTTTCTAATAATATGACCAGCCAAATTAAAGACATAATTTTTGCAAGTGTGAGAAACATAAACCAGGACCCGCTCTCGTGCTGTTCTAGAGCACGGCCTCTGGAGGTTGGGGTAGTATGGGTTGGCTCTGGAGTTCCCTGCGAACCTGCGGGCGTCCGCCACGGGAACATGGAGGTGTGCCCGCCAGTCGAGGAGGTCTTGCTCCCATGATAGCGGTGGTGCGATGACTCAAACTATGGGTGCGATGAGGACGGGTTGGGTTGCGATGGGGGTGGTGTGGCGGCTCCGTTGTTTTTTCGGACGGAGGTAGTACTAATTAATTGTTCCCGGTGATGTTCTACAAAGTGCACAGTAAAACTTACCGAAAGTTTGTTATGAGAGAAAATTTGTTCAAAATTAAGGGAAAAAAAAAGAAGGTTACCTTTGTCGCGCGAGCAACCACCGCGAACATAGGGATTGCCTACATACCCGCCGTCGCAGTAGCATTGGTAGCCGCTATATGTAAAATCGTTATCTGTGCAGCTGCTGTTGCTGCTGAGGCAGGCGTAGGTGGCCACGTCTGCCTCGGCGTCGGCACATCTTTGCTGATCGGCCACATACCACAGCAGGATTGCATCGTCCGTTGTGACGCTGATCTTGTTCCACAAGGGACTTGTGTAGTTTACCCTGCCTTCCTCGCCCCGTCGCCGGACAAAGCTGAACTGAAACCCATTAAAGTTAAAGAAAAAACGGACGGAGCAGCACCAGGTGTCGTTGCAGTTCTGCATGGCCATCGTCTCCGTGATCTCGCCGCCGGGGCAGGTGGTTGAGCAGACCTTTGAGGTCGTGTTCAAGTCGTGGTCCAGCATGTACACGTCGAAGCCGCAGCCCGTGACGTTTATGCTGGCATCGAATAGCAAGAAAGATCGCCCGGGAGGTGACCAAGAGGACATGTTGTAGACGTCCACGCCGGAGCGGACAGGGACGGTTTCGGTGTAGGAGATGCTTATTTCCGGCGACCAGCCGACCTCGATGCCGGAACCAATGGCCGGCAGCGACCTCGGTGATGCCGTCGCGCAAGAAGAGCCGGGAGGTGCCCGTGCTGCCTTCGACGACGCAGGTCAGGTTGAAGTCGGGGTTGCGGAAGCAGCCGGTGCCCATGCCGAATGGGTAGGCGAAGCTCAGATTGCCACACTTCTTCGGGCACCTGCCCATCATGGCCGCCGACGGAACGGCAAGATTGCTTTGTTCATACGGCCGGCTACTTGTCCCCACGGCGCCCAACACTCGTGTTGTCTGCGTCCCTAGCAACGCAAGCACAAGCACGAGGATTAGGAAGCCGCACTCCATTCTCATATCTCCGCTCTGCTCTATCTGTTTTAATACTGTACTAATGAATCAACATCCTTTTTCAAGTTACGTTATTTATAGGCCTAGAGCACATTACCAGTCTGGTACCTTAATATTGTTGCAAGTACATTCGAGGCCTCTGCAAAGAGATGGTAAAAAAGCAGATTTGTGGTGCTGTTGCTAGAAAAGAAGCTGATTTGTGGTGCTGTATGTAGCATCAGCCACTATCGTCCTTGTCCCCACTGAAAAAATATCAGCCAACACAGACAACTGGGCTGTCCTCATCATGGATGCTGGTTTCTCCTTGGACTAGGCAAGGTCTAAGAATAAGTCAGTTCAAAATATCTTAGTATTGTCATTCATAAATCATAAATGTTTATTGTAGCAAACTAAAGGGGTACATCGCTGCCTGCCCTGCTGTTCCTGACTTGTCCACATAGATCGAAGATTCGTTTTGTGTGCGGCTGGCTCCTGGCCATGTACTCTATAGTCCAGATGAAATAAGTTTCTGCACTGGTAAGGATTTTTTCCAGGGAAGTGTATTTCCTTGCTGTTTCTTGTGAACGAACGTGAAGCGACATGCTACCTATCAGTTACTTGAACTTTTTTTTTGATCAGTCAATTTTTTCCTTCGTCTCCCCGCAAAAATTAAATAAATAAAACCTTGGTCAGTAGGACAGGCAGATACCTCCACCATCGATCTATTCATCTCCACCAGCCTAAACGCCGGCCCCTGCCACACGAGGGCCGGCGTCTCTACACTAGTGCAGAACCGGGCTATAGCACCGGTTCGTAAGGCCCTATAGTGCCGGTTCTGTAACCGGCACCAAAGGGTGGGGACTAAACGTCGCCCCCTTAGTACCGGTTCAGCACGAACCGCCACTAAAGGGCCACCATGTGGCACGAGCCAGCGTCGGGGGGGGGGGTGGGAGACCTTTAGTACCGGTTGGTAACACCAACCGGTACTGGGGGGTGGTGGGAGACCTTTAGTACCGGTTGGTAACACCAACCGGTACTAAAAGGTTTAGCGGGTTTGGGTTTATGATTTCTTTTTCCTTTAATTTTATGTTTTCCATTTAATTCCTTTTCATTTGCTAGTATTTTACGATACTGTATATTGTACACGTTATGCATATATAAAAATAGAATTTCTCCTAGACCGATCATATATATATATATATATATATATATATATATATATATATATATATATATATATATATATATATATATAATATCATCGAATGTCTCGCACCACCATTCACACATACACATGTATATATACAATTTGGTATATACAATTTCTCCTACATGGAGGCATTACTGCGGTAGCGGGTAATGGTATTCTCCTTTGGGATCTATGACATGGTCGAGCAAAAATCCCGCTATTTCCTCTTGAATTGCTCGTACGCGATCCGTTGGTAGGAGCTGATCCCGCACCTCATTAAACTTTTAAGAAGGAGATCAATACGCATGTATTAGTTATGTGATTAGATATCGATAATGATGTAAAAATTATGAATAGTGTTCTAGCAAACGTACCCATAGCTGTCTAGCAGATCTGCTCCTTTCGAACGCCATCATGTGAATGTTCTCGCAAACGTAGTATGCACAAGTATAACAAACAAAGTACGGGTAAGATAATTATACGAGTAACTATATATCTAAATCACACAAACATGATATTTTTATATAAAAAGGATAAGAACAAGAGGCTCACGGGATGGTGCGGGCGATCGACGGTGGTTATGACGGAGACGGGAAGGCTCTAAGTAAACCACACCTACATATGCAAACTAAGAGTTATTTTGACCTCAAATTGCATATAAATTAAATACTACCACATATAATTCCTCCCAAAATAAAACCCACAAATCACTATACTTATAGAGCATTGCAAGAGCTAATCTAGCAATGAGAGATGAAAGGACAAAGTTTCTAACATTTGTGATCACTTGGATGGATGGGGTGCCTTCAAATCTTCACAAATTTTGGCAAAAATGGAGTGTGAGCTCGAGAGGAAGAGGAAGAAAACAGAGGAGAGGGGAAAGGGGAAGAACAGAGTGTTCATGCTCGACGAAGGGGTTTATATAGGATGACATTTAGTACCGGTTGGTTATACGAACCGGGACTAAAAGTGCATCTCTAGTCCCGGTTCATATAACCAACCGGTACTTAAGGTGCTGGTGGGGCCCCAGCCTGACACAAGCCTGCCACCACGTCTTTAGTACCGGTTCGTGGCACGAACCGGTACTAAAGGTTCGCCATGAACCGGTACTAATGATGGCCGCCCGCCTAGCCGTTGGAACCGGCACTGATGAGCACATTAGTGTCGGTTCAATTACAAACCGGGACTAATGTGCTTCACATTAGGCCCTTTTTCTACTAGTGCTACCATGCTGCCTTGTTATCCCGTTCTGTCTGAGCCACCCCCACCATCCACTCGCTCGACAAATAAGCAACATGGTGAATGCAGACATAGTTGAAAATTAAAGAGTTAACCAAAGAAATATTCAAACTGAAAACATTTCAATACGCATTGCAATGCGCGCCGCCATCCTAGCCTCTCAGGTCGCTTTATTGCATGTACTATCATCTTCGTTGATGAAATATACTCCAGTTGAGTATATCTTCTAGCCATGTAGGCAATTGTGCATACCAAGTGATATCACAACCATGGTTGTAGAATCCGGTTTCATAACGGGAGAGTTCTCGCATGGTATGAATCTAAAACTTGCCAATGAAAATATATGGAACGACGTTTTGTGCAGCAGATGGATGCAAGGTGGATGATTATGATGGTGTCTCTAGTGGAGAGGCCAGGTCCTGTCAAGGCGGCAATTGATATGTTGGAGTGATGGGGCCACCAAACTTTGGTTTTCCAGATCGGACGACAACGGCGTCCTTGAAGGAAATATGCTCTAGAGGCAATAATAAAGTTGTTAGTTATATTTCCTTATATCATGATAAATGTTTATTATTCATGCTAGAATTGTATTAACCGGAAACTTGATACATGTGTGGATACATAGACAAACAGAGTGTCACTAGTATGCCTCTACTTGACTAGTTCGTTAATCAAAGATGGTTGTGTTTCCTAACCATAGACATGAGTTGTCATTTGATTAACGGGATCACATCATTAGAGAATGATGTGATTGACTTGACCCAATCCATTAGCATTAGCACTTGATCGTTCAATTTGTTACTATTGTTTTTATTCATGACTTATACATGTTCCTATGACTATGAGATTATGCAACTCCTGAATACCGGAGGAACACTTTGTGTGCTACCAAACGTCACAACGTAACGGGGTGATTATAAAGGTGCTTTACAGGTGTCTCCGATGGTACTTGTTGAGTTGGCATAGATCAAGATTAGGATTTGTCACTCCGATTGTCGGAGAGGTATCTCTGGGCCCTCTCGGTAATGCACATCACTATAAGCCTTGCAAGCAATGTGACTAATGAGTTAGTTGCGGGATGATGCATTACGGAACGAGTAAAGAGACTTGCCGGTGACGAGATTGAACTAGGTATTGAGATACCGACGATCGAATCTCGGGCAAGTAACATACCGATGACAAAGGGAACAACGTATACTGTTATGCGGCTTGACCGATAAAGATCTTCGTAGAATATGTAGGAGCCAATATGAACATCCAGGTTCCGCTATTGGTTATTGACCGGAGACGTGTCTCGGTCATGTCTACATAGTTCTCGAACCCGTAGGGTCCGCACGCTTAACGTTTGGTCATGATCGGTATTATGAGTTTATGTGTTTTGATGTACCGAAGATAGTTCGGAGTCCCGGATGTGATCACGGACATGACAAGGAGTCTCGAAATGGTTGAGACATAAAGATTGATATATTGGACGACTATATTCGGACACCGGATGAGTTCCGAGGGTCATCGGATATTTATCGGAGTGCCGGGGGGTTATCGGAACTCCCTGGGGATATAATGGGCCAACATGGGCCTTATGGGAGAGAGAGGAGAGGGCTTAGGGCTGGCCGCGCACCCCCCCTTGGGAGTCCGAATTAGGGGGGGGGGCACTAGTGCAGAACCGGGCTATAGCACCGGTTCGTAAGGGCCTTTAGTGCCGGTTCTATAACCGGCACTAAAGGGTGGGGACTAAAGGTCCCCCCTTTAGTACCGGTTATGCACGAACCGCCGCTAAAGGGCCACCACGTGGCACGAGCCAGCGCCGGGGGCGGGGAGACCTTTAGTACCGGTTGGTAACACCAACCGGTACTAAAAGGTTAGGGGGTTTTGGGTTCATGATTTCTTTTTCATTAAATTTTGTGTTTTCCATTTAATTCTTTTTTGTTTGCTGGTATTTTACGATACTACATATTGTACACGTTATGCATATATATATAAATAGAATTTCTCGTAGAACTGATCATATATATATATATATATATATATATATATATATATATATCATCGAATGTCTCACAACCATCATTCACACATACACATGTATATATATATATATACACAATTAGCTAGGTATATACAATTTCTCCTACATGTTGCCTTCAGAGCAAGTGGGATTAGCCCTTGGTGCCTTCGGAGCACGATGACAATTGGAAGTGGTTCAGGGGGTTGGTAGCGGGTAATAGTATTCTCCGTTCGGATCTATGACCTAGTCGAGCAAAAATCCCGCTATTTTCTCTTGAAGTGCTCGTATGCGCTCCGTTGGTAGGATCTGCTCCCGCACCGAATTGAACTGTTAAGAAGGAGATCAATATGCATGTGTATTAGTTGTGTGACTAGATATCGATAATGATGTAAAAATTGTGAATAGTATTTTGGCAAACGTACCCATAGCTGTCTATCAGATCTGGTCCTTTCGGACGCCATCATGCGAATACTCTCGCAAACATAGTATGCACACAGATCATTCCCCGGCGCCTGCTTCAGGGCCTTTACGAGAATGGAATTTAATCAGATAATAATTATTCAAGCATGATAATTAATGGTATTGAAACAAGAATTAAAGATATGGTAGCTAGCTAGTACTACTTAATTACTTACCTTGGGTCGATACCAAAACAGTTTTTTTTCCATTGGCCTGGAGTCACGTTGATGAACTTTGCCCAAGCCCTGCCCGCCAGCAAAGAAAATGAATAAAGAGGTTATTGAATAGTTGATATCAGGAAATGACGAACTAATTAAATAGGCCGAGATATAGTTAATAACGATTGAAATTACCTGTTGACTATCCCCTTCACGATGGCGAAGTCACTTTCTTCCTTAAGTAGTGAGTCCAGTACTTCAACTTTTCCTTCATCAACTTTAATGACTAACAAGATCCAGTGGAAACTGCATGCGCACACTTAATTATTAACATCTAACTAGCTAGCTAGTAAGCAAAAACAGAATTTGTAGTACAAGACAGTGTGTCTCACTTGAAGTTGTAAGGAAGAAGTATATCTTCATTGGTATTGAGACGCTTGAAGAACTCTAGCATGCTTTCCTCTAAACTTGCTCGATAACATGGATTTTTTCATGTGTGTTCATTAATGGTATTTGGGTCAATGAACCCAATGTCATAGCGTCCAGATTTTTTCATTTCATACACCTTCATCCAGCATAATACCATAGAAAAGAATATAGTGAGGATAATTACAGGTAATGATTGATCAAAATGATCACTACAGCTAGCTTGAGACTTAAATTACAGAAAGAAATCACTTACAGACAATAGCAACTGACGATAGCTTTGTCGAGTGCGTCTTGATTGAATAATTGAAGCAGTTCTGTATACTCAACGGCCAGAGCTTTCTCATGGAAGTAATGCTCCTCCTTGACATTCACCATGAGGGACTCTCGATTGGAAGTCTTGGTAATGTTCATGTACCATTGATGCAGTTCATACATTCTCGTTGGGAGGTTCTTGACCTCGTCGGGCTTGACCAAAGGTTGGCCGCGGACATATTTTTGTTTTATTTCCTCCTCTCTAAGCCGAGGCATGGGCTCGATCTCGAGGAGTTGTCCAATAGTGATACCGAGCATTTCAGCCTGCATTATATGCTCCTCGGTTATTACCAGATTGTCCAGCTGGGGAACGGTTTGCCAACATATATATAGGGCACTGGTACTCTCATGTGTTGTTGGCACAACAAGCGGGGGGATCGATTGCGCCGCATGTTCTCCCAGTTGGGGAACGGTTTTCCCGCATTTTTTGCCAGCTGATTTGCTCGATCTCGAGCTCGACTCCTTCTATAGTCGTGCTCGATGTGCCTTCCTGATTTGGCGCTCATAGTCTGAGTCAACAGGCTTGGGAGCTGGTGGTCTAGCCAAACGAATGAAGTGGTCAATCTTTTCCTCAAGCACTTTCTCCCTTGGTGGCGGTGGCGGTTTCAGTGCAAAATGAGCGTCCACATGGGCCTTCACTATGGCTGCGTTTTGCCCCTCGGTCATGTCGCAAGGCCTCTGCGGAAGAGGCGCGAGGCTTGGACCATATTGAAATCGCTTGCCTCCACCTGTACCTCCCGTACTACCTCGACTTGTACCGCTATGCACCATAGCTGCGGCGGCTCTCTTCCGCGATTGCTGAGGCGGCGGAGACGGCTGACGTGGCTGAGTTGGAGCAGGAGGAGTGGCCTGACGCGGTGTCGGACTTGGAGGAGGAGTGGCCTGACACTGTGCCGGACTTGGAGGAGGAGGAGTGGCCTGACGCGTTGGCGAACTTGGAGGAGGAGGAGGAGTGGCCTGACGTTGTGCCGGACTTGGAGGAGGAGGAGTGGCCTGATGCGTTGGTGCAATTGAAGGAGCTGGACTCTGGTCAGGGGGTTGCTGATGACTTGGAGGAGCGGGAGTCTGCTGACGCGGTGGTGGACTTCGAGGAGGAGTCGGCTGACGCGGTGTTGGTGGCCTTCGAAAGATGATGCAATCCTTTCTCCATAGGATGATACGATGTCTGGCCTCTCCCAGTGTGTGCTCGTCGTCACCTCCAGGAATGTCAAGCTCTAGCCCCGAATATTGGTCCACCACCTCATCAACCATGACACGAGCATAGCCGGCTGGAATCGGGTTGCAATGGAAGGTTGCTTCGGGGCCATTTGTATAAGCAACGGCGTCCGCCACCTTCATGGATATGTTCTTCATTTTGAAGTGTAGCTCACAGTTAGTGTTCTCCATGATGTCATCCATGGGGTATCTATCCAGCAGTGCGCCGCCCGGGGCGGAACCCACGCTGCTTCTCGGCATGGATGGGACGGTGCTATCCAATGCTAGATCATCCGCTAGCTGCTGCCGCTGCTGAGACCCCCTTTCTTGGCTAAGTGAGTCGATTTGCTGCTGCTGCCGCTGGAATTGGAGTGCCAACTCTGCGTGCCTTGCTTCTAGGCCTTGAAGGCATTCTGCTTCCTGCCTCCTTTGCTCCCCCTCTTTCTTCCTCTTCTTCTCCTCCTCCATCTTCCTTCTCACACGGCTTCTGTAGTCGTCATTCAAGTCCGAAAACCCCTCATACCATGGAATAACGCCCTTGCCTCGTGTTCTTCCCGGGTGTTCAGGATTTCCCAGGGCGCGCGTAAGCTCGTCGTTCTCTCTGTTGGGCATGAACAGCCCCGTTCGAGCCTCTTCTATTGCAACAAGTAGCTTATCTTCGGCTCCTTTAAGACATGCCTTCTTCGAAACCTCGCCTGTCTTCGGGTCCAACGGCCCCCATGCGCATAGAACCAAGTCCTGCACCTGGGGGGCCAGCTCAATGTAACTGGAGTGACCTCTGCATCCAGCATCTCTTTCCCAGACTTATCCCACTTAGGCATTGCCACTGCGTAGCCACCTGGACCCAGCCTATGGAACTGCTCCTTTTTTTCGGCATTGGCCTTATTTTTTCTTGACCATTCCTTAGATAATTCCGATTCCTTGAATTTCACGAAATCGTCCCAATGATCTTTTTGCTTCTCCAGTGTTCCCTTGAATTCTGGAGTCTTCTTTCCTCCTTTGGTGTATTTGGCCCATATAGTTTTCTTGTGGGTGTTGAATGCAATTGCCATCTTCCTAAGAGCAGCGTCCCTGACTTTCTGCACATCTGCATCTGTGAAATGATCTGGTAGGATGAAATGTTCCATGAGTTTTTCCCAAAGCATAGATTTTGCTCTGTCGTTGACAAAAGTAAGATCTGGACGTTTCTTTGCTGGTTCTTTCCATTCTTGAAGGGAGATCGGGAGTTGGTCCTTCACAAGAACTCCGCACTGACGAATAAACTTGTTCGCAATGTTCTTACGCGCACTTGGTTCACCATTAGGTTTGATGGCATCGATATTGTGCTTCACGCCCTCCTTCAACTTTCTGTTCGGGCCTTGTACTATCCTGCTGCCTGTGGAAGATTTGCTCGATCCGGAGGGCTGAAAGAAGAAAGATCGATTCGTTAATATATCTTCAAGTCATTTAAAACATGTGAGATCACCAGATGCCTGCTTATACCTCGCCGGTCTCTGTTGTTTGAAGATCAACATTTTCTTCGTAATTATAATCATAGTTCATGACTTCATCAATTCGGTCATCGCGATCGAATATCATATCACCCTCCCCGGTGTTGTTTAGATATTGGGAGCCGTCATCTTCTTCATTCTGATCATCTGGCCCGCGAGGGGAGCGTATGATCTCGAACAGGGCCTCTTCTCCTTCTCTGCCGATATTGTCCGCCATAGTTTATACTTCACTACTCCAGAAGAAATATAAAACAATTTAGTATTAAAATTACAATGCATGCATGCAATCAATAAGGAAAAACTGAATCAATCATAGTACATAATAAGCATCATCGAATATAATCTCGAATACATCGTCTCGAGTATTATCGAATAATATATATAATCTCGAATACATCGTCTCGAATAATAGATATAATCTCGAATAAATCGTCTCGAATATTATATATCGAGTACATCACTAGCTAGCTAGGTAATAAAGATCGAATACTACAGAGTAATCTAGACCACTCGCGGTTCCTGAGGCGCGGGCGGTGGACACCCAAAATGAAGGAACCATCACTGCATCATAGCTCGGGTGATCTCCCCAAAGAACCTGCCAGGAATTGGTGAACCTGACGTCCATAGCAGCCATGTAGCGATGGACGTGCTCGTCCTCCTCCCTGACACGGTGACGTACCACCTCCTGCGGGGCCGGCTCCCTCCGCACCGAAAGTGGCCCACGTGAACGCCACCAGAGGAGCTCAGGGTCGACGACGGGACCCGGGGCCGGGTTCCTCACCAAGCGGCGAGCCCCTGAAGGTAGCACCTCCCCGTGCCAGCCCGGCGGAGCCCAGTCCCGGACATGGGTCCTCTGAAGCAGGACGTCGTCGTGAAAGGGTCGACGGCGAGGATGCGGGCCGGGCATCGTCGAGACAAATACTATATGCCCGCAAAAAGTAACATTTTTTAAACGATTGGATTGTGATAACTAAAATTCTATATGCAAATTCTAAATTTTTCTATAACTAAAATTATAAGAAACTAAAAAAATAGATCATCGTCTAACAATTTGACATTAATCTAATTCATCTAGCTAAAACTAACATTTCTAAAATTTATATATAACTAATATTTCTATAAATAAAAGACAGAAAAATTTCTAACATTTCTATAACTAAAAAACATATAAAATACTAACAATTTTACAACTAATTAACAATGTGTGTGTGTGTGTGTGGACATAGCGGCCGGGGCAGGAGCTCACCGGCGAGGCGAGACGACGGGGGGCGGCGACGGGGACGGCGACGGGCGGCGATGACGGGCCTGGACTGGGACGGGGCGGCGATGACGGGGACGGGGCAGCGACGGCCGGGGCAGCGACGACGGGGACGGGCCGGGCGGCGATGGGGACGGCGCGGGACGGGGGCGGCGGCGACGGCGAAGCAGAGATGAGAGGAAGTGGGGAGGAGAAACTGAAATTTTCATAAGTGCTGCTTATATAGGATGGGCCTTTAGTATCGGTTGGTGGCTCCAACCAGTACTAAAGGTTTGTTTTGGCCAGGCCAAGCGGCGGGAAACGAGCCCCTTTAGTACTGGGTCGTGGCTGCAACCGGTACTAAAGACCCCCCTTTAGTACCGATTGGAGCCACGACCCCGTACTAAAGGTTGGTGCACTGCCAGGAGAGGGGCGCAGATGTTTAGTCCAACCTTGCTAGCCGAGGGGAGCTCAAACCAGCTTATAAGCACCGCCGCCGCTGCTGTCTCGAGCTCTTCTCTAAAGCAGGCCTTCTGGGCCTATCTCTGCTGCGATGCCCAGTTGGGCCTATAGGGCTAGCGGGCCTGCATCCTGGCCCAACTAGAATTTGGGTTTCTAGTCGTATGCAGGCCGATGTGGCCCAGTAGGTGGGCTTTTTTTCATTTAGTTTTTTCTTTTTTTCCTTTTCTGCTTTATTTATTTTTAGTTGTTTTTTTGCTGTATTTAGAGTTTCTTTGTGAATATTTTTGCTTTAGGTACAAAAAATTACAAACTTTCTGTTAGTGCCGGTAGTTTTCAAATTTGAATAGTTTAAATTTTGAATTATTTGAAATTTGTGTGAATCACTAGTTTCTGAATAACTTAACTTTAAAAATAGATTTTTCAGTGATTCTTTTTTCTTATGTTTAATATTAGTGTGTTTTATCATTATATTTAATTTGGTAATACTTAGGTTATTTAAAAAATGAAATGCCTTTGTAACAGATGAGTTTTCGTCCGAAACCCTGATACTTCGAAAGAGATTGTCCATTTTGTACACGAAGTGCATCCAGTTTTTGCCGTAACCCTCTCTACTTTTTTGCACATGCTATGTGGGTGAAATTATGATACCATGCCAACTTTCAACCTTTTTGGAGTTCATTTGAAGTGTTTTTCAATTTCAGGGTCATTTAGCTGAAAAAAATCAGTAAATGCTTGAAAGAATTTGTTTGCACATAAAATTTCTTCGCGTTTCAAATGCCAAAACACATAACTACCCTAACTATTACAGAGATTCCCTCCTGGGTGTGAAACACAGAAGAAAGTGATGATAGTGAAGCCGATCACATCCCAGATCTTTGGGTGTGAAACTTTTTTTCGCGTGTCCCTTTGCGCCGTAACCATGGAAAATCTTCATCATTTAACTGGATGCTCGGGTCAATATTCACTGTGAATGGGGCAATTTCATCAAACTTTTCATAATCTTCTGACATGTTTGTCTTGTCATCCACTCCCATTAGCACAGAAACAAAGGTACCTTCAAACCACGTCCATAGTCAAGTTCCCATATGTCCTCTATGTAACCATAATATGTTTCCTTTCCCGTCTTGGTTGCTGCATCAAAGCGGACACCACTGTTTTGGTTGGTGCTCTTCTTATCTTGGGCGATCGTGTAAAATGTATTCCCATTTATCTCGTACCCTTTGAAAGTCATTATATTCGAAGATGGTAACTAGGACAGCAAGTACATGCCATCTTCAATAGAGGCGTCATGCATGACACGTGTCTGCAACCAGCCGGCTAAAGTCCCCATTTGTTCACGTGTAATCCAGTCATCAGACCGCTCCGGGTGTTTGGAGCGTAGAAAATTCTTGTGTTCATCCATATACAGAGCCACCAAGGCAGAATTCTGTAGAACTGTGTAGTGTGCTTCAGTGAGAGAATGTCCGTCCATAGATATTATTTGATTCCCTCCTAGCGTGCCTTTTCCATCCAATCTGCCCTTATGCCGCGATTCAGGAACACCAATCGGCTTAAGGTCAGGAATAAAGTCAATAAAAAACTCAATGACCTCCTCATTTTCATGGCCCTTGGAGATGATTCCTTCTGG
The DNA here is from genome assembly GCF_018294505.1 of Triticum aestivum. NCBI lineage: Eukaryota > Viridiplantae > Streptophyta > Magnoliopsida > Poales > Poaceae > Triticum > Triticum aestivum. The sequence continues at coordinate 7,538,801 of NC_057811.1, read as the reverse complement.
CCTAGCATGGTTATGAGCATATTTCTTTAAGACTCCCATGAACCTCTCAAATGGGGACATATTGTGTAGAAATACAGGACCCAAAACGTTAATCTCTTCGCATAGGTGAACTAGGACGTGCATCATGATGTTGAAGAAGGATGGTGGGAACACCAACTCGAAACTGACAAGACATTGCACCAAATCATTCTCTAACCTTGGTGTGATTTCTGGATCGATTACCTTCTGAGAGATTGCATTGAGGAATGCACATAGCTTCACAATGGCTAATCGAACGTTTTCCGGTAGAAGCCCCCTCAATGCAACCGGAAGCAGTTGCGTCATAATCACGTGGCAGTCATGAGACTTTAGGTTTTGGAACTTTTTCTCTGCCATATTTATTATTCCCTTTATATTCCACGAGAAGCCAGACGGTACCTTAATACTGAGTAGGCATTCAATGAAGATTTCCTTCCCTTCTTTGGTAAGAGCGTAGCTGGCATGACCCTGATGTATGCCGTCTTTTCCGTGCATACGTTGCTGGTCCTCCCGTGCCTCAGGTGTATCTTTTGTCTTCCCATGCACGCCCAAGAAGCCAAGCAGGGTCACGCAAAGATTCTTCGTCACGTGCATCACGTCGATTGCGGAGCGAACCACTAGGTCTTTCCAATATGGCAGGTCCCAAAATATAGATTTCTTCTTCCACATGGGTGCGCGTCCGCCAGCATCATTCGGAACAGGTTGTCCGCCAGGACCCTTTCCAAAGACACCTTCAAATCCTTGACCATATCATGTACATCAGCACCAGTACGGTGGCGAGGCTTCGTCCGGTGATCCGCCTCACCTTTGAAATGCTTGCCTTTCTTTCTTACGGGATGCCTGCTCGGAAGAAATCGACGATGTCCCAGGTACACATTCTTCCTACAATTATCCAAATATATACTGTCGGTATCATCCAAACAGTGCGTGCATGCGCGGTATCCCTTGTTTGTCTGTCCTAAGGTTACCGAGAGCAGGCCAATCATTGATGGTCACGAACAACAACGCCTTGATGATCTAATTAAAATATTACTATATAAAACTAGCTACTTTATATATTTTAGTAAGAAAGTTAATAGAACTAGTTTATTTTTAGTAAATTCTTAGTTGAATTAATAGAACTAGTTTATTTTTAGTAAGGAAATTTAGGTATCTGAGATTTGATGATCTAATTAAAATATTACTATATAGAACTAGCTACTTTATTTTAGTAAGAAAATTAATAAAACTAGTTTATTTTTAGTAAATGCTTAGTTGAATTCGTTGAATTAATAGAACTACTTGAATTAGTTGAATTAATAGAACTAGTATGTGTTTAATGTTTCACCTATATGAACATAGAAAATATCGCCTGACGACGAAAAAGATTTCATTATGTGCGAATACTGTGAAGACCAGCGCGACCTGTGTGACAGAAATTTCCTTCTTGATGATAGGCGCTTCAGCATCAAGCTAGATGAGACCTTCGAAGTGGATATAGTAAGTCACAACGACAAGTCTTTTTTTCGTAATTAAGCATGACTTATGCTTCATTTGCTTCAACTTATAATTTTAAATTTTCACTATTCTAATAGCGCATCCCCTGCCATGCAAGAATTTTTGTCTTGGATAAGATAGGATTCAGTGCTATGGAAACTATGGAGGTAAAGAGAGTTACTTGAAGACCGAGCATGGTTATACTTTCAACGTCATATTATACAATGTAGATTGAAAGTAAAGATTGCAAAATAAAAGTAGATCGGAAACTTATATGATAGAGAATAGACTCGGGGGCCATAGGTTTCACTAGTGGCTTCTCTCAAGATAGCATAAGTATTACGGTGGGTGAACAAATTACTGTCGAGCAATTGATAGAAAAGCGAATAATTATGAGAATATCTATGCATGATCATGTATATATATGCATCACGTCCACAACAAGTAGACCGAAACGATTCTGCATCTACTACTATTACTCCACACATCGACCGCTATCCAGCATGCATCTAGAGTATTAAGTTCATAAGAACAGAGTAACGCATTAGGCAAGATGACAAGATGTAGAGGGATAAACTCAAGCAATATGATATAAACCCCATCTTTTTATCCTCGATGGCAACAATACAATACGTGCCTTGCTGCCCCTACTGTCACTGGGAAAGGACACCACAAGATTGAACCCAAAGCTAAGCACTTCTCCCATTGCAAGAAAGATCAATCTAGTAGGCCAAACCAAACTGATAATTCGAAGAGACTTGCAAAGATAACAAATCATAGATAAAAGAATTCAGAGGAGATTCAAATATTGTTCATAGATAATCTTGATCATAAACCCACAATTCATCGGATCTCGACAAACACACCGCAAAAAGAGTTACATCGAATGATCTCCAAGAGAATCGAGGAGAACTTTGTATTGAGATCCAAAGAGAGAGAAGAAGCCATCTAGCTAATAACTATGGACCCAAAGGTCTGAGGTAAACTACTCACACATCATCGGAGAGACTATGGTGTTGATGTAGAAGCCTTCCGTGATCGATTCCCCCTCCGGTGGAGCGCCGGAAAAGGTCCCAAGATGGGATCTCACGGGTATAGAAGGTTGCGGCAGTGGAAATAGGGTTTCATGGTGCTCTCGGATGTTTTTGGGGTATATGAGTATATATAGGCGAAAGAAGTCGGTCAGGAGAGCCACGAGGGGCCCACGTGGGTGGGGGGCGCGCCCAGGGGGGTAGGGCACGCCTCCCTACCTCGTGGCTTCCTCGTTTGTTTCTTGACGTCCACTCCAAGTCCTCTGGATCACGTTTGTTCCAAAAATCACTCTCCCAAAGGTTTCATTCCGTTTGGATCCATTTGATATTCCTTTTCTACGAAACACTGAAATAGGCAAAAAAACAGCAATTTGCACAGGGCCTTGGGTTAATAGATTAGTCCCAAAAATAATATAAAAGTGTATAATAAATCCCATTAAACATCCAAAACAGAACATATAATAGCATGGAACAATCAAAAATTATAGATACTTTGGAGACGTATCAAGCATCCCCAAGCTTAATTCCTGCTCGTCCTCGAGTAGGTAAATGATAAAAACCGAATTTTTGATGTGGAATGCTACCTAGCATAATTTTCAATGTAATTTTCTTTATTGTGGCATGAATGTTCAGATCCGAAAGATTCAAGATAAAAGTTTAATATTGACATAAAAATAATAATAATTCAAGCATACTAACAAAGCAATCATGTCTTCTCAAAATAACATGGCCAAAGCAAGTTATCCCTACAAAATCATATAGTCTGGCTATGCTCTATCTTCATCACACAAAATATTTAAATCATGCACAACCCCGATGACAAGCCAAGCAATTTTTTAATACTTTTTGTGTTCTCAAACTTTTTCAATCTTCACGCAATACATGAGCGTGAGCCATGGACATAGCACTATATGTGGAATAGAATGGTGGTTGTGGGGAAGACAAAAAAGGAGAAGATAGTCTCACATCAAATAGGCATATCAACGTGCTATGGAGATGCTCGTCAATAGATATCAATGTGAGTGAGTAGGCATTGCCATGCAACGGATGCACTAGAGCTATAAGTGTATGAAAGCTCAACAAAGGAAACTAAGTGGGTGTGCATCCAACTCGCTTGCTCACGAAGACCTAGGGCAATTTGAGGAAGCCCATCATTGGAATATACAAGCCAAGTTCTATAATGTAAAATTCCCACTAGTATATGCAAGTGATAACATAGGAGACTCTCCATCATGAAGATCATGGTGCTATTTTGAAGCACAAGTGTGGTAAAAGGATAGTAACATTGTCCCTTCTCTCTTTTTCTCTCATCTTTTTTTATTTGGGCCTTCTTTTTTTTCTTTCTTTATTTATTTTTGGCCTCTTTTTTATTTTTTTTATTTTTAGCCCGGAGTCTCATCCCGACTTGTGGGGGAATCATAGTCTCCATCATCCTTTCCTCACTTGGGGAAATGCTCTAATAATGATGATATATCTCGGAATGGCTATGGAAATGCCATAATAGGTAGGTGTGGTTGCTGTTTTGAGGAAGGTATATGGTGGGTGTATGATACCGGCGAAAGGTGCGCGGTATTAGAGAGGCTAGCAATGGTGGAAGGGTGAGAGTGCGTATAATCCATGGACTCAACATTAGTCATAAAGAACTCACATACTTATTGCAAAAATCTATTAGTTATCGAAACGAAGTACTATACGCATGCTCCTAGGGGGATAGATTGGTAGTAAAAGACCATCTCTGGTCCCCGACCGCCACTCATAAGGAAGACAATCAATAAATAAATCATGCTCCGACTTCATCACATAACGGTTTACCATACGTGCATGCTATGGGAATCACAAACTTTAACACAAGTATTCCTCAAATTCACGACTACTCAACTAGAATGACTCTAATATCACCATCTTCATGTCACAAAACAATCATCAAGTATCAAACTTCTCATAGTATTCAATGCACTTTTTATGAAAGTTTTTATTATATCCATCTTGGATGCCTATCATATTAGGACTATTGTTATAACCAAAGCAAATTACCATGCTGTTTTAAGGGACTCTCAAAATAATATAAGTGAAGCATAAGAGATCAATAGTTTCTATAAAATGAAACCACCACCGTGCTCTAAAAGATATAAGTGAAGCACATAGAGCAAAATTTTCTAACTCAAAAGATATAAGTGAAGCACATAGAGGATTCTAATAAATTCCAATTCATGTGTGTCTCTCCAAAAAGGTGTCTACAGCAAGGATGATTGTGGTAAACTAAAAAGCAAAGACTCAAATCATACAAGACGCTCCAAGCAAAACACATATCATGTGGTGAATAAAAATATAGCCTCAAGTAAAGTTACCGATAGATGAAGACGAAAGAGGGGATGCCTTCCGGGGCATCCCCAAGCTTAAGATTTTGGTGTCCTTGAATTTTACCTTGGGGTGCCTTGGGAATCCCCAAGCTTAGGCTCTTACCACTCCTTATTCCATAATCCATCAAATCTTTACCCAAAACTTGAAAACTTCACAACACAAAACTCAACAGAAAATCTCATAAGCTCCGTTAGCGAAATAAAACAAACCACCACTTTAAGGTACTGTAATGAACTCATTCTTTATTTATATTGGTGATAAACCTACTGTATTCCAACTTCTCTATGGTTCATAACTTCCAATACTAGCCATAGATTCATCAAAATAAGCAAACAACACACGAAAAACAGAATCTGTCAAAAACAGAACAGTCTGTAGTAATCTGTCTCTAACGAAAACTTCTGTGTCTCAAACAATTCTGAAATAAATTGGTGGACGTGAGGAATTTGTCTAGTAATCAGGTTCAAAAAGAATCAACTAAAAATCACTCTCTGGTGAAAAACGGCAGCTATTCTCGTGAGCGCAAAAGTTTCTGTTTTTTACAGCATGATCATATAGACTTTACCCATGTCTTCCCAACGGTTCTACTTGGTACAAACACTAATTAAAACATAAAAACACATCCAATCAGAGGCTAATAAATTAATTATTACTAAACAGGAGCAAAAATCAAGAAACAAAAATAAAATTGGGTTGCCTCCCAACAAGCGCTATTGTTTAACGCCCCTAGCTAGGCATTGATAATCTTAATGATGCTCACATGAAAGACAAGAATTGAAGCACAAAGAGAGCATCATATAGCACGTGACAAAAGCATCTAACTCTAACATACTTCCTATGCATATGCATTTTATAAGCAAACAAATTATCATAGCAAGCAAAATTTAGCATATGCAAGGAAGAAGAAAGAGACGATAGCAATCTCATCATGACGAGAGGTAATTTAGTAAGATAAAAATTTCTACAACCATATTTTCCTCTCTCATAATAATCACATGTAGGATCATAAGCCAATTCAACAAAATAGCTATCACATAAAATATTTTCAACACGATCCACATGCATGCGAAGTTGACACTCTTCCAAAATAGTGGGATTAACATTAACTAAAGTCACGACCTCTCCAAATCCACTTTTATCAAAAAATTCATAAGATTGAACATTCTCCAAATATGTGGGATCTAAAGTTGACACTCTTCCAAACCCACTTTCAATAATAACACTATTATCAATCTCATATTCATCATGGGGCTTAAATAAATTTTCAATATCATAAGAAGAATCACCCCAATCATGATCATTGCAACAAATAGCAGACATAGCAAAACTAGCATCCCCAAGATTAGGGTTTTGGATATTATTAGCACAATTGACATCAAGAGAATTTATAGTAAAATCATTGCAATCATGGTTTTCATCGAAGGAACTATCAAGTATGGGTGTAATAGCAACGATCTCATTTTTAGCATAAGGAACTATAGCAAATTCGTCTTCATAAATATTGGCATCATGGCCACAAGAATAGCAAGCATCATGTTCATCAAGAGATACTTGGATCATCTTCGATCTATAGATTCATGCATATCATTATTCTCTTCCAAAGAAATGGTCATTCTCTCAATAAATTCCTTAACATAGGCATTATGAGCATAGTTTTCATAGCAATATTTAAGTATGTCGGAATTTTCAGATTTGTGGAAAGTAATATCATACTTTTCAATCAAAGAAGCAACTTCATGAGCACCCTTAAAAACGACAAATTCTTTAATTTGTTCGATATGATAGTAACTATAAACACCCTTTGCATAAGAAGATAAGATTTCATTATCATTAAACTCACATAGGTAGGAAAGGTGTTTTTTAGGGTTCTTACAGCAACAAGTAAAATCACAAATTTCACAAAGATTCCAAGCATAGCATAGCAAACTATTTATATGATACCATAAGAGCTTCCCTTCTTCAGACAAACGATGACGCACAAAATGAGCATGCTCATCTAAAGATTTTCCCTCAACTAAACTAGTTGGGGTATCAGCACGAGCACATATAGATCGAAGACGATCCAAGTAGAAAACTTTAAGTGGATCCATATCAATAGATTTTTAGCAAGCAAAGATGCAAGCAAATAGAAGGCACATGGTAACACGAGCAAACAGAAGGATGAACGGAAGAGGGGCGAATAAAACAGCAAAGGTGAAGTTGGGGAGAGGAAAATGGCAAATAATGTAATGCGAGGGATAAGAGTTTGTGATGGGTACTTGGTATTGACTTGATGTAGATCTCCCCGGCAACGGCGCCAGAAATCCTTCTTGCTACCTCTTGAGCACCGTGTTGGTTTTCCCTTGAAGAGGAAAGGGTGATGCAGCAAAGTAGCATAAGTATTTCCCTCAGTTTTTGAGAACCAAGGTATCAATCCAGTAGGAGACCACACTCAAGTTGCCTCGTACCTACACAAACAAATAAGAACCATGCAACCAACGCGATAAAGGGGTTGTCAATCCCTTCACGGCCACTTGCAAAAGTGAGATCTGATAGAGATAATAAGATAAATATTTTTGGTATTTTTATTGTATAGATTCAAAGTAAAGATTGCAAAATAAAAGTAGATCGGAAACTTATATGATAGAGAATCACTAGTAGAAAAAGGGTCAAATGTGAAGGACATTAGTCCCGGTTTTTAACAGGCCGGTTCCAACGGCTAGGCGGGCGGAGATCAATAGTACCGGTTCGTGGAGAACCTTTAGTACCGGTTCATGCCACGAAACGGTACTAAAGAGGCTGTGGCAGGCTGCGATCAGGCTGTGGCCCCACCATCCCCCTTTAGTGCCGGTTCGTGCCACAAACCGGTACTAAAGAGGTTGTGGCGGGCTGTTATTAGTCCCACCTCGCTCCCCTAACAAGGTTTTTACCACCTTAAATATGTTACATCTCAAACTATCACAAGCACTTGGTCTTCATTGAACTCTATGTGTAAAATTTGTGGCCGCAATATGAGTCTTCACCGGTTTAAAAACCGTTGAGGACTCATATTGACAATTCAGATTGTACACAAAAAGATCATTGATGATCAAAGTATTTTTGATGTATTTCTCTGTAAGGAAATATAAGATCATGATCTAAATGCTCTTATATTTTCTTTACAAAGGGGTATATTTTTACATGTTTACACATATCATTTAGATCAATGTATTGTTTATGTATATTTCTACATGTTTACACAATTTGTTTCGAAGTATTAGGGTTTCGAACGAAAACGCATCTGTTACAAACAAAGGAATTTTATTTAGTACCGGTTCTAAGGCTGGGGCCCCATGAGCACCTTTAGTACTAGTTCGAAGGCTGGGGCCCCACGAGCACCTTTAGTACCGGTTCGTGGCATGAACCGGTAATAGAGTTTTTTAGTTGATTCTTTCTGCGGCTGTTTTTTAGTCCCACCTCGCCAAGCGAGAGGCACTCGCAGCGGTTTATAAACCCTGAGTGCAGAGACGATGATGGAGAGGCGCAATGCTCACCTGCACGTTGCTTAGCTTCACGCCTAGAGGAAGTGGTGTAGACTGCACGGAGCTATCAGGGTTTCGAACGAAAACTACACATAGCTCCGTGCAGTTTACACTATTTCCTCCAGGCCTGAAGCTAAGCAATGTGCAGGTAGCATTGTGCCTCTCTTTTGCGTTCCGTATGCACCATTCAAAGCGACGTCATCAATTTTCAACCCTTTCTGACATCATTTGCTATTTTTCATTCATTTACCGATTTGTTTAGAGAGCTAAATGACCGTGAAATTGAAAATCACTACAAAATGAACTCTGAAAATGTTGAAACTTGGCATGGTATCATCATTTCACCCACATAGCATGTGCACAAAAGTAGAGAGGGTTACGAAAAAAACTGGATGCACTTCGTGTACAAACTGGACAATCTCTTTCGGAGTATCACGGTTTCGGACGAAAACTCATCTGTTACACGGGCACTTCATTTTTTTAAACTTATTTGAACTCCAGACTTTTTTTGCGTTCCGTATGCACCATTCAAAGCGACGTCATCAATTTTGAACCCTTTCTCACATCATTTGCTATTTTTCATTCATTTATCGATTTGTTTAGAGAGCTAAATGACCGTGAAATTGAAAATCACTACAAAATGAATTCTGAAAATGTTGAAACTTGGCATGGTATCATCATTTCACCCACATAGCATGTGCAAAAAAGTAGAGAGGGTTACGGCAAAAACTGGATGCACTTCGTGTACAAACTGGACAATCTCTTTCGGAGTATCACGGTTTCGGACGAAAACTCATCTGTTACACGGGAACTTCCTTTTTTTAAACTTATTTGAACTCCAGAAGTTTTTTGCGTTCCGTTTGCACCATTCAAAGCGACGTCATCAATTTTCAACCCTTTCTGACATCATTTGCTATTTTTCATTCATTTACCGATTCGTTTAGAGAGCTAAATGACCGTGAAATTGAAAATCACTACAAAATGAATTCTGAAAATGTTGAAACTTGGCATGGTATCATCATTTCAACCACATAGCATGTGCAAAAAAGTAGAGAGGGTTACGACAAAAACTGGATGCACTTCGTGTACAAACTGGACAATCTCTTTCGGAGTATCAGGGTTTCGGACGAAAACTCATCTGTTACACAGGCACTTCATTTTTTAAACTTATTTGAACTCCACACTTTTTTGTGTTCCATATGCACCATTCAAAGCGACGTCATCAATTTTCAACCCTTTCTGACATCATTTGCTATTTTTCAGTCATTTACCGATTTGTTTAGAGAGCTGAATGACCGTGAAATTGAAAATCACTACAAAATGAATGTCTGGAAATGTTGAAACTTGGCATGGTATCATCATTTCACCCACATAGCATGTGCAAAAAAGTAGAGAGGGTTACGGAAAAAACTGGATGCACTTCGTGTACAAACTGGACAATCTCTTTCGGAGTATCAGGGTTTCAGACGAGAACTCATCTGTTACACGGGCACATCATTTTTTAATCTTATTTGAACATCAGACTTTTTTTGCGTTCCGTATGCACCATTCAAAGCGACGTCATCATTTTTCAACCCTTTCTGACATCATTTCCTATTTTTCAGTCATTTACCGATTTGTTTAGAGAGCTAAATGACCGTGAAATTAAAAATCACTACAAAATGAACTCTGAAAATGTTGAAACTTGGCATGTATCAACAAAGAAAAAATATTTGTAATTTTTTGTACCTAAAGAAAAAATATTCACAAAGAAACTAAATACTTCAAAAAAAACTACTCAGAAATAAATAAAAGAAAATACTATATAAAAAAATATTTGTGCGCTACCCTGTGGGCCTGCTCGGCCTTGGGCATGGATATGCAGGCCCATAAGGCCAGGCAGGCTCACAGGGCAGCGCGGGAAAGTTAGGCCCAGAAGCCTACTTTAGAGAGGAGCTCGAAGAAGCAGCCGCGGCTGGGTTTATAAACCAGTGCGGCTGCCCTTCGCTCGGCGAGGTGGGACTAAACTTTGTGCACCGCGGGAGCGCGCCCACCTTTAGTACCGGTTCGTGGCTCTAACCGGTACTAAAGGGGGATCTTTAGTACCGGTTGGGGGCACGAACCGGTACTAAAGGGGGGCGCTTCCCGCCGCTTGGCCTGGCCAAAATTGGCCTTTAGTACCGGTTGGTGGCTCCAACCGGTACTAAAGGCCCCTCCTATATATATAGCACTTACAAAAAATTCAGTTTCATCTCCCCACTTCTTCTCCGACTGCTTCGCGACATCGCCGCCGCCGCCGCGCCGTCGCCCATCGTGCGCTGTCTCGCCCTCGCCGCCACCGCCGCGCGCCGTCGCCCCGCCGCCCATCGTCGCCGTCCCCGTCGTCGTCGTCTCGCACCGCCGCCCCGTACGCCGCCGTCTCGCGCCGTCGCCCCCGCCGCCCGTCGCGCCGTCCCCGTCGTCGCTGTCTCGCGCCGCCGCCCGTACGCTGCCGCCCCCGCTTATACACACACACACTCACACACATTTTTTTACTTATTTTCTGTTTTCTGTTTTTAGATTAATGCATGTCAAATTGTTAATTAGATGATCGAATTAGATGAATTACCTAGATAAGAATGTTAGATTAATGTCGAATGTTAGATGAATTAGATAGAAAAGTTAAATATTAATGTCATTTCTTTGATGAATTAGCTAGATATTAATTAGGTATATGAGATTTGAACTAGTTGAATTAATATAACTAGTTTATTTTTAGTAAGAAAATTAATAGAACTAGTTTATTTTTAGTAAAAAAATTAGGTATATGAGATTTGAACTAGTTGAATTAATATAACTTGTTTATTTTTAGTAAATGCTTAGTTGAACTAGTTGAATTAATAGAACTAGTTTGTTTTTAGTAAGAAAATTTAGGTATGTGAGATTTGATGATCTAATTAAAATATTACTATATAGAACTAGCTACTTTATATATTTTAGTAAGAAAGTTAATAGAACTAGTTTATTTTTAGTAAATTCTTAGTTGAATTAATAGAACTAGTTTATTTTTAGTAAGGAAATTTAGGTATCTGAGATTTGATGATCTAATTAAAATATTACTATATAGAACTAGCTACTTTATTTTAGTAAGAAAATTAATAAAACTAGTTTATTTTTAGTAAATGCTTAGTTGAATTCGTTGAATTAATAGAACTACTTGAATTAGTTGAATTAATAGAACTAGTATGTGTTTAATGTTTCACCTATATGAACATAGAAAATATCGTCTGACGACGAAAAAGATTTCATTATGTGCGAATACTGTGAAGACCAGCGCGGCCTGTGTGACAGAAATTTCCTTCTTGATGATAGGCGCTTCAGCATCAAGCTAGATGAGACCTTCGAAGTGGATATAGTAAGTCACAACGACAAGTCTTTTTTTCGTAATTAAGCATGACTTATGCTTCATTTGCTTCAACTTATAATTTTAAATTTTCACTATTCTAATAGCGCATCCCCTGCCATGCAAGAATTTTTGTCTTGGATAAGATAGGATTCAGTGCTATGGAAACTATGGAGGTAAAGAGAGTTACTTGAAGACCGAGCATGGTTATACTTTCAACGTCATATTATACAATGTAGACACATACACCTATTTTGAATGCAAAACTTGGCAAGCACTATGCAAGGCTTATGCATTTGAGCCTGATATGGCTATCACCTTTGATATTCGTCCGGAAGATGATATTGAAGGTAATAGAGACATCTGGGTCAATGTGCAGACGCCTCCAGTTCTACCATTATGTGAGTTTCTCAACCATATTTATGTCTTCGATATTGTTTATTCAAAAATAGTTGACAACTAATTTCTATTGACAACTTATTTCCATTCAAGCAAACATGTCCGGCGCTTGGTAGACAGGACCGTCCACTGTCCCGGGGCTGAACTAAACTGCGAGGAGATAAGTCATTATGTCTCATGGCTTGAGGATCTTGATGCTGTCAAGAGAAATTATTTTCCTGAATTTGAAAATCTTAGTACTCAAAACGTGCGACCAATAGTGATCGTATTGAACTACGGTCACATCTATTTAGGAAAGATGGTAAGATTTTTACTATTTGTCCTCAGTGCATCTTTTGCATACATTATTTTTCAAGCTAAACTTTCATTGCTAAGTATATTAATTACTATACGATGTTCTTCAACAGGGACTCCCGATGACAGTTGTGCCTTAGTAGATCGAGACTAAAGGTCGCATGTCAATGGTTAGCTTACGGCCAAGACATCCTACATTGCACATGAGTGCATTCAGGATTTCTAAAAGCGATGAATGCTTAATAGTGAAATATTGGAGCAAAATTGTTAACGATCGCAGAGAAGTACTAGGGAGCAGCAATCAGAAGCGCAGCCCACGATCAGGAGACATGTTCATCTGCATGCTCCAATATGATGAATTAGGAGAGCTATGCATGTTCTATGCTATTTTACCTGAGAGAGAGAGAGAGCAGCAGGAGTGATTAGCTAGTTCATGCTCTTAGTACTTGTCCTCTCATGTCCGTGTTCTTCGTCCTGAACTTAATCCCAAAGAGTTATTTGCTTTTGTGGTGTTATGAACGCTTATAATATCATGACCATGTTGAACTCGATGACATCTTTGCTTCTGGTACAAGTGAATGTTTCTTCTTTAAGCTAGTGTTGGTGGTGATTAGATAGCGGTAATGACTATGATGATTAAATAGTGGTAATGACGACTATGATGATTTTTAGCTAGCTAGTATACTGTTGTTGGTGATGATATGATGCAAGAGTTCTTATATTAATATGATGATGATGATGATGAATTATTATATCATTTATGAAAGAAACCGCAGATTAGTTTTAATTGGATTAATAGGTTAGTCCCAAAAATAATATAAAAGTGTATAATAAAGCCCATTAGACATCCAAAACAGAATATATAATAGCATGGAACAATCAAAAATTATAGATACGTTGGAGATGTATCATGGTGGTGGCGCAATTTCCCTCAAGCAATATGATTAAAGGATTAATGATCCAAAAAGTAAACATAAAGTTTTCAATAAACATCAAGTTTTGAATAATATACACATCAGGTTCACATCATAGAGAATACACATCAGGTTCACATGGCAAGAAAAATAACAACTAAATCGTAGTTCAGTTCAGACAATAACCTAATAGAGATCATGTAACCCAAACAGAGCCTAATAATAAGATAAATGGCATATTGCCATTATTGCGCAAGCAGACAAGCAAAAGTAGTGAGGGCTTCTTGGTCATGAAAGAGTATCGAATCAAGCATTGATTTTTCCATGAAACCACATAACAGTGAGGGCTTCTTGGTCATATCTTTATATGCATCAACAAAGAAGCTAGTGGATCAAATTCACACATAGGGTAGCTCACGAGGATACAGACATTTAGACCTTTAAGAAGAACTGGCACAATCAACATCATTCAGATGAAAGGAGGAGCATTCACGGCATAACCCTAGTGTTAGGAAAGAAGGCATGTGAAACTAGAGATTCTCTAAACCCTAGAACACTAGGCACCGCCGCCGCCACTGCTCCAGGGACAACAACCAAGGAAGAAGAAACCAAGCCTCCGCCATGCCGAAATCCCCCGTCCCGCCTCTACCTGCTTCCTTTTATGTCTCCTAGATTCGACCAAGTTTGGCTGACCAAACCAATGGTGTTCATATATGTGCTAAACTGCTAATCAAGAATTGAAACCCCTCTCTCTACTTCTCTCACCTAACCCCTCTCTCTACTCTCTCCCCAATCACGCGAGCAAACAAGCCTGGAACACGTCGCATCGAAGCGCGGAGCCACCATGCAATCCCTAAATCCCTTTCCCCCATGCAAAATCCCAAAACATGGCGAGCCGCCGCGGCGAATCGACCGGAGCCTAGCTAGTGGTGGCGCGCGCAGGGAGGAGGAGATCGAGGGGGACTTACGGGGCTGGAGCATCGGAGGAGGCGAGAGGCAACCGCGCGTGGTGGCGGCGCACGGCGCCGTCGACGGGGGTGAGGCGGTCGGGGAGGAACCCTAACTGTGGCGGCGTCGTCGGGCGGAGGGGATCGATAATGTGAGAGTGAGGGGGTGCGGGGGGCTCGGGCCGGTTTTCTTTTCCTCTAGTAGTAGCGCTGGTTAGAGGCCGATGCTACTGCTAAGCCCACCAGCTGTAGCGCCCGTTCGAAACAAACTCTACAGGTAAGTGGGCTACCCGTTTTTGCCCTGCGGTCCATGTAACAGCAGCGCGGCCCAAGCTAACAAACGCTGCTGTTATTTAGTAGTAGTAGTAGTGTGTTTTGTACCAGGTGCTACTGGTAAATACCAGTAGTGTGGGTGCTTAAACAGGCGCTACTGCTAAACTTCTATCTGTAAGCACTTTCCTAGTAGTGGCTCCATGCTCGATACTTCTTGTACTGGTTCTTTTATGATGAAGACTATTGAATTCAGATGGGATTTATTGGAAAGAATTAAACGCAACTCTGAAGATTGGGACCTCGACAAAGGTAATGAGTCAGATATAACACCTAAGTTTGATTGTGTTAAATCTTTTATGGATACCGATGCTTTCCGTGAATTTAGCACTAAATACGGACTTGACTCTGAGATAGTAGCTTCTTTCTGTGAATCCTTTGCTACTCATGTTGATCTCCCTAAGGAGAAGTGGTTTAAATATAATCCTCCCATTGAAGTAAATGTAGTGGAACCTATTAAAGTTGAAGAAAAGACTATCACTTATAATGTTGATCCTATTGTTCCTACTGCTTATATTGAGAAACCACCTTTCCCTGTTAGAATAAAGGATCATGCTAAAGCTTCAACTGTGGTTAACAAAAGTAATATTAGAACACCTACACCCCCTGAGCAAATTAAAGCTGAACCTAGTATTGCTATAGTTAAAGATCTCTTGGCCGATAATATTGATGGGCATGTTATTTACTTTTGTGATGAAGCTGCTAGAATTGCTAAACCCGATGCTAAAGATAAACATAGACCTGTTGTAGGCATGCCTGTTATTTCTGTTAAAATAGGAGATCATTGTTATCATGGCTTGTGTGATATGGGGGCTAGTGCAAGTACAATACCTCATTCCTTATACAAAGAAATTATGCATGATATTGCACCAGCTGAGATAGAAGATATTGATGTTACAGTTAAGCTTGCCAATAAAGATACTATTTCACCAGTTGGGATTGTTAGAGATGTTGAAGTCTTGTGTGGGAAAGTTAAATATCCTGCTGATTTTCTTGTTCTTGGTTCCCCACAAGATAAATTTTGTCCCATTATATTTGGTAGACCCTTCTTGAATACTGTTAATGCTAGGATAGACTGCAAAAAGGATGTTGTTACTATTGGTTTGGGAGATATGTCTCATGAGTTTAATTTTGCTAAATTTCGTAGACAACCCCATGATAAAGAATCCTAGTAAAGATGAAATTATTGGTCTTGCTTCTATTGTCGTGCCTCCTAATGATCCTTTAGAACAATATTTGCTAGACCATGAAAATGATATGTTTATGAGTGAAAGATGGGAAATATATGAAATATTCTTCAAACGGGGACCTATATTGAAACACAACTTGCCTGTTGAAATACTAGGGGATCCCCCTCCACCCAAGGGTGACCCCGTGTTTGAGCTTAAACCATTGCCTGATACTCTTAAATATGCTTATCTCGATGAAAAGAAAATATATCATGTTATTATTAGTGCTAACCTTTCAGAGCGAGAAGAAGAAAATTTATTGAAAACTTTGAAGAAGCACCGTGCTGCTATTGGATATACTCTTGACGATCTTAAGGGTATTAGTCCCACTCTATGCCAGCACAAAATAAAACTGGAGAAAGACGTTGAACCGGTTGCTGATCATCAACGACGGTTAAATCCTAAGATGAAAGAAGTGGTAAAAAGGAAATACTAAAGCTTCTAGAGGCAGGTATAATTTATCCCATTGTTGATAGTCAGTGGGTAAGTCCTGTCCATTGTGTCCCTAAGAAGGGAGGTATTACTGTCGTTCCTAATGATAAAGATGAATTAATCCCACAAAGAATTGTTACATGTTATATAATGGTAATTGATTTTCGCAAATTAAATAAAGCTACTAGAAAAGATCATTACCCTTTACCTTTTATTGATCAAATGTTAGAAAGATTATCCTAACATACACATTTTTGCTTTCTAGATGGTTATTCTGGTTTCTCTCAAATATCTGTGTCAAAAGAGGATCAGGATAAAACCACTTTTACTTGCCCTTTCGGTACCTTTGCTTATAGACGTATGCCTTTTGGTTTATGCAATGCACCTGCTACCTTTCAAAGATGCATGATGGCTATATTCTCTGATTTTTGTGAAAAGATTGTTGAGGTTTTCATGGATGATTTCTCCATATACGGAACTTCTTTTGATGATTGCTTGAGCAACCTTGATCGAGTTTTGCAGAGATGTGAAGAAACTAATCTAGTCTTGAATTGGGAGAAGTGCCACTTTATGGTTAAAGAAGGTATTGTCTTGGGGCATAAGATTTCTGAAAGAGGTATTGAAGTTGATAAATCTAAAGTTGATGCTATTGAAAAGATGCCATGTACCAAGGACATCAAAGGTATAAGAAGTTTCCTTGGTCATGCCGGATTTTATAGGAGGTTCACTAAAGACTTCTCTAAAATTTCTAGACCTCTGACTAATCTCTTACAAAAAGATGTTCCTTTTGTTTTTGATGATGATTGTGTAGAACCATTTGAAATACTTAAGAAAGCCTTAATTTCTGCACCTATTGTTCAGCCACCTGATTGGAATTTACCATTTGAAATTATGTGTGACACTAGTGATTATGTTGTAGGTGCTGTTCTAGGACAAAGAGTTGATAAGAAACTAAATGTTATCCAATATGCTAGTAAAACTCTAGACAGTGCCCATAGAAATTATGCTACTACTGAAAAAGAATTTTTAGCAGTTGTATTTGCTTGTGATAAGTTTAGACCTTATATTGTTGATTCTAAAGTAACTGTTCACACTGATCATGCTGCTATTAAATATCTTATGGAAAAGAAAGATGCTAAACCTAGACTTATTAGATGGGTTCTCTTGCTACAAGAATTTGATTTGCATATTATGATAGAAAGGGAGCTGAGAACCCCGTTGCAGACAACTTGTCTAGGTTAGAGAATGTTCTTGATGACCCACTACCTATAGATGATAGCTTTCCTGATGAACAATTAGCTGTCATAAATGCTTCTCGTACTGCTCCATGGTATGCTGATTATGCTAATTACATTGTTGCTAAATTTATACCACCTAGTTTCACATACCAGCAAAATAAAAAGTTCTTCTATGATTTAAGGCATTACTTTGGGATGACCCACATCTTTATAAAGAAGGAATAGATGGTGTTATTAGACATTGTGTACCTGAGCATGAACAGGAACAGATCCTACGCAAGTGTCATTCTGAAGCTTATGGAGGACACCATGCAGGCGATAGAACTACACATAAGGTATCGCAATCCAGTTTTTATTGGCCTATTCTTTTCAAAGATGCCCGTAAGTTTGTCTTGTCTTGTGATGAATGTCAAAGAATTGGTAATATTAGTAGATGTCAAGAAATGCCTATGAATTATTCACTTGTTATTGAACCATATGATGTTTTGGGCTTTGATTATATGGGACCGTTTCCTTCCTCTAACGGGTATACACATATTTTAGTTGTTGTTGATTACGTTACTAAGTGGGTAGAAGCTATTCCAACTAGTAGTGCTGATCATAACACTTCTATTAAGATGCTTAAAGAAGTTATTTTTCCGAGGTTTGGAGTCCCTAGATATCTAATGACTGATGGTGGTTCACATTTTATTCATGGTGCTTTCGGTGAAATGCTTGCTAAGTATGATGTTAATCATAGAATTGCATCCCCATACCATCCATAGTCTAGTGGTCAAGTAGAACTGAGTAATAGAGAGATTAAATTAATTTTGCAAAATACTGTTAATAGATCTAGAAAGAATTGGTCCAAGAAACTTGATGATGCATTATGGGCCTATAGAACCGCATATAAAAATCCTATGGGTATGTCTCCGTATAAAATGGTTTATGGAAAAGCATGTCACTTACCTCTCGAACTAGAACATAAAGCATATTGGGCCATTAAAGAGCTCAGTTATGATTTCAAACTTGCCGGTGAGAAGAGGCTATTTGACATTAGCTTACTTGATGAATGGAGAACTTAGGCTTATGAGAATGCCAAACTGTTTAAAGAAAAAGTTAAAAGATGGCATGACAAAAGGATACAAAAGCGTGAGTTTAATGTAGGTGATTATGTGTTGCTATTCAACTCTCGTTTAAGATTTTTTGCAGCAAAGCTCCTCTCTAAATGGGAAGGTCCTTACGTTATCGAGGAGGTCTATCGTTCCGGTGCCATAAAAATCAACAACTTCGAAGGCACAAATCCGAAGGTGGTGAACGGTCAAAGAATTAAACACTATATCTCAGGTAATCCCATAAATGTTGAAACTAATGTTATTGACACCATAACCCCGGAGGAGTACATAAGGGACACTTTCCGGAACATTTCAGACTCCGAAAAGGATAGGTATGCGGCACGGTAAGTAAACCGACTCCAAAACAGTTCTAATAGCAAATTTTTCTCCGTTTTGGAATATTTAAGAAAATAGAAAAATAAGAAGTAGTCCGGGAAGGACACGGGGCATCCACGAGGGTGGAGGGCGCTCCCTACCCCCTGGGCGCGCCCCTGCCTCATGGGCACCCCGTGCGCTCTCCGGACTCCATTTTCTTGCATGATACTTCTTTGTCGGTAAAAATTCATTATATAATCTCCCGAAGGTTTTGACCACCGTACCACGCAAATATCCTCTGTTTTTGTTTTGAGCTGTTTTCTGCCAGAGTTGTCAAGGCCAGGGATCATGTCGTCACCCTCCTCCAACAATGAGGGCAACGATGCTAGAGCTGAAGAGAGAAGAACCCGGTGAGATCAACAAGGATGATAGGATCAAGAAGGTCATGGAGGATCAAGCTCCAGCAGCAGAAGAAGAAGACATCCTTCAACCTCATCACAATCTTCTTACCCCAACTGAGATTGAAGCTTTTAAGATGATTGAGTTAGCTTGCATACAAAACAAGTATCTCACACGTGAAAATATTTTGTTGAAGGAGCATGTTAATGCACTCAAGGGCATAATCCGCAAATTGGAGGATCTCCTATGCTCGATGTGCGATTATCCATCATCACCACCATCTTCACCACCACCTCCGAAGAAAGAGACATAATCACATGGGTATGGGCACTCCCCTTGGCAACTGCCAAGCTTGGGGGAGCTGCCCCCGTATCGTATCACCATCACACTTCTATCTTTACCGCTTTTCTTAGTTCGATCCTTTTGGTATTATCTTGATCTAGTAGAATAAAATTTTAGTATGATTTAGTTTTGAGTTTTGCATTATGATCCTTCTATGTAATCGAGTCCATGAGCTATATATAATAAAGACTAGTTTTGAGTCAACGGCTTGATTATCTTGCTATGATCTAGAGATAACAAAAGAGTAAAAAGAAATAAAAAGATTATATTGATCTTATGGAGAGTAATGACTTCACATATAAAGAGTATGATGAATAAAAGTTGTTGAGAGTTGACAAACATAGTTTTGGTCATCGTTGCAATTAATAGGAAGTAATAAATAAAGAGAGGTTTTCACATATAAATATACTATCTTGGACATCTTTTATGATTGTGAGCACTCATTAAAATATGATATGCCAAAGAGTTAATATTGGACAAGGAAGACAACGTAATGGATTATGTTTTCTTGTATCAGAAATAAAGTATATTGTCATGGATCATCCAACATGTTGAGCTTGCCTTTCCCCCTCATGCTAGCCAAACTCTTTGCACCAAGTAGAGATACTACTTGTGCTTCCAAATATCCTTAAACCCAGTTTTGCCATGAGAGTCCACCATATATCTACCTATGGATTGAGTAAGATCCTTCAAGTAAGTTGTCATTGTTGCAAATCGCTCTTAAAATATGTATGATCTATTAATGTGGAGAAAATAAGCTTTATACGATCTTGTGATGTGGAAGAAATAAAAGTGACGGACTGCATAATAAAGGTCCCCATCACAAGTGGCAACATAAAGTGGCGTTCTTTCGCATTCAACTATAAAAGCACATGACAACCTATGCTTCCTTCTGCGAAGGGCTTATCTTTTATTCTTGTCTTCTACCTTATGCAAGAGTCATGGTGATCTTCACCTTTCCTTTTTATGTTTTATCCTTTGGCAAGCACATTGTGTTGGGAAGATCCTGATATATATATATATCCAATTGGATGAAAGTCATCATGAACTATTATTGTTGACATTACCCTTGAGGTAAAAGGTTGGGAGGCGAAACTATAAGCCCCTATCTTTCTCTGTGTCCGATTAAAACTTCATACCCATAAGTATTGCGTGAGTGTTAGCAATTGTGAAAGACTAAATGATAGTTGAAATATGTGGACTTGCTGAAAAGCTCTTATATTGACTCTTTCCGATGTTATGATAAATAGCAATTGCTTCATTGACCGAGATTATAGTTTGTTAATTTTCAATGAAGTTTCTGATTCATAATTTACATTGTGAATAGATTGTTACTTCAGCATAAGAAATCATATGACAATATACATATATGTTGCTGTTCTAAGAATAATCATGATGCCCTCATGTCCGTATTTTATTTTATTGACACCACTATCTTTAAACATGTGGACATATTTTTCTATATCGGCTTCCGCTTGAGGACAAGCGAGGTCTAAGCTTGGGGGAGTTGATACGTCCATTTTGCATCATGCTTTTATATCGATATTTATTGCATTACGGGCTGTTATTACATATTATGTTACAATACTTATGCCTTTTCTCTCTTATTTACAAGGTTTACATGAAGAGGGAGAATGCCGGCAGTTGGAATTCTGGGCTGGAAAAGGAGCAAATATTAGAGACCTGTTATGCACAACTCCAAAAGTCCTGAAACTTCACGGAAGTTATTTTTGGAATATATTAAAGTATTGGGCTAAGAAAGCACCAGAGGGGGGCCACACCCCGTCCACGAGGGTGGGGGCGCGCCCTACCCCCTGGGCGCGCCCCCTGCCTCGTGGGCCCCTGGCTGGCCTTCGATGCCCATCTTTGGCTATATGAACTGTTTTGCCCGGTAAAAAAATAAGGAGGAAGCTTTCGAGACGAAGCACCGCCGTCTCGAGGCGGAGCTTGAGCAGAACCAATCTAGGGCTCCGGCGGAGCTGTTCTGCCGGGGAAACATCCCTCCGGGAGGGGAAAATCATCGCCATCGTCATCACCATTGATCCTCCCAGCGGGAGAGGGTCAATCTCCATCAACATCTTCACCAGCACCATCTCCTCTCAAACCCTAGTTCATCTCTTGTATCCAATCTTTGTCTCATAGCCTCAGATTGGTGCCTGTAGGTTGCTAGTGGTGTTGATTAATCTTTGTAGTTGATGCTAGTTGGTTTATTCAGTGGAAGATCATATGTTTAGATCCTTTATGCATATTAATACCCCTTTGATTATGAACATGAATATGATCTGTGAGTAGTTACGTTTGTTCCTGAGGACATGGGAGAAGTCTTGCTACAAGTAGTCATGTGAATTTGGTATTCGTTCGATATTTTGATGAGATGTATGTTGTCTCTCCTCTAGTGGTGTTATGTGAACGTCGACTACATGACACTTCACCCTTGTTTGGGCCTAGAGGAAGGCATTGGGAATAAATAAGTAGATGATGGGTTTCTAGAGTGACAGAAGCTTAAACCCTAGTTTATGCGTTGCTTCGTAAGGGGCTGATTTGGATCCATATGTTTCATGCTATGGTTAGGTTTACCTTAATACTTCTTTTGTAGTTGTGGATGCTTGAAATAGGGTTAATCATAAGTGGGATGATTGTCCAAGGAAGGGCAGCACCCAAGCACCGGTCCACCCACATATCAAATTATCAAAGTAACGAACGTGAATCATATGAGCGTGATGAAAACTAGCTTGACGATAATTCCCATGTGTCCTCGGGAGCATTTTCCTTTATATAAGAGTTTGTCCAGACTTGTCCTTTGCTACAAAAAGGATTGGGCCACCTTGCTGCACTTTATTTACACTTGTTACTTGTTACCCGTTACAAATTATCTTATCACAAGACTATCTGTTACCGATAATTTCAGTGCTTGCAGAAAATACCTTATTGAAACCGCTTGTCATTTCCTTCTGCTCCTTGTTGGGTTCGACACTCTTACTTATCGGAAGGACTACGATAGAAACCCTATACTTGTGGGTCATCACTTCATCATCACCATCATCACGCCGTCGTGCTGACGGAACTCTCCCTCGACATTCTGCTAGATCGTGAGTTCATGGGACGTCGCCGAGCAGAACGTGTGCAGATCACGGAAGTGCCGTACGTTCGGTACTAGGATTGGTCCGGTCGTGAAGACGTACGACTACATCAACCGCGTTTTCATACCGCTTCCGCTTACGGTCTACGAGGGTACGTAGACAACACTCTCCCCTCTCATTGCTATGCATCACCATGATCTTGCGTGTGCGTAGGATTTTTTTTTTGAAATTACTACGTTCCCCAACAGCAGCATCCGAGCCAGGTTTATGCGTAGATGTTATCTGCACGAGTAGAACACAAGTGAGTTGTGGGCGATAATAGTCATGCTGCTTACCAGCATGTCATACTTTGATTCGACGGTATTGTTGGATGAAGCGACCCGGACCGACATTACGCGTACGCTTACGCGAGACTGGTTCTACCGACGTGCTTCGCACACAGGTGGCTGGCGGGTGTCCGTTTCTCCAACTTTAGTTGAATCGAGTGTGGCTACGCCCGGTCCTTGTTGAAGGTTAAAACAGCACATACTTGACAAAAAATCATTGTGGTTTTGATGCGTAGGTAAGAACGGTTCTTGCTCAGCCCATAGCAGCCACGTAAAACTTGCAACAACAAAGTAGAGGACGTCTAACTTGTTTTTGCAGGGCATGTTGTGATGTGATATGGTCAAGACGCGATGCTATATTTTATTGTATGAGATGATCATGTTTTGTAACCGAGTTATCGGCAACTGGCAGGAGCCATATGGTTGTCGCTTTATTGTATGAAATGCAATCGCCATGTAATTGCTTTACTTTATCACTAAGCGGTAGCAATAGTCGTAGAAGCAATAGTTGGCGAGACGACAACGATGCTACAATGATGATCAAGGTGTCGCGTCGGTGATGATGGTGATCATGACGGTGCTTTGGAGATGGAGACCAAAGGCACAAGATGATGATGGCCATATCATATCAC
This sequence comes from Triticum aestivum, assembly GCF_018294505.1. Taxonomy (NCBI): domain Eukaryota; kingdom Viridiplantae; phylum Streptophyta; class Magnoliopsida; order Poales; family Poaceae; genus Triticum; species Triticum aestivum. Next base: position 7,515,083 of record NC_057811.1, on the reverse strand, counting down.
TTATATTGATTGCATGTGATGTTTATCCTTTATGCATCTTATTTTGCTTTGATTGACGGTAGCATTATAAGATGACCTCTCACTAAATTTCAAGGTACAAGTGTTCTCCGTGAGTATCCACCGTTGCGAAAGTTCGTCGTGCCGAGACACCACGTGATGATCGGGTGTGATAAGCTCTACGTTCACATACGACGGGTGCAAGCCAGTTTTGCACACGCAGAATACTCGGATTAAACTTGACAAGCCTAGAAGATGCAAATATGGCCTCAGAACACTGAGACTGAAAGGTCGAGGGTGAATCATATAGTAGATATGATCAACATAGTGATGTTCACCATTGAAAACTACTCCATCTCACGTGATGATCGGACATGGTTTAGTTGATATGGATCACGTGATCACTTAGATGATTAGAGGGATGTTTATCTAAGTGGGAGTCTTAAGTAATTTGATTAATTGAACTTTAATTTATCATGAACTTAGTACCTGATAGTATTTTGCATGTCTATGTTGTTGTAGATAGATGGCCTGTGCTGTTGTTCCATTGAATTTTAATGCGTTCCTTGAGAAAGCAAAGTTGAAAGATGATGGTAGCAATTACACGGACTGGGTCCGTAACTTGAGGATTATCCTCATTGCTGCACAGAAGAATTATGTCCTGGAAGCACCGCTGAGTGCGAAACCCGCTGCAGGAGCAACGCCGGACATTATGAACGTTTGGCAGAGCAAAGCTGATGACTACTCGATAGTTCAGTGTGCCATGCTTTACGGCTTAGAACCGGGACTTCAACGACGTTTTGAACGTCATGGAGCATATGAGATGTTCCAGGAGTTGAAGTTAATATTTCAAGCAAATGCCCGGATTGAGAGATATGAAGTCTCCAATAAGTTCTACAGTTGTAAGATGGAGGAGAATAGTTCTGTCAGTGAACATATACTCAAAATGTCTGGGTATAACAACCACTTGATTCAGCTGGGAGTTAATCTTCCTGATGATAGTGTCATTGACAGGATTCTTCAATCACTTCCACCAAGCTACAAGAGCTTCGTGATGAACTATAAAATGCAAGGGATGAACAAGACAATTCCCGAGCTCTTCGCAATGCTAAAGGCTTCGGAGGTAGAAATCAAGAAAGAGCATCAAGTGTTGATGGTCAATAAGACCACCAGTTTCAAGAAAGGTAAAGGGAAGAAGGGGAAATTCAAGAAGAACAGCAAGCAAGTTGCGGCTCAAGAGAAGAAACCCAAGTCTGGACCTAAGCCGAGACTGAGTGCTTCTACTACAAAGGGACTGGTCACTGGAAGCGGAACTGCCCCAAGTATTTGGCGGATAAGAAGGATGGCAAAGTGAAAGGTATATTTGATATACATGTTATTGATGTGTACCTTACTAATGCTCGCAGTAGCACCTGGGTATTTGATACTGGTTCTGTTGCTAATATTTGCAACTTGAAACAGAGGCTACGGATCTAGCAAAGATTGGCTAAGGATGAGGTGACGATGCGCGTGGGAAATGGTTCCAAAGTTGATGTGATCGCCGTCGGCACGCTACCTCTACATCTACCTTCGGGATTAGTCTTAGACCTGAATAATTGTTATTTGGTGCCAGCGTTAAGCATGAACATTATATCTGGATCTTGTTTGATGCGAGAAGGTTATTCATCTAAATCAGAGAATAATGGTTGTTCTATTTATATGAGTAATATCTTTTATGGTCATGCACCCTTGAAGAGTGGTCTGTTTTTACTAAATCTCGGTAGTAGTGATACACATGTTCATAATATTGAAGCTAAAAGATGCAGAGTTGATAATGATAGTGCAACTTATTTGTGGCACTGCCGTTTAGGTCATATTGGTGTAAAGCGCATGAAGAAACTCCATACTGATGGACTTTTGGAATCACTTGATTACTAATCACTTGGTACTTGCGAACCATGCCTCATGGGCAAGATGACTAAAACGTCGTTCTCCGGAACTATGGAGCGAGCAACTGATTTGTTGGAAATCATACATACCGATGTATGTGGTCCAATGAATATTGAAGCTTGCGGCGGGTATCGTTATTTTCTCACCTTCACAGATGATTTGAGCAGATATGGGTATATCTACTTGATGAAACATAAGTCTGAAACATTTGAAAAGTTCAAAGAATTTCAGAGTGAAGTGGAAAATCATCGTAAGAAGAAAATAAAGTTTCTATGATCTGATCGTGGAGGAGAATATTTGAGTTACGAGTTTGGTCTTCATTTGAAACAATGCGAAATAGTTTCACAACTCACGCCACCCGGAACACCACAGCGTAATGGTGTGCCCGAACGTCGTAACCGCACTTTATAGATATGGTGTGATCTATGATGTCTCTTACTGATTTACCGCTATCGTTTTGGGGTTATGCTTTAGAGACGGCTGCATTCACATTAAATAGGGAACCATCTAAGTCCGTTGAGACGACGCCATATGAATTGTGGTTTGGCAAGAAACCCAAGTTGTCGTTTCTCAAAGTTTGGGGCTGCGATGCTTATGTGAAAAAGCTTCAACCTGATAAGCTCAAACCCAAATCGGAGAACTGCGTCTTCATATGATACCCAAAGGAAACTGTTGGGTACACCTTCTATCACAGATCCGAAAGCAAGATATTCGTTGCTAAGAATGGATCCTTTCTAGAGAAGGAGTTTCTCTTCAAAGAAGTGAGTGGGAGGAAAGTAGAACTTGATGAGTAACTCTACCTGCTCCCTTATTGGAAAGTAGTTCTTCACAGAAACCGGTTCATGTGATTGCTACACCAATTAGTGAGGAAGCTAATGATAATGATCATGAAACTTCAGATCAAGTTACTACCGAACCTCGTAGGTTAACCAGAGTAAGATCCGCACCAAAGTGGTATGGTAATCCTGTTCTGGAAGTCATGTTACTTGACCATGACGAACCTACGAACTATGAGGAAGCGATGATGAGCCCAGATTCTGCAAAATGGCTTGAGGCCATGAAATCTGAGATGGGATCCATCTATGAGAACAAAGTGTGGACTTTGGTTGACTTGCCCGATGATCGGCAAGCCATAGAGAATAAATGGATCTTCAAGAGGAAGACTGACGCTGACGGTAATGTTACCGTTTACAAAGCTCGACTTGTTGTGAAAGGTTTTCGACAAGTTCAAGGAGTTGACTACGATGGGACCTTCTCACCCGTAGCGATGCTTAAGTCCGTCCGAATCATGTTAGCAATTGCTGAATTTTATGATTATGAAATTTGGCAAATGGATGTCAAAACTGCATTCCTTAATGGATATCTTAAAGAAGAGTTGTATATGATGCAACCAGAAGGTTTTGTTGATCCAAAAGGTGCTAACAAAGTGTGCAAGCTCCAGCAATCCATTTATGGACTGGTGCAATCATCTCGGAGTTGGAATATACGCTTTGATAGTGTGACCAAAGCATATGGTTTTACACAGACTTTTGGAGAAGCCTATATTTACAAGAAAGTGAGTGGGAGCTCTGTAGCATTTCTGATATTATATGTGGATGACATATTGTTGATCGGAAATGATATAGAATTTCTGGATAGCATAAAGGGATACTTGAATAAGAATTTTTCAATGAAAGACCTCGGTGAAGCTGCTTATATATTGGGCATCAAGATCTATAGAGATAGGTCAAGACGCTTAATTGGACTTTCACAAAGCACATACCTTGATAAAGTTTTGAAGAACTTCAAAATGGGTCAAGCAAAGAAAGGGTTCTTGCCTGTGTTACAAGGTGTGAAGTTGAGTCAGACTCAATGCCCGGCCACTGCAGAAGATAGAGAGAAAATGAAAGGTGTTCCCTATGCTTCAGCCATAGGCTCTATCATGTATGGAATGCTGTGTACCAGACCTGATGTGTGCCTTGCTATTAGTTTAGCAGGGAGGTACCAAAGTAATCTAGGAGTGGATCACTGGACAACGGTCAAGAACATCCTGAAATACCTGAAAAGGACTAAGGATATGTTTCTCGTTTATGGAGGTGACAAAGAGCTCGTCGTAAACGGTTACATCAATGCAAGCTTTGACACTGATCCGGATGACTCTAAGTTGCAAACCGGATACAGGTTTATATTGAAAGGTGGAGCTGTCAGTTGGTGCAGTTCTAAGCAAAGCGTCGCGGCGGGATCTACGTGTGAAGCGGAGTACATAGCTGCTTCGGAAGCAGCAAATGAAGGAGTCTGGATGAAGGAGTTCATATCCGATCTAGGTGTCATACCTAGTGCATCGGGTCCAATGAAAATCTTTTGTGACAATACTGGTGCAATTGCCTTGGCAAAGGAATCCATATTTCACAAAAGAACCAAGCACATCAAGAGACGCTTCAATTCCATCCGCGATCAAGTCAAGGAGGGAGACATAGAGATTTGCAAGATACATACGGATCTGAATGTTGCAGACCCGTTGACTAAACCTCTCTCACGAGAAAAACATGATCAGCACCAAGACTCCATGGGTGTTAGAATCATTACTGTGTAATCTAGATTATTGACTCTAGTGCAAGTGGGAGACTGAAGGAAATATGCCCTAGAGGCAATAATAAAGTTGTTATTTATATTTCCTTATATCATGATAAATGTTTATTATTCATGCTAGAATTGTATTAACCGGAAACTTGATACATGTGTGGATACATAGACAAACAGAGTGTCACTAGTATGCCTCTACTTGACTAGCCCGTTAATCAAAGATGGTTGTGTTTCCTAACCATAGACATGAGTTGTCATTTGATTAACGGGATCACATCATTAGAGAATGATGTGATTGACCTGACCCAATCCATTAGCATTAGCACTTGATAGTTCAGTTTGTTGCTATTGTTTTTATTCATGACTTATACATGTTCCTATGACTATGAGATTATGCAACTCCCGAACACCGGAGGAACACTTTGTGTGCTACCAAACGTCACAACATAACTGGGTGATTATAAAGGTGCTCTACAGGTGTCTCCGACGGTACTTGTTGAGTTGGCATAGATCAAGATTAGGATTTGTCACTCCGATTGTCGGAGAGGTATCTCTGGGCCCTCTCGGTAATGCACATCACTATAAGCCTTGCAAGCAATGTGACTAATGAGTTAGTTGCGGGATGATGCATTACGGAACGAGTAAAGAGACTTGCCGATGACGAGATTGAACTAGGTATTGAGATACCGACGATCGAATCTCGGGCAAGTAACATACCGATGACAAAGGGAACAACGTATACTGTTATGCGGTTTGACCGATAAAAATCTTCGTAGAATATGTAGGACCCAATATGAACATCCAGGTTCCGCTATTGGTTATTGACCGGAGACGTGTCTCGGTCATGTCTACATAGTTCTCGAACCCATAGGGTCCGCACGCTTAACGTTCGGTGACGATCGGTATTATGAGTTTATGTATTTTGATGTACCGAAGATAGTTCGGAGTCCCGGATGTGATCACGGACATGACGAGGAGTCTCGAAATGGCCGAGACATAAAAATTGTGAATAGTGTTCTAGCAAACGTACCCATAGCTGTCTAGCAGATCTGCTCCTTTCGGACACCATCATGCGAATGTTCTCGCAAACGTAGTATGCACAAGTATAACAAACAACGTACGGGTATGATAATTATACGAGTAACTATATATCTAAATCACACAAACATGATATTTTTATATAAAGAAGATAAGAACAAGAGGCTCACCACAAGGTGGTGTCGGCGACGGGATGGTGCGAGCGATCGACGGTGGTTATGACGGAGACGGGAAGGCACTAAGTAAACCACACCTACATATGCAAACTAAGAGTTATTTTGACCTCAAATTGCATATAAATTAAATACTACCACATATAATTCCTCCCAAAATAAAATCCACAAATCACTATACTTATAGAGCATTGCAAGAGCTAATCTAGCAATGAGAGATGAAAGGACAAAGTTTCTAACCTTTGTGATCACTTGGATGGATGGGGTGCCTTCAAATCTTCACAAATTTTGGCAAAAATGGAGTGTGAGCTCGAGAGGAAGAGGAAGAAAACAGAGGAGAGGGGAAAGGGGAAGAACAGAGCGCTCGGGCTCGACGAAGGGGTTTATATAGGATGACCTTTAGTACCGGTTGGTTATACGAACCGGTACTAAAGGTGCTGGTGGGGCCCCAGCCTAACACAAGCCTGCCGCCACCTCTTTAGTACCGGTTTGTGGCACGAACCGGTACTAAAGGTTCGCCACGAACCGGTACTGATGATGGCCGCCCGCCTAGCCGTTGGAACCGGCATTGATGAGCACATTAGTGCCGGTTCAATTACAAACCGGGACTAATGTGCTTCACATTAGGACATTTTTCTACTAATGCTACCATGCTGCCTTGTTATCCCGTTCTGTCTGAGCCACCCCCACCATCAACTCGCTCGACAAATAAGCAACATGGTGAATGCGGACATAGTTGAAAATTAAAGAGTTAACCAAAGAAATATTCAAACTGAAAAAATTTCAATACGCATTGCAATGCGCGCCCGCATCCTAGCCTCTCAGGTCGCTTTATTGCATGTACTATCATCTCCGTTGATGAAATATACTCCAGTTGAGTATATCTTCTAGCCATGTAGGCAATTGTGCATAGCAAGTGATATCACAACCATGGTTGTAGAATCCGGTTTCATAACGGGAGAGTTCTCGCATGGTATGAATCTAAAACTTGCCAATGAATATATATGGAACAGCGTTTTGTGCAGCAGATGGATGCAAGGTGGATGATTATGATGGTGTCTCTTGTGGAGAGGCCAGGTCCTGTCAAGGCGGCAATCGATATGTTGGAGTGATGGGGCCACCAAACTCTGGTTTTCCAGATCAGGCGACAACGGCGTCTTTGAAGGAAATATGCCCTAGAGGCAATAATAAAGTTGTTGTTTATATTTCCTTATATCATGATAAATTTTTATTATTCATGCTAGAATTGTATTAACCAGAAACTTGATACATGTGTGGATACATAGACAAACAGAGTGTCACTAGTATACCTCTACTTGACTAGCTCGTTAATCAAAGATGGTTGTGTTTCCTAACCATAGACATGAGTTGTCATTTGATTAACAGGATCACATCATTAGAGAATGATGTGATTGACTTGACCCAATCCATTAGCATTAGCACTTGATTGTTCAGTTTGTTGCTATTGTTTTTATTCATGACTTATACATGTTCCTATGACTATGAGATTATGCAACCCCCGAATACCGGAGGAACACTTTGTGTGCTACCAAACATCACAACGTAACTGGGTGATTATAAAGGTGCTCTACAGTGTCTCCGACGGTACTTGTTGAGTTGGCATAGATCAAGATTAGGATTTGTCACTCCGATTGGTAATGCACATCACTATAAGCCTTGCAAGCAATGTGACTAATGAGTTAGTTGCGGCATGATGCATTACGAAACGAGTAAAGGGACTTGCCGGTGACGAGATTGAACTAGGTATTGAGATACCGACGATCGAATCTCGGGCAAGTAACATACCGATGACAAAGGGAACAACGTATACTGTTATGCGGTTTGACCGACAAAGATCTTCGTAGAATATGTAGGAGCCAATATGAACATCCAGGTTCCGCTATTGGTTATTGACCGGAGACGTGTCTCGGTCATGTCTACATAGTTCTCGAACCCGTAGGGTCCGCACGCTTAACGTTCGGTGACGATCGGTATTATGAGTTTATGTGTTTTGATGTACCGAAGATAGTTCGGAGTCCCGGATGTGATCACGGACATGACGAGGAGTCTCGAAATGGTCAAGATATAAATATTGATATATTGGACGACTATATTCGGACATCGGATGAGTTCCGGTGGTCACCGGATATTTATCGAAGTGCCGGGGGGTTATCGGAACCCCCGGGGGATATAATGGGCCAACATGGGCCTTATGGGAGAGAGAGGAGAGGGCCTTGGGCTGGCCGCCCCCCCTTGGGAGTCCGAATTGGACAAGGAGGGGGGACGGCGCCCCCTCTTTCCTCCCTCTCTCCCTCTCCTTTCCTTCCCCCTTCCTCCTTCCTAGTGGGACTAGGAAAGGGGGAGTCCTACTCCCACTAGGAGGAGGACTCCTCCCCCTCCTTGGCGCGCCCCAAGGCCGGCCGGCCTCCCCCCTCGCTCCTTTATATATGGGGGCAGGGGCGCACCCTAGGACACACAAGTTGATTGTTTCAAGCCGTGTGCGGTTCCCCCCTTCACCATAATCCACCTCGGTCATATCGTCGTAGTGCTTTGGCGAAGCCCTGCGCCGGTAACTTCATCATCACCGTCATCACGCCGTCGTGCTGACGGAACTCTCTCTCGACACTCTACTGGATCGTGAGTTCGTGGGATGTCGCCGAGCTGAACGTGTGCAGATCGCGGAGGTGCCGTACGTTCGGTACTAGGATCGGTCGGGCCGTGAAGACGTACGACTACATCAACCGCGTTGTCATAACGCTTCCGCTTACGGTCTACGAGGGTACGTAGACAACACTCTCCCCTCTCGTTGCTATGCATCACCATGATCTTGCGTGTGCGTAGGATTTTTTTTTTTGAAATTACTACGTTCCCCAACAGTCTTGGTGTCATTCTCCTTCGTGAAGGCGTTTTTTTGTTTGCTCGTGGCGTCCTCGATGTTGGATTTGGAGATGTTGGTCGTCTAGTTGTTGGTTGGGCTGCTTCTCTGGTCGGCCAGTTTAGCTGTGTTTTCTATGTTTGGGTCGAGCATCTTATGTCTATCTACTCCGGACATCATGTTCACATCTCTTGCATCTTTGCCATGTGTTGTACCACCTCCTATACTCATTCTAACTTCTTTTATCAATGAAATGATACACATACAAGCTTTGCGTATTCGTGAAAAAAATGTCAGGATGAGTGAGTTCATCCACAATCTACCCAATGAAAGAACCAAATTTAGTTATAGAGTCATTTAATTAGGACGAGGAGAATTTGAGAAGTGCTCTCTTTACTATTTACTAGTTGAATGCCCGTGCGTTGTCACGGAACAATGAACCTATACATAGTGATGTGCATGTCATATGTGGATTATGATTGTGTAGAGATAAATATTGTCTTGCAACTCATCCTCGCTACCTCCTCTACTCCGTCGTCTGCCACCGACAATGGAGTCTCCTCTTTGTGCTCCTCTATCGTTGTTGACCACATAAGCAGGAAATTGGTGAGCTCGTGTTTATTTTGCTTTCTTCTATCTCCCTCGACACCCTCATACATGGTCTTTTGTAGCCCTGCCTACCAAAGCTACATGTTTCCTGGTCATCCTCGAGCACTCGCGTCAACCCAAACTGAAGCGGCCTATAACCCACTTTGCTTTCCTACCTATGGAGAAGTCCTCCCCATAGCCCCCGTTCATTTTTTTGAGCCACCCATCATGTTGAGATTAGTATCATCTCTAACCGTCTCCTTCATCCCCTCTTGCCCAATCTTGTCTAGCACCACATCGCCCTTCCCCCCTGCAAAATTTTGCGGTATCAGTCCCGCTTGCTTTCCTGAAACTTTCGCTTAATTTTTTAGCCATGCTGCCATGTTGTGCTTGTTGTCTAGAAGTGAATCGATCGTGATAAGATCAATTAGTAGTCCTTCGTTGCAAGAAAACGTTTTTCTCAAACATGTGGGTTGTGCTTCAAGTGAACCGATCTAGTTTTTTCATATTCCTACAACCTGGTAAAGTTGTCCTCCATTGGGCATAATACATATTGTCGTGATGCCCAAATGAGTAAGGAGGGCAATGATCAAAGGATAACCAAATATTGAAGAATGATAACGAAAAAGGACGGCAGGGATAGAAACTTGGTTCGTACATATGATGTGTTATATAATGTACATTTAATGTAGCAGACGATGGGATGTGACACGGGACTACAACACTGGCACAAGGTGCCTTTTGAACCAACCAAGCCTCCAATTGCAAGATTCACAACACGTGTCGAGCCTGCCGGCCCTAACCCGGGCAGGCCAAATGGAAGTGACGGCCTCATGAACAGCCGACCTGTTTTTTTCCACCCATTTGCCGTCCTATGCGGCAAAAGTAGCCGCCACGAAGAGGCACCGTCCGTCGTCGAGACGAACCAAGCGTGGGCAAACACGCAATCGCGCCGAACAAATGACGAGAAAAAAGAAAAAAAGAACACAAGAGGCGGGAAAAAAACCGCCTTACCTCGACCACTAACAGATCGAACCAGCGAACCAATCTAGTTGGATTTTTTTTTTTTTGAGAAAACCAATCTACCGTTGGATGGTTAGAGCAACTCTAGCAGACCTCGCAAAACGGCCGGCCCGCAAAAATTCCGGCGAGTATGCGGGCTCGGCCCAATTTTTCTGCCAGACCAGAGCCCGCATACTCGCCCAGCCCGCAAAAAGTTTTGCCGCAGCCCGCAAACCGCATGCCCCGAGCACTATAACTGCGGTTCCGCCACCCTTTTGCGGGTCCAAACCCTATCCCCCGCCGCCGCGAGCCACCCGATTCCCCTTTCCCCTCTCCACATTTCTCGCCGCCGGCGACCACCCGCCCCGCCTCCGGCCGCCATGTGGGGCTGAATGTGGAGCTCCGGACGCGGCTCCAGCAGCAGATCCGGCCGTGAGAGGGACCCGGAGCGCGAGCGGCGCGTCCGGTCGGACGGCACGAGGAAGCGCGGCGCCCGGAGGTGGACCAACCAGGGGATGTCGCCGCAGGCGAGCTTCAACCGCCGCGAGACGGAGGAGTACGACCGTCGGCGCGCGTCCTTCTCCGCGAGGTCTTCCTACGCTGGGTCCTCCTCGTCCTCCGGCGCGGGCTTTCTCCCCGTGAAGAGGGAGTGGTCGGATGACGAGGAGGAGCCGGAGGAGCCGGCGCCGTTCGCCTTCGTCCCAGTGAAGGAGGAGCCCGCTCCGCTCGGCCGCCGCGGAGTCATCGGCCCGGAAGACTACGTCGCCGACGTCGACGCCGTTGCGGCCGTCATCGCCGAACGGAGCGTGCGCGAGGAGGAGGAGCGCCGGCGCCACGCCCAGGAGCTCGATGACATCCAGTGGTGGCAGGCGGTCGCCGACAACATCGCCGCCAACGAGAAGGCTGAGGAGTGGCGCCGCATCCGCGCGGAGCAGGAGGCGAAGTACGTCGACCTGTGCAGCTCCGGCGAGGAGGATTGAGCGTCCGGTTCCTCTTCGTCCATTTGCCGCGACCTCGCCGCCGTCAGATCCGACCCCTCTATTACTAGTTTAACTATGCTTGTAGTTTGTTGATCATGTGATGAACTATGTTTGTGCAATTTCTCCCGCGAAAGTGTTATTTCAAATTATACAGGTTTAGATACGGGTTTTGTTCGGCCACGCATGTTTTCGACCCGCAAACACGATCTTCGTGAAACCGCAAACGCGTTTTGCGGGGTCTGGTAGAGTTGCTCTTAGAAGGACAGTGGTATCCCTAGCCCATCAGGATTCAAGTCCTGTTGCTCGCATTATTTCTGGATTTCCGGTGATGCGCTTTCAGTGGGAGGAGACGTTCCCGTCGACGACGAGGCGCCTACGGCGACTTTGTAAATTTCAAGATGACATGACGGCTCAGTCTCTCGGAGGTGCTCATAGGGATAGGGTGTGCTTGTGTTCGTTCATAGGGATGAGTATATGCACGTATGTATGAGCGCTTGCGTTTGTACTGATGTTTAAAAAAAATAACAGATGGAACCAAAAATAGGTGGCGAGTATAGCCGAACAACAGCCCATTGGCTCCACGCACCAGCGGAAAACAACAGGACAAAAGAGGAGGGTGAGTGAAAAAACAGATCAAACATGGGTCTGAACCTTCGCCTTCATCAGTGCAAGGAGCAAGGGAGAGCAACGAGCGGAAATAAAGAGCAAAGCAGGAAACCCGCACGCCCGTGAACACGAAGAGGAAAGGAAAAGAGGGATGAGCGGGGAAAGCATATGAGCAACAAGAAAATGGGAGATAACGACATCCAAACCAGAACCAATGAGCCAAACAGACGGCAAGCAAGACAATGGTGCACACAAACAGCAGCCCTCAGGACGAGGCAGGCGAAGACACAAACCTCAACCGAGGAGGAGCGAACGGCACCACTGGCGATGAACCTGAACGAACCAGCCGCTGCAAAGCCAAGGGAGGGACGCACAACCGCGCGGCACCTGCAACAAAAGACATACGGCGTGCTGCGACATGGGAGGACGTCTGAGCAAAAGACGTGCTAATTTTAACGAGCCCATGCCAACCGATGTTACACGTTCCATCCCATGCCAGCCAAGCCGGCCGGGCACACACCATACACCGGACCGGGAAAAGCGATCCATCACGCGCCGGACGGGCCACCCGGCTCCCAGGCATGACAGACCACACCCGCTCGCAGCGCGCCGAGCTGGACGTCCGCGCGTACCCGGCTGGCGTGAGCTGACCGTCTCACCGTCACGACGCCTAGCTGGAACAGACCGGCATGGGGTGTTCGCGCGAGCTAAACAACCCGGAAAACACTTTAAAACAGCCGGCTGATTTTCTGGCAAATCAACCGCCTCGGACGAGCGCCACGCGTCCATGTCCCACACATCACGTCTGCGTTATCCCCTCAAGAGCACTCGTTTTCTTCGCGTACGAGATCACGCGAGTCAGATTCCCAATCCACAATTCCTTCGTCTCCTACCCAAGTGTTCGCCATGGCCCTCATCGAGGCTGGCAGCCTGGCGGCACCTGACGGTGACCTGTACCACCCGCGTCAGCCTGCACCATTTGCGTCAGCCGATGTTGCAGGGTGGCGTCGACGCTGCCGGGAGGGAAGAGCGTCTGGTGCACAGCCGGTGTTGTTGAGCTCGCGGTGCAGCGAGAGGATAGCCTGCTGGTGCAGGGAGTGCAGGTGGAGCGTCTCCATCTTCGATGTCGCGGCGGTGCTGCTGCGGGCGGTGCTGCTGCGGGCGGCGCGACAAGTCATGGAAAGGCAACGCTGCCATGAAGCGGGCTCTGCTGCCAGTGGCGCTGCGATGAAGCGGGCGTTGCTTCCGGCGGCGCTATAAGTCAAGGACAGGGACGCTGCCATGAAGCAGGCGTTCTTGCCGGTGATGTTGACGCTGCAATGAAGTGGACGCTGCTACCAGCGGCGGGGCAAGTCGAGGACGGCGACACTGCCATGAAGCGATTGTTGCTGCCGGCGACGCTGCAATGAATCGTGTGATGCTGCCGGCGGAGCTGCAATGAAGCGGCCGCGGCTTCCGGCGGCGCGGCAAGTCATGGACGGCGACGCTGCAATGACTGCTGCGGGCGACGATTGGTGCGGCGCTGCGATGCGGCACTCGGCGGAACTACAAGCCGGCCTTGCTGCAAGGGCAGCCGGCGATCGCTAAGTGGCAAAGAGAACTGCTGCAAGCGGAGACGGGGTGTGGTGGTGGCCGGCTTTCAGTTTTGCAGCGGGTGGCAGTAGCAGCGCTGGCTGCCGAGATGCTGGTGGGGGGCAAAGCATGCGGGGATCCATTGGACAAAAGCGATGGTTATGATGGAACGCATCCAACGGCGGTGGGGGCGGTTTAAATTTGTGGTCGCATCAGTCGGATGATTTGTAGCCCTCGCCAAACAACCCGCCACACGCGCCTGCCCGGCCTCACGCGAATGAAACAGACGGGCGCACACACGCGGCCGGCTTGCACGAAAGGACCGCACCGGACAGGGCGTAACACAACCCACAGGCGGACACGACCGAACCAGCCCGGCGGGGTCTGAAGACGCCGACGGACAGGTAGGTCTGGATGGCCCGTCGCGCGTGCGACAGCTGCGACACTCCACACGCAGGCGCGCCCAAAAACACCACAAGATTGTGGCCCCGGGCGCGCCCGCGGTCCACCTGTCATGAATCCCGAGGAGACACGGCTGTCTGGGCAGATCGAATGGCGCGGAGAGCCCACGGGAGGCCACGGCATTGTGCGCCCGCGCAAGACGGTGCGGAGGGCATTCTCGCCTGCGGAGGCGCCCAGGAGGCGGATACTCCAGCATCCTTTTCTTTATAGGAGTAATGTCTCTGTTGGACCTATGTTTTTATTTATTAGCGTAATATGTGTAGTTCTTGGAGCATCATTTCTTTTTTTATTTTTGAATAATAAAATTATCACATATGTGACCTTTTGAGATTGGGAGAGAATTGCATGGCTAAAAGTTTTATATTACTCTATATATATGATTCACTTATATCTATTAGAGTAATGACCAAGTAGAAGCACTTTAATCTCTTTGTTCTTCGCTCATATCTGTTGAGGTGTTGAAGAGTTAGAAAGGTAGTTGGCATATGAATTACTTTGCATATTGCTTGTAGAATTTAATGTGTTGGTACTGAAATGATAAGGATACATATATGACATGACCAAAAAATTGCGTAATTAAACAACTTCTAGAATTTACAACATATAGGACTGGATACTTGGCAATTGATTTTAGACAATTTGAGAGCAATTGATAGGTTGCTCCACTCACGAAGGATATAATTTTTGTATACATGTTGAATTTTGATTTAGTACAAACCGATAACACTTAATTACATGCATCAGACAAAAGTTCACCGGGAACAAAATACACTTACTAGTACAAGATTCTAATTAAATACTTCTTTACATTCATTTATTCCTAGGGCCCAGTATGTACAATAGGGTGACAGCACCATCTAATTGTCATCTGTATCGCTCAACTTGTACTTGCCTTGCCATTTATCCTGCCCCAAGTAAGAACCACAAACACATATGCCTTGTCATACAGCTTGTCAAAGAGGCGGAAATAGGCAACTCTCCATGCTTTCTTGAATAACATGGCACAAAACACAACCCAAAGGCCAGCCACATACCCAGATCCAAGTCCAAAGTAAAAGAACATCTTTGCCTCATAAACACTGTCCCTTCTCGGTTGATTCACATGCTCCAGTGAGTTGTTTCCTGAGCAATTCCTTTCAAGAGGAGGGCCACACAAACCAATGTTACCAGTGTATATTGACGGGTTCTCAGTGTAGATAGTGTCAAGTTGACTTCCTGGGGGAATTCTTCCTGTAAGATTGTTATATGACAAGTCCAAGGAGCTTAAAAAGGTCAATTCAGACAAGCTTGCCGGGATTTCACCATAAAGGTTGTTCCTTGAGAGGTCGAGTGATTCGATTGATTTCATAGCCCCAATCTTCGCCGGAATTTTCCCACTCAAGTGGTTCCATGATAAGTTTAAATTCAGTAATCCATCAAGAGAAGTTATCCTTTCTGGAATCTCTCCAATTAAGTGGTTGAGTGATAGGTCAATACCAACCACATCAAAAATTCCAGCACCATACTTCAGTTCTTGGCGCTTCATCACAACTTGCCAAACTCCTCTAAATTTACCTACATTGTTGTTGTACCATGCAGACATGTCGTCCTCGGAGTTCTCTGGATCTTTTTGGGCCATTGATGTTAAATTTAACAAAGACTCAGGTATAACTCCAGATATATTATTTCCCGCTAAACTCAATTGATGAAGATGTTGAAGATTGCTGATAGTCACCGGAATATCTCCATACAACAAGTTGTGGCTTAGTTGCAAAAAGCGCAACTGTACCAATTCTTCAATCCACAACGGCAATGTCCCATACAAATTGTTCCTTGAAAGATCCATGAAAGCCAAACTCGAGTAGTTTCGAAGTGATGATGGGAACTTGCCAGAAAAGCCGTTGTTACTTAAGAGGAGGAAAACCAAGTTAAGCTCGTGAGAACACTGAGGAAGTTCTCCCTCTAAAAAGTTGTCTGATAGATCCAAGACAAGTAGGTTCCGCAACTGACATATAGATCCAGGAATATGACCACTGAAGTAATTGGAGGACAAAGACAATTCTAGTAAAAATTGGGCTCCAGTTTCTATCCGGAGAGGTCCTGAGAAAGAATTATGTGATAAATCCATGTGCCTTAAGTTCTTCAGAGAAACCATGTGTTCCCTCGTGATCAGGCCATCCAGGTTATTGTTGCTAAGGTCAAGGTCAATCAAATCACCAAGCATACCAATCTTAGAAGGCACATGTCCACTCAAAAGGTTGTGAGAAAGAACAAGGTACCTCAATGTAGTGAAATTCCCTATGCCTAGCGGTATAGCTCCAGTAATATCATTGTAAGAAAGGTCGAGGATGTCTAATATAGTGCAACTCCCTATCCCTACTGGTATAGGTCCAGTAAGACTATTGCTGGAAAGAGAAAGATACGACAAACTAGTGCAATTTTCCAACCATGGCGGTATAGCTCCAGTAATGTTATTGTAGGACAGGTCGAGACTAGATAAGTTTGTTAAGTGGGCCATTCTGTTTGGCAGCATTCCAACCATATTGTTGCTGCTCAGCTTCAATTCTTGCAATCTGTTTGACGGGCAGCGTGGCAATTTCTCCAGAAACTCCGTTATATTTCCAGAGGAGAGACTCCCATCAAGCCATATCATTTCCAAATCACATAGATTTTTCAAATCTACTGTCATTGTGGCTGTGTTACCAGTTCCAAAAGATTGGTGATAAAAGTTTAGCTGGCGGAGAAACGTCATGTTTCCTAGCGCATTAGGAAATGGACCATGCAGGGAGGTATCAGAAAGGTCGAGGTACTCGATGCTTGTTACGTTCCAAAACCAACTGGACGCAATTGGATGACCAAAGTAGTTAAGCGAGAGATCAAGGTGCTGAAGATTTGTGAGGTTTAGGTGTGTGAGGGATTGGTTTGTACTGGAAAGTGAGCAGTAAGAAAGGCGGAGGTCCTTCAAAGAAGGAATCATGTTCACCACAAGAGGCCAATCAGCTATTGAGCTGAGATTCATATAACTAATGTCAAGATACATCAACCTAGGTAAATGGGCTAACCATGAGATGTCTATCAAGTCCATCTCCATGTTGGAGAGGTCGAGATATTCCAGCTTTGAAAGGTTGCCAAGCTGAGGGGGCACTGTATCGGAGCAATATATGTAGGAGAGATCGAGATGTCTCAAGTTCTTTAAAGAACCCAAGAACTCTGGAATACGGCCATCATGCCCACACAGGGATGTAGACTGGAGATTGAGGTACTGGAGATGCTCTAGAGAAAGCAAGGAAGGACTTATCTGGCCGACCAAAGAAAACCTCCGGCTAAGGTCAAGCCCGATGACACGGCCGGTCACGTTGCTGCAGGTGATGCCTGCCCATCGGCAGCAATCTTGGCGCCCTGGCTGCCACGACCCGAGTTCATCGCCGGTGTCGTTGATGCCTTGCTTGAAGGCCAGCAGCGCGTCCCGCTCGCGCCGTATGCAGGTCACGGCGCCGGCGGACGCGTCGGTGACAAGGAAGAAGCTGATCCAGGTTGCCGCTGCTGCCATGAGGAGCAAGACGGACTTGGCGGCAGGCCAGCCATCCATGGTGGTGGTGTGCTAGCGATGACAGATGGCGGTGAGATGTTACAAAGACTGGGTTCAGTATATTATTAGTTTGTGCTACGAACGGTACATGCGATGGTGCACTTAAGAAGATATTTCGTGCATGAGGGTACTCGCTGTGTGCATCTACTGGTTACGAGTGAGTGGTTGGGATTTATGCCGTTCGATCCATGGCAGCTAACGTGTGTGTGCCGGCACGTACGTACGTCGCCCCGGTCATATGGGCCGGTCAAGATCAAGTTAGTCGCCGTGACTTTAGATGAGAGATGTATCTGTGGAGGCCGTTAGTCGTCTGCCCCACCGTGGCTGCTACGTACGTTGTACTAGTATTTGGTAGGAACTTTTCCTTGTGAATTCGCCTAAGATTTGCACGAATCTCTGCGTAAAATCAAATGGTGTAGATGAGAATTAGCAAATCCGCAGAAAAATTATGATCATTTGCGATAATTAGAAAATAATTTACGACACTAAAAGCTATGACAAGGGTTACGTAACCTCTGCCGCAGAAATCCATTTTGTGATTTTCACACGAATCACAAACAATTATATTGTTTTACGAAAAACTACAAGGGTAAGTTTCTGCTCAAAATCTAAATGTTTGAATTTGTTTCAACATTTTTAGTGAATTCCACTTTTTACCCTCTTTCTGTGAATTTGTAACGGTGTTTACCTTATTTAATTTTTTCTACCACAATTTACCCCAAGTTGTTGCATTGTGTCTATCTTTACCCTATTTAAGAATTTTCCCATTTTGACCTGTTGGGCCCACTTGTTAGGCTGACATGGATGGTGTCTAGAATGACAAACCGTTCTCACCGCTACGTTTCTTGAGTTGATATCTTTGAAACTAGATCTCATGTTAATAGGTTTGGGCGAAAAAATTCCAAAAAGAAAACCGGAAACAAAGAAAACTGAAACAAAAAAATAGAAAGCCAAAAAAAAGGAAAACTGGAAGGACAACTGTGCTTTTCATTTTTTTTGGAAGCACAACTATGTTTTTTCACTTTTCGGGAAGCACACTGCTTCATATCATGAAAGCACAACTGTGATTTCCACTTTTTAGGGCGCTTCACCCTGAAGCACAATTATGCTTTTCACATTTGGGAGGCACAGCTGCGTTTTTCTTACATGGTGTGCTTCAGCGAGGAAACAAAAAGAAAGATCTATTCTGAAAAAAGTGATGAAGGACTTGAAAGCATGGAGCAAAGAGAACTTCGGCAACGTGTTAAAAGAAATTGAGATCCTACGGAGCCAACTAGCGGACCTACAGTTGGCAGGTGCGGACAGTGCTCAAGTTCGCAGCAAGATGAACCAACTCGATGAACTCCTTTATCTGGAGGAGATGATGTGGCTCCAAAGCTCAGGAATTACGTGGCTCAAAGAGGGGGAACGGAATACAAAATACTTACACCGTAGAGCTTTATGGAGAGCAAGAAGGAACTACATTCAGCGCCTACGGAAAATTGATGGTACTTGGTGCAACGTGCCGTCTGATATATATGGAGAGGATGGCTAGTTCATACTTTAAGGAAGTATATTCTAAATATCCAACTCTGAATCCCAGCTCGGTGTTGGACTGTATTATCCCCAAAGTTACAAATGAGATGAATGAAAATCTGTGTAAGGCGTTTTCAGAAAAAGAAATTTCTGATGCACTTTTTCAAATAGGCCCCTCAAAGCTCGGGGGGTGGATGTGAAGGGGAACGCGACAGAAAACAAAAAATTTCCGACCTACGCACCAGCCCAGGACCACTATGGAGACTGCATACATGGTTTGATCTTTTTCGTTACCGACTCGTAGCGCAGCGGGAAGTAGAGTCGATGACGATCGGCGGTGCAGATCCCCGCAGCTATGATTTACAACCTCCCAACCGCGAGGATGTATACCCTCATCTACTCCTCAGACAGCCCTCCGGGAGGCGGTCGAACAGCCCCCCAGACGGTGTCGCGGACAGCCCTTCGGGAGGATATTCGAAACTCGAACGGTCACTCGGACAGCCCTTCGGGAGGACCTTCGAAACTCGGACGGTCACACGGATAGCCCTTCGGGAGGCACTCACGAACTAAGACCGAAACTACGATCTCTCTACAGAGTTGCACACATACGGTGTCATCTATCCGGCAGGGCTTCGCCGTCCAGAACTAGTTCCTGCCGGAACCCAGACAGCCTTACGGCTCTATGAAACTCTTTTCGTGGGAGGGAGAGAAGAAGCCAGATAATGCATGGCATGTGTATGAGAGCAAGGGATGAGTGTGGAGGGCTGCCCCTCCACCTCTATTTATAGGAAATCCCAAGGGGGTAGGGTAGTTTCACAAAAAACCCAAAATGCACATGAATGAAGTCCTTCCACAAGGACCTAGGAGTGAAACCAAGGAACAAGAGGGTCCCCAAGGGGGGATACCCCATGTGGCCGGCCACACCCCATGAGGGGCCCAAAAAAATGGCTCCTATCCATCCATGTCATCCCCAAGATCTTTTGGAGCAAAGCCCCAAAAGGTGGCTTTCCATAAAGTAACCATAAAGCTGATTTTCACTATTCACGACGACATTTTTCAGCGTCTGATCGAACTGAAAATATTTATGTGGGCTAAGAACATTTCCAGTACCCACTAAAATGATTTTCAACGCGTTCCGAAACAATTCCGGTTTTAGTGATTTTCATCTGCGAAACGCATCTGAAGTGGCTCCGGCAGCTCCGGAACATTTCCGGTTTTTATCTTAGAAAATTCCAAAAAGCTTCCAGAATGATTCTGGCATCCTCCAAGAATTATCAGGCATGTGCCGAAACCAATTTGACTTAATGGTGTATCCTGAAACAACTTTTCGGTATCATCGAAACTTATCCGATGACCTCTCTCTGCGGTACGATTCTGCTGTCCGAAACTTTTCGGTGTCCGAAACTTTTTCGGTGATTTTCTCTCAGACTCCCTGTCTAGTATTCAGCAGATAGATGACCCTTAAGCGTGTGACCCTATAGGTTCGGTGAAGTATAGACATGACCCGGAACCCCTTCCGATCAATGATCAACATCGGAGCCGTGGACACCCATATTGACCCCTATACCCACACGAATAAATATTCGAGTGAACCTCCAGTTGCCGTGTGCTATTCCTGTTGCTTCGCGATATGTTACAAATACCCGAGGTGAGACATGTTGGCATTCCCGTGGATCAACAACTTGTCCACTATGCTAGTTACCTCGTGACCGGTATTGTTCTCTTTTCTCGTTATCGTGTTCCGGCATCCCCGTGATCAAATCACAAAGTGTCTGGCCAGACGATGATGGATACCGTAACACCGAGAGGTTCCAGAGATATCTCTCCATCGTCGGAGGAGCAAATCCCAATCTTGAGCTATCAAGTTACTTGACACACTTTTCCATGAACCCGTAAGCCGCCGTAATAGCCACCCATTTACGGATGACGTTTAACAAACCCCAAAGTTCATGAAGCAAGCATGAAGAAACTCGATACTCTCATGGTCTAAGGAATCATGCAAACGTTAACCATCTCTGTGTTATGTACCAATAAACTTGTGACGAATGAATCTCATAGCATAACATCAATCCGGGTCGATTCAACACAAATGTTCTCTTAACATTGTGCCCTCAAAGTTGCTGGCATAGACATGCCCATGACCAGGAAAACAGAATCATCATGCAACACTTGACCTAGTCTTAGAGGCCAGACTAGGAATACTTCTTACCGTTTATTATTCCACACGTGCATTTGAGTCTTCCTCCGAGCCTCGTGGATATTGTAGACTCGAGAATCATTGCAGTTATAGCATGGAACATAAACATAATTATGAACTCGGAGATAAATAATATCATTTATTATTGCCTCTAGGGCATATCTCCTACAGACTCCCACTTGCACTAGAGTCAATAATCTAGCTTATGCTAATGCACTTCACACCTGTGGCACACCGGTGTAAATATGCTTCGCTTGTGGTATAGCCTGATGTCCAACGGATCTGACGACTTCAGTTCCGTGTGTATCTTTGCATGTCCTCGCGTTTTCACGTTTTCACAAAATTCATATTTTGTGTGGACTTGGCTTTGTATGTATGTGAATCACAGGTCGAACCTGGATTCCTCAGACTGAGTTATGGAGCAACTACCTGCAGTAGTGTCCCATTCTCAAAAGCCATCTTGGAACTATACTAAGTTCATGAATGAACTATATGATTCAACATCTTCTTTGTCGCTTCTAAAGCGTCAACATACTTAGCCCTTGTTATAGAATTCGCCACAGTAACTAGTTTGAACAAATTCCAACTAACTGTGCCACCACATTGTGTGTTACACAAAACCCTTAATTTAAATCGAAAATCGCATGGAGAAAAGATGAAGACTCTATCGATGTAACATTTTACAACGAACTCTTCAGCGAGAAAACCATGTCATCAGTACTTACTCTAGTACTCTGTGACATCTTTCATTGTTGTCCCATGATCAGTAATTTGATCACTTTGGTATCCATACTCGCAACACCTTGGGAGTATCGGACATATCTGGTTGTTTTACATACCATGGAATACATGATTAATCCAAACACAAAAGTGTGTGGAATCTGCATCATGTATTTTACTCATCAGTGTTTTGGGACACCGAGTCTTGCAAAAACTCTTTCCATGTGACTTTGGCAAGAATCACTCCTTGGCGTTTTAAATGCTAAAAGGTTTTAGCATCTTGTCAATATGTATTCATTGCTTAGCCCCATTAGGTAAATCTATCTCCATAGATCATCATGCCTAATATTGAGGCTATTTAGCCTAAGCACTTCATCAAAAACTATTTTCAAATGAAGTCCTAATTTGTGTCAAGAAATTTATTTCCAATTACCAATGTGCCAAGCACATAAGGTTTTTAGAAATATTATTACGCTCCCACTTACTTTCTTGAATTACAAGCATCTTCGTTACCCATTGATGAAATCAAAACCCCTTTGACCATTTCATCAAAACACGAAGATTCCAACTCCATTTTGCTCTCTTCTGTCCATTGCTGGAACTCTGAAGTTTGCATACCTACTAGCATCCTCTGGATCGACAAATTACTTTGGACTGTATCATATACAAGTCCTAGCTTTCATTTCCATCAGATGGAAATCCTTTTATCATCCACGTTTCATATCTCATGATTGAAATATGTATTAATTGCTAGTTCAACCCGAACCGACTTTAAGCATCGCTACGATGAAAACAACCTCATCGTATTATTTCAACAAGTCGAGCTTTATGGATAAAACATTTTATCCGTATCAGTTTTAAGTTCCATAAATATTCGTTAGACTCTAAGTCTTCCGAAAGGTGTATCAAGGTTTTAATCTTGAATCACTTATATGGAAACTAACTCGGGTTGTATTGGCATTTAGCCAATTCCGGAGTCAGGGCCCATCAACGCTTCCTTGTGTATCGTAGGTATAATGTTGTCTAACAACAATATCTCGTTTGCGCACCTGAGAGGTTTGCACGAGCCTTGCCTACGTGGTTCAGCTGCAAGTTCGACCGAAGTTCATACATTTTATTGTAGAGACTTCTGTATCAGTCGCAGTAGGAAACTCTGGAATTTCTTCCAAGGTCTCTTTCCTTTGGTCTGATGAAGATACTGTTTATCTCGTCGAGTTGCACTATTCTCCCACTCACCTTTTAGAAAGAACCATTCTCTTTAAAAGCACACCGTTTCGCGGCAAAACTATTTGCCTCGGTATAGTGAGGGAGGAATACCCAACATTTTGGTATAACCTACAAAGTAGCACTTGTATGATTTGGAATAGGTTTGTAACCTTTTACACAAGCCCCATATTCCAAATGTTAAGAAAAGATATAACATGGTTGGGCGTACCATACCATGGCTTCATTTCAACAGACCCGATGTAGCTCTTTTCAGTGTAAAAGCCGCAGTCTCTAAAGCATCACTTTAAAAGGGATAATGGCAAATTTATTTATGTCATCTTTGACCTTACCATGTCATAAATGGTTTGATTACATCTCCACGGACTTTCCACTTGCAGTGGTGTTCCGGGAGGTGCAAGTTTATGAAACCCCTTTCACAACTCATCAGACATTCGCTAAACATGTAACTCAAATATTCCTTTGTGCAATCAAATTGCAGAAACATAATTTTCTTGTTACAATAACTTCTACTTCATTTTTGAGAACCTTTCGAATGATTTCAAAAGATCCAGACTTACGTCTCATCAAGTAAATATTCATATATCTACTTGAGTCATTTCTGAAGATAAATAAATCCACCACTAACAACACTTATCGGACTACACACATCAAATATATGATCACTAATAAGTTTGTTGTTCGTTCCTTATGGCCTGTGAACGGTATTTTAGTCACTTCACTTTTTGGAGGAAAGTTGCAAGTGTCAGATGATTCAAAATCAAAAAGACTTCAAAATCCATCATAATGGAATTTTCCATGCGGATTTCTCCAATGTGACCAAATGTAGTGCCACACTTGTGTGGTATTCTTTTAGTCTTGAGACATTTAGCGTCAGTGTTATGGATGTATCATATTACCCTCAATATTCATAACATACGTCCCATCGATGATGGAAGTATGGCCCTTATGTTATTCATACTACTTAACAACAATTGTTCTTTTTATGAACAACTCTTTTGCAACAAACATTGTGCAATGGGCTAGAGTGTATGAAACTCTAAAATGAATTATGAAAGTAAACCCAGAGGTATTGTATTATTATCAATATTCATAACATACATCTCATTCATAATGAAAGTATGGCCCTTGTGTTATTCATAACATCGAACATAAAAAGTTCTCTTATGAACAACCTTCTTGCAAGATGCCTTATGAAATGGGATAGAGTTTGTAAAACTCTAAATGAATTATGAAAATAAATACAGACGGCAATACACCGATGGAAGGTATAGTAACATTTACTATGTTCCCTGTGTATACCTTAACCTCATTTCTAGCTAGTCTTTCAGGCCATAGTAGTTCTTACATCGAGTTGCAACAGAATGCAATCGAGCGGGCATTTTTGTGATGAACTCACAATACCCAAGAATTAGTGATTAACATGTTTAACCATAATTCGCAAGAACTATATCTTTGACCAGCCTTCTATACATCAAAAACTTGTATGACATTCATACATGAGCTGGATATTCCAGTCTTCTTTCCTTTTGCCTTTATACTTCTAGCAGTTTAACTTTTAGTATTTCTCCTACTCTCAGAAGAAGCACCCAACTTAAGAGTGGCATTAGCCCCAGACTTCCTAGGCGTGTAAGTCATACTAACACCCTTTGGACAATTCCTTTCTCTTTAAGTTGTTGTTTTATTCACCTTTCATTATATGACAGGCGTTCTTCTGGATCCCTTTCCCAACAGTCAAATGCATAGTAAACACTTTTACTAATACTTGCAAACAAACATTGCTTTGTTTGTATCTGAAAATAATTTTCAGTTCCATGAATATCATATAACTATCCCAACTTTCGAAGTTTGGGTTTCATGGAAGCAAACATATTCCACTTGACCGTAACAGAATTCTAGCTTTTGGATCAAAGGACGAGAGTCACATGATCCATAGCATTAGCGGGAGGATACGGAAAGCATGCGATAGGGCAAAGTCCTTCTCGGCACTTTTGAGGACAATCCTCATATTACGCTACCAATCGTAAAGTTTTAACCAGATATTTAACAGCTATTCAATTTTAACAGGGAAGGTGAAAACGCGAGCCATTATTCTACAACTATTTTGCATATAACACTTAGACAATGTTCATAATTAATTGCACTAAGAATTAAACATGTTAATTCAACAGTGCGCTCCCACTCAAATCAATATCTCTCAAAATTGATTGTGAGTGATACAAGACCCACATTTCAATTGTTCGCCATTGGTGTAACACCACTGATGACGAAAAATCTCAACCGGTAGGCCAACTTGCCAATCACATCTCTATGTGACTCTTGTTCATCTTTCGATGCGTGTGTTCCGAGCTCATGACGGTCATGCCTGAACGTCAAGACAACCAAGTGATCTCGCTGCGAGGTCTCAACTCACCCGCCTCACACTTCTCTAATCGTTTGTACCCGTGTGACACGGCGCACCCCGAAAAGATAGGTGCCGTGACGCTGCTACACTTGGGAGAACACTAACTACTTGGTATTTTAAGTGAGAGATCACCCTAATAAAAGCGACTACCGCGCAATCAAGAAGGGTGCATCATAAGGGATAAACATCTCAGGCAATTCATAATAGCATGATATGGTATAGCCCTTTCTGACGGAGAAGTCTTTCATTTCTTCGTCTTCGGCATTCGCGTCGGTGTTCACCTTCGCGAAGATTGCCACCACCTTGTCGATGCACCAGATAATATTGCTATCTCTATAGCTAACAAAATAATGCATTACAACAAGGTTGACACGCAGGTCATTAAAGTGCAATCATATGGCTCCAACCATCATGCCGAATCATGACACACAGGTCATGTTAATCAAATTACATCATATAGTCATCTCATACATAATCGAATTAGTATGAGCACTGCTATACCACATCATATGCACATCCTGCAAAACCAAGTTAGACGCCTCTAATCGGTTTATGCAAAATTTATTTTATGTGGCTTCTAAGGTTTTGACTTAAACCGCAGCGACCAACGTTTTATCATCAAGTATGATTATTCACGTTGCTAGATTAACATCTCGGGGTGTATGAAACATGGGATAATTAAATCTCGAGCCCCATACTAAACTTCGTCATACGCATGACACCCGTGCAGATCATATCTGCAATGCCCTTTCATCTGCGAATTTCATCTTTCTTTTGACTACGGCAGAACCCAAAGAACTGATAGCACTTCCATGATCAATCAAGATCACGGATTGCCAGAACTTTGTCAAATTCCACCATGCTGTCTCGAGATTGAGCAAACGCAAATTCTAGGGAAGCAAGAAGAACCTCGGGTAACAGATTTCATCTGTCACCCGCATAAATAATTTTCAGCAATAGATCTCATCCACTACCTAATTATATTATGCAATACCCATACATCTCCATGTATTCTAGATCGAAACCTGCATCTACGCATAGCACGGCTCTTGATGCCACTGAAGGGGAACACGACAGAAAACAAAAAATTTCCGACCTACGCACCAGCCCAGGACCACTATGGAGACTGCATACATGGTTTGATCTTTTTCGTTACCGACTCGTAGCGCAGCGGGAAGTAGAGTCGATGACGATCGGCGGTGCAGATCCCCGCAGCTATGATTTACAACCTCCCAACCGCGAGGATGTATACCCTCATCTGCTCCTCAGACAGCCCTCCGGGAGGCGGTCGAACAGCCCCCCAGACGGTGTCGCGGACAGCCCTTCGGGAGGACCTTCGAAACTCGAACGGTCACTCGGACAGCCCTTCGGGAGGACCTTCGAAACTCGGACGGTCACACGGACAGCCCTTCGGGAGGCACTCACGAACTAAGACCGAAACTACGATCTCTCTACAGAGTTGCACACATACGGTGTCATCTATCCGGCAGGGCTTCGCCGTCCAGAACTAGTTCCTGCCGGAACCCAGACAGCCTTACGGCTCTATGAAACTCTTTTCATGGGAGGGAGAGAAGAAGCCAGATAATGCATGGCATGTGTATGAGAGCAAGGGATGAGTGTGGAGGGCTGCCCCTCCACCTCTATTTATAGGAAATCCCAAGGGGGTAGGGTAGTTTCACAAAAAACCCAAAATGCACATGAATGAAGTCCTTCCACAAGGACCTAGGAGTGAAACCAAGGAACAAGAGGGTCCCCAAGGGGGGATACCCCATGTGGCCGGCCACACCCCATGAGGGGCCCAAAAAAATGGCTCCTATCCATCCATGTCATCCCCAAGATCTTTTGGAGCAAAGCCCCAAAAGGTGGCTTTCCATAAAGTAACCATAAAGCTGATTTTCACTATTCACGACGACATTTTTCAGCGTCTGATCGAACTGAAAATATTTATGTGGGCTAAGAACATTTCCAGTACCCACTAAAATGATTTTCAACGCGTTCCGAAACAATTCCGGTTTTAGTGATTTTCATCTGCGAAACGCATCTGAAGTGGCTCCGGCAGCTCCGGAACATTTCCGGTTTTTATCTTAGAAAATTCCAAAAAGCTTCCAGAATGATTCTGGCATCCTCCAAGAATTATCAGGCATGTGCCGAAACCAATTTGACTTAATGGTGTATCCCGAAACAACTTTTCGGTATCATCGAAACTTATCCGATGACCTCTCTCTGCGGTACGATTCTGCTGTCCGAAACTTTTCGGTGTCCGAAACTTTTTCGGTGATTTTCTCTCAGACTCCCTGTCTAGTATTCAGCAGATAGATGACCCTTAAGCGTGTGACCCTATAGGTTCGGTGAAGTATAGACATGACCCGGAACCCCTTCCGATCAATGATCAACATCGGAGCCGTGGACACCCATATTGACCCCTATACCCACACGAATAAATATTCGAGTGAACCTCCAGTTGCCGTGTGCTATTCCTGTTGCTTCGCGATATGTTACAAATACCCGAGGTGAGACATGTTGGCATTCCCGTGGATCAACAACTTGTCCACTATGCTAGTTACCTCGTTGCCGGTATTGTTCTCTTTTCTCGTTATCGTGTTCCGGCATCCCCGTGATCAAATCACAAAGTGTCTGGCCAGGCGATGATGGATACCGTAACACCGAGAGGGCCCAGAGATATCTCTCCATCGTCGGAGGAGCAAATCCCAATCTTGAGCTATCAAGTTACTTGACACACTTTTCCATGAACCCGTAAGCCGCCGTAATAGCCACCCATTTACGGATGACGTTTAACAAACCCCAAAGTTCATGAAGCAAGCATGAAGAAACTCGATACTCTCATGGTCTAAGGAATCATGCAAACGTTAACCATCTCTGTGTTATGTACCAATAAACTTGTGACGAATGAATCTCATAGCATAACATCAATCCGGGTCGATTCAACACAAATGTTCTCTTAACATTGTGCCCTCAAAGTTGCTGGCATAGACATGCCCATGACCAGGAAAACAGAATCATCATGCAACACTTGAGCTAGTCTTAGAGGCCAGACTAGGAATACTTCTTACCGTTTATTATTCCACACGTGCATTTGAGTCTTCCTCCGAGCCTCGTGGATATTGTAGACTCGAGAATCATTGCAGTTATAGCATGGAACATAAACATAATTATGAACTCGGAGATAAATAATATCATTTATTATTGCCTCTAGGGCATATCTCCTACAGGATGGTTTCCCAGCAAGATTTTATCAACGCAATTGGGAAGTGCTTCGGTCTGAAATCACTTCGGCTGTTCTGGAGTTTTTTCTACTGGAAGTATGCCTGAAGGAGTTAATGATACGGTAATTGTGCTGATCCCTAAAGTTCCCCACCCGCAGGATCTAAAGGATTTTCGCCCAATTAGCCTGCGCAACGTGGTCTACAAAATCGTGTCTAAGTGCATGGTTAATAGGTTGCGACCAATTCTAGGAGAGCTTATTTCTGAGAATCAGAGTGCCTTTGTTCCTGGAAGGCTTATAACTGATAATTCTATAATTGATTTTGAATGTCTTCACCATATCCAGTCTGTGAAGGAGGGCTCTCCGACTTTATGTGCTTATAAACTTGATCTGTCCAAAGCTTATGATCGTGTGGACTGGGATTTTTTGGAGAAGGCATTACATAAATGGGGGTTCTCTCAGTTTTGGATTTCACGAGTTATGGCATGTGTTACTTCCGTGAAGTACTCAGTGAAGTTCAATGGTAAGTTACTAGAGTCTTTCATCCTTCTAGGGGTTTAAGACAAGGTGATCCATTATCCCCCTTCCTTTTCCTCTTTGTCGCCGATGCACTTTCAACTTTGATTAACAATTCTATGGCAGAGGAAGGACTAAAAGGGGTGAAAATTTGTAGAGCAGCTCCGGAGATTTCTCATCTGCTGTTTGCAGATGACTCTCTCTTATTCTTTCAAGCTTCTGAACAGCAAGCATCTATTGTGAAGGGTCTGTTGAACACCTATGCAGCGGCCACTGGCCAGTTAATTAATCCAGCAAAGTGTTCCATTCTTTTCTCAGAGCACTGCTTGCCTTCGGTTGCTAAAGAGGTAAGGAGAGTGTTGGAGATTACACAGGAGGTTTTCGAGCCAAAGTACCTAGGCCTGCCTGTACCAGAAGGAAGAATGAACAAGGGTAAATTTGAGACAGTTCAGGAGAGACTGAGGAATAGATTGATTGATTGGAGTGAGCAGTACATGTCATCAGGTAATAAGGAGATACTAATCAAATCAGTGGCTCGAGCTATTTCGGCTTATGTGATGAGTGTGTTTAAACTTCCAGCGTCCGTGTGTGATGAGTTAACACGGTTGAGGCGCCAGTACTGGTGGGGTATTGACAAAGGTGAAAGCAAAATGGCATGGTTAAGCTGAGAAAAGATGAGGTTACCTAAAGCTATGGGGGGCATGGGCTTCCATGATATGAGAGCGTTTAATTAGGCTTTATTGTCCAAACAAGCATGGCACCTCATTGAGTCACCGAAAAGTCTATGCTCTAGACTATTGAAAGCAAAGTATTTCCCATCAGGACAACCACTTGATATGGTCTTCCCTGCTGGTGGTTCGCCGGTTTGGAAAGGAATTTTGCATGGGTTGGACCTGCTCAAGAAGGGAATAATTTGGTGTGTAGGGGACGGTGCAACAATCAGAACCTGGAGGGATCCATGGATCCCAAGAGCTTCTTCTTTCCGCCTTATTACGCCAAGGCGCACATCCCATTGGAATCGGGTTTCAGACTATCTAGATGACAACGGTGCATGGCGGATGGATCATTTGAGGCAAAACTTCAGGCAGATGGATATTGACTTTATTCTGAAAATTAGAACAACCCCAAGGCAGCGGGGTGATTTCATATCATGGTGGCCAGAGAAATCTGGACTATTTACTGTCAAGAGCGCTTATAAGTTGGCCACATATGATCACAACGTGACGTTTGTGGGAGGAGCTTCCTCCTTGGCACCCGACGGCAGCCGATCTCTATGGAATAGTGTTTGGAAGTCCTCAATGCCACAGAAGATGAAGATCACAGCTTGGAAAGTAGTGGCAGGTGCGCTGCCTACTGCTTCTTCCGAAAAATACAGACATTTATCAAAACGCTCTACTTGTCCATTATGCGGCATTGAGGAGGGGGTGGTTTTCACGCCCTGGTTACATGCGATAATGCCCGGCTTATCTGGCAGGGAATGAGAGGCCGATGGCCTCTGCCGCCGGATGAAATAATGATTAACTCAGGCAAAGAATGGTTACTTAATCTTCTTGCCAACTGCTCAGATGATGTCCGGGATATGGTAATTATATTGATATGGCGTATCTGGCATTTGTGGACTAATGCAACTCATGGGAAGGAAACACCCACAGTGGATGTTACAGTGTAGTTTCTGGACAGCTATTACAAGTCCGTTAAGCTTGCAGGACATTTTAGCACGGAGGAGATAATCAAAGGCAAGATGAATGTTTCAGACCTTGCCCCAGGAGCAAAAACCAAACACCCCGTCGCTCCATGGCCTGCACCTAGGAGGGGTACCGTCGCCTTGTCCGTTGATAGATCCTTCCAGATGTCAGATGGGACTGCGGCAGCGGGTATGGTCCTTCGTGGTGATACTGGTACAGTGTTGTTTGCAGCCTACCGTTACATTTTCAACTATAACGATGCATTGGAAGCAGATATTCATGCCCTCATGCAAGGTATGGCCTTGGCTATACAACACTCATCGCTTCCGGTGGTTGTGCAGTCCGACTCGGCTGCAGCTCTATCTTCCTTGTCAAGTAACTGCCTCAACAGATCAGCATATGGTCAGCTAGTCCTTGAGATTAAGGAGCTCATGTGTGTTAGGGAGTTTTTACCTCAGAAAATTCACCATAGTCAAAATAGTGTTGCAGATTGTTTGGCCAAGTATAGCCGCACCAAGAGAACCACGGCTGTGTGGGTGAACTCGGTTCCACCTTGTATCGAGGATTTATGACCTCTTGATTGTAACACCGTGACATTGCAATAAAAACTCCCTTTCCGATGCAAAAAAAGGAACAAACCAAGCAAAAGCAAACAACATGCGACACGTGACATGTTATCAAGTGATTCGAAACGGCGCATGTCAAGCCTTTGGGCTGGAGCTGTGTTATTGACCTGCCCCCACACACACTGGACCATGCCCGTGTGGCGGCACACCTCCTTCTTCCTCCTCCAAATCCAGTCCGCCTGCTTCACGTACGGAAGGCCCTCAGCCTGGAGAATGCAGGTGATGTATTTTTTACTGATTCTCCACTGCCAGCCAGCACCTCACCACCTACCCCTCTCAAGTCTCTGGAATGTTCTTGATTGTTCTGTTTTTCTCGATTCACAGGGTGCTAGTTCTGGACGCTGACCCTATTGCCATGGTGAGGTCGGTGGAGTCGCATGCTTCTCTTAGCCCCACCGATGCAGAAATACGCGTACCGGGGAGCCAGGCGGCGCCGGGCAAAGAGTGGGATTCTCCCCTGATTCGACGGGATCCAGGTGTGCTCCGAAGCTACCAGCGGCTGGACTAGGAGGTATGGTTAAGCTTTTAAATTTCAGTGTGAACCCTGGGCTTGCAAGTGAATACTGTGGCCGGTTCTGGTTTGTACTAATTTTTTTTAGAGAAAAGGCATGCGCCCGACTTTATAGATAAAGCCACAAGGCAGAGTAGCAACACACAGGACCAACCAGACAAATAGACGGAATGAACCACACACATGGTCCCATCCGAAGTAAAAGGTAGAAAGATACATGGCACCCTAGCCGGCACACGGCATGCATGCCAGATAAAGTCCATACCACAAGACAAACTAGGCAAAGAGAACGCACAACCAGCTAAGCATCCTGCTCCTGTCTGCAAAGAGAAGACGCCGAGGCCCGAACTTTAGAGATCAGCAGATTCAGAGCATCCTGGTCCTCCGACTTAGTCAATAATTTCCACTACTGCAAGAAAGCACACAATTTAAATAAGCAGCCAGCAGGTTTAGCAGGAACACATGTTCAATGATAAACTTGTTGCTAGTCGTCCAAAGGGACTAGCAAACCGCTCCCAGACCAACCCAAAAGACCCGTTTGGTAGCGCCTGTCAGGGAGTTAGCAAGGGCCCGAAGCTCAAAGAAGGAGGATGGGTCCCATGAGACCTGGAGCCACTCTCTAACACAACTCCAGATCAACTTAGCCAAAACACAGTGGAAGATAATGTGATTCGTATCCTCCAGTGCACCACAAAGGGCGCAAAACTCCGATCCGGGCCATTCCTTTTGCGAATTTGGTCTGCCGTGGGCAAACGGCCCCTAATAGCTTGCCATAGGAAAATCTTAACTTTCGGGGGGATTCGGGCGTCCAAACCTCAGAAAATCTGCTAGTAGAGGAGCCACCAATAAGCTTAGAATATAAAGATTTAACTGAGAAACGACCAGAAGCAGAATGTGGCCAGATCACCGAATCCATATTCTCCAAGAGCACAGGGAAGATGGCAGTAAGACGTTGCCACTCTTCAAACTCTACAGGGGAAAGAGATCGACGAAAGGCCAAATCCCAGCTGTTGGCAGCCAGCTCCGCAATGGAGATACCCGGGTTAGGACAGTACGAAAAAAGGGTGGGGAAGGTCACGGAGAGCGGTGAATCTCCACACCACCAGTCAAGCCAAAACCTAATGGAGGAGTCGTCTCCCACTACGAACTTAAGGTTAGCCTAGAAAAGGAGTTTCACTTTCACCAGGGCCTTCCAAAACTGTGAACCACCACGCGCTGTGGCAAACAACGGGCTAGAATGGGGAAAATACTTGGCCTTAAGGATGGAGAACCATAAAGAATGGGCCCCAACAGTCACAATCTTCCACCACCATTTAATCATGAGACATTGATTCATGATGGCAGTGTTAATAATACCCAACCCCACCAAGCTTTTTGGGTAGACACATCAGTTTCCATTTGACAAATCGATATTTGCGACATTATCTGCAGAATTCCAATAAAAGGCCCCTCTATGCTTATCAAAGCCTGCATGTGTACCGCCAGAGACTAAATAGAAGCCCATGATAAACAAGGGTAAGGATGACAAGCATGCATTAATCAACGCAACTTTTCCCGCATTGGTGCTATATCTGCCTCGCCAGGGAAGGACCCTGTTACCAACCTTAGCCACAACCGGGGCGAATTCTTTCGCATGAAGCGAATCTGGGGAGATGGGGAGGCCCAAATATTTGAAGGGGAAGGACCCTCGCTTACAGTTAAGAAGATGGGCCACCCGCATAGCCTCGGTATCATCAACACTAGTAACAATAACCTCACTTTTAGAGAAATTAATTTTAAGGCCAGACATGGCTTCAAAGCAAAGAAGGATAAACTTGAGGTGAGCGAGGCAAGAGTCATTTAAGTCAACCATAATGATGGTATCATCCGCATACTGCAAGTGAGTAACCCCTTCAGGAATAAGATGAGAGATGACCGGGGAAATATGACCGTGGGCTGCAGCTCTAGACAGAATACGAGATATGGCGTCCGCTACAAAGTTAAACAGGATAGGGGAGGCGGGGTCACCTTGCCGCAAGCCCCTACCATTGGCAAAAAACTTACTAACCTGGCCATTAACAGATATCGCAGTGTGGCCCCCCCGAGACCAGCTGCATGATCCTGTGAACACATGACCCATCAAACCCTTTGGCCAGGAGAACCTTTCTCAAGAAAGGCCAGCTCACCGAATCATATGCTTTCTCAAAATCAAGCTTCAGGATAACGGCTTTAGATATTCGAATCTTGAGATCATGAACAATTTCATGAAGGCACGGGATCCCATCCAGGATGAAATGACCTTTGATAAAAGCAGACTGGAAAGGGATAATGGTATGGTGAGCAATAGGGGAGAGGCGGGTGGCAAACCCCTTAGCAGGAAACTTAGCGAAGTTGTTAATGAGAGCAATAGGTCTAAATTGAGAAATCAGGTCAACTCCTTTCACTTTAGGGATGAGAGTAATGACCGCATAGTTAAGTCGAGAAATGTCCACATTACCCAAACAAAAACCTTGGATGATCTGACAAACCAGCACACGCAGCTGAGGCCAGAATTTCTTGAAGAAGGGGATAGAGAAACCATCAGGCCCCGAGGCCGCGTTCGGGTTGGCCGAGTTAATCACCTCCCAAATCTCCTCATTAGAGAAGGGAACCATTAAGTCCGCATTCTCAGCATCCGAAATCCTGTTATCATTGTCCCAAAAGGCAGTAGGGAGAGAAAGGCCAGGTTCCTTCTTAGCCCCTAGGAGAGAAGAAAAGAACTCAACGATGTGGTTCATAATGAGGGATTGATCCAAGGTCCTAACACCGTTAATGATGAGGCTATCAATGAAGCATCTTCTTCTTCTACCATTAGCAATGGCTAAGAAATAAGCCGTCATGGCATCACCTTTCAGCGTCCAGTTAAGGGTACCGCGCTGGCGCCAGTAAATCTCTGCTTGCTGATGCAACTGCATCAAGGATTCTTCTAGGGAGTAGCGAGTAGACCATTCCTGATTAGAGAGACCATTTATGTCTGCAGAACGATCAAGGTCCCTGAGCTGGGATTCTGAAGCGTTTTACTCCCTGCGTTGCTCCATAGCTCTATTACGAGACCACCCTTTCAGAAATTCGCGCACCTCATACAAGCATTTGTGCCAATCATCCATGGGGCCAAAGGACCGGTGGGGATCTTAGAGGATATGGGAGATCTTGGTGGCAAGCATGACAGGGAACCCCTCCACAAAAAGCCAAGATGCATCGAATTGGAAACAAGAAGAAGTGAGAGAAAGGTTAAGGCCAGCGTCCGAGATTAGGGGGGCACGGTCGGAACCGACCGCAGGTTTATCCTTTAGAGAGGCACGGGGAAATAGGGAGTCCCATTTATCACATACAAAGGCCCGGTCCAGCACCGACCGGACGGGATTAATCTAATGGTTAGACCAAGTAAAACGAGCCCCCACCCTAGGGAGCTCGCGGATCGCACAATTACTAATAAAATCATTTAAAGCATTGGCGAGAGGCCAAGAGAAGTTAAGATTATTTTTATCAGCTGGCGAGCGCAAGAGGTTAAAGTCTCCACCAATCACAATAGGGACCGTACAAGACTCGATCTTGTTTCATAGTTCATCAAGAAAGATAGAAGTAAGAGAATGATCAGCAGGGCCATAAACTACCATAAACTCCCATAAAGTGTTAAGTTGTCGGTGGTGAACCACAATGCTTGCCCAAAAAATGCCATAATCGAAGGTAACAAACTCAAACATGTCCCGTTTAGACCCGATAAGAATTCCCCCAGAATGACCAGAGGCAGGAAGAAAGTGCCAATCGAATCTGTCCATGCCCGCTATCGAGGAGAGCTCCGAAGGAGAGAAAGAATCTTTGAAGGTTTTCACCAGCCCTAAAATGTCAATGTTCTCACCCCGAACAACATCTCGAATCTGGTCTCGTCGCCCCTAGCGGCGAAACCCCTAATGTTCCAAAACAAGGCTTTCATTTAAAGGAGTGGTTCTTAATGTGAAGACTAGACCTGCAAGGGGCAACACAGGATTTAGAGCGCTTGGTCGGACCCCTTTTTGCTTGGGTGGGGGGTGAGGTGACTGGCCACAACCATCTGTCGAGCCTCCTCCCCCCGCTTGCCCAGGGGCAACGCTCGCACTCACAGAAGCCCCAACTGTTGGGGATCGTAGCAGAATTTTAAAATTTTCTACGCATCACCAAGATCCATCTATGGAGTCTACTAGCAACGAGAGGGAAGGAGTGCATCTACATACCCTTGTAGATCGCGAGCGGAAGCGTTCAAGTGAACGGGGTTGATGGAGTCGTACTCGTCGTGATCCAAATCACCGATGACCGAGCGCCGAACGGACGGCACCTCCGCGTTCAACACACGTACGGAGCAGCGACGTATCCTCCTTCTTGATCCAGCAAGGGGGAAGGAGAGGTTGATGGAGATCCAGCAGCCCGACGGCGTGGTGGTGGAAGTAGCGGGGATCCCGGCAGGGCTTCGCCAAGCACAAACGGGAGAGAGAGGTGTCACGGGAGGGAGAGGGAGGCGCCCGGGGCTGTGGTACTGCTGCCCTCCCTCCCCCCACTATTTATAGGGGCCCTGGGGGGCGCCGGCCCCCTGGAGATCCCATCTGAGGGGGGGGCGGCCAAGGGGGGTGGCTTGCCCCCCAAGCCAAGTGGGGCGCCCCCCACCCCTAGGGTTTCCAACCCTAGGCGCAGGGGGAGGCCCAAGGGGGGCGCCCCAGCCCACTAGGGGCTGGTTCCCCTCCCACTTCAGCCCATGGGGCCCTCCGGGACAAATGGCCCCACCCGGTGGACCCCCGGAACCCTTCCGGTGGTCCCGGTACAATACTGATAACCCCCAAAACTTTCCCGGTGGCCGAAACTGGACTTCCTATATATAATTCTTCACCTCCGGACCATTCCGGAACTCCTCGTGACGACCAGGATCTCATCCGGGACTCCGAACAACTTTCAGATTTCCGCATACTAATATCTCTACAACCCTAGCGTCACCGAACCTTAAGTGTGTAGACCCTACGGGTTCGGGAGACATGCAGACATGACCGAGATGCCTCTCCGGTCAATAACCAACAGCGGGATCTGGATACCCATGTTGGCTCCCACATGTTCCACGATGATCTCATCGGATGAACCACGATGTCGAGGATTCAATCAATCCCGTATACAATTCCCTTTGTCAATCGGTACGTTACTTGCCCGAGATTCGATCGTCGGTATCCCAATACCTTGTTCAATCTCGTTACCGGCAAGTCACTTTACTCGTACCGTAATGCATGATCCCATGGCCAACTCCTTAGTCACATTGAGCTCATTATGATGATGCATTACCGAGTGGGCCCAGAGATACCTCTCCGTCATACGGAGTGACAAATCCCAGTCTCGATCCGTGCCAACTCAACAGACACTTTTGGAGATACCCGTAGTGCACCTTTATAGTCACCCAGTTACGTTGTGACGTTTGGTACACCCAAAGCACTCCTACGGTATCCGGGAGTTGCACGATCTCATGGTCTAAGGAAATGATAGTTGACATTGGAAAAGCTCTAGCAAACGAACTACACGATCTTTTGTGCTATGCTTAGGATTGGATCTTGTCCATCACATCATTCTCCTAATGATGTGATCCCGTTATCAACGACATCCAATGTCCATAGTCAGGAAACCATGACTATCTGTTGATCAACGAGCTAGTCAACTAGAGGCTTACTAGGGACACGTTGTGGTCTATGTATTCACACATCTATTACGATTTCCGGATAACACAATTATAGCATGAACAATAGACAATTATCATGAACAAGGAAATATAATAATAACCATTTTATTATTGCCTCTAGGGCATATTTCCAACAGTCTCCCAGTTGCACTAGAGTCAATAATCTAGTTACATTGTGATGAATCGAACACCCATAGAGTTCTGGTGTTGATCATGTTTTGCTCTAGGGAGAGGTTTAGTCAACGGATCTGCTACATTCAGGTCCGTATGTACTTTACAAATATCTATGTCTCCATTCTGAACACTTTCACGAATGGAGTTGAAGCGACGCTTGATATGCCTGGTCTTCCTGTGAAACCTGGGCTCCTTGGCAAGAGCAATAGCTCCAGTGTTGTCACAGAAGAGAGTCATCGGGCCCGACGCATTGGGAATCACCCCTAGGTCGCTAATGAACTCCTTCATCCAGATTGCATGTACTCCGCTTCACATGTAGATCCCGCCACGACGCTTTGCTTGCAACTGCACCAGCTTACTGCCCCTCCATTCAAAATATACACGTATCCGGTTTGTGACTTCGAGTCATCCAGATCTGTGTTGAAGCTAGCGTCGACGTAACCCTTTACGACGAGCTCTTCGTCACCTCCATAAACGAGAAACATATCCTTAGTCCTCTTCAGGTACTTCAGGATATTCTTGACCACTGTCCAGTGTTCCATGCCGGGATTACTTTGGTACCTTCCTACCAAACTTACGGCAAGGTTTACATCAGGTCTGGTACACAGCATGGCATACATAATAGACCCTATGGCCGAGGCATAGGGGATGACACTCATCTTTTCTCTATCATTTGCCGTGGTCGGGCATTGAGCCGTGCTCACACCTTGCAATACAGGCAAGAACCCCTTCTTGGACTGATCCATATTGAACTTCTTCAATATCTTGTCAAGGTACGTACTCTGTGAAAGACCAATGAGGCGTCTTGATCTATCTCTACAGATCTTGATGCCTAATATATAAGCAGCTTCTCCAAGATCCTTCATTGAAAAACACTTATTCAAATAGGCCTTTATACTTTCCGAGAATTCTATATCATTTCCCATCAATAGTATGTCATCCACATATAATATGAGAAATGCTACAGAGCTCCCACTCACTTTCTTGTAAACACAGGCTTCTCCATAAGTCTGTGTAAACCCAAACGCTTTGATCATCTCATCAAAGCGAATGTTCCAACTCCGAGATGCTTGCACCAGCCCATAGATTGAGCGCTGTAGCTTGCATACCTTGTCAGCATTCTTAGGATCGACAAAACCTTCCGGCTGCATCATATACAATTCTTCCTTAAGGAAACCGTTAAGGAATGCCGTTTTGACGTCCATTTGCCATATCTCATAATCATAGAATGCGGCAATTGCTAACATGATTCGGACGGACTTCAGCTTCGCTACGGGTGAGAAAGTCTCATCGTAGTCAACCCCTTGAACTTGTCGATAACCCTTAGCGACAAGTCGAGCCTTATAGATGGTCACATTACCATCCGCGTCTGTCTTCTTCTTAAAGATCCATTTATTTTCTATGGCTCGCCGATCATCGGGCAAGTCAGTCAAAGTCCATACTTCATTTTCATACATGGATCCTATCTCGGATTTCATGGCTTCTAGCCATTTGTCGGAATCCGGGCCCGCGATCGCTTCTTCATAGTTTGAAGGTTCACCGTTGTCCAACAACATGATTTCCAGGACAGGGTTGCCGTACCACTTTGGTGCGGAACGTGTCCTTGTGGACCTACGAAGTTCAGCAGTAACTTGATCCGAAGCTTCATGATCATCATCATTAACTTCCTCCCCAGTCGGTGTAGGCACCACAGGAACATCTTCCCGTGCTGCGCTACTTTCCGGTTCGGAAGGGGTGACTATCACCTCATCAAGTTCCACTTTCCTCCCACTCACTTCTTTCGAGAGAAACTCTTTCTCCAGAAAGGACCCATTCTTGGCAACAAAGATCTTGCCTTCGGATCTGAGGTAGAAGGTGTTGGGGAACGTAGTAATTTTAAAAAAATTCCTACGCACACGCAAGATCATGGTGATGCATAGCAACGAGAGGGGAGAGTGTTGTCCACGTACCCTCGTAGACCGAAAGCGGAAGCGTTAACACAACGCGGTTGATGTAGTCGTACGTCTTCATGATCCGACCGATCAAGTACCGAACGCACAGCACCTCCGAGTTCAGCACACGTTCAGCTCGATGACGTCCCTCGAACTCTGATCCAGCCGAGTGTTGAGGGAGAGTTTCGTCAGCACGACGGCGTGGTGACGATGATGATGTTCTACCAACACAGGGCTTTGCCTAAGCACCGCTACGATATTATCGAGGTGTAATATGGTGGACGGGGGCACCGCACACGGCTAAGAGATCAATGATCAATTGTTGTGTCTATGGGGTGCCCCCTGCCCCCGTATATAAAAGAGCAAGGGGGAGGCGGCCGGCCTAGGAGGAGGGCGCGCCAAGGGGGGAGTCCTACTCCCACCGGGAGTAGGACTCCTCCTTTCCTTGTTGGAGTAGGAAAAGGGAAGGGAGGAGGAGAAGGAAGGAAGGGGGCGCCCCCCTCCCTAGTCCAATTCGGACTAGTCCATGGGGAGGGGTGCGGCCACCCTTTGGGGCCTTTCTCTCCTTTCCCGTATGGCCCATTAAGGCCCAATACGAATTCCCGTAACTCTCCGGTACTCCGAAAAATACCCGAATCACTCGGAACCTTTCCGATGTTCGAATATAGTCGTCCAATATATCAATCTTTACGTCTCGACCATTTCGAGACTCCTCGTCAAGTCCCTGATCTCATCTGGGACTCCGAACTCCTTCGGTACATCAAAACATATAAACTCATAATATAACTGTCATCGTAACGATAAGCGTGCAGACCCTACGGGTTTGAGAACTATGTAGACATGACCGAGACACCTCTCCGGTCAATAACCAATAGCGGAACCTGGATGCTCATATTGGTTCCCACATATTCTACGAAGATCTTTATCGATCAGACCGCATAATAACATACGTTGTTCCCATTGTCATCGGTATGTTACTTGCCCGAGATTCGATCGTCGGTATCTCGATACCTAGTTCAATCTCGTTACCGGCAAGTCTCTTTACTCGTTCCGTAATACATCATCCCGCAACTAACTCATTAGTCACAATGCTTGCAAGGCTTATAGTGATGTGTATTACTGAGTGGGCCCAGAGATACCTCTCCGACAATCGGAGTGACAAATCCTAATCTCGAAATACGCCAACCCAACAAGTACCTTTGGACACACCTGTAGAGCACCTTTATAATCACCCAGTTACGTTGTGACGTTTGGTAGCACACAAAGTGTTCCTCCGGTAAACGGGAGTTGCATAATCTCATAGTCATAGGAACATGTATAAGTCATGAAGCAATAGCAACATACTAAACGATCGAGTGCTAAGCTAACGGAATGGGTCAAGTCAATCACATCATTCTCCTAATGATGTGATCTCGTTAATCAAATGACAACCCATGTCAATGGCTAGGAAACTTAACCATCTTTGATCAACGAGCTAGTCAAGTAGAGGCATACTAGTGACACTCTGTTTGTCTATGTATTCACACATGTATTATGTTTCCGGTTAATACAATTCTAGCATGAATAATAAACATTTATCATGATATAAGGAAATAAATAATAACTTTATTATTGCCTCTAGGGCATATTTCCTTCAGAAGGTATACCCAATGGTTTCCTTAGGGTATCCTATGAAGACGCATTTTTCCGACTTGGGTTCGAGCTTTTCAGGTTGAAGTTTCTTGACATAAGCATCGCATCCCCAAACTTTTAGAAATGACAGCTTAGGTTTCTTCCCAAACCATAATTCATACGGTGTCGTCTCAACGGATTTCGACGGAGCCCTATTTAAAGTGAATGCGGCAGTCTCTAAAGCATAGCCCCAAAATGAGAGCGGTAGATCGGTAAGAGACATCATAGATTGCACCATATCCAATAGAGTGCGATTACGACGTTCGAACACACCGTTTCGCTGAGGTGTTCCAGGCGGCGTGAGTTGTGAAATGATTCCACATTTCCTTAAGTGCGTACCAAATTCGTGACTTAAATATTCTCCACCACGATCTGATCGTAAGAACTTTATTTTCCTATCACGTTGATTCTCAACCTCACTATGAAATTCCTTGAACTTTTCAAAGGTTTCAGACTTGTGTTTCATTAGGTAGACATACCCATATCTACTTAAGTCATCAGTGAGAGTGAGAACATAACGATATCCTCCGCGAGCCTCAACACTCATTGGACCGCACACATCGGTATGTATGATTTCTAACAAGTTGGTTGCTCGCTCCATTGTTCCGGAGAACGGAGTCTTGGTCATCTTACCCATGAGGCATAGTTCGCACGTGTCAAATGATTCGTAATCAAGAGACTCCAAAAGTCCATCTGCATGGAGCTTCTTCATGCGCTTGACACCAATGTGACCAAGGCGGCAGTGCCACAAGTATGTGGGACTATCGTTATCAACTTTACATCTTTTGGTATTCACACTATGAATATGTGTAACATCACGTTCGAGATTCATTAAGAATAAACCATTGACCAGCAGGGCATGACCATAAAACATATCTCTCATATAAATAGAACAACCATTATTCTCGGATTTAAATGAGTAGCCATCTCGCATTAAACGAGATCCAGATACAATGTTCATGCTCAAAGCTAGCACTAAATAACAATTATTGAGGTTTAAAACTAATCCCGTAGGTAAATGTAGAGGCAGCGTGCCGACGGCGATCACATCGACCTTGGAACCATTCCCGACGCGCATCGTCACCTTGTCCTTTGCCAGTCTCCGCTTATTCCGCAGTTCCTGTTTTGAGTTACAAATATGAGCAACTGCAACGGTATCAAATACCCAGGAGCTACTACGAGTACTGGTAAGGTACACATCAATTACATGTATATCATATATACCTTTGGTGTTGCCGGCCTTCTTGTCCGCTAAGTATTTGGGGCAGTTCCGCTTCCAGTGACCACTTCCCTTGCAACAAAAGCACTCAGTCTCAGGCTTGGGTCCATTCTTTGACTTCTTCCCGACAACTGGCTTACCGGGCGCGGCAACTCCCTTGCCGTCCTTCTTGAAGTTCTTCTTACCCTTGCTTTTCTTGAACTTAGTGGTTTTATTCACCATCAATACTTGATGTTCCTTTTTGATCTCCACCTCCGCTGATTTCAGCATTGAATATACCTCAGGAATGGTCTTTTCCATCCCCTGCATATTGAAGTTCATCACAAAGCTCTTGTAGCTCGGTGGAAGCGACTGAAGGATTTTGTCAATGACCGCGTCATCTGGGAGATTAACTCCCAGCTGAGACAAGCGGTTGTGTAACCCAGACATTCTGAGTATGTGCTCACTAACAGAACTATTTTCCTCCATTTTACAGCTGAAGAACTTGTCGGAGACTTCATATCTCTCGACCCGGGCAAGAGCTTGGAAAACCATTTTCAGCTCTTCGAACATCTCATATGCTCCATGTTTCTCAAAACCCTTTTGGAGCCCCGGTTCTAAGCTATAAAGCATGCCGCACTGAACGAGGGAGTAATCATCAGCACGTGATTGCCAAGCGTTCATAACGTCTTGGTTCTCTGGGATGGGTGCTTCACCTAGCGGTGCTTCTAAGACATAATCTTTCTTGGCAGCTATGAGGATGATCCTCAGGTTCCGGACCCAGTCCGTATAGTTGCTGCCATCATCTTTCAGCTTGGTTTTCTCTAGGAATGCGTTGAAGTTGAGGACAACGTGGGCCATTTGATCTACAAGACATATTGTAAATATTTTAGACTAAGTTCATGATAATTAATTTCATCTAATCAAATTATTCAATGAACTCCCACTCGGATAGACATCCCTCTAGTCATCTAAGTGAAACATGATCCGAGTTAACTAGGCCGTGTCCGATCATCACGTGAGACGGACTAGTCAAGATCGGTGAACATCTCCATGTTGATCGTATCTTCTATACGACTCATGCTCGACCTTTCGGTCTTCCGTGTTCCGAGGCCATGTCTGTACATGTTAGGCTCGTCAAGTCAACCTAAGTGTATTGCGTGTGTTCCGAGGCCATGTCTGTACATGCTAGGCTCGTCAACACCCGTTGTATGCGAACGTTAGAATCTATCACACCCGATCATCACGTGGTGCTTCGAAACAACGAACCTTCGCAACGGTGCACAGTTAGGGGGAACACTTTCTTGAAATTATTATAAGGGATCATCTTACTTACTACCGTCGTTCTAAGCAAATAAGATGCAAAACATGATAAACATCACATGTAATCAAATAGTGACATGATATGGCCATTATCATTTTTGCTCCTTTGATCTCCATCTTCGGGGTGCCATGATCATCTTCGTCACCGGCATGACACCATGATCTCCATCATCATGATCTCCATCATTGTGTCTTCATGAAGTTGTCACGCCAACGATTACTTCTACTTCTATGGCTAACGCGTTTAGCAATAAAGTAAAGTAATTTGCATGGCGTTATTCAATGACACGCAGGTCATACAAAAAATAAAGACAACTCCTATGGCTCCTGCCGGTTGTCATACTCATCGACATGCAAGTCGTGATTCCTATTACAAGAATATGATCAATCTCATACATCACATATATCATTCATCACATCTTCTGGCCATATCACATCACAAGGCACATGCTGCAAAAACAAGTTAGCCGTCCTCTAATTGTTGTTGCAAGTTTTTACGTGCCTTCTATAGGTTTCTAGCAAGAACGTTTCTTACCTACGTAAAACCACAACGTGATATGCCAATTTCTATTTACCCTTCATAAGGACCCTTTTCATCGAATCCGTTCCGACTAAAGTGGGAGAGACAGACACCCGCTAGCCACCTTATGCAACTAGTGCATGTCAGTCGATGGAACCTGTCTCACGTAAGCATACGTGTAAGGTCGGTCCGGGCCG
Source organism: Triticum aestivum (assembly GCF_018294505.1). Classification (NCBI taxonomy): domain Eukaryota; kingdom Viridiplantae; phylum Streptophyta; class Magnoliopsida; order Poales; family Poaceae; genus Triticum; species Triticum aestivum. Next base: position 7,470,392 of record NC_057811.1, on the reverse strand, counting down.
CTTCATCCCACAATACCGCCGAAACAAGATAAGACTAGTAGTGGCAAGAAAAATTGACAACATCTATGCCCACAACTGCTTTGTGTTCTACTCGTGCATAGTAACTACGCATAGGCCTGGCTCTGATACCACTGTTGGGGATCGTAGCAGAATTTTAAAATTTTCTATGCATCACCAAGATCCATCTATGGAGTCTACTAGCAACGAGAGGGAAGGAGTGCATCTACATACCCTTGTAGATCGCGAGCGGAAGCGTTCAAGTGAACGGGGTTGATGGAGTCGTACTCGTCGTGATCCAAATCACCGATGACCGAGCGCCGAACGGACGGCACCTCCGCGTTCAACACACGTACAGAGCAGCGACGTCTCCTCCTTCTTGATCCAGCAAGGGGGAAGGAGAGGTTGATGGAGATCCAGCAGCACGACGGCGTGGTGGTGGAAGTAGTGGGGATCCCGGCAGGGCTTCGCCAAGCACAAACGGGAGAGAGAGGTGTCATGGGAGGGAGAGGGAGGCGCCAGGGGCTGTGGTACTGCTGCCCTCCCATCCCCCACTATTTATAGGGGCCCTGGGGGGGCGCCGGCCCCCTGGAGATCCCATCTGAGGGGGGGCGGCGGCCAAGGGGGGTGGCTTGCCCCCCAAGCCAAGTGGGGCGCCCCCCACCCCTAGGGTTTCCTACCCTAGGCGCAGGGGGAGGCCCAAGGGGGGCGCCCCAGCCCACTAGGGGCTGGTTCCCCTCCCACTTCAGCCCATGGGGCCCTCCGGGACAGGTGGCCCCACCCGGTGGACCCCCGGAACCCTTCCGGTGGTCCCGGTACAATACCGTAACCCCCGAAACTTTCCCGGTGGCCGAAACTGGACTTCCTATATATAATTCTTCACCTCCGGACCATTCTGGAACTCCTCGTGACGTCCGGGATCTCATCCGGGACTCCGAACAACTTTCAGATTTCCGCATACTAATATCTCTACAACCCTAGCGTCACCGAACCTTAAGTGTGTAGACCCTACGGGTTCGGGAGACATGCAGACATGACCGAGACGCCTCTCCGGTCAATAACCAACAGCGGGATCTGGATACCCATGTTGGCTCCCACATGTTCCCCGATGATCTCATCGGATGAACCACGATGTCGAGGATTCAATCAATCCCGTATACAATTTCCTTTGTCAATCGGTACGTTACTTGCCCGAGATTCGATCGTCGGTATCCCAATACCTTGTTCAATCTCGTTACCGGCAAGTCACTTTACTCGTACCGTAATGCATGATCCCGTGGCCAACTCCTTAGTCACATTGAGCTCATTATGATGATGCATTACCGAGTGGGCCCAGAGATACCTCTCCGTCATACGGAGTGACAAATCCCAGTCTCGATCCGTGCCAACTCAACAGACACTTTCGGAGATACCCGTAGTGCACCTTTATAGTCACCCAGTTACGTTGTGACGTTTGGTACACCCAAAGCACTCCTACGGTATCCGGGAGTTGCACGATCTCATGGTCTAAGGAAATGATACTTGACATTGGAAAAGCTCTAGCAAACGAACTATACGATCTTTTGTGCTATGCTTAGGATTGGGTCTTGTCCATCACATCATTCTCCTAATGATGTGATCCCGTTATCAATGACATCCAATGTCCATAGTCAGGAAACCATGACTATCTGTTGATCAACGAGCTAGTCAACTAGAGGCTTACTAGGGACACGTTGTGGTCTATGTATTCACACATGTATTACGATTTCCGGATAACACAATTATAGCATGAACAATAGACAATTATCATGAACAAAGAAATATAATAATAACCATTTTATTATTGCCTCTAGGGCATATTTCCAACACCAACCTCTTTGGCCCTGGCAATGGCCGCTTGGGCTACCTCATTAGCCCTAATAGCGGAAAGAAACCGGGAAGGAGAACCATATACAGGATCGACCGAAACACCCACATCCGATAAAATATGTAGCAAATGATCATCCGAAAGAGAGGGTAAAACGAGACGAATCGGGGAAGGAGGGGGCACATGGGGCATCGTACCTGAGGGAGGAAGATCCCGCGCCGCCGCACGCCACTCAGCCCGCAGCGCCACCGACTCGTCGGAGTCCCGCACGCGCCGCCCCTTGCGAGCCGTGGACGCGGGCGACCAAAGCACCGGAGAGCGTGCAACAGGGGAGGCCGGACCAGGGCCAGAGCCCGATGCCGCCCCCAAATCCTTGTCCAAACGACGCACCAGGCCCTTCATAGAATGCTTGGATCCCGAAGAGGCCCTACTCTTGGCCGAGAACTTTTTGATAGAGGTTTATTTCTTCTTTTTGGACACAGCAGGCCCATTGGGACGGGAAGGGGACGCGGGCAAATCTTCAATGCCAGAGAAGAAGGGAGACTAAGGACGAGCTGGAAGATTGGAGCAGACCCCGGAGATCGGAGTGCCCCTGGCAGCGGATTTCCCAAGCCCAGCAGCATCCAGGGGACCCTCATTCACAGCATGGCTCTCGTCCGCGTCTTTCTGAGCTTTACCAACCGGAGCATTTGCTTTGAACAAATCACGCACTTCTGGTTCCAAACCATCCCACTCAGACTGGGTGAAGTGGGGATCAGTGCCACCACTCGGGTTCTGCCCTCCCGCAGAACCATCTCCCTGCTTATCATTATCCGGATTGACAGAATTGGAAGGTGGAGGAGGAGGCGGGACCTGAAAAGCATCGGCGCCCTTGACCCTAACCCGCAGCCGGACACCATCAGAGGAGGGGAATACATCAACCAAGCGACGCACACAGACTGGATCCACACATCCAATGTTGATGCACACTGGACTGACCTTATCCAACGATTCAGAGTCAACCTCCACTGGCTTGCCAATCAGCACCCCAAATGCCATCATGAACTCAAGCGAACGTAGCCCAACCGGAACATCATCAACCAACACCCAAGTCTTGGAGAGTGGACCCACAGCTTTGGCACCACACGTCGCCGCCTATTTGAGCACCGCTCCACCCACTATCACTCTCTCTCGAGTACCTGCAAGGAGAAGATGCACTAGCAGTCACACAGGCACATTGACCCTTACACCAAAGACTTGGTTAAGCAGTTGAGAACAATGTAAGCCTTGGAAGATGTTCAGCATAGTTGGCATCCTCTTTGGGTCAGTCGAAAACGTGCCATTTACCAAGAGCTCATTGACAACACTATGCCGCAAGCTGAACAAGGAGCAGTCTGATTCTGATGCAAGAAAGACAAGGGAAATATTAAGTAAGATGAATCCAAATGATCCAGTCTTCAACTACACTGTGCAGGTCAACGCTGAATGTAGGATAAAAACCCTGATGTGGTCTAATGAAGGAGCATAGATCAGTATAGGTGCTTTGGAGGGACTCCTTTAAGACCTTGGCATCAAAATGAAGCACCAGTTGACATTGAATCGTTATTTGGGACATGGTTAGCTCAGGTGGAGCGTCTTACTGTGGCTCGTATTCGGATTGGAATATGTGCGCTTCTCTGGGCTATATGGAATTGCAGGAATGATATGATTTTTAACAGACAACATAATCTAACTTCTTGAAGTTCATCTTCAGAGCTACTGCTTCGATCTGTACGTTGTCCTTACTCACTCCTACGGACTCTAGGAAGCCTTTGGTTACTGGGTGCAACCAGTGGGAGATAGTAGCACGGGCTATATTCAACCGGTTTGGATGGCGGTCGCATAACAGGATAGGAGTCTAGGGAGCTTGTCCTTTACATTGTCATACCGGTTGTAATATTGAGCATTCGCATTTCTTTTCCTTTTTTCGCTCCGCTTGCGAGTTGTAATACTTTTATGACCTTGTGCTACTTCGAGACTTCTTAATAAAATGGCTGCATTCATCGTTTCGGTGCAGAGGCCGGGGCTGAGCCTCCATTTCCAAAAAATCAAACTGAAGCACGAGCGGCCCCATTCTTCCCTGGTTCCCCTCTGCTTCTAGCGTCATAAGTGTTGTAATGTTCAAAATAAACAAATCGTCACTTAGAACTTCATTTTCTAGTACACATACAAAATCACAGGCAAGCAAACATGTCCGGGTGTGATTTGGCATGGAATTTTCACTGAGGGCAGGGAAAAGGCAAAAAATTACTCCTCCCACACTGTGTTATGTTAGCACATGCTTTGATAATTAAGTTGACGACCCATTTGACCCATCTGGTGTGCCCGACCCCTTCCCAACCCGTCCCCCCTTCCCAACCCTGTGCAGCCACCACCGGGCCGCACCGGCCGGCCACCACCCATCCTCCCCTCGACCCATATGCATCCTCCTCCCTCCACCGCCGCCGGCAACGTCGCCTGGAGTCGGCCTTGTGGCGCGGCGGCGGCGGAACTCCTCTGGCGTCCGGGGATTTGAGTCTGCGGCGACCAGATCTTGATCCCCTTGCGACATGGATGGCGGGCAGCGGCTGCCGGGATGCGTCGAGGGGCTCTGCTGCAGACGGTGGGATTGGCAGGAGGCAGCAACATGGTATGCGGGATCGATCTAGGGCCGCTGCTATTATGTCCTCTTTCGCTGCCTCTCGTCAGCCTCGACTTGTGGAGGCACTCCGGGTCTGCCACGCATCCCGAGGATTATGGCAGTGGTGGTCATTTCCTACGTCGGAGGTGGTCGTCCTGAGGCTGGATGGTCAGATCTTGTGGTCCGTCATCTAGTCCCGGCTGAGTCGAGGAGACATGGTTGCTGGTGAAAACTGAGCCAACGGCGGACGATGGTGGCATTCTACATTGTTACCTTGATGAAGGCATCGTCATGTAACTACTGTCAACCCACACGTGCTTTTCCGGGGAAAACCCTAGGATATGGCCTTTCAGATCGGACGATGGCGGCATTGCGGTGTCGTTTATTTCTTAGGAGCATCGTTTGTGAAGCAACGCTGGAAGAAAGAGACAGGAGATGGAGCGGTGTTTCATCTTCCACATCAACAACGGCTAATCTTGGCGGCGTGGAGGCTCGGTGTCCGATGCATGTAGATGGACTCGCACAAAAGGACTGCACTACCTGGCGTCCCGGTGGGGTCAATGGCAGAGAGGCCTGGTAAGGTCGGTACATTGGTCCCTCCTGGAGATGGGGTAGCAGAAGATGGCGGCAACAAAGCCTACAACGTGCACATGATGTGCGCGCTGAGCGTCTGTTACTACCGGTTGGTACTGTTGCCTCACCGGCAGGAGATTTGGGAAGGCCACCGAATGAGATGGTGTTTTGGCACTTGGTCAGGCACTTCATCAAGCTTGCCGGTATAGCCGATAGAGGTAGTCAAATATGTGGCTTTGGGTTGATCCATGTATTTGCTTTGTGAGACTATGTTGAGAAAGTTAATAAAAGTGGCTGTGTGCATCCTAGGATGCAGAGGCCAAGGGTTTCAACCTCCATTTCGAAAAAAATAAAATGAAGTCGATGAACCTACTGAAATGGCAGCGAATTGAGCCTGTGGATGCCTGCATACCAGGTCGTAGGTGGCGAGCTCGACGTAGCCGGGGGACCCCTCCTTGTCGGTGTGCAGCGGGACGCTGCAGCCGTAGCAGCAGGTTGACGCCGGAGGGTGCCTTCTTGGTCAGGGCCTTCCTCTTCTCCTTGCGGCAGCAGCGCCTCTCGGGGTCCTTCCCCGACACGCGCGTGGGCGCTGGCCCCGGCCACAGCGGCCAGCCGCCGCCCTAGGTACATGTCACCCTGTGTCGGCGCCACGGGGCCGACTCCGTCCGCAGGAGTGGACGGCGATGGTGGCGGCGGTGGAGACGGAGAAGGAGGCGGTGGCAATGGGGTGATGCTTGGGGGGACGGCGAGCGGCGGTGCCGGGGATTTGACGAAGGAGAGGAAGTGGGGGCGCGGGCACGCTGACGGTACTAGAGTGGAGAGGAGGGGAGCTAAGCGAAGCTGTTGCTTTGTAAAACAAAGGGGGGACCCTTTCTCGTCAGCTGAGCGAAGCTTTGGCTCGCAGTGGCAGGAGCGGTGGCCTTATCCGCTTCGCCGTCGAGGGTGCATAAGGCTTCTGTAACACATTTGGCCCACTGAAGAGTACTGGACCTGAGCCCGGCATTTTCAGCCCGATAAACGTGCTCAGCGGCACAAATCGGTTGAGCAGAGAGCACGGCGCGTGAATCATGACAAGTTACCTATATCTTTTTCGGGCAAGTGGTGTCCCCAAGCGATGAGAGAAACTATTAAGAATTTACTGAACTAGATGATACCCCGCGCGTTGCCGCGGAAATTTATAGCACAACCTAGGAGCAGGATCATGGATTGACAAAAAAATAGACCTTGAAAAGAAATACAATATATGTTTATTTGAACCTTTGATGGAACTATATAAAATTAAACGAATTAGTCTATTATAGAGTATCTCCACCGTGAATTGAATGCATCCTGTTTTGTGGAAATTACAATGAATAATCAATAACATAAAAAGGGAAATGACATCTGATGAGATTTGTCTCATAATAATTGAACATAATACAATTTAATTGTCTATTAGAAGTGCAACGTAGCAAAAAACCAAGAGATTTCATTCTAATTTGTGAGCCCAACGGTGTTAGTGCGCCTAAATAGAAAATAGCTTGCATTGTACACCTTAATCCATTTTACGATGAAGAATAACGACATATACAAAATGGCATGGTACCTGATAATCCTGCGGCTGGGCATACGTTTCACTGAAAACTAAGCCTAAGCCCAACCGGCCCGACACAAACACCTTGAAGCATGAAACCTGGATTGAGGCCTGTCAAAACCACTAACAGAATTTTCTGATTGGTTATAGGAACCCACACTTTTTAAAGCGAAAGCACGAAATATAGAGACATCTGGCAGAAACACATCCATACATTTTAGAATCTGTACAGATGTTCAGGCCATAAATCAATCAGTAATGTCTAAAAAAGAAATCACTAAAAAAGATGAAAGAACCTGCATATGCAGTTATACACATCAGGAACGCAAAGCGCATATGCATCTCTAATTGTCTTGCACATGCCGCAACGTCCAGGCCACCAGGAAACTACACAGACGTGGGGATCTTGATAAAGAAACGATGAGGGTGGCCTCATCTTCCTGATCTTACCTCAGGCTATAGAGGCACTACTTGGATTGGGATCTGGTAGACTACACCTTGCTCGGCGTGGCCTTCATGAGCGCTGCCAAAGTACACCTTGCAGCCATTGCTCTCGCCCTTCTGAGCTCTTCTGCTCTTGCCCTTCCCAGCTATTCTGATTCCCAATAAGATCTTCCAACCAACCTGACTCAAAACAAAATCGTAGGTGATGCCCGAGGAGGATGTCGGGGGTGGCAGCATGGTTCACTGTGGTCGGGTCAACAGGGAGGCGTAGGCTTGGGCCAACATAGCCTGCGCCAGCGGCCATCTTGGGGCTCTTGGTCGGCAACAAAAGCAATTCTGAGAGATGCATAAATAGAGGGAAGAAGAGAAGAACTGGAAGGACTGCAGTAGACAGTAGAGATTTATTGATTGGGGGAGATGAAGGGAACCATGGATGGAAGGTGGAGGAAGAGACAATGATGAAGGAGCCGAACAGAGTAAAACGCTTGGGGAGAACAGTTGGGAGATGCATCAATAGTATGAATACGTGGGTTGCTGGTTCATTGGTGGCTGCATTTGTGGCTGATAACATACGTTAGCTGCTGGTTCATAGGTGGACCAAGAAAATGATGACATGTCCTCGTGGGTTCAGTTTTTTCCTGAGATGGCATAGTTGCTGATGTGGATAGTGTGCATGGTGAGAAAATAGATAGAAGTGGGGAGCAACTTCTTAAGAATGGTAGATGTGTAAAACGAATCTTTTTTTCGGGTGTAAAACAAATCTTTGAGTGCAGGTACCCAGCACTAGTGCAGAACCCGGCACTAAAGAGTGGGGACTAAATGTCCCCCCCCCCCCTTAGTACCGGTTCATCACGAACCGGCGCTAAAGTGCCACCACGTGGCACGAACCAGGCCCGGGTTCGTGTAGGACATTAGTACCGGTTGGTAACACCAACCGGTACTAAATGTTTTGGTGTGTTTTGGTTTTATTTTTTATTTTTCCTTTAATTTTGTGTTTTCAATTTAATGTAGTGATTATTTTAGTTGTTAAATCATTAGGTGAAAATACCGCAGATTAGTTTCGGCTGGATGCATGTGGATTCTAGCTAGCTAAGTGATCAAGTATATGCCATATCCATATTATACTTGATCACCTATAATTAAGTGATCAAGTATAATATGGATATGGCATATACTTGATCACTTAGCTAGGATCCATCCAGCTGAAACTAATATGCGGTTTCTTTCATAAATGATATAATAACTCATCATCATCATATTAATATAAAAACTCTTGCATCATATCATCAACAACAGTATACTAGCTAGCTAAAAATCATCATAGTCGTCATTACCACTGCTTAATCATCATAGTCATTACTGCTATCTAATCACCACCAACACAAGCTTAAAGAAGAAACATTCACTTGTACCAGAAGCAAAGATATCATCGAGTTCAACATGGTCATGATATTATAAACGTTCATAACACCACAAAAGCAAATCACTCTTTGAGATTAAGTTCAGGACGAAGAACACGGACATGAGAGGACAAGTACTAAGAGCATGAACTAGCTAAATCACTCCTGCTGCTCTCTCTCAGGTAAAATAGCATAAAACATGTATAGCTCTCCTGATTCATCATACTGGAGCATGCAGATGAACCTGTCTCTTAATCGTGGGCTGCGCTTCTGATTGCTGCCCCCTAGTACTTCTCTGGGATCGTTAACAATTTTGCTCCAATCTTTCACTATTAAGCATTCATCGTTTTTAGAAATCCTGAATGCACTCATGTGCAATGTAGGATATCTTGGTCGTAAGCTAACCATTGACATGTGACCTTTAGTCTCGATCCACTGAGGCACAACTGTCATCGGGAGTCCCTGTTGAAGAACATCGTATAGTAATTAATATACTTAGCAATGAAAGTTTAGCAAAAAATAATGTATGCAAAAGATGCACTGAGGACAAATAGTAAAAATCTTACCATCTTTCCTAAATAGATGTGACCGTAGTTCAATACGATCACTATTGGTCGCACGTTTTGAGTACTAACATTTCTAAGTGCAGGAAGAAAATCTGTCTTGACAGTATGAAGATCCTCAAGCCATGAAACATAATGACTTATCTCCTCGCAGTTTAGTTCAGCTCCGGGACAGTAGTAGGTCCTGTCTACCAAGCGCCGGACATGTTTGCTTGAATGGAAATAAGCTGTCAATAGAAAATAGTTGTCAACTATTTTTGAATAAACAATATCAAAGACATAAATATGGTTGAGAAACTCACATAATGGTAGAACTGGAGGTGTCTGCATATCGACCCAGATGTCTCTATTACCTTCAATATCATCTTCCGGACGAATATCAAAGGTGATAACCATATCAGGCTCAATTGCATAAGCCTTGGATTGTGCTTGCCAAGTTTTGCATTCAAAATGGGTGTACGTGTCTGCATTGTATAATTTGACGTTGAAAGTATAACCATGCTCGGTCTTCAGGTAAACTCTCTTTACCTCCATAGTTTCCATAGCACTGAAACCTATCTTATCCAAGACAAAAATTCTTGCATGGCAGGAGATGCGCTAGTAGAATAGTGAAAATTTAAAATTATAAGTTGAAGCAAATGAAGCATATATAAGTCATGCTTAATTACCAAAAAAGACTTGTCGTTGTGACTTACTGTATCCACTTCGAAGGTCTCATCCAGCTTGATGCTGAAGCGCCTATCATCAACAAGGAAATTTCTGTCGCACAGGCCGCGCTGGTCTTCACAGTATTCGCACATAATAAAATCTTTTTCGTCGTCAGACAATATTTCCTATGTTCATATAGGTGAAACATTAAACACTTACTAGTTCTATTAATTCAACTAATTCAACTACTTGTATTAATTCAACTAATTCAACTAAGCATTTACTAAAAATAAACTTGTTTTATTAATTTTCTTACTAAAATAAAGTAGCTGGTTCTATATAGTCATATTTTAATTAGATAATCAAATCTCAGATATCTAAATTTTCCTACTAAAAATAAACTAGTTCTATTAATACAACTAATTCAACTAAGAATTTACTAAAAATAAACTAGTTCTATTAATTTTCTTACTAAAATATATAAAGTAGCTATATATAGTAATATTTTAATTAAATCATCAAATCTCATATACCTAAATTTTCTTACTAAAATAAACTAGTTCTACTAATTCAACTAGTTCAACTAAGCATTTACTAAAAATAAACTAATTATATTAATTCAACTAGTTCAAATAATAATCTCATATACCTAAATTTTCTTACTAAAAATAAACTAGTTCTATTAATTTTCATACTAAAAATAAACTAGTTATACTAATTCAACTAGTTCAAATCTCATATATATACCTAATTAATATCTAGCTAATTCATCTAACAATTGACATTAATATTTAACAAATTTTTCATATAATTCATCTACCATTAACATTCTAACATTCTTATCTACGTAATTCATCTAACATTAATCTAAACAACAGAAAACAGAAAATAAAAAAAAAATGTGTGTGTGTGTGTCTCTGTGTGTGTGTGTGTATGTATGTGTGTGTGTATGTATGTGTGTGTGTACGAGCGGGGGGCAGCGGCGTACGGGCGGCGGCGCGAGACGGCGACGCGACGGGGACGGCGTGACGACGAGCGGCGGGCCGGGGGCGACGGCGCGATCGAAACGGCGACGTAGTACGGGGCGGGCGGGGCGATGGCGCGCGGCGGGGGCGGCGAGGGCGGCGGGGGCGACGGCGCGCGGCGCGCGGCGGGGGCGGCGAGGGCGAGGGCGTGCGGCGAGGGCGGCGCGCGATGGGCGACGGCGCGGCGGCGGCGGCGATGTCGCGCGAAGAAGTTGGAGAAGAAGTGATGGTCGATGAAACTGAATTTTTCGTAAGTGCCATATATATAGGAGGGGCCTTTAGTACCAGTTAGAGCCACCAACCGGTACTAAAGGCCAATTTTCGCCAGGCCAAGCGGCGGAAAACGGCCCCTTTAGTACCGGTTCATGGCATGAACTGGTACTAAAGGCCCACACATTAGTACCGGTTGGAGCCACCAACCGGTACTAATGGTTGTGCGCTGCCACCCGCGGTGCACAATGTTTAGTCCCACCTCGCCGAGCGAAGGGCAGCCGCACTGGTTTGTAAACCCAGCAACGGCTGCTCCTTCAAACTTCTCTATATAGCAGCCTTCTGGGCCTATCTATGGCGCGCTGCCTTGTGAGCCTGCTGGCCCTTCTGGCCTGAATTTGCACACCCTAGGTCTGGTAGGCCCACTGGGCAGCGCCCCAACAATTTTTTATATAGTTTTTTCTTTTCTGCATTATTTATTTTCTTCTATTTATTAACAATTTTTACATAGTTTTTTTTTCTTTTCTGCATTATGTATTTTCTTCTATTTATTTTTGAGTAACTTTTTTATATAGTTTTTCTTTTCTGTTTTATTTATTTTATTCTATTTATGTCTGAGTAGTTTTTTTTGCTGTATTTAGTTTCTTTGTTAACTTTATTGCTTTAGCTCTCTAAACAAATCGGTAAATGACTGAAAAACAGCAAATGATTTCAGAACGTGTTGGAAATTGATAACGTCGCTTTGATTGCTGCATACTGAACGCAAAAATAGGCTGGAGTTCAAATAAGTTTAAAAAACATTGAAGAGCCCGTGTAACAGATGAGTTCTCGTCCGAAACCCTAATACTCCGAAAGAGATTGTCCAGTTTGTACACGGAGTGCGTTCAGTTTTCGCCGTGACCCTCTCTACTCTTTTGCACATGCTATGCGGGTGAAATGATGATACCATGCCAAGTTTCAACATTTTCAGAGTTCATTTTGTAGTGATTTTTAATTTCACGGTCATTTAGCTCTCTAAACAAATCGGTAAATTACTGAAAAACAGCAAATGATGTCAGAACGTGTTGGAAATTAATGACGTCGCTTTGAATGTTGCATACTGAACGCAAAAATAGGCTGGAGTTCAAATAAGTTTAAAAAACATTGAAGTGCCCGTGTAACAGATGAGTTCTCGTCTGAAACCCTGATACTTCAAAAGAGATTGTTCAGTTTGTACACGAAGTGCGTTCAGTTTTCGCCGTGACCCTCTCTACTCTTTTGCACATGCTATGCGGGGTGAAATATGGTACCATGCCAAGTTCCAACATTTTCAGAGTTCATTTTGTAGTGATTTTTAATTTCACGGTCATTTAGCTCTCTAAACAAATCGGTAAATGACTGAAAACAGCAAATGATTTCAGAACGTGTTGGAAATTGATAACGTCGCTTTGAATGCTGCATACTGAACGCAAAAATAGGCTGGAGTTCAAATAAGTTTAAAAAACATTGGTTATCATAAAAAATACATTGATTATCAATGATCTTTTTGTGTACAATCTGAATTGTCAATATGAGTCATCAACGGTTTAGAAACCGGTGAAGACTCATATTGCGACCACAAATTGTACACATAGAGTTCAATGAAGACCAAGTGCTTCTGATAGTTTGAGAAGTAACATATTTAAGGTGGTAAAAATCTTGCTAGGGGAGCGAGCTGGGACTAAAAACAGCCTGCCACAAACTCTTTACTACCGGTTCATGGTACTAAAGGGGCTGGCCGGGCCCCGGCCTCTTTAGTACCGGTTCGTGGCATAAACCGGTACTAAAGGTTCGCACTGAACCGGTACTAAAGATCTCCTCCCGCCTAGCCGTTTGAACCGGCATTAATGGACACATTAGTGCCGGCTCAAATGCAAACCGGCACTAATGTGTCTCACATTTGACCCTTTTTCTACTAGTGCAGGGATGCCTACAGAGAAGCATGCCTATTGTTAGGAATTAATTAGTAGATTAATTAGCACATGCTAATTAATGAATAGTCATTAATAAAGGGGTGTGTCCAATCTCAAACAGTCATGTCCCTTCTCTCTTTTCTATTGCCAATAGGCACCTGTTCTGGAGGGATGCCTCCGAACAGACACCTCTTCTTCCCACCTCTTCCAGATGTATATATACTTGAGAATCAATGGGAACCAGGACTGATTGTCCTTTCGCTTTTAATCTCGTCTTACTCTAACACGTTATCAGCATGCTCTCTTGCAGAGCAATTGCACGGGGCTCGTTCAAGCAACGCGGAACTAGCGGCAGGCAAGGGCGCAACGCCTTCCGGCGTGTGGCGTGAGGGCACAGCACGCGGCGGCGGCGGCGACCCGGCCTCAGGCTCCATGCGCATCGGTGGCTCTTGCCTCTCCGCGAAGCGGAGTAGGGTCCCGGCCGGCACATCAAGCCGCGGCCCAGCGGAGCGTCAAACAGCATCGACGCCCTCCCGGCGCGGCGCACAGTGCTCCCGACGCGTGATGTCTCGCGGCCCTGGAACGATTGGAAATGCGGCGGTCCTCCCTCCTGTTGGCATAAGCCATGCTGGGGGTGGGCATAAAAACCGACGAACCGAACACCGAAACTGAAAAAACCGAAATTTCGGTTTTTATCACTGCTAGAGACAAATTCGGTTTTTGATTCTAAAAACCGAATGGAGTTCGGTCAGTTCGGTGTTTGCCTCGGTTTAACCGAATGAAACCGAAATATACTGACACTCCTGGATTCTAGCTGGACGAACGGCGCACATGCACGTCACGTCTCGTCCTTACCCACGACTCTGGACTCCCCGCGTCGCCGGTGCTAAATAGGCCTCCAAAAAAACTTCAGAAAGATTCTAACTAGGCCTCGCGTCGCTAACGCTAAGGACCAAGCTAGCAGCCCACGTGCCTACTAGGTAGCAGCGCAAAGGGAGACGTGACTTTTTGTGGCCTCCATGCAAAGTCCAAAGGCCGAGTCCAAAGCCCAACATACACGTATTTTATAGTCTTCTTCATGAACCGTGTAGCGGCAGACAGCGGGCGAAGTCTTTCGGTGTAAACCGTAAACCGAACCGAATATTTTGGTTAGCCAAAAGTTCGGTTTACTGTTTTATACTACCATTTTCGGTTAGTGTTTTTAATAACCGAATTTGCAAATAAACCGAATGGCACTAACCGAATTTTCGGTTTGAACCGAATGCCCAGGCCTGAGCCATGCCATGTGCGGTGGCGACCGGCGTCGGGTGCGCCAGATGTGTGTGCGTGGGAGAGGCAGCCCGAGTTGTGTGCTATGACAATTCGTGCATGCATGTAGTTGGATTAGTGGTCGCAGGCGGTGACCGACCCACACGGGTCATACGTGCATCTAGTCTAGGTAGTTAGTATATGGTTAGCGTGTTAGCCGGCCAGTGGTGGTTGGATTACTACGTGTGTGCGTGAGTTAGTTGCCGGGCTGGTGATGCGTGCGTGTGTGTATCTCGGGTATAAAAAGCCCCGCCTGTGTACTGGTTGATTGCTGCGGGAGTTGCCGAGCATGTAGCCTGTGAATACAAAGAAAAGCTTGGGGCGTTCGTGTTCGTGCGCCGGCCGGGAAAATTTCTTGTGTCCTGTGTTCATCTTCTTCTTCCACCGTCTGAGAGCTGTGAGTGTGAGGGCGAGGAGAGCTAGGCAAGGCCACGGTTCCAACACCTCCAACCATCGCGTAGTGGAGTAGCACTTGGCCGGCTAGCCCATCGCGAGCAGCGGCGGCGGATTTTCCTTGGCTACCACCCACGCACGCACGGGATCAGGATACTCCAAGTTGCTCTCCATCAATCAGATAGAGAGATAGCCCATGCGGAAACTAGGAACGCGGCCATGACATGCCATGGAAGCACGGGAGAAGATATGCGCTTGGGCTCCAGGCCGTTCACGGCGATGACGAGAATGCATCAGTTTGCATGCATCCGTACAAGACATTGAATTGGAGAAAGCAACTTGGTTGTCTTTTCTCATTATTATGAGAGATCTAATAGTCCATCTTCTGTTCGAGCTTATGCATATACAAATCGCCTAGACCGAGCATGTGGACATGGAGACAACGATGGGTACTCCATGAAGAATGGGGACGCGCAGCATCGGCAACCGGCAGCCGAAGAGACGCTGCTCTCCCCGACGAAGCTTCTGCCCCAGCGCGGCCGCACTGGAAGTCACGACAGTCCTGGAGACAAATGTCAACGGCCTTGGACACGCCCGCAGCGGCGTACATCGGTTCGGTCTTCCCCGTATCACATTTATTTTATATAAATGATTATTCCAGACATTTTTTTGGAATTTATGACATGTTTAATGTGTTTGGTTTAATCAATCCCAATAATATGTCTACATGGTACAACAATATTAATTTGCGATTGAGAAATATTTCTTCTTCTCGCAAAACAATCTCATTGCGGTTCAGATTAATTTTCTCTCACAATATTAATTCGCCCTGCTGAATTATCTTGCAGTTTGATACAATATCTCTTTTAGTTTAAGATCTATACAATTCAAGTTTCTCACTTGAGCATCGAATTTGCAACATCAGTATTATACATTACATTAGTAATATGAAGAGTACCTTGTATTTCAGAATAAATTATGATGTAATATATTTCCATGTTATGCTACATGTTGAGATTATTTACGTCCACTATTTGCAATTAAGATTTTAATTTCTTGTGTAAAAATCAATTTATCTTAATTGAGCCTTTTGGCTTAATACGAGCAACAATTGATATGCAAAATTTTAAGTGATTTCTTCAAATTGATGTTTTGGGATCACATGGTAGAGTGGAGATCTACTACATTGCAGATTATCTACCTTTATTGTTTAAGCCTACATTTTGTCATTTTTGACATTACGATTGCCAAAGTGCTCTCCCATACATTAAGTTATGACATGCGGCATTTCAAGTATGAGTATCTATGGATTTCATTGGATTATACTCCTTTAATGCTGCTAGATCTACTCCCAAATTTTCCTTTGGAGATTATCTACAAAGTGCCATGCTTAACAATTTGAAGTTCACACTAATGATTTCAAGCCAACTTCTTGAAATTTCCATTAATTTTGCAAAGTTCATTACAACATCAACCATGAGGGTCCTTAATTTATCATCCATAAATTAATTATCTCTGGTTTACTCATATAAGTAACCGATGGCTAAAGAATTTGAGGCACTCGCCCTTAATGGCCACAACTACGCTATGTGGGTCATGGACATCAAGATACGTCTTGTCCCGTGGGATAGCGCGAGCAATCCCCAAGATGCCAAGGATCCCAAGGGAAAAGGTTTGAACCAACTTCAACCTTCACCCACACATTGCAAATGGAACTGGTTGTTCGCACGATGTTCCACTCGGACCGAGCAACACCATGACTTTCCATCAGCCAGAGGACCTTGCTCACACGGAGAACATGTTGGTTGAGTATACCTAAATCGATATGTTTGGAGACTTCGGTTAGTCCCTCAATCTCCTTAGTGATCTATTTATCTATGTGCACTTGTGATGTTCTAATAAGAACATAAGTATTGTTGTCATCATATATTGTATATCACAATATATTGTATCAGCACTTTGGTACAAATACAATTGTATGTATTCTATATATACAACAGAGATTTTCATACTGAGAATCTTTAAGTATATATATAGATTTCTACGGGGGTCAATTTGATGAAAAATGATATGTGCCTTGTGGACATCTGCACCACAAACTCTATACCCAGGGAAGTCCAATGTTTCCACTCTCATTAAGAGAAGGGAGATATTTTAAAATCGCTAGACGTGATAAGGTATTTGTTGGCTCAACTCGAGTCATATTTACTATCCCTGTGGGTACTCGAGTAACGTCGGGATGCTTTATTGCTTCCCAGGTTTAACTCGTACCCTACTAAACTATGGAGGTATCCGTCAGAATAGTTTCCATAGCGAAACTTATGATGACAACGAAGAGAAATAACTTCTCTTTACCATACACAACGGATATGGCAAGCACATTCTCTGTGTATTATCTGGATTGTACTACACATACGACACAACCCGTAGCACATGTTGCGTACGCGATAGTTTTCCAAAGTGTCTTGTACATGACAAACTTGGCATACTTGCCTTGGTCATGGAGACATTGGGTTGAAACCGGAACTATCAGTAATTCCAATAGTTTATGATTATTATGATGCTAAATTCTAACAATATTTGGATTTTATGTGCACTACAAGTGACACAGGGAAGCTAATTTTAAGGCTCGCACACCTTAAAGTCTACGCTGAACCACTCAGACTCCTTGAATGCATCAAGTTGAGGTAAGTGGCTCTTCCCATCCATTGACTAGACTATTCAGGTGTTCCATGGTTCTACAAGACGCATCTATACAATGGTCTCAAGTGTGCTTTATCCACATGAAACCATGGGCTCATTATCCTGAACATCAATTACAATCAAAATTGAATGGACAATGTTGTAGAATTATCCTTGCGTGCCTTCACTATGGCCCTAGGATTGAAGTTTAGCACTTTGTCCTATATGTCTAGACTCAAACTGGTTTAGTAGAATCATTTATCAAAAGAATTAAGCTCATTCCATGATCTTAACCTCATAATTGCAACTTACCAACTTTACGTTGGAGTCATGCAGTTTTACACGCTCATGACCAAACTGCATAATGTTATTCCCCTCTATCTTTGATACGTGGAAATCTACCAAGTATTTCCCATCTGCGGTAATTCGGTTGCATACCGATATCACCACCCCGACATACATCATTGGCCCCTCAACATATATTTGGGATCTATGTGAGGAATAATTGTATAACCGTCAATACCTCAAGCCCCTCATATGGGTAGTTATTCAAGGTCAGTATGTTGATTCAATGAGGAATATTTCCAGACATTAGGGGGAGATTTCAAGTACCATACAGAATGCTAGGAAATTAGTGGAATGCTCAACACATTTCTGCCTCAAATCCACGTACTCAAAGATCTGAATCATGCGTTTAGAAGATTTGCAACACATTGCAAATAACCTGCCAGATTCATTTACTGAAAATAAAGGTGTCACATAGTCCTACAATCCTGCAAAAATATGCCCGAAAGAGTGGAGGTACCAACAAAACCGCTCAACCCCCCGTTCACAGCAACAGGGGGAGAAGTATGACAATAATACATCAGGATTCGGCTTCTCGCAAGCAAGGATATCAAGGCCTCTGAATCAGTAAATGCAAGTCAACTTCACGTTAGCAGACACCTAATGGATAGTATACACCCAGTGGACGGGAAACCTCCACCAACCCAGGTCATAGTGCACACAATGACCGGGACATCGGAATACCCGACTCAATCGCATTGGAAATCACGAGCAGTCACCATGGGTAATGATATTTCCATCAACTATATATTGATGTATAGATTCTAGAGAATCATATAACCGAAAGTCTACAATTGTGGACATACATTTCTCAACTAGATTGCAAAAACCTTTCAAATGATTCAGATCCAAAGACCATGGCCATGGCAAAGTGTGAACAACACTCGGACTGAACTCAAGCAAAGGGTATAATCTAGGTAGAAATGATCATGCTCAATAATGGGAAGGTATTCATAAGCAATACCTACACCAGTTTTCTTCTAGAAACAGAATTGAGAACAACGAGGTGGTGAAACAAAGAGCAAGTATTGTAGCATAAGGGTTCACACAGATACCCAACTATTCTCCAGAGGTGGAATCTCTTTCCGATAACTTATACCATTGGCAGTACAAAATCATCTATCAATGCAGTTGATAGATGTAGTGATAACATATCCATGTTGATCACTAGATTTAGACATAGATGGTTCCCAATGGAATCTCACTTCTGAATCAAAATGCAAAACGCAACATACACTGTGTAAAAACCAATAAGTCACCATATGACTTGTTGTTGTCGGTACATTTTGGTAGAATCGACATAGTGAGTTCCTAATACACAAGCATTACTCCTACAATGATGATTACCCTTGCATGTCTATCATACACAGGGATTACTCCTGCAATGATGAAGCACACGATCATATTAATGGCGGGTTTTGAGATGAAGAATTGGGTAAAACCTCGAGCACCTTCACTCATACATTATGGTACACTATGTTGTCTATATCCAAAACATATTGGAGAAATTCATTGTGGACAAATCTTATACATGCATAACTCATAGGGCTTCATTCTCTAGACGTAGAGAAAGATCCATTAAAACCATGAGTCGATGGGAATGAGATATTGGGACACAAAGTTCCATATCCTTGTGCCATTGGACCCACCAAACACAATTGGTTGGGAGTCAAGAATATCTTTCGATATCTCCAAGGCATCAAACATTTTGTCCGAGTCTTTCAGTTTTAGAGAAATCTTGACACCAATATCGTTGGATCCATTGATCAGATCCCTAATATGCTACATCATAGACAAGCTTTGTGTTCCAGCTAGGTGTGGCATCCATCCCATGAAGGTCTTCGAAACAGACCTCGTGGCTACATCGACCAACCATTATGTCAAAGATAATGTTGCTTGTGTTGTCTGGATGCAAACATGTTACATAGTAAGCAATATCACTATATTGCTCATCTTGCAAACCAAATCATGTGACAATCTCATTGATTTGTCTATGAAGTCTCCACCAACTTGAACATTTCAGAAACATGTTCATGGAATTGGTATTCGACGACTTCCGGATTGGCAAGTATCATGGGGAGTATCTTCCTGAATTACTCATGTTCAAAGCATCATATTATACTCTTTTTCCCTTTATGAGTTTACTTTTACAGGTTCTCATCAAGGTTTTTAATGAGGTAATATCAACATGACATCGTATGTCATACTTTATGTTTTCTCCACCGGGGTTTTTAGGAAAGTATACACGACATATATATTGTCCTCTAAACTCTATTGATTTTCTCATATCGAGTTAAAAGAGACAATTATTTTGATATGTCATATCATTTTCTCCTTATATTTTTTCCACTGGGTTTTAAAGGAGTTTTCAATGATATATCAGATCGCACTCTTTTCCCTTATGAGCTTTCCCTCAATGTTTCTCATAAACAGTTTTAACGAGGCGACATATGCAATACTTTCTATTTTTCCCCACTGGGGTTTTTAAAGGAAAGTATACAAAGCATATTTATTGTTCTCCAAACTCACCAATGAGTTTTCTCCTTTCTCAAAGGTTTTCTCATATGAGTTATCAAGGAGACAATAATTATTATATGTTGCACTTTTCTCCTTATTATTTTTCCCATTGGGTTTAAAGGAGTTTTAGCAACATATCTGCTCTATTCTCCTCATATTTTTCCCACAGGGTTTTTGGGGCAGACTCTCAAGATTATACGGAAGATTACTCAAGATGGAAGATCTATGTACAAGAAGTTTTCAATGATGAAACATTCAAGGAGCGGTGTTGTACAAGGGAGAGTGTTAGGAATTAATTAGTAGATTAATTAGCACATGATAATTAATGAATAGTCATTAACAAAGGGGTGTGTCCAACCCCGAACAGTCATGTCCCTTCTCTCTTTCTATTGCCAATAGGCACCTGTTCTGGAGGGATGCCTCCGAACAGACACCTCTTCTTCCCACCTCTTCCAGATGTATATATACTTGAGAATCAATGGAAACCAGGACTGATTGTCCTTTCGCTTTCAATCTCGTTTTACTCTAACACCTATGACGTGTGTCTGCAATTTATGTGGTGCTGCTGACAGCTGGCGCCACTTTCTGCTACTTGCAACATGTCGAGAAGTAGCCTATACAAGCCACACACGGGCATGAACTCCATTTACTCTCACTTGAATAAATTCAAGGGGTGAGGCAGGCCCTCCAAGAAACCAAGTAAGCTTGGAGCCAGGTATCTGGACCAGAGAGTGCTACGAAGGCCCGTGTCACACAGTTCTACGAATGAATATTTTCATTGCGTTGGTTAGACGAAGTTACTTTTTTGAAGTATGCTTCAATCTCAACAATTGATTTGCATGGGAAGCCGCAGACCGTTTCAGTCAAAATCCATTTTTTGGGTGTCAAAAGTCCTCAACGTTGGCAAAATTTCAATCAACATCACATAAAATTTTCCATTTGGTGCTTTGCCGAAATACAAGCTGAAATAAATGATTTTAAAAAGTCAGTTATGTCTAAAATATTTTTGAAACCAAGATTAGAAACCATGCTTACATTTGCTCCAGAACAGACATACTAACTTCTGATTTATGACTTGACAAGCAACAAATCTGAAAGCATTATAAGATACATGGTTCCATTTACAGAACTTCACAACAACGTATACGCAAGCACAAAAACTGCACACTCGTGCAATTCTAGCGACGACACAAAGCTTATTGCCTTATTAGCGATACCAGCAAGAGAGCACCATACAAATCAGTGGTGTGATCCCAGAATGCCAAATATCCCCTACAAAGCATGCCTTTGGTGGAGCCAAGCTTGCGCTGAGCTTCTTGATCGATGGCCTTGCCATCAGTCTCTCCCACCATGCCTTCACGTTAGGATACGAGTCGAAGAGGACCACGTGAGGCGTCGCCATGAAGGAGCAAGTGTGGGGGAAATGGTTGATATCCGCAAAGCTGATGAAATCCCCCGCCAAGTACTTGTGCTTGGACAAATGCGCCTCGTAGACCTCCAGCACCTTCTTCAGCTTCTCTATGCTTTCGTCCACCACCTTCTGGTTGGTGGGTATGCCGAGCACGAGCGGGTTTATGAGGCATTCGTACACTACAGGCGAGATGGCTGGGTTGTAGGCGTGGGCATCGACCTCGGTCCATACATCCACCAACGCGGCTTCTTTCAGGTTACCTTCCCTCAGCAGGTCGACTTCGTTCGTCTTGTATTTGCGAAGCACGTACCTTGAAATTGCGCGCGACTCTGAGAGAACAAAAATACAAAGTTTGAGAAATTTAGCGGATATTTGGGTGAGCTAATGTGTATGGCGTAGCATCAATATGAAACGTTTGGTAGCCTAATAATATCAGACCCTGGCCTCTGCTCTTGCTAACCTCCCTCCGATCTATCTGGTTGATAACAGGAACACATCAATTAATGTGTGAAAAGGCTGTCCTGGACTCCTAAACAGTATTGATGCCCCAAAATTGTCTAATCCATGCTCCAAATTTGTAATATTCTTTAGGCAGCAATAGTCTTTCATGTGATACTTACCCTTGAATAGTTTACTAAGGCTCTGCTGATCTGCAAATGACTTAAAGAAAGCATACGCGGAAACAAATTTGAAGGCTAACATTCACTTTACTACTCGGTCCTTTAAGATGCCGAGAAACAGAGCAAGCCTCTGCACCAAGTCACATTTATTTTGACAAGGACAAAAGCAAATTGATCATACCGAAGAGAATTAGATTCCCATCCTGGAAAGCAGGGGTTTGCCCGAACGGCTGCAAGAAATTAAAACATCCGTGCAAAAAACATCAGTTGAAAAATGGCCGAAATCAAGGAAGAGGGAGCAGAGGATTTGAGTCGTCGGGGAGCTTACGTACGTTTCTGGCGAGATGCTCGGGGCTCTTGTGCTCCAGGGCCTTCAAATCCATGTCGACGACCTCGTACTCGACGCCGACCTCCACCAAGCACATCAGCACCCGGGCCACGTTCCTCGACTTGCCCGGCCCGAACACCTTCACCGGCGCCATTTTCCTTGGCCTGCTGCAGCCTGCAGGCGAGAGGGACTGAGAGATTGTGTATCGGCGTCCTAGCGGTGTGCAGCATGACCCTTACCTCTTTATACGGCATCTTCTCGGTGGTTGGTGGAAGATTTTGACGTGCGAGCAGTGGTGCTCTCCAGAAGAACGAAGCTAGTAAGATTTTGACGTGTGAAGCAGTTTGTCGAGAGTCGTCTGAATCGAACTCGGCGTAATAAAAATACTCGGCCAATACGCAATTTGCCGAGAGCTCGACACACCAAACTCGACAACAAGGGGCCATGCGGCATGACCATTCGGGTTTGATGGCTCTGTCACGTCGGCGATGCAGTTGGCGAGTATACCACGCACACGTCACTCGACAAAGATTTTTGCAAATTCTTTTTTCTTGTGCAGAAAAGATTTGCCGAGTCCTCTGATAAGGAACTCGATATAGTTGTAAAGGTGTTTCCAGGTGCCGCCACGTGATCTGTTTTGCTGAGTGGCATGACTCGGCAAACAATTATATATATTTTTTAAATTATGAAAGACCTTTGCCAAGTTCCCGCGATGAAAACTAGGAAACTCTTGTTGAATGTTGACACTGAAAGTCAGGCGCCGCATCTACTTGGCAAATGTTACAGGAAGTTCTTTCAATGATTGGATTTCTCTTAAGCCTTGCAAATGAAAAGAAAAATATCGACAAGTTCACAAGTCCATACCAACAACAAGTTCACAAGTTTGATATTCATACCAACGAATCCACATACCAACAATAAGTTCACAAGTTTGATATCCATACCAGCAACAAGTTCACAAATTCACATACGAACAACAAGTTCATAAGTTCCGCAAATTGGTTTGGCATCCATACCAACAAGTTCACAAGTCAAAATCACAACAAGTTGTCACAACTTCAACAAGTTTGATAAGAAGTTCACACGTGACATAAAACCAAAAGGATCATACAATTTGTCAACACGACCTCTCGGCCCTGAACATCAACTCCATGGATCATGAACACTACAGTTGTGGAAGAGGAGTAGGAGGGGCATGGATCATAGCTTCCCGAAAAGCCCATAGGAAGAGGAGGAGGGACACCTCAGCATTGTATCATAGTGGTCGATCAGTTAATATTGGTGGTTATTATGGGAAAAAATACTAACCTTGAACTCGTCTTCAAGCCTCTCTCTAGCTGCCACTTCTGCCTGCAGTCGTGCCATCTGTGCGGCCTCAAATTCCTCCCTTTTCTCCTTTCTTCTTCCATCTCTATGGTCTGTGCGGATTGTTCTGGTTCCAACGCGGCCTATAAATGTCACTAATCCAAACAAATGGAATTATTTTTCTAAACTGTTATATGTAGTTATACATGGTTCATGCATGTCACTTATATTGACGAATGTGGCAAATATTCTCACTAAGAGATCCATTAAAATTTCTAATTCTTTCGACTGATATGTCAATGGTTTAAGACATGTTTTGTTTCATTTTAGTTATTCTTTGTTGCAATCATTTTAAGTTATTCTCTTACTACATGATAATAAGAAAAAAAAAACTCAATATCACTGCATATGCACATTTATGTTTGTGGCTCATGTTAATTTTTCAATATTGGCATCGTCATAATTATAATTGTGTCCGTTGCGGTTGACACCGATATGGTGCACCAACTTTAAGCGGAATACATGCTATATCTTTACAAAAAAATGTTAATAATAATCAATTTTTTAAGCTATGTTAATAATAATCATGATGGTCTTCCAAAACAAGCAGACACGGCTGGTCAGAGGACGAACAACGCATCCCTATTGTCCGAAGGAAGTCCCGCGACTGAACGACGACTCCAAGTTCTGAATTAACTAACGAATTCGAAGGTGCACCCAAGCCTAACCGCACCTAGCTGCTAGCTACATGAAAATTAAAGAAGGACCAACCGCACTTAACATACGCTCCTGCCCATGCCTTGTTAAGTGCACCACACCATCGATCGTGCTACTCCAACTCGTAGCAACCGAAACCCACTCCTTGAAAGCCACACCGATCTGTGTGATCAGATCATTGCCACCAACGCCATGGATCACTCGCCCGCCAAGTTCGTCTTGTTCCTCATGGCGGTAGCAACTACCTGGAGCAGCGTCTTCCCCGTCGCCGACGCGCGGTCGGCTCATGAAGTCGCCGCGGGCTGCATACCGCGCGAGCGGGATGCCCTGCTGGCCTTCAAGCAGGGCATCAACGACACCGAGGACGACCTCGTGTCGTGGCAGGAAGGGAACCAAGATTGCTGCCGATGGGAAGGCATCACCTGCGACAACGCGACCGGCCATGTCGTCGAGCTTGACCTGGGCTTCTGGACTTCTTTCTTGGCCGACCAGATAAGTCCTTCCTTACTTTCTCTTGAGCACCTGGAGAGCCTCAACCTCCAGTACGCGGGCTGTGCGACGATGCACATCGTCTTCCAGAGTTCCTGGGTTCTTTCAAGAATTTGACACATCTCGCTCTCTTCGGCATGCTTTGCCATGGCGAAGCGCCTCCTCACCTCGGCAACCTGTCGAAGCTGGAACATCTCGTCCTCTCTGCCTCCGCTTTCGGCCAAGGGAGGGACCTAAAAGATATCTCATGGTTAACCCGTCTACCCCTCTTGTCATATCTTGACTTGAGCTATTTGGACCTCAGCTCGGTTGTTGATTGGCCTCTTGTGGTGAGCATGATCCCCTCCTTGGAGTATCTCGATCTTTCTAACTGCTCACTTCCAAGTGCAGCCCGATCCCTCCCACACCTAAACACCACAAATCTTAAGCACCTTGACCTCTCACGTAACTACTTTGGCCATCCGGTTGCATCCTGTTGGTTTTGGAACATAACAAGCCTCGAGTACCTCGACCTTTCAAATACCACCCTCTATGGCCCGTTTCCTGGTGCACTGGGACACCTCCCTCCAGTGGTTAGATTTGAGCAACATGGGTAACAGCCCCACAATGACAGTGGAGTTGGGAAACCTATGTGATTTGGGAACACTACGGCTTGACCGGAGTCTCTCCTCTGGAAACATAACAGATTTTCTGGAGAAATTGCCAAAGTGTTCATCCAACAGATTGCAAGAACTGACGTTGAAGAGCAACAATATGGTTGGAAAGCTGATAAATAGTATGGGACAATTAAACAACTTAACTATGCTTGACCTTTCTCACAATAACATTACAGGAACTATACCATTAGGCATTGATAAGTGCTCTTATTTATGGCACTATGACCTTTCTTACAACCATCTTACTGGAGCTATACCCTCATGGTTGGGGAATTGCACTAGATTGTGGTATCTTTCTCTTTCCAACAACCTGCTCACTGGACATATACCGCATGGTTTTGAGAGTTGTGCCGCGTTACTTACACTTGACATTTCGGAGAACCATCTTAGTGGAGCAATACCACCGGGATTGGGAAATTGCACTAGTTTGGGACAACTTTATCTTTCTAGTAACCATCTTACTGGACATGTGCCATCCAAGATCGGTATGCTTGGTCATTTGTCTGATCTCGACCTTAGCAACAATAATCTTGATGGCATGATCACAGAAGAACACCTGCTTGGTCTGAAGAACTTAGAGCACATGGATTCATCACACAATTCTTTCTCGGGACCTTTACCATTACATTTTGGATCTCGATGGTTAGCAGAATTGTCTTTATCCTACAGTTACTTCAGTGGCCCTATTTCTAAATATATTTGTCAGTTAGAGTTCCTACTGGTCTTGGAATTGTCATACAACTTTCTAGAGGGAGAACTTCCTCATTGTTCTCGTAAATCTAGCTTGGTTTACCTCCTCTTGAGTAATAACAACTTTTCCGGCAAGTTTCCATCATCAGTCCGAAACTACTCAAGATTGGCTTTCCTAGATCTCTCAAGGAATAACTTCTATGGAACATTGCCGTCATGGATTGGAGAGTTGGTAAATTTGAAATATCTGCAACTAAGCCACAACTTGTTACATGGAGATATTCCACCGAATGTCACAAATCTATATTGCCTTCGTCATTTGAATTTAGCCAGAAATAGTATATCTGGAGTTATACCGAGCTCTTTGTCAAAATTAACTGCAATGACCCAAGCAAACTCAACGAAACATGGGTCCGACAAGTCTTGCACGTCCAACAACTATGGAACTATGAAGAAAGAAATTTGGCTTGTTGTAATGAAGCGCCAAGAACTTAAGTATGGTACTGGATTTTTTGATGTGCTGAGCATTGACCTATCACTCAACAAATTAGTTGGTCGAATTCCAGACGAGTTAACTTCTCTTAATGGGCTGTTAAATTTAAACTTATCATGGAATCACTTGAGTGGACAAATTCCTGCAGAGATTGGGGCTATGAAGTCAATTGAGTCACTTGACCTCTCAAGGAACAACCTTTATGATGAGATCCCGACAAGCTTGTCGAATTTGACGTACTTAAGCTCATTGGACTTATCATACAACAACCTTACTGGAAGAATCCCCCTAGGCAATCAACTTGACACAATCTACTCGGAGAACCCGTCCATATACGCTGGTAACATTGGCCTGTGTGGCCCTCCTCTCGAAAGGAATTGCTCAGGAAACAATGGCCTTGAGCATATGAATCAACAAACAAGTGAGAAGGTCTACGAGCCACTGTTATCCTTATACTTTGGACTTGGGTCTGGGTTTGTGGCTGGCCTTTGGGTCGTGTTTTGCTCTCTACTATTCAACAAAACATGGAGAGTTTCCTATTTTCGCCTCTTCGACAAGTTGTATGACAATGCATATGTGTTTGTGGTTGTTACTTGGGGCATGATAAATGACAAGGAAACTACAAGTTGAGCACTCTAGATGACAATCAGATGCTGTTGTCGTCGTAGTATGTAGTGGGCTCTATGAATAATTCATGTTGACCATGTATTTTCTTACTAGTTGGCACTACTAGGTGCTTTTCTATCCTCTAATAATGCATGTAATTGATCGTTATTGGTTTGTACACTGAATAAGACCCAACACATACGACAAAATGATCAACCATCTCCTTTTGTCCGTTTGCATGTAGTTAGGATGTCCCAAAGAATTTCCAAATGAAGCATGAGCACAACAATTTTCCACCGGTTTGCTAACGAACTACACAACGCTTTGTGTGCGATCGGTTTGTTTGTGACCCATGCCTACACACACGAGGGCCATTGTCTACCAACAATCTTGTTATGCCTTTCTCTGCTCGGTTGGCCTTTTTCATCCTAATAATATTTTCAAATTCATGATTGTTTAAATTCTTAACTTTTTAAATATCCGGAAGCATTTTTCGAATTCACGGATTTGTTTTCCGAGTTCGCAAGCATTTTCGGAATTCCGGGACATTTTCAAATAGGAAAGATATTTAAATCCATGATTTTTTCGATTTCAATTTTTTGTCGAAATTAACATTTTTTGAGGGATCTTTTTTAAAAACTAACAGAAAGAGCCATCCGGATTTTTCTTATACATCGGGCCAGCCGAAAAAACCAACGGATAGAAGGGCCGAGCGAGCGACATTACTGGGCCAATACTTTTTTTCTTTTCTTAGGAGCTCCCTGTTATATTCTCTGGATCGGGCCGGCTTAGATCAATCCGGTGATTTACCTTCTGCCTGGCCGGATGAACTCGATGGGGTGGCCATGGTGGATGGCGGCGGTGGTGATGGCAGATCGTGGGCGGTGAAGTGGTGGCGGCGCTTCCCATCAGCACTGCACTAACCCTAGATCGGTAGGGGTGTAGGTGGGTTGTAAGGCGTCGTGACGAACCTCGTGATGCGAGCCGCCAGCCCCCACCTCTTTATATAATACAAGTGATAGGGGCCCGTCAACCATAGTGGGTTGAGCGCCCCCGATCAGGGTGCAGATCTAAGGGCCCGGTGGGCCGTTGGGCCCACACGATGGAGATCATCCTAACATTCTCCCCCTTGATCTCAACTTTTACTTTTGACCTTATACTTTTACTTTACTCGTTTCATAACAGATCAATACATAGAACATGTTTCATCGTCACAGCTCAATTGCCGATAGAATCAGACAGCCACAACGTACCTCTCTGTTTTGAAACAAATTCTTTAACCTTGGGCCCTTTTATTGTCCGGAAATCTTAGATATACCATAAAACCCATGTCGACTGTGTGTTCTTCGAACACACCGGGTGGTAAGCCTTTAATAAGCAGATCTGCAAACACTTGTCGGTTGCTTTTATGCTTCAAGCATTTCTACATAATTCTGGACTTTCTCCTTTACAACGCCTAACTCTGTGTCAGTGTGTTTGGCATCAACACTTGACTCGTTGTCATAGGAGCGAAAAACTTAAAATGGTTATCGTTGTTGTCAACCATTATTAACTCCGGGTACAAGTCTCCTTAAGCATTTTGCCTGTCCCTCAGCCTCATATCAAGCTATAAAATATCTTTGCATCACATTGATGATAATTTCATTCTTTGGAGCTTTTCCACATAAAAACCTCCAAGTATGAAAGTTAGCGACAATTGTGGATTTCGCTATACATTTCACAAGTCCTGTCTTTGTACTCACAATCTTTTGAGAGCACTTATTTCTTTCAGCATGAGGCCGATATCTTTGACTCCATTCCAGTGATCTATATATGGACTGGACATTGCCAAAACAACCCGGATACGTGAATTGTGTCAGGATAATATATTGAGCTTCCAACAGCTGAAGCATATGGTACCATATCCGTTTTCAATCTTTTCTCATCAACGTTTGGAACACCATAGTTTCCAGTTCAATTACCCTTGACTATAAGAACAGACGTAGGTTTTCTCGCATGCCTACTTTAGAGACCTTTGTTAGCATGTCCATGCGACATTCCTAATACCCCATTTTATTCTTTTCTTGGTGAATCTCGATATTTATAACGAGAGACACTCTGAGAAATGCAATTTTGAACTTTGAGGACAAGAACTTCTTTTCTCCTCCTGAAGTAGATTGACATCACCACTAGCAAGTAGGACGTCATCCACATGCACATGATTGGGAAATGAATTTCCCATTCTATAACTTTGCATGAATACAATTGTCCTTCCATTTTCTTTAACCCAAAATATCATCTGATTCTTTAAACTTTAAATGCAACTATCTAGAGACTTGCTCTAGTCCATAAAAAACTTCTTGAAGCAGTATCCCTTGTGTTCTATACATTCATCTGATGTAACTCAGATCATGATGTCGGTCATGATGTGCCACTAACACTCATTGTAATTTGTTCATTCTCTTTGCACAAAATCTTTCGATTCAAGTCGCGCTTTACACCTTTACATATTTCCTTTGGAGTCACATTGACCTTGTAGACCTTTTACAGCCTACTGTTTATGCTCCATTGGAAATTACTTATGAGTCCCAAACATTGTCGGGATTTACCAATTTTATTTCATCTCAC
Source organism: Triticum aestivum (assembly GCF_018294505.1). NCBI lineage: Eukaryota > Viridiplantae > Streptophyta > Magnoliopsida > Poales > Poaceae > Triticum > Triticum aestivum. The sequence goes on along the minus strand of NC_057811.1, from coordinate 7,440,377 downwards.
ATAGTCTCTTATCATTTGGACAAACAGACACTTCCCTAAGCTTGATTGAGCGCTTAAAATGAGGTGGGATCAACCTCGATTTGAATTTCACTAACATAGACTTTATAGTAATCAGAAGTATCTGATTTTCTCATTCCTTGAGACCATTTGTGTCTCAGGTACTGGCACTTCTTTCATATGGGGCTGTTGTTGCTCTGTGATTGCCAAGAGGCAAATTAATTCTATAGTCTTTTATTTCCAAGAGGCAATAGGTTTTACAGGGACCTGTGTCACAAGATCCATGTGTACTCATTCATCCTTTATAGAGCTAACATCAGGTGTTGTATAGGTCATACAACATGCTCCCCCAGATTACTCCATCTTCACTAAAACTGGCGTATCTTTAAACTTTATTATTTGGGTTTATTCTGTTAAAACTTTCTTCTTTATGGCACTTTAAGCACCGTCTTAGTATTCCTTAGTCTGCTTTCGGAACTGTAAAAGATACAGGAATACAGCTATTTCTTTTCTTTAGGGGTATTATTATGATCGTCGTACTCCCCCAGATGATCACATTCTTCATTAATGGATATCTCATATTTCTTTCTCCTCCTCAAAATATGGCAAGAACTTTTCTGCCACAATTTCGAAAAACCATTCACAACTCTTGTGAATTGAGGAAACTTTGAGTATCTACTTCATGTATCTGATTACTTCATATGTAATGAAGTTATCTGTTAACGGTATGGGAGTACTTTTTCCTTATTCCTCATTCCATTTCGAAAACTCAAAATAGTTCTTTATCATTAGTACTTTTGCAAGTCACACTTGCATATCATTCTTATCTTTAGGTTCGTCTGTAACTTTTATTCTCTTTGGATTTATTGAGTGCTTAATGACCGTTACACATAAGGTGTACGGTCGATACTAGGAAAGCATAATACCTACTCCATACTTTTCTCCCAGAGTGGGACACATTAAACGCACATGAGTCATCATATCTTTCTCCTGTCATACAGGATAAGTCCTTTGCCTACATTTCTCCTGCCATACATGATTTTTTGACATAATACTATGTCAACTTTACTCAGTTATGCAGGTATTTTCCGAGACTTTTCCCCGCCATGCGGGTTTTATCATAATCCTCTTTTCCTGCTATGCGGGTAATTCCCTGTAAGGAACATAAATGCCAGAATTGGCTCTTTTGACTGCATATGCTATCATCAAATTCAGAAATAAATCCGAAACGCTCTTTGACACACATGCTTAATCCGACGTTGGTCAAATTAAACACGCATGTTGCTTGTTTCATCTCAAATCATGTTGACTGAAAAATCTTCTTCATATAGAATACGAAAGACATTCGTTAACCAAGACTCTCAATGATCTATTTGTTTTCTTCTCTTGGATTAATATCCAAGAATTCTTTTCTTTTGAAGCCATTCTTTAGTGAAAACATACTCCCTCACGTTATGACCTTTCCTGGTCATCTTTCGGGTCACAAGTACCTAGCCATTTGCTTTCACGAATGAAAGCATGGAAAACTTTTAGTCTGAGAAAACATAGCCAATAATCAACAATAATGAGCATAAAAATAACCCAACGTTGGTCTGGTTAAAAAAATATGCACATTAAACTTTTGTAAAACTTCCTTTTTATACTCTAAATCACCGTTGTGGTAGAATTAGAATAAAACTCATTCTTCTACATTAATTCCATATCACGGTTGGGCGAAAATGGAAATAATGCATATAACTCGTAAACAATGTGATGATAGTATTTCTATTAAACAACTTTGCTAAGAAATAATAATCATCATCAACTTTATTGCAGCGGAAAACTTTTAATATACATTTCTCAATCTTTATCAAATGCTCTGAAAATTGGTCACTTTGATACAAAAATTATCAGAGATTTGAACTTTTAACTATAAGACTCATTGAATTATAATATTGTCATCATCAACGTTGGTCAGAAAATAGCAATACCATAATTAAACTTTAATAAAATATCTTTCTACTATCATAGCAGAAGCTATCTGAATCTGATTTCACCCACAAGTGAAAAAACTTCTCTCAAAAAACTGTTCATCCAATTAAATTTTCCCGTTGGTTCCAATTTAATTGGAGGATAATACTTTTTCTTTCTTTGTAAAAGAGTACTATTAATTATTTACGCAGCGGAAAAACATGAATAAAAAAAATCATGAACTTTTTACAAAAAATTTTCTTTCACCGAATAAAAAATCATGAACTTCTTTAGTTCTACTGAAACTTTTATTTTATATAATACATGAACTTTTCTTTTTCTGAAAATTTTCTATTTTTATTTTCAGAACTTTTTCTGTGTACTTTTTTATTTTCTAAACAAAAAATTTCTCTGAATAATTTGAATAGAAAAAACTGTATTATATTTGTCCAAAAAACTGGACAAAATAAAGAAAAAACAAGGGATACTGAAAATGTTCTGTGCGCGTGCTGTTCGGGTCACTTCTGGCCGAAAACGGCCCAAAGGCCCGCAGCGAGCCGTCCCAGCTGCGACCTGTCCGACGGACCAAAAGGCCCATCAGTGCTTTCGGCCCACTGGCCCAGAGGCTGAGCTAGGGTTTTGCTCGTGCCGTTCGATCTGATCGGACGGTCCGGCGCCCTTTTAGCTCGATCAAAACAGCCTACGCCGCACAGATCTGGGAAAAAACCTAATCCTTTCGTCTCTCCCCGTTCCCCTCGTCGTCTCCGCTCCTCGCACAGGCTGCGCCGGCCACCGGTGAGGCTTTTGTGGGCCGCCGGCGACGGCGTCCAAAGCCACCGCACCGCGCAAGCCACCTCTTTTCCTTGCCTTTCCTTTTCATTTTCTCCACCTACTGTGGCAGAAAGAACGAGGCCCAGCTGCGCCCGCTCTCCCTGCGCCGTCTTTGTCCCGCAGCGGGGTTTCGGGCTTCGCCGGCCGCCGGCGACGGCGACGAACCGCCGCTGCGCGCGAGCCCCTTTCCTTTCCCCCTTTTCTCCTTCCACCTCACGCCTCCTGTTAGAGAGAGAGAGAGAGAGCCGCGAGCAGAGTCAAACTTTGCTCCCCCTGTGCGTTCGACGGTGGAGCACCCGTTGCGGCGGCGTCCGTTGCCATCCCCTTCGCCGGTGGCGCGTTCCCCTCGTGGTGAGCGCGCCGCCGTCGAGCGGTTTGGCGAGCGGCGCCCTTTGCCCCTCTCGGGGTGGTTTTCTTCTTCCCGAATCCTCGGCATGCCGATGCGACTCGGGATCGAGAGGAATGGCGCGGCCTTGCGGTGACACTTCTTTGTCCGTTGAGGAATTTTTCTTTGCCCTGTCTAGGGTTCTTGGGAGGAGGGAGGGATCTTTCTTTCTCTGTTTGTTCTTTGTACCGAAAATCTTAGCCTAGCATGGCCTGATACCATTGTTGTATTCTTTGGATCGGGTAGGCTTAGATCAATCCGGTGATTTACCTTCTGCCTGGCCGGATGAACTCGATGGGGTGGCCATGGTGGATGCCGGCGATGGTGATGGCAGATCGTGGGCGGTGAAGTGGTGGCGGCGCTTCCCATCAGCACTGCACTAACCCTAGATCGGTAGGGGTGTAGGTGGGTTGTACGGCGTCGTGACGAACCTCGTGATGCGAGCCGCCAGCCCCCATCTCTTTATATAGTACAGGTGACAGGGGCCCGTCAACCATAATGGGTTGAGCGCCCCCGATCAGGGCGCAGATCTAAGGGCCCGGTGGGCCGTTGGGCCCAGATCATCCTAACACTCCCGGCTTGGCCCATCGTATCATAACACTGAATCTGCGTGCCCCCTTACCCCTCATCCCCGGCGGCGCTCACCCCTAACCGGCGACCTCCGACGACGCCCCGACGGCCGGTTCCCCACCTCAGCCCCCGTCCACCGTCTTCACGCCGGCGGCCATCCATCTCCCCCGCGGCCCCCGACGGGTATGTGGACCACGACGCGGCCTCCAAGCCCTAATAATCCCACAAATCGCCGTCCTAAAATTTCCCCTGCAGCTGCAGGTCTGCCACCGCTGTGCCGCCGCGCCGCAGCTCCGCGTGGCCGCCGACGCCTCAGCCCCTCCGCGCCTCACGCGCGTGGCCGCCGTCGCCGTCCCCGTTCGACCCCGCCGCGGCCCTGCTGCCTCCGCCCCGTCCGCATCTAGATCCGCCGCCCCTGTCTGGCCTCGGACCGGATGGACCTCTCCGTCACGCTGGCCCTGAGCTCCCCCACGGAGGTACGGCCGGCCGGAAACCCACCTCCCGCCATTCAACACCGCTTGTTGCTGCATTTACACTGTCTAATCTAGCAGAATTAATACACCAGGAACTCAAGTTTCACAATTCTTCCAGTTTAACCCCCTTGTATTTTGCAGCATGGGGAGCAGCTGAGGAGGCGCCAGCACTCATTATCAGAGCTGGTATACTATCATCTACACACATATGGATTGCTATTGTAAGTCTTTGGTGTATGTGTTTTGACTGGTGTTAATTGCCTTCCCCCTGCCTTTCCATTAACTGCAGACTTATGCAAGAGAGGAAGACGCAACAAAACTTGAGACCACACGCTCACGGCGTAATAACCTTTCTCTTCAGTAGTTGTAACTATTAATATCTCCACTCTCAAGGAATCTTTTACCCCTTACCCACATGTTATCGATTCTATGAAGCTTCTTGCCCTACTATCTTACCCATAGTTGCCCTTTTACTTTTGCAGTGTTAAATGTTCTCAAAAGGCATGAAGATCTGAAAGAGCGCCTCTCGCGGTACTCCTTTCTCTGATCTTTTTTTTTTGTCCAAGCTTTTGGATTCTAATAACTTGTCGGATGTCGACTCAGCTGGCCAACTCAGTGTTTATTGATTTACTATAAATACTGTACAGATTCCTTAGCATGTGACATTTGCATAAGCAAAATTTCAACAACTCTGTTCAAACTGCTAGCTAATTGCTTGCAAACTTATGGTTCCTCTTTTATGATACTTTTTTTTTGCGGTTGCTCTTTTACGATACTTAATCAGAGCATTAAGCCTCTCACCAGTTTCCAATGTGGGAAACTGCAACGTCATCCTTGTGTAGCTTTCATTTAAACTAGGTGCTTAAACAGTCACAATTTCCTTGGTCCTTTCTGTTGGCAAAATTTTATGCTCCCAATATCTTTGCAACTGCATCGAATTCTCTGAATGATCCTTACTGTTTAACTTCCTATGGATGTGCTCAACTTGAAGCAAATAATAGTGGTCGAAAAATGATACATGCAAAAGAAAGGGGGGGAGGAGCTCAAGTTTATCTAAATTCGACATATGCAAATGCATTTTTTCATTTTTCTGAACTATAGTACCATTATTGCGATACTGATGAGATTATGTTTCAAAGAAGTTAAAGTGAAGTTACGATCTAAAAGTACCAAAAGGTTAAGGAAGGACAGTACTGCTGATTGCTAAGTTCCATAATGAGCCTGTTTTCTAATGCAATGTTCATGTGCATCTGCTGCAAAATTGCAGAATAATAATTCTACCAGATTTTTAAGAACACATATATTCTATATAAGCAATGAAATGTGTTTTCAGATATGTTAGTCTGCAAGTTTAAAAACACATATATTCTATCATCTTATCCCTAGCATATTCGGGTCATATCTGAGATGATTTTTCCTGAAGTATAGTGTCATTTCTATTAGACATTGCATCCCCCCCCCCCCCCCCCCAATTACTGGTTGTCTCATACTGTTATATGCAGATGTTATGTTTAAATATGTGGACGCATGACTAGTAAAACATTTTTTTTACATTTTCACTATTATTTTAGGGATTCTGATAAGCTGATTTTTGAGCGTCTACAGAAAGAATTTGAGGCTGCACGAGTTGCACAAACCGAAGGTACAGTTTGCTTCAGCACCTTTGATGTTTACTTTCTAGAAAAATACGATTGTCAGCAACTTCCAGTACCAAATAGTATGTGGAACTTATTTGTTATACTATCTCCTTCTGCAATTTTTCGGGAACTCAGGAGCCTTTGTTTACTTTCCATGCTTAGACGAACTAGTTGTCATTTAAAAAAATAAATGCGGCTTTAACATCAAATTGGTAACTTGTTAACCCACACAAAGTCTCCACCATTTTTGCAAAAACACTTACAGATCGTTAATGATTATTTCCAGTTCCATTTGACCAGAACTAGAGTTCATTATGTAGGAACTTAAGCAACCTTAGCTATTTACTAAATGCATAGCATAATTAATATGTTTGTAGTACTTTGATTCTCTGAAATTGCTGCCTCTTTTCTTTAACGATATATGTACTGAAATTCATAGATCTACTTCGCTGGAAAAATCTAAAACCATATTTGGGTTAACATGAACCAAAACCTTTCATTCCACACTTAGTTATAAAGTACTCATCTGTAATTAGTTGGAAATATTTATCTGACTAATTATTTCACACTTACGTATGTGTGGTATACTGCTTTGCACATTGCTGCCTCTTTTCTTGAGGATAAAATGGCAGATCCTTTATTTACTACTCCCTCCGTCCCAAAATAAGTGACTCAACTTTGTACTAAAGCTAGTACAAATTTGAGTCACTTATTTTGGGACGGAGGGAGTATCTTGTATTTCTTGGAAGTATTTTCATATTCTTGTATTGTGTCGTTACAGCCAGTATGACACATATTTAGTCTTCTCATACAGTCTGATAGAGTGATAGTAGTATAATTTTAATCAGTTTTTATCCTACAGCTTCATTTCTTAAACTTAGGCTTTTGCATTTTTGTAGAGATTTCAATAGATGATGAGCAGTGGAATGATGGCTTGCTGGCAACTATCCGTGAGAAGGTACTTAATCTGAAGCACCATATTCTCATATTGATTCCACATGAAATACACTGTTTGCTCTGTGCATTTTGAGTTTATAACAAGTTTGCTTTATCTCATAGACCAGGTCCATATAGAGGCTGAAAGGAAGGCGATGGTCAACCTGGCAAACATTCCAACAGACTCTCAATTTCAATCAAGGACGACTTATAGAATCAGAAATAAGGTAACCTTATTCTCTCGAGTCCAGCTTTGGCTACCATAAAGACTACTCTTTATACTGTAGTTTATCAATGGGTGGTTGATATTTTTCATTTGCTGCCAATGGTTTGTGTGTGTGTTGGGGGGGGGGGGGGGGGTAGGGTTGAGGCTATTCCTAAATGGTTAGTTAATTGAACCTGGGATGTAGTTGGTGTATTGCAGTGTTCTGTGATCAGTTCATTACAGTTCACCTAACTCTTTTGGCTACAACATGATTGGCGAACCAGTAATGTTGGTGTGGGCTGGGGTGCACTGTGTCACAGTTTCTCATTCTTGTTCTCTTCCTAGGATTGGTACAACCGTACAAGTGACCACCGAAACTGAATTTAGCCTTCAGACCATGTTTCATTTACTTTGTAACATGGCATTATGTTGTTGTCTTCCTTAGAATGGAATTATGTTCATGACTTGGCATGTTGTATTATACTAATGTACCTATTCCATTAGTTTTATTATTTTGTCAGTTAATCTGACTAAATATTTTATATTTCGTAGGTTATCTATTGTTTGGATGGTGCCAGAATTGGTATACAGTATGAGACATTCTTCGCTGGTGATTACACTTAACATTTTCCATATCATATTTTCCATGAAATGTCAGAATTGTACCATGCAAAGCTTTGTGTAAGATATGCAGAGGCGATGTTATTTCATAGAATTAGTTTGCTTCAGATCAAAACATACTTATTTCATTGTGCAAACCCTGACATTCTGAATAATGCTACTACAACATCTAAGCATGATACGTAATAAGTTATCAAAAAGAAATAAGATAAGAACATAGAAACTCTAGACACATTGTATGCTGCACTAAATAACATGCACATTATATTTTGCAGGAGAGCCCTGTGAAATTTATCATTGCGTTTTGGAGAGCAAGTCATTCCTTGAAAAGATGACTGTGACTGAACACACCTTGCCTTTCTTTCTGCCGATTCGAGAAGTAGAAACTGACCACCTGTCATCTAACGCCATCGTAAAGTTTCCTCATGGGCCCCTTGCATTTTCTGTGCAATTATTCAAATAGTTCTATCTGCTTACATGGCTCCTTTTTCCTTGCAGAGGTTTATTGATCATCTTGAAGAAATTTTGCAGTCGTATATTGACAGGAGAGAACAGGTCAGTATCAGATTTAGGAGTTGCTCCCAAATGTAAATTGCCTGTACACACTATATCCCTTTTATTATATTATCCTTTGTGAAATGCAAGAAATCAGGTGATAAAACCTTATATGCTTATGCCTGAATTATAGGCCTGTAGTTATGATGTACTCGTGTTGTTTAAAAACAGATCTTGGACATCATTGCATTATCTGAGCTGTGAAGCAAACTTATGCCATATCCATATTCCTTCTATTAGAGTTTGAAATCTCCATGTACTTTAAAGACGGCCACTGCTATATGACATGTTAATCTTTCTGTGTTGGGAATAACTCTAATTCACCTCTGTTTTTCCATCCAAAATCCAAGAGGACCATAGCATCTCTCCACTTTGGCTAAGGTTAACCCTCTCTGAGATTAGCTACCCACACAGATCCTTGATTCAGTCACTTGCAACACAATGCTTCCTTAGATTTGAAGTCGTCAACCCAGCATTGCCTTTGTGTTGTGCCTCGGCATTGGGTGTCACCCCCAAGGGCAAGGGGGCCCCGTCATTGGGCTAGGGGTGTGAGAGGAGAGTGTGAATTGGTCCGGTTGATGAGTGAGCCTTGTTGTTTGGCTTGTCATTGTGTGGGATGTGGCAGCTGGGCCGAGTAAGGGATCTAGTCAAGCAAAAAGGTCCAAGATTACCTTATTCCTTGGTTTGGAGAAGAACTGAAGAAGGGAAACCAATTAGGCCATGGACTAAGATTGTAGGTGTGGCCATATAGTGGATTTTTTTTTGAAACTATGATGATTTTTATAGCAAATTCGGAAACTATACGTCCTGATGCATAAAAATCGAATCTATGACCCCGTCGGCCTCCTGCTGGCCGAAGATGAGCTTTTCGGCCAACTCCAAGCCGAAGTAGAGTCTTCGGTCTACTTGCGGCCGAGGAGTGGTCCCAGAGGACTCTTCAGCCTATAGATGACCAAAGAGTACTCTTCGGCCTACAGATGACCAAAGAGTGCTCTTCGGCCGCAAGTAGACCGAAGACTCTACTTCGGCCTGGAGTTGGCTGAAAAGCTCATCTTCGGCCAGCAGGAGGCCGACGGGGTCATATATTTGATTTTTATGCGTTCAGTCATATAGTTTCTGAATTTGTTATAAAAAACATGATTGTTTCAAAAAAAAATCCATATAGTGTTTATAAGGGGATATATAATGTGTGGGTTAACTAAGATTATTTTGGGCCGGGGGGCCACGGCAGTCCAACTAACCTCCCCTATTGCTTTGGTGGTATTATTTTCGTAGTTACACCTCACCAAGCTAATTTACCTATTGTGATTTACCTACACATGACATATTCGGGTAATTCCTAAGTACCTTCCATCTTTTCATGAAGTGTTTCGGGCATACAACTTCTGCTTCACCGCTAGACTAGAGAAGAGAGAACATCATGGTTCAAACCACAGGTTCTAGGTGATAACCTGTAACAATGAACTTTGAATTCAAAATTAGGTGAATAAAATATATTTATTATCCGTGATTCTACTTATTTGAAATTTGAAACAGCTATATTTTTTAGTCTTCGTGCCGTTTGCGTTGATCACAGTGAAGTTTATAATTCTAATGCTTTCCATTGAATTCATGTTCAAGGTTCGTCTTATCAAGGAGCTCTACGGCAACCAAATCGGGGAATTGTTCTACAGTCTTCCATATACCTTGATAGAGTTTACATTGGAAGACTTTGAATGGTAAGGTCAAACCTGCTGTTAGATTTTGCTGTAGTACAACCATGCTCATACTAAAATATTCTAATCCACACAGTGTTCTCCTTTATATTATCTGTAGCATTTATATACTGAAACTGCATATTGTGCACTCTAGAGACTCAAGTTTCTTCTCCTGTGTGACTTGAGCAGCAAGGTTACGGTGAGTATCCGATATTCGGATCTAATCTTGACCCTGCCTAGTCAGGCGAGGGTCTTGGCCTGGCCGCTTCGCTCTGCAAAGAGAATATCCGCAGCAGACCGCCGTGCTCAGCCTGTACCATCTCGCCTCTCCTATGCCGAGAACGCGTTGAAGACCTTGAGTTTGCCAGAAGGTTCCTCCTATCTTAACCATTGCCCCTCTCCTCTTTGTAGTTAAAAAGCATACAACTCTGTGCTGAGCTTGTTCTGATCTATATGTACTTTTGCTCCCCAAATTTCTTTCTATGTTTCAGCATACGCGGAGATTGTCCTGGAGCTGCCCCGTGCTCTGAAGCAGATGTTCTACTCTCAGGAAAGCGACTGAAGCGAAGCGTGCGTGTAGAGAGTTTATTTAACCTTACGGATGTGCATGTGGGTACCGAATATTTGACAGCAGAGTAGTAGTTTGATTCTTCGCTAGGTGCCTGTCATTCACGCTGCCTAATAATCGTCTTCCCTGAAAATTTGGGTTATGTTGCCTTGCAGATTTTCACTATGAATTGTTTGAGTTTTCAGGTTGAAAAACCTTAAGTTTTTTTTTTTGAACAAGAAAAGGCTCTCAGAGCGCCAATATATCCAGTTTAGTAGCAGAATAGAGCATGAAGTACAAAGCCCTGTAGAGACAAGGTAGAGAGGATAGAAGTTACAGGGCATAGCATGCTCCTCTGAGCTGAACCAAAGCGGCTGAAGACAGGTTCAGTAGCAGTACTAAGAACCTGGCGAGCATCATTGTGAGCAACTCCATTTATCTCCGGAGAAATGTGAGACACCCGTGAATGGAGATCATCTGTAATCCTAAAGAAATCTGCAAGTGGTGCTCTGATTGCCCATGGAGTGGAGTCAGCAGAAACAGTTCTGGTCGCAGCTGCCTTTGCCAAAGAAATGTTGCCGGTCAGGAAAGTTGGTTGCGCGACCTGCAAGAGTTGGGTAATTTTGACTGCAAGGAGAGCAAGCGCTTCTGCTTGAAGGGGCGAAGTAGTGATCGGGGCTGAGCTTGAGCTCTACGTCGACATTCTTGTCTTGCACGAATTTGTGAAAGACACCAATGCCATTTGGTAAACCTGGAACTTTTGAGCACCTGAAAGGAGCATCAGATAGATCTTAGCACCATCAACAACAAGATCAGTTTTAAGAGTGCTTTCCTGTGGTGGCAACATAATAGCACTATCAGGGGAACTAGTATTAGTAACGACATTGCGATCATCTAAGGAGGGAGCCACTTGAAACTTTTGCTTGTCGTCGAAAGCTAAGGCAGCCATGTGTAGCTGATGTGGGAATGATCACCTCCTATCAAAAAGACAATCACATCTGGACTTGAATATGCACCACAGAAAATTAAAAATATTGGGCACAGTAGCATATGGACGGTCCATATTAAGCAAAGCTAGAATAACACTTTGCATAGAAAGATGATTTTTCGTTAAAAGATCACTTTTAAAGTATCAAGGATGCGCAAACCATCCTGCTCTAGCAAAGTCACAAAGGAAAAAGAAAAGAAAAAAATGTGTTTCATTTTTGTCTTGAGCACAACGACAACACTGTTTCGAAATATGGATGGAGATAGAATAGCTCTCAAGCCTGTTGGAAGGGCTTTCCGAAGCAACCTTCAGGCAAAAGTCTGGACTTTTGGGGCCATCGGTTTTTGTTTCCAAACTTGCTTTAGAAGAGCTTTAACCTGACGACTTTTGGGGCCATCAGTTTTTGTTTCCAAACTTGCTTTAGAAGAGCTTTAACCTGACGCGAAACCAGAAAAGGCCGATTCCTCGGTTTTGCTTGAATATCTTGCAAACATAACTTATAAGTAGACTTTGAGCCGCACTTTTCCATTAGGAGCAAGATCCCAAACAAGAATATCTCGGCAATTGTCCTAGATGATGGTAGTGTGAACGATTGTAGACGCCGTGGGCTCCTCAAAAAGAGAATAGATAAGATCATTGTTCCATGCCTTTTGCCCCGGCAGCCAAAGGTCACTAACTCGAGCAGGATAGATGAAACTAGCAGGTTGGATAACAAGGTGATTATGAATATTGGTCCAGGCCGAGCACCAAGGGGTACTCCAAGTGGAAATGTTACATTGGATGATGTGTTTTAAGAATGGATGAGCTTTGAGTTTAGGGAGCATTCTAAGAATTGATGACCAGAAAGCTGATTTCGGAGGGCTAGAAGTAGCAGTCCATATGGAAGTATCCGAAAAATACTTAGATTTGAGCACAAGAAGAAATGTGAGTTGGGAGAATTAACAGGTCTCCATGCAGAGGCAAGAATAAGACCTTGGTTCATGGCTTGAAGATTTCTTATTCCCAAACCTCCCTCCTTAGAAGTACATATATCCTTCCATGCCCTAAGGCAAAGACCTCTCGAAGAATTGTCCTCTTCAATGCTTGTCCACCAAAACATTCTGATAATAGAAGTGAGTTTGGAAATAAACTTTTTTGTGAAAAAATATTTGACATGTAATAGACCGGAATGGAATAAAAAACAAGCCGAATAAGCTCTAACCTAGCTGCATGAGAAAGCATATTACCTTATAGGTGGGAAGCTTGGCCATGAATCTATCAAGGACAAATTTGTAAGCAACAACTCTATTTTTGGCAGGAAGAATTAAAGGGTGACCCAAATGAATAAAATTGTCGTCCATGGAAGGAACAGGGAAAATTCTCTTAATATCTGCAATGACCGTTTGATTAACATGAGCACTGGTCAAGATGGCTGACTTGGACCAATTCGGAGTTTGACATGAGAAAGCACAAAAATGTTGAATGCTGTGAGCGATCGTACGAACTTCCTGCAAATTAGTTGGCCACATACCAGAAGATCATCTGCAAAGAGCAAAGAGTGGACAGGGGCAATTTGGCCGAAGCAAAATATCTTGAAGGTGGTTAGCATCCATATAATCATTGAGAGCGAGAGAATGTACATTAATGCCAAGCACAAAAAGATAGGGGACATATGACATCCTTGTCTAATACCACTATTACTTTTAAATCTATGAGTTGCCTGACCATTGATAATGACTGCGAACGAAGGCGAGGAGAAGCATGCATAAATTAATGACATTTCATTCAATATGATCAAAAGCTTTTGCAAGATCAATTTTAAGCATAAAAGCATTGTGATTCCAAGACTTAGGAGCAAAGGAGTGAGTGATTTCTTGGGCAATAATAATGTTATCACCAATTCTATGACCCTCAATAAAAGCTTGCTGAGCTGGATGAATATAATCCGGTAGATGAGTTTTGGATCGAAGGGTGCCATTTCTGCATACGTCAAGCCTTTACTCTGGGCCGATCTAGGAGGCACACATTTTTGCCTTCCTGTATAGCATACTGCTTTGCCGGCGCCCCCCCATTTGAAAGAGTAATGACCTAACATGTGGCACGAGCACGTGGCAACTCCGAACGCTTTATATGGCAAGTTTAGTGACACGAGGGTGGCAACTTTAGTTAAGCATGACAACTGTCGTGCTTTAGTTTATTTTTAACAGAAACTTGCCGTGTGTCACTGGAATTTGTCATCCTTACGTGACTGGAATTGCATAAAAACTGTCAGGACTGGAGTGCCCTCGACATGACGTGTGGCAATTATCATTTGAGAAGAGTAAAGATTATGACAATCCAAACATGGGGAGAATTGACAAAGATTTTTCTCGTGGTTAGAATAGTTGGTGCTATCCTACAGGTTGATGAAGGTTTTATGATCACCTAGTGACGCGTTTGGTTGGACACACGTAACGTCTAAAGTACTATATAAGGAGAATACGCCGTATTAGGTCATCTCCAAAGCGGATCCTCAATCCGTCTGTTACCTTCTGGACTATGCTGTTCGAATGTATTTAGCCATCCAACCCGAATCTGTATCGGTCCGCTGAGAGGTCCGGATGTACTTTTTCCCGACATCAGCCACGTAGGACTCTGACACCACCAGCCAACCCAAACCCCTCTAGGACCCCGCACATCCATCCTCCCATTTTCTCTCCTTCAGTTTTTCTCTCTTACCTTTGTCGTCGGTCCACACCCCGGCCGCCATGCCATACCCCTGCCGGAACTCGATGAGTCCATCACATCCAACGGTACACCCAAGCTCCATGAAGATTCTCCTCCGCCGTCATTCCACACACGTACACCGATCGCCGCGCAGGTGTCATCCACTCCTACGATGCTCACCAAGTCCGGCAAGTGTTTGGTAAATTTCCCAAGCTAATTTTTTTGTGTCCCTTCTTCTTTGAAGCAGTGGATTCGGATATGGAGTACATATACGCGCACTATGTTGAGTCATCTGACTTGTCCGGCGAGGAGGACTACACGGATGAGACGGCGATGATGCAAGCGGTGCTTGTAGATGCGGAGCGTGCGGAGGAGCATGTTCTCAATTTCAAGGGATAGATCAAGGGCATCGAGTGCTCAACTGCAACCGGGCATGCGACCACCTGAAGCTGATGGACGACTACTTTGCCACCGATGCCCTCTTTGCTAACAATTTTTGCCGGCGATTTCGGATGCGCAAAAATGTCTTCGGTCTCTACCATGGCATCTGGTCCTTTGATGAGTACTTCATCTTGAAGAAGGATGCCGTTGGAAGGATTGGGTTCTCTGGTTACTAGAAGTGCATGGCCCCACTACGGATGCTTGCATATGGAATGATCGCTGATTCGTGGGACGAGTACCTATGGATGTCCGAGAGCACATGCAGAGATGCAATGGGTCAGGTTTGTAACTACCGTGGTCGAGGTGTTTGGACCTTAGTACCTAAGAGAACCAACTATGACAGACACCGACAAGATCTTGGCAATCTCGGAAGTAAGATGGTGGCTAGGTTTGCTCAGATCTCTTGATTGCGTGCATTGGAAATGGAAGAATTGCCCAAAAACTTTACAACGGCAATATCAGGGTCATGTTAAGAAGTCCACCATCATTCTTGAAGCACTTGCATCACATGTTTTATTTGGAATGCACGGGTCTCACAATGACATCAATGTGCTACAACGATCACCATTGTTTGCTAGGCCGACTAAAGAAAACGCTTCTCCTTGCCACTATACTATCAATGGTCATGAGTACAACATGGCTACTATCTGGTTCATGATATCTATCACCCGTGGGCTACCTTTGTGAACACCATCTCTAACCCAGGTTGCTAGAAAAGGTTTCACTTTGCCCAATGACAACAAGGAGCTAGAAAGGATGTTGAGAGGGCATTTGAAGTTTTGCAGACATATTTTGCAGTTATTTGTGGACCTGCTAAACAATGGGATTTGGAGACCTTGTTAGAGGTGACGACCTGTTGTGTGATCATGCACAACATAATCTTGGAGGATGAGGGTGAGGATCCTGCCGCAGGTCTTGAATTTGAGAACATTGGTAATCCTATCGAACTTCCAGACGAGAATCTGGCCACATTTGAAGAGTTTGTTCAAAGGTATCAATAAATTTGGCATCGAGCAACTCACGATCAACTAAAGGTAGATCTGATTGAGCTTCTATGGGCGGTTAAGGGGGAAGACAATGTTCAAGTGTAATATTTGAACTTTTTTAAATTAGAACTACTACTACATTTGAACATTCGGACTATTTGAGACTATATATGCGGCTATTTGAACGTGCACACTTCAACTTTTCTGGGATCGGATGGGTAGCATTGGATGGACGGCTCTCTTATCCGTGTCTCAACGTCCTCCTGCGGGTGCCGGGTAGGTAACCTGCCCCAACAATTCGACACACTTATGTTCCTCCAACCTTGAAAATTGAGCCATCCCTCAAAAAGGAAGTAGGCAAAAATACTTTCGCCATAACCCAAAGTGGGCCTCAAGCCAAGAAAAGCTCACAAAGGGCAATGAAGCCCGAAATGTGGAGAGTAGAATTTGGGGAGATATGGTGGAGTTGGATCCGGTAAAACTCTAGAAGGCCCCTGAGAAAAGGGTGGATCAGAAAACAAGACCCTGAAGAAGGAAGGGAATGAAGTAAATTCACTCCTCCCCATTAGGCGTTGGATATCGATCATTGACCACCTTCTTGTCTATAGTCACCAGCCCATGGCGGGCATGTGTAAAATCTAGATCTAGTAAATACCCTTGAGTCGCAAGCCTGTTTACCTACGTTTGGGTAACCGAGCGACTCTTCCAGTATCCTTCGAGGGGGCCATTGGGTCGCTTTAACGAGCCAGGGACCTTTGCCATTGCTGAAGCTCTAAAAGCAAGGATGAGAGGACGAGTTGCATCGGGGCAAAGGAAAAAAGGGCAGGGTGGAGAAAAAAATTACCTCCCCTGTCTCCTTATATTTACCATGATGAGGCGGGTTGCGATTGGACGCTTGAGTCCCCAATGGTAAATCGCGTGTTCCCCAGGTTTTATGCCTTTTCTAGAGCACAGATTGAGGAAAATAAATTAAAACTACCATTAAAGGTGGATCACCGGGCCCACCACGATTCATTTTCGTGGGTATGATAAGTTGTAGGACCGTGAAAATTACCAATGGTCGTCGAGAGTCCTCGGAGAATAAAACTTTACTTGCAAGGAATCAACTTCGACTCGCGGTCCTCGGACCAAGCAAGGATATATCCTGAAGCAAAGGGTCCTACCAAAGGGCACCCGGATTTTCGAAGCATTTTGCTGCTCAGATCCATGTCCGAACACTTAAGACTGACGATCGAGCATAAAAGGAGGACCTCGTATCTGGAAGCCGGCGTGGAAGATAAAACTCGCCTACGAAGCCGAAGACCACAAGACTGAAGTTGTTCCGATGATAGACCAAGTCCTCGGCTTGAATACCAGTTCAGGCTCTACTGACGATGTCCTGGATTAGGGGGTGCACATCACGTCGGCTCAGCGACCATGGGCCAAGCCGAGAATGCGTCCACGACTAAAGAATGGGCCTCATGAGCCTTGGCCCTCGGCGTACACAAGACGGAAACCTCTGAAGCCTTGGCGTACACTTCAAGGCGTATTTGAATGATCAGCATGTTTATCCCTAGATTGTAACCGACCATGTGAAAACCGTAGATACCCCCGGTGCCTATATAAGCCAAGGGGTTTAGTGTGTAGAGGAGAGAGAGAGAGAGAGGTATATACGCGTTCAAGGCTTAGAAGTTAGAACTCATTCATACGATCTTGAGGTAGATCATCTGTACTTTATACCCCATCCATAATCTATACAATATAAGCATCACGTAGGGTTTTACCTCTTAGAGAGTGTCCAAACCTTGGTGTTGCCAGCTCGGGGCCCCCCTACCCGAGATCTGCCATTTCAGCACCGACACTTCCCTTGCAAAAAAATTACACTATGTGATCATGGGTACCTGCAGGGTCGATGACCGGGAAAGAGACAAGAGACAACTATGATGCAATGTTATGTCAAACATATATGAAGTTCATTCAAAGTCATTCTGTTGGCCCCTCATACAAATACATCGAGTTGCAAGGCTATGCCTCAACCCATTACCTTACCGAATTACTCATACATGGCGATTGGATCGAAAGAAGAAATTATGGGACACGATATAAAGATGAATGCTTTATTGATAATATGTCTTACAATGGTTGCCTAGTGCGAGGCACGATTACAATTAGGGCTATATTGGAGGTGGATTGTTGCGGTGATGGTAATGGTGATGGTGATGGTGTGGCTATGGAGCTGACATGAGAAATGTCGGCGGCTAGGGTTGGAGAATAGCTTCTCGTGCAGACACAAAGGGTTTCGCCGATGCTCCTTTGCGATTTTGGTGCTGGACCCCTTATAAAAGTGGTGGGGTTGGACGCCACGGTGCCGCTGGCACCTTCTACAAGTGCTGGTACGCCTTCTGCTCTATTTGTATTATTGTGCCTCCCATTGAATTCCTCCTTTCTCCATTATCCTTCTTTCCTTATAAATGATTATTTTTATCAATGTATGGCCTGTTTACCCATGGAAACAAACTAAAGAGTGGATTTCGCAGCCTCTTGCGTTCATTGGTCATGAGTGGTAATATGGGAGGGAATATCTAAGATTTTTTAAGATAAACCGGTTAAACAATAGTGTTGTGAGCGTAAAAATAACACTCATCACACGCCTTGTTATCGGACATCATCAACAACAAAGACGCCTAGCGGCACGTGTCCAAATGGGCAATTGAGCTCCTATCTTTCGGCATCACATACAAACCCGCTAGGCTATCAAGTCTCATGCAATCACCGTCTTCACCGTCTAGTGGATAGAAGCACAACAGATATCACAAAACATTGACCTCGAGTACTGGTTATTGTAGTTTTAAGGCTCCATGATCGTAAATGGACTGGGAGCCGGAGTGGTCCTAATCTACCCTCACGGATATATAATGAGCTACATCCTGTAAATACACTTTGCCGACTTAAAAAACGTTGCCGAATATGAAGACCCTCTACAAGGGTTCCATATCGCGACTTTCACGGGAATTCAACGGCTTATCTGCCACAGTGACTCCGACCTCGTCGTCCAGTAGATTATGAAAGCATTTGGCACAAGAGAACGCAAAAATGACGGCCTACTACTTAGTGGTTCACCAACTGGAAGAAAAACTCGAGAGCATAATTTGGCCGAAGAGATTTTAGCCCAAATGGGCGCGGCTCGCAAACCAGTCCCAGACGACAACTTCTTGGAGATGCTTCACAAACCATCAACGAAAATCCAGGAGGTCCCAACAAACACCCCAACCTATGGTGGTACGAAGGCCATGGCAAACACACATGAAATTGCAGAAGAACACAGCTCGGAGGAAGGTCTCGCAGTCATACCAGCATGGACTCAACCGCTGCTCACATACCTCATCAATAGGGAAATACCGTAAGACTGAAATGAAGCACGATTCGTACTTTGTAGGTCAAAAGTTTACAAAATCATCCAGGTGAGCTCCACAAGGGAAGCCTTACAAGAATCTTCCAGCGGTGAGTATCGAACGGCGAAGGTCGCCAGCTGTTGCAGGAGATACAAGCCGTGGCTTGGTAATCAGGCGGCCCCAAGGACGCTAGTCGGCAAGGCTTTTCGCCATGGGTTAACTGGCCTAATTGTTCCCATGACGCCGAGGACATAGTGCGACGATGGTCTAGCTCGCAGCAGCTTGTATAGAAATCCCACGTGCCAGCCACAACTCCGAAAACGATCCCTATGACTTGGTCCTTCGTCGTGTGGAGGCTCGATATTGTAGGGCCACTCGCCATGCCAGTCTATCTCGACAATAGTATTTCTAAATGCATGCAAAAAAATGCGATGGAAAAGTTTACAACAGTAGCTAACAGGTAGACGGGTGCTTTTAGGTGGAAGACGATGGAGGGAGGCATATCCATGGTCGGGGGACATTTCATTGATGAGGTGGTTATCAAATGTCTCCCCAGCAGTGTAAGATGGTCGAGCTCCAGGTCGACATGTTCTGTTCCGCAGAACTAGCACTGTCGGTTGTACCACCACTGTGGAGGTTGCTAAAATTAGATGGAGTAAAGCTGTGGGATAAATTACATGACAAGTAAATAAATAAGAATAAAAACAATGGATCGCATAATGGAGAACACAATTTTGTTCTGTCCAATATTATCGGTTTATCTCAGTTCACAATAAATAATCACATCCAAGGCAAAAGAATCAGATTATACAGCACTGAAGCTGATCAGCATTTATACAGGAGCAAAATAGAGATATTTTTCTTCTTGGTTCTATGTGTGCCTTCCTCTAATTTCACTTTGCTCCCGTGAGCTCCTCCATGCCTTCAGACCTACAATTATTATCAAAAACTTATCAAAGTGCAATAAAGATAAGGACATTCTGAGTTGGCACTCGAGGACCATTCTAAGGTCCTATGTAAAATCCCATTTGTGCATGTGCCATTAATTCTGGTTTTTTCTACAGTAGCACACTAATGCTAGCATCATTATGAGAAAGGCGCAATGTTAGAGAAGACAGGCACAAGGAAAAGGTAATGATAGTACGCAACCCAAAGTATTAGTCCAGGCGAATAAATGTTTAACTTTGGCAAGAACCTTAATTATTCTCCCCCTTTATCAAATATTTTCCTGCATTTTATACTGGAAGACTGTAATATAATAGGTAGCTTCAGCCAGTTTTTGCAAAAGAATGCTTATTGCTTGGGAGAGCACAGATCGAACCATGATACATTTCTACTCTCAGTGTTTTCTTCCTTGTAGCATGGACATGTGTTCCATGAGTAGATACATAATCCCAAGTGAGGAGAAAATATAGTGAATACGGTCGCATAATATTTTACTTCTTTTGAACATCGTGATGCGAACCATATGATAAGGTATCCTAAGATGCTTTGCCTATAACATGTCTGACTGTGAGCACGAAAACATGTCTGATGGTGAGCACAGTGAAAATTTTGTAGTATACGTTAAATACTCATATCCCGTAAGCCGTGAAGTAATATCTAAACTAACCAGAAATGATGATCTTCGCAAAGACATGAGCTGCAACTAAATATTATTCAATGCAAAGTACCTACAAAAGATAGAATGTATGCAGCCACACGCTAAAAGTTTTTGTATCATTATTTTACAAAATTTAGTTCTCAAATGTCGTAACGAAATAATAGTGCTCGCATATTTATTTTAGTACTACCGCGACAAAAATTTAAGTTCTCGCAAATTTTAGAAGGACAATGAAATAGAAAAATGTAGGCATGCTAATACTGAGAATAGTACATACCTTCTCATTCATAAATTTGTTAAATGCATCCATATTTACCCCATGCATCATCTCATCTGTTCCTAGTCCACCTGTACCTGATATGCCGGCTGTTTCAACAGTAGTACTATCCGTGTTGAAAAACTCACTGCCGTGGCCTTGAAGCTGCATTGCATTGGTCTGACCAGCAGCACCATCTCCTGAAATTTCTTGGGTCATCTCCACAGTTGCAGAATTTGTTATTCCCAGTGTAATGTCCATGGTTGCTGCATTCTGCATTCCATGGGCCATGTCCGTGGTTGCGGTGTTTTGCATGTCCTCGTCCTCACCAAGGTAGCTTCTGAGGAGGTCTTCACCATCATCTAGAGGCGGAGTCAACATCCTTATCCCTCCAATGCTAGAGTCATAGATGAGTGGATATAACTGTGGTAGAAGCTCCTGTTGCCTTAAATGGTTTGGATTATCCATGGCAAACATTGTATTACTTGGAAATAAATTCAAAGTGGGCATTGGCTGTTGTGCTGTTTGTGAAAGATTGGACGGTTGTGATGCACTAACCATGCTTCCATTTGCTAGAACTCCAACATGAGCACCATTACCATTAGTATAACCGTGACCATTATTAGTATTAGATGCTCGTCCACTAAGAGCACCTCCACAAAGACTAGTCGTGCTGCCATCATTTCCATGAAAACCATAACCAACCGGTTTTGCAATATTACTTGGCTGACTTATTTGGTTAAGATTTATAGCTCCCTCAGATCCTATATTGAACTCGAAAGTTCCCTCACTATCTTGATATTTCGGATAGTCATTCAAAGAATTGTTATAGTGTGTTGGGATCGTGGGCATGGTTGAAAGCCAATCAGTTGAGCAGTCACCTTTGTTTTTCTGAAATTTCAAATATAGTAAAAAGATTAATGAAGGATATGTATGGTAGTGGGGGTGGTGGTATCATTTCTGATAATTTCATGATCATATAGATGAAGCTCGGTTTCAGATTGAAGGAACATCAACTTGAAACGTACCTGCAGATCGCTGCTATCCTTATATGTAGTTGCATTTTCACTATTGTCCTCCGTAATAAGTTCTCTCATATTTCTCGGAGTATAGTCTGCATTGTCGAAAGCAAAATATGCCAAGAGAGCCGAGCTTAGAAATTTGGAAATACCAATATGCACCAATACATGTGATTTACTTATTTCATCCTAACATTCATAATTAGTCATAAACATGCGCCTTGATTGACATCCATGCTAATTATAATAAAAAACATCACAACATTCTGAAGTGGGCAAAGAATACAGATAAAACATGCAAGGGTAATAGGTATATATTATTTTAAAGGCATGCATGGACCTTTGTTCTACTAAAATTAAATATTAAAATCATAGCAAAACGTTAGTGTTCATAGTGTCACAATATCATTTTGACTATACTGTGGTTACATGATATAGTGAGTTAGAGACAAATATATGTGCAACGTTACCATTACTTTTCTCCAAATAATGCTCACCACATTATATTCATGAATGGTTCATGCATTGAACGGTAGTGTTCTCAGGCGACCAAGATACAGAAGCAATGAATTTATCATGCAACCAATAAAAATGAAAATGCATAAGTTGTACACGGGGAAACCAACAGAATATAATACCCGTAATATAGCATGCATATTTTAATACGATAATTAAGGTGCCAAACTTTTATACATACTCAGATCAGGATATCCCTATGACCGTTACACCCATAGCTCCCCACAACTACACATGTTTAAGTTCCAGAAACCAAGGACAAAACTACACATGTTTAAGTTCCAGAAAACAAGGACGAATCATTAGAGTTCATGCATGCCAAGTGAATTATCGGGTAGTTTTTATTCTAGGAACTATTCCATTGTTCATGAGAGTATTATTTGGCATATATTATATAAGTATGTATTGCTAGGGAATGAATGTCCTAACATGGATAAAAGGGGCGAGCATTGGTGCATGACAAAACATGGAGACATGGGCGACCATGCAAGGATTGAACTGTGCTTCAAGTGGATACATTAGGACTTTGGAGCCGCCATAATGACAGACAACTACAAATAAGAAATTTACTAGATGACACTTCATTTTTCCCTCCATAGCCTTCTATAGCTGATCTGCACCTCACTTTTGGGTGAGGCCCATGTAATTTTGTAATATGGGCCAATATTTAGATTCCATATTTGTTGATGAAACTGAATTAGGTTGCATTCACACCCCCTCCAAAGGCTAGACAAATTTCCCCTACGTACCTCCATAAATACCACCGCTAGGGCATCATTTGGATGTCCATATTTACCATAGTTAAGGCTCATTCTTTAATCTCTTGCAAGGATTAGACCTTTGTGGTCTGATTAATCGTGTCTCGGTGTCGTCAATAACATCCCAAGAATTGGTTCAGACTTTTCATATGCGCCTCGTAGTTGCACGTTGTAGTAGAATCCAAAATATTCTCCATCCATATTGTCGAGTGTTTCCCAATGAAAGATCCAGACACCCGCAGTGTTATTAAGATTTAGACACATTTCCTCTTCCGATTAGTTGATTTTGCCTAGTTGTGTGTGTTACTTATTCTTCATAAAAGTAATGTGTTTGAACTATCTCTAGGCATAGTGAATCAAATGTTAAAAGATCGCAAGCTCACCTGTTATGTGCAAATTTTAGGAGTTAGCCAAGACCTAAGGTGAAGCAAACCACCCTAAACCTCTAGGACTCATACACAAGCACGGAATTGTTGCCGGTCCCATTGCATCTTTACCGGT
The DNA here is from genome assembly GCF_018294505.1 of Triticum aestivum. Lineage (NCBI taxonomy): Eukaryota > Viridiplantae > Streptophyta > Magnoliopsida > Poales > Poaceae > Triticum > Triticum aestivum. The sequence goes on along the minus strand of NC_057811.1, from coordinate 7,416,849 downwards.
CCATGTGTAAGTTGGAGAACTGACATCACAAAAGAAATTGAGATTTTCATCAGGATCATGAAACGATGCATGATATTTAGTGCTTCAAGCCTTCCTTTGGCATATTGAGGCCCACCACCTATCACCCACAAATTTAATTTCATGCCATAGCCAATCTATAGAATCCTTTTCGGCGAAGCTATGCATTTGTTTGCATCACGTTCTAGATGGAGGATGTAGGGGCAATGAGAAGGAGGTGAATAGTTGATTATAGTTCCACTTCCATTTCCAAGAAAGCTGGATCCAATAGGTATATATTTTGTGTTCATGGCTCATCCCTCAATAATGCCCCCCATGATTATAGTTCCATATCTATTTCAATGAAGTCATCAATAAAATAGGTGATGCTACCTTGGTTCACCCCATTATAATGGCCCTTGTTGCTAGGAAAGGAAGGTGGTGTAGAAACTTTTGTGATTTACTGAAGTAGCATAGTTGTGAGAACATAGCACATTCATGAGATTTACAGGCCATTAAAATGGCCCCCATATTCTACGCTTCGCTTTGAAGTAACTGGTAATGCTTGAAGTCTCTCATGTGCAAACCACTAGGACCTAGCAAAGCCAACGAAGTTTCTTGTGTGTTTAGACATGGTTCGAATGGAATATTGGTAGAATATTATGTGTTTGCCACTCAACACTCTTCATGGAAACATAGAGGATTTTATTGCAGGATCGAATCCCATGGTAATGAAGAAAGTAACATTAAAGGGATAGCTGCCCAGGATGGCGCCAATGTTATCACAACAATTGTTCACATAGGCAAGGAGCAAGCATCAATACTTCTTGAAATTAATTTGGCAGATCACAATATGAAACATGACAGGAATCTCAACAAGATCCACCATATTATCTCTTGTACTCTTAGCCGTGCTTTGACTTGATGTTACTTGGTACCACTCATGCACTAACCGTTTGGGCCAAACTGAAGCCATTATGATGATGAGTCTTTTTAGATGAACCTCCTTCTATGACTAGATGTGGTTTGAATGTGGGAACGTAGTGGCAACCTAATAGAAGGGAGAGGTTTATATCACTCATTTGTTGTTTCCTTAAAACAATCATAAAAATTGTTGAAGCTTGTGCACATGCTTCTCCACACTCGCTTAAATGGAGGATCATTTTCCAAGTTAATGAAGAAAGTCGTATAAGTAAGGAAGCAACCCCAGCTCACCTCAAGGGTGTCACCACCATTGTTGAGATAGGCGAGGAAAAATTTGTTAGTAGTTTAATAAGTTATCTAACTGGCATAGCTTTGGTAATATTAGAGGCTTTGATATCTACAATCACCACACAATATCTATTATTTCGGGTCTTGCTTCGACATAGCGATGATAGCTGCTCTACTGCATGATCCATCTCTATTGGGGCCAATGCGTTGAATATTTTTACATGAAGATACTTATGTGCTTAGATGTGGTTTGACCATAGGGACACATATGGCAACCGAGAAAGCACGATGGGAGGGCTCATTCTCTAGGCTCCCAAAGGGTTGTCACTGTTATTGTCGGCCTAGGGGAAGGAAGATGGCGGCAACGCTTCTAGAAGACATCTTAACATATATATGTGGCTTCTTGAAATCGATACGATCACCTATTCGCTTGATGTGTCTTTAGCCATTAATGCACATCGCAATTCATGCTAGGTATGTTGGGGCTTTGGTGAAGGCAATACATTGATTATTTATAGATGAAAGATACTCATGTGTTTAGACATGGCCTGAGAGTGGAAGTGTAGATGAAACAAAATTGAAGGGAAAATTTCATACCTCTTATATCTCTATTACAATAAACATTTGATCTTGAAGAGGTATGTACTTTAAATGGGAAGGTATATAACTATGGGCACCCACCAATAGCATCTAAGATGCCACTAAGTTAAGATACCACTGGGGACTAGCGTAACAAAGAGTTGTACTCCTTGTGACGTGCGCTAGGTTTGCTTACCCATCCGCAACCCGTTTTTCATTCCAATCACCTTTTTAGCAACATATCTCTATCTCCTACAACCATTTTCTTGAGGTATGTTCCAGCCTTCAGCCTTTAATGGCTTGGAGAAGCATAAAAAGTTACACATCAACATCAGTTGTCTTCTAAATCATCTTGACACTTGTGGAGGTAGGGGCATGCCAAAACTATCACCCCTCCATCACAGTTCCTATTGACCATGATAATTCATCCACAACAATCGATGCAAGAATCATCAGTGGTCATGACATCTTGATCATGTTGCAGAGAGGGTCATGGTAAAATTGTGGGATAGTGACACCCTCATTTTCTCTTTCACATAGCGACAAATGACGTGCTTCTCCTTCATAATATATCTATTTTCATGTAATCAAATGATGGAATACTGAGTATTTCAATGACCATCGTTGATTAGAACAGATGTACACCAATACTTTAGCCCATGCATCTTCAGTTTTGAAAATAACCAACGCATTTGCGCCAGGGTCGCAGATGGAACTATGTCATAGAAGGACCCACTGCATGGAAGGTCATCAAGTGGTGCACAGTTCATGGAAGCTGCTCATGTTCCATTGGCTATTCAAGGTATCAACAACTCATGTTCCAATTGCATAAGTTACCACGATAGTGGAAGGTTTTCCAACAATGTTGAATAAGGAAAAACACCAGATCCATCATATAGGGCGGTGCCCTCAATGTGCTATGAATGATGAAGATGCCTTCTAGGCCTTGGGTATATGACCCCATCACCTATACACTTTGGAAGGTTTTCGAAAGAGGTCAAGCAATTCATATAAATAAACAAGACATTGACTAACAAAAAACATACAAGTCTAAGATACCACACTTTACAAAATAGTAATAATCTAATTGTGCTAATCCAACCAAGCTCGAACATATATTCAAACCTAATGCCTCAAAGTGGTGATATGCATCTCGTGCATTGAATGTCGTTGGTTCCTCCATCTCCACCACGGCAATTTTCATCTCGCATTGCTTCCACAAAGAGTGCACTCGCAAAGAAAGACATGTGACCTATTTGTGCTATATCAAGTATATGTCTCAACCAAATGAGACCAAAATAAATACTCATTTCATACTATATTTTGAATATCAACTACTAGATATTCACCTAATGTGTAGATCAATTCCCTCCATCCATGGTATGCATCATCTTATATATGAGGAAACTCCGCATTGCAACCCTCTACATGCCACTCAATTTAGGATTCAACACTCAACTCCAAAACCGGTTCATGCACACCCTTTGCTTGCCAATTGTTTGACGAATCATCTCCCTGTTCGGTGGTCACTTGTTTTGATTGGGTTGAGCACTGACTTAGCGTTTGGCAACTATTTACATGTGGAACACACCCAACAATAGTAGGTGCACGAAGATCTACACGAATCCGAGGTGAAGATGTCGGGCATCGCGTCAACGATGCCACAAATGCTCATGTTCTTCCCCACCAAGGGGAAGAACACATGTGTTCACCAACAAGAACACGATCAGTTTGATGCAGGGGACATTGCCGCCCTATATTATCAGCAGGGCCATCATGTGCTTGCTTGCCCTGCCTATATCACAAATAACAAGGACATCTCCGCCACGATTACCAGGACCCGCCGCCTATGTTGTCGACAACCTGACTGGGTTCACCATTGACTCTCTCTTTGGTTTGCGTGGGCAACTGGAGTGGGTGGATAAAACTGGGGAAGAATGAACGTTTGGTTCCACCATTGAATGAAATACAGATCCAACAAGGGAACAAGCAATGGCCATGTATATTGTCCAGATCCAAGGATGAAGGAGAGGAGGAGGATGTCAGCAGAGCAGAGAACAGGACGGAGGTCTACGCAGAAGAGGATCAGAAGGACAATGAGAGAGAGAGAGAGAGAGGGAGAGAGAGAGGGAGAGAGAGAGAGAGAGAGAGAGAGAGAGAGAGAGAGAGAGAGAGAGAGAGAGAGAGAGAGAGAGAGTAGGTACTCCATCACCATACGGTAGGCGGGGGCATTGGAGTTGAGGGTTGAATCCTAAACCGAGTGGTAGGTTGAGAGTCATAACTTGGACTTTTCATATACTCGTAATCCAGGGTGAACTCGCTAACATCAATATGCATGCTCGCATGTAGTAAATGTGTATGCGGGTAGAACAAGTAGAAATAAATTATGGATGACACGATTACCATATATATGCCAACATGGAGGTATTTGAACAATACATTTTAATTAAAGTCACATACCTTTTGTTTCATTGAGTCGGTTGGTGGCTCTGTGGAATAGTGCATGCTTATGTGCAGTCCAGTGGAACTTGATCCCATTGGTGATCCTGCCCTCAGAGCCCCCCTCATTGGAGTCGTCCATTTCTAATGGTCTTTTCCCTGATTTGTCATCCCGATGGACAATGTGGTTGCTGTGAGAATCGGTGTTCATGGGGACAGCGGTAGGGGTGGTGTTGAGCCTCCGCGGGTTGACATGATGACAGATGTTGCGCATAACATCATCATGCAGGGGCTTGGTCAGGAAGTCACATGCACCTTCAATGAACCCCCTCCTCACCGTCTCTGCGGTCGCGTCGCCAGAGAACACTGTACAACGAATGCAAGTCTATTAGTACGTATGTACAAACATGCTAGATTGATGAATATGTGTGTGACCAGCGCTTTCATTGTACCCGTATATTAAGTACCAATAATCCCACACCTAGGTAAACTTACAAAATGTTTTACGTAATCCTTCTCACTAATTTTAGCGAGGGAGAAGTTACTATTGTACTTAATGAGCAATGCTAGATGTACATAATATATTTTGCATGTTTAACGGGCAGAAATCTGTGGAAGATTAAGATTAGGATTGGGCTTAAGGGAGTAGTAATTGCTGGGAGCAATCCTACATCTACAAATGACTGCTGCAGAATTATTTTACAGGATGTGTCAAGTATTAATTATACATCATTAGAGAGGGAGGGGACCTCTCTGAAATTAAGGGGAGGTTAGTCCCTACGCAATATGATCATCATCAAGGGCAAACACGTAATCATCAAGTCGATAGCTATCATCTTTCCTGAATCTTTGTCTTTTGGGACATCTAGTTTAGTCGTGTGCAGCAAGGCTTGACTCGCGAGCGTGCACGTGATAGGAGCATGGGACAACAGCACTCATCTGCTATCAGAGATGGAAAAGTGAAAATTACCACAACACTCATCCTGCTTGCATGGATGGCAACAGGAAGAGGCACGGAACAAAAAACCCGGATGCTCGCCAACGAGAACCTGGTAACTGAAGTGCAGCCATTACTGCTGGCAAGAAAACAAAATGACTACAGCTGTTACTGCTGGAACTACGTCTCGTACGAATCACGACGCCTTCAAGAACTCCACTAATACTGAGTACATGCCTCGTTGGTTCTAGACTCTAAACTCCCTCTGTCCATGGATTGATTGATCTATTCCGTATGTTACGTGCAGAACTATCATGGCTTCCTCCCCTTAGGCCCAATCCTAATCTTCACATATGTCTGCCCGTTAAACACGCAAAATATATTATGTAGGTCTAGCATTGCACATTAAGTACATTAGTAACTTCTCCCTCGCTTAAAAAAAGTAGTAACTGCTGGGAGCAATCCTACATCTACGGATGACTTCTGCAGAATTACAATGGCAAAAACGTCATCATCATCCATCAAGTCGATAGCTATCATCTTTCCTGCTTCTTTGTCTTTTGGGACATCTAGTTTAGTGGTGTGCAGCAAGGCTTGACTCATCAGCTATCATCCGGCTTGCATGGATGGCAAACAACAAAAAACCCAGAGGCTCGCCATTCAACCTGGTAACTGCAGTGCAGCCTTTACTTTACTGCTGGCAGAAAAACAAAACGACTACAGCTGGAACTACGATCAGAGCCGAGTCGTAATACATGCCCCGTTGGCTCTAGACTCTAAACTCCCTCTGTCCATGGATTGATCGATCTATCACTAGCCAGTACGTACAGATGTATCATGTCATCCGGTGAATACATGTGTGGAGGACTTACAGATGACAGGGTAATGATCCCTGGCCTGCTGGAGGAGGGTGAAGCCATCGATTCCATCCCTGGTGTGCGCCACCGTCAAGACGAGGTCAATCCCGTCTGGGTTCTCCTGTACCTCTCGCAGTGCTTCGGCGGGCGAGGCTTTCGTAGTCACTGCACGCCCCAACAATGTGAGGTCGCCGGTATAGATATTGCTTGCAAGAGCAGAAAGATGAAACTGCAGCGAGGACAGAGCGGACGACGTACCTTGGTAGCCGCAGCGGCTGAGTGTTTGGGTCATGGTCTCGAGGTGGATGGGGTCTTCGTCCACAACGAGGACCCTAATCCCCTCGCCGGCGCCCGAGGCCAAGGCGTCGCGGCCGTTCTCCATCTCCGCTGCCGGTGTCACAGTCGGTAACCAAAGCCTCGGTTGCTTGTCCGTAATGAGTGGAGGGCGTTCAGTAACTGGTGATTAGCATGCTCTTGCTTTTATATACTATACTCCAGTACGTTACTTCTCTGATGAGGGTAAACCGGGTGGTCCCTGGTCACACGCTCCACCTTGTTTTCTTTAAATCTTTTATTTAGAAACTAGCATTTTTTTTAGCCAATTTAGAAACTAGCAAACATGCATGTGGGTTGCAAAAATCATAGAACCGTAGCCCGATAATAAGTATGGCCCAAGACAGGGATTTGCTAGACACCCCGCCCCCCTCCCAGGAGGGGTTTCTTCGCTGAGAAAAAGGGTTTCCCCCGCTTTGCATTACAAAGCAAACATCCGATACAACCAACGATAGGAGATGGGGCGAAAGCAGCACAATCACGCCCAAAAGAAATGAAAGAGAAAAAGAAAAGAAACAAATGCCGATAACGGCGGGTCGACAAAAATGACGAAGCCTCGCAACCGCTGCGTCCACCGGAGATCACCCACCAAGCTCCGAGACTCCGAAGCGCCGATACCAACCAACACCTCCAAGAAGGGACGTGACGATGGCCACGCTGCTGCCAAGGGTTTCCCCCAGTACGCAGCGAGGAGAGAGGAAGGGTAGCCCCGACGCCCTCCAGGAAGGTCCGGCGGCACCCTCAGGCGCCACCGCGTCGGTGTCGGCCAAGCCAACAGGGATTTCTCCCGATCCCATCCTCCACCTCAGGCACTCCGGAGCTCGCCACCAAACTGACCACCACCCTGCGCCAACACGGACACGAAGCTTCCCACGTTGTCTCACCACGGCACCGCGAAGATGGTCTGCACAACGAAGAAGAGGAGCCGGGACTAGGGCAGCAGCACCGTCGGCCTACGGGAGGGCCCCACCTCCACCGTCCACGACGGTAGCCGACCGGACGCCAAAGCAGGAGCCTACCGGGCCCGTGGCTCCACAGGCCTGGCTGGGCCCGTAGCTCCCACCTCCGCGCAGCAGCTGGCGCGCCGTCGGCATGGCTGCCACAGTCCAAGCCGCTCCCCTGCCTCCCCATATAGAGGGCGTCGCGGTCGCGCCGAAGCCGACCCGCAAGGACCCAGATGGGGCCCTACTGGCCCAGATCTGGGCCGGGGACACGCCACCGGCCGCTCAGCACCACCGGATCGCCCCGCCGCCAAGAGGTGGCACCACCATGGCGAGCGCCGCCGGCCTCCGCCACCAGGACGCCGGCCCGCCACCGGCCGAGCACCGCCGCCGCCTCCCCCCACACCGGGAAGGAGGAGCACGCGCGGGTAAGGGACGGCCCGCCGCCGCCGGCATCACCCGGCCAGATCCAGGGGCGACCGCCGACGGCGGTGGGAGGGATGGATGGAGGAAGGGCAGACGAGGTAGAAGGGGGCACGCGTCGCCCCAGCCGCCTCCCGGGGAGACGGCGGAGGCGGCCGGACGGGGAGGAGGGGAAAGGGGTGGCAGGGGGCGGCAGGAAGGGGCGCCCGCGCCGGGCGGCAGGCTGCGGGGGGGGGGGGGGGGGGGCGGAGGGGCACCCACGCCGGGCGGCCGGCGGCCGCGGGAAGGGGCTAGGGCCCGCCAGCGGCGGGGGAACCCTAGCAGGAGTGGGGGCGTGCCGGAGGCGTTTCTTCGCCATCCTGGGGTTGCCCTAGCGACAGTTTTTGCTTTGGGGGTGCGGGGTGGACTCTCCCAGCCGCCCCCCAGGCGATAGCCTGGTTGTGGGCGTGGTGGTGCTTCAATGATGGTCGAGCTGGACGGTCGCCGGCGAGGAGAGCAGCGGTGGGAGCGCGAGGATCCGCCGGCGGGAGCACAGTGGCCCTGATCTGCGCGACGGCCTCCTCCCTGGTCGCGCATATAGGAGCTTCAGGTGGCGCATCACGCGGTCGTCTGATGCCCACAGCATGAACTCCACGAGCTCGTGCAGGTCCGTGCGAGCACCGGAGCGCCACGTCCGCCGCTATAGGCAGCGTCGTAGGTGAAGTCAATGTCGACCAAGAGGAAGAACCACCACTAGAGCTGCTCCTGCGTGCTGCTCCTGCACTCCGCGCGGCCCAGCTCCCACTGCTGTAGCTTGCAGGAGGCCGTCCTCTGGCGGTGCTGCGCGTGGCGCAGCTTCCCCTGCTGCAGCTTGCAGGAGGCCGTCCTCTGGCGTGTTCGCGCAGCCCAGCTCCCCCACTGCAGCTTGCAGGAGGCCGTCCTCCGGCGGCGCTGCGCGCTGCGACGACGCCGACCACGCGTGCGCCGCGCCGACCCCTCGCCTCCCCGTCCGCGCGCCGGTGTGCCGCACCCTAGAGCACGTCCTGGAGCACGCGCGGCCGCGGATGCGCGCCGGTGTGCCGCACCCGGCCAAGCCCTCACGCCGGCAAGCCTGTGGAGCATCCGCCCTAGGCGACCTCGTCGAGCACGCTGGACGCCGGCCACGCGACCTTGCTGCATCGCACGCCGGATGCCGGCCTCGCTGCCCCGCTGCCTCGTCGGTGCACGCGCGAGAGAGAGAGGCATGGGAGAGGAGAGAGGAACAGAGAGGAGAGAGAGTGAGGGCACGTGGGTGGGGCCCAGATGAAAAGAGAGGAGAGGGGGAGGCGGGAGGCTGAGGGCGGGCCAACTGCAATAAAAAAGGAACCGCTGACACGCCCAGCTGCCCCCTAGGGGGCTGGGTTTGGGGTGGGTTTGCTGGCGTCAATTTTCTCCAAATCCAGCGAAAAGTGGGGCTTTGGGGGCGCGAGTGGGAGGATTTTTGGTCGCCGGCGGGAAAAAAGTGGTCCTAGGGAGCCTCTTGGGGGGACGGGTGGAGATGCTCCGAGTAAATATTTTACATTGGCTTACGTGAAAGTTGGCTTGTCATGATGTGATTGGAAGAAAAACATGGACCGGGCCCCACCCCGTGAAATTCAGGGGAGGGGGGAAGAGAAAATTAGTGAGAAATTAGTAATTGTTTATGTACATGTAGGATTATTGCTCAAGACATCTCCCATACACATGTCGATGTCCTCTATTTAAACATTGTGGCCCACCTGTGTCGGCGCTTATCTACTTTCTGGCCCCAAACTTCATAAAAGTATGGTCAACCCCAAGACAGTGGGCTATAGGAATATAATAAATTCTTGTGAATGATAATTTGAGACTAAATAGAATATGACAAAGCTTGAAGTGTGGATGATGAGTATAGCAAAACTAGCCAAGAATGCAGCGGCACAGCTGTAGCACCCACTCTTCCTTTCTCCTGATTATCTTCTCTGGCTCATCTTTCTTCATTCTTTGTACATGAATATAATAAATTCTTGTGAATGGTCGATCACGAATCTGTATCCAAATATCTACAGCTTCTAGCTTCATCGAGGTGGGTTGTGTGAACCCATCATATGGAGACAACAGACAAGATGACAACTTTTCCGTGGAAATTCCATGGATCTTCCTGCATGTCTCTTTCCGAATCATCCAGCGAATAAAGAATACGGTTTTGCTAAAACTCATTCAGCTGAGAAATTGTTTGGTCTCATTCACTTTGTCTGCCGTCAGATCTAATCACGCTGTGATTTGTTTTTTGTCGATGTGGTGAGCTTGGTAGCGACACGGCACGGACCGTGAGTTGTTGGGCTAGCGGCCCATTATCTCTTTTTATGTCGCAGCTATTTTCGCTGAAAATTAGCGCTTGTCAAAAAAGAAAAAGAGGTGAACTTGTCGTAGGTTTGTAAGGGTTGCTAGCTGTGGGTTACCTTGTCGCTCGTATGGGCCCTTTTCGGCCGTTTTCTTTTTTCTTTTTGCCGGGCCAAGCTGTGTTTTTACGAGCCTTTTCATTGACTGTTGGGATGGTTTGTCACTTGTGGCAATTTCCTCCATTGTAGCAGACCATTGTAGTCTAAAAAAAGCAGACCAATGTTTTGTTCCCTAAAAATATAGACTAATGTTTGCAATAAGTTTTATTTTCAGACAATAGTGTTTTTGTAATAAGTAAATTAATGTTGCATAATTGGCCTTTTGTTGCGTCCATGTTGTTTTTTCTCAACACAATGTTTTGTTTGACCATGTATAATTTTTTCTCAATGCAATGTTTTGTATGTGTTAATTGACAATGTTTTTTGCATGTGTTTGTTTTGTTTGACCATGTATAATTTGTGTAATTGTTTTTTACAGGAAATTTGTTTTATAATTTTTTTTGTACAAGAACTTGACACTTCAAAGGTGCAGAACCCCTTTCCCATTTTGCCGCTGATTTTTGTTGTCTAGGCCGTTTTTTCTCAATACAATGTTTTTTTTTTGCTCTTTCATATTCTTATGTTTTCTTCTATTCGAGAGAAAGAGGGAGTGGTGATACGAAAGGGTCCGACTTTTTAATTATTTTCTATTTGTTTTTATAGTTTTACTATTACTCATACGGCTTGTCCTCTGTGTGTAACTGCACGAGTTGTCAAATTATGTGTAATCAAAAAGAGCCGTGGCATAAATTTTCTAATGTTCAACCAATTAATTTTATAGTTAAAATTTTGCTTTCATTATTATTATTTCTGGAAGGGTGTTTATTATTTAGGGGGGCAGGTGGGGGGGGGGGTGTTTGTAGTTGCAACCACTATAACTTGACTGCCACTGCAACTAGTCCTACTCAACCGCAACTGCAAGGGGTATAAAGCGACCACAACTAGGGTTGTGGAGGGTTGTCGGAGGTTATCAACGTTGGGCCTTTTTTTAGGGGGGGGGGGGTTGTTTGTAGTTGCAACCGCCACAACTTAACTACAACTGCAAGTCGTCCTACTCAAGTGCAACTTCAAGGGGATAAAGCAATGGCAGCCAGGGTTGGGGGAGGTTGTCGGGGGGGGGGGGGGTTGTCGGCCGTGGGTGGTTTTTTTAGGGGGGGGGTGGGGGTTGTTTGTAGTTGCACCTGTACCCCCCTAGTTGTGTGCCCGTACTCTTGTTGGGTCCTATTCGTGGCCCCCAGCTGCAAGTTGACCATCAACTCGCAACTACGGGGATGTGTGTTGTGTGTGTGTGTGTGTGTGTCGAGGGTCCCCAATTGCATGTCGGTAACCGACTTGCAACTAGGAGTGTTGTGTGTGTTTGTCTATTTGTCAAGGGGTCCCTAGTTGCATGTCAAGCATCGACTCGCAACTAGGGCCCAAGTTGCATGTCGATAATTGACTCGCAACTGGGGTGTGTGTGTGTGTTATTTTTATGAAAGTGTCCCTAGTTGAATGTCAACCATTGACTCGCAACTAGGTGTGTGCGTGTGTGTATTTGTGGAGAACCCCCAGTTGCAAGTTGACCATCGACTCGCAACTAGGGGGTACATGTGTGTGTGTGTGTGTGTGTGTGTATGTTTTGTCGTGGTCCCTAGCTGCATGTCAATAATCGACTCGCAACTAGAAGTGCGTGCATGTGTGTGTGTCTTTTTGTCAAGGGGCCCCCAGTTGCATCTCAACCACCGACTTGTAACTAGGGTGTGTGTGTTTGTTGAGGACCCCTAGTTGCAAGACTGCCCATCGACTCGCAACTAGGGGATGTGTGCGTGTGTGTGTGTGTTTTATTCGTGGCCCCCAGTTGCAAGTTGACCATCGACTCGCAACTAGGGGGAGATGTGTGTGTGTGTGTGTGTGGAGGGTCCCCAATTACATGTCGATAACCGACTTGCAACTAGAGGTGTGTGTGTGTCTTTTTGTCAAGGGGTCCCTAGTTGCATGTCAAGCATCGACTCGCAACTAGGGTCCCCAGTTGCATGTCAAGCATCGACTCACAACTAGGGTCCAACTAGGATCCCTAGTTGCATGTCGATAATCGACTCGCAACTGGGGTGTGTGTGCTTCTTTTATTAAAGTGTCGCCAGTTGAATGTCAACCATCCACTCGCAACTAGGGGTGTGTGTGTGTTTGTTGAGAACCCCCAGTTGCAAGTTGACCATTGACTCGCAACTAGGGAGATGTGTGTGTGTGTGTGTGCGTGTGTGTGTGGAGGGTCCCCAACTAGGAGTGTCGTGTGTTTTTCTATTTGTCAAGGGGTCCCTAATTGCATGGCAAGCATCAACTCGCAAGTAGGGGATGTGTGTTTGTTGTGGATCCCCAATTGCAAGTTGCCCATCGACTCGCAACTAGGGGGGTGTGTGTGTGTGCATGTGTGTATGTGTGTGTGTGTGTGTGTGTGTGTGTGTGTGTGTTTTATTCATGGCCCCCAGTTGCAAGTTGACCATCAACTCGCAACTAGGGGGTTGTGTGTCTATTGAGGACCCCCAGTTGCAAGTTGCCCATCGACTCGCAATTAGGGGGTGTTGTGTGTGTGTGTGTGTGTGTGTGTGTGTGTGTGTGTGTGTGTGTTTTATTCGTGTCCCCTAGTTGCAAGTTGACCATCAACTCGCAACTAGGGGTCTTGTGTGTGTCTTTTGTTGTGGCCCCCAGTTGCAACCCGCTCATCGACTCGCAACTAAGGATGTGTGTGTGTGTTTTGTTGTGGCCCCCAGTTGCACCCCGCTCATCGACTCGCAACTAAGGATGTGTGTCTGTCTGTGTGTGTGTGTGTGTGTGTGTGTGTAGAGGGTCACTAGTTGCATGTTGATAACCGACTCACAACTAGAGGTGTGTATGTCTTTTTGTCAAGGGTCCCCAGTTGCATGTTGACCATCAAACTCGCAACTAGCAGGTGTGTGTTTGTTGAGAACCCCCAATTGCAAGTTGACCATCAACTCGCAACTATGGTGTGTGTGTGTGTATTTTTCAAGGGATCCCCAGTTGCATGTCAAGCATCGACTCACAACTAGGGGGTGTGTGTGTTTGTTGAGGACCCCCAATTGCAAGTTGACCATCAACTCGCAACTAGGGGATGTGTGTGTGTGTGTGTGTGTTGAGGGTCCCCAATTGCATGTTGATAACCGGCTTGCACTAGAGGGTGTGTGTGTGTATGTCTTTTTCTCAAGGGGTCCCCAGTTGCATGTCAAGCATCGACTCACAACTAGGGGGGTGTGTGTTTGTTGAGGACCCCAGTTGCAAGTTGCCCATCGACTCGCAACTAGGGGTGTATGTGTGTGTGTGTTTGTTGAGGGTCCCCAATTGCAAGTTGCCCATCGACTCGAAACTAGAGGGGTGTGTGTTTGTTGACAAGAGTTCACAGAAACCGGGCACATGCAACTGGGGACCCCTTGAGAAAACGCCCGTACTCATCATACTCAGTCGTACAACTGCAACTCATCATACTCAGGCGCAACTGCAAGAGGTATGAAGCGCCCGCAACTGAGTTGGGAGAGGGTTGTCGGTGGTTATCGACGGTTTTATCTTAGCATCACATAGGTGTGGTTTCTATCATTTCCCTTGACGGTGGGTGCATACAAGCACTTTTCATTTTGGCCCCTTTTTGTGTTTTATTTCTCGGAATGCACAAACCATCTCTGGTATTTCCCGCATGAAAACACATAATGTTTTTGAATATATATATATATATATATATATATATATATATATATATATATATATATATATATATATATATATATATATATTTGATCCTAGTTTCACACCATTGAACGCTTATAGTTGTATCATCGTGGATCATACACAATAATTTATTTTGATATAGTCGCCCAGCAAACATTACTCGTGCAACTAACTTTTCTTTTTATATCATTTTTTTGTTTACATTTGTTTCTTTACTATATATTTTGTTGCCTTGAGTGAAAAAACAACTATAAATGCCTCGGCTTAATGAACACAATATATCAGGCAAAACTATTTTTAATTTGCAATCCAGGAGGAAGCTGTAATTTTTCAAAGTTTCCTCTTTTGTTAGTGACACACACATGCAAATCTTCATGTGATTGTTGACCGAGCATGAAAGTCGTCAGCTTGTGGCCAGCCCTTTTGTCGCGACGTTGTGCAGCCCGAGTAATTAACAGACAGAAAGGAAAAATTTAGCGTGACGCCCCATCCACAACACCCCACACACAAGTAGACTTGCAAGCCAATTTTTTTCCATTGTCAGGTTAGTATCCACTGTATGTCGAGACAACACTCACGCCGGAATTACAACAAGCGTTCAGTGCAAAAAAAATGATTTTCTAACTTTTTAATATATTTTTTAAGAAAAACTGGGTGCAGTGCGCGCTTAATATACTGGCTAAGTACATAGTTATAAGAAAAATAGGAAAATCGTGTGGCAATGGACTAGTAATATGCTCATCCAATTCATAGATGGTTGTAGGCCTATTTTTTGTTCCAAATGGATTGAATACACATACACACACAAAAAATAAAAATAAAAGAGAGACACGGACAAGCCTGGACACACAGTTCAGCTGACTAATGGCCCATATTAACGACCGCACCTGGAAAGAAAACCAGCCGCCTATCGAGGCATAAGCTATCGATCACGGTGCCTCAAAAAAAACCTATCGATCACGGAGGTACAATACCAGTATCAATACATGATGATGTCATCCTGATGTCATCTGAATGAGACCAAACTATATCTCATTCAGCTGAGTTCTAGGCGCTCCCTAAAGAATATCTTCAAGCGACCGAAACATGACATCTTGCACGAGACCCTAGGCTACCCTCATGTTCTTGAGGAACCAGAATTTGCTATAGGGTTTGTCCATATGGAACCTTGCTAGTGCCATCCACCTCATCGCAGCCGGCGTCGCTTCCGCCTCCTCGAACATCACATCATCAAGATCTTCTTCTGTCCGCCCAACTCCTCTATCATCCGTTCAACATCACGGGTTGCCGCCTATCCTGACAGGCCATCCAAATCTATCCGGTCCCTGGCATGAGAAACTAATCTCGGGTTTTGTGAGTAGCCCTAAAAGACACCGTCTACCCCAAAAGAAAACCGGCCAAGACTGGGTGGCGGTCCGAGGAGCGCCCCTTGGTCAGTCCGAACCTATCTCAGCTCGTGGAAGAACGGGGATAGGGAAGTGAAAAAACTCAGTGGCAGCCGGGAGCCGCTGAGAGAAACAGAACCATATATAGCGGGAGGGGGGAAAGATGGTTGTTGAGTGTTAGCTTTTCTGCTGAATCTCAGCTGACTGCTTTCCTTCTAGCCGACCACATAGCCCCATAATGATTAAAGAAAAACCATCCTGCTAGGGGAAAATGAAAAAAGCCCACATCAACCATGACACACCTTTCAAGCCACACTGGCCGGCCCACACAACAGAAACCAGCGAGAGAAAGGCACATCCAAGGGCAGCTTAGTTCTTGTTAAATCCCAGTCAGCTGAGATTTAGCGGAACCATTTGTTCTGTGTGTCATTTCACATAATTAATTTAGAGATATATGCAGAAAGACTAGACGGCATATGCAATATGGAGTTACATAATTTCCCCCCGCAATAATTACCAATAAGACGATCAATTACTATACTTGACTAAGGTACCATAACAATTACTACTTGCCTAAGGTAAACTCGAGAATGCATCTATCCGAAAAACAGTCCGGAGAGCATCCAAAGCATCTATGGGATGGGCAAGACCATGTGATCTTTTTTTTTGTATAGTACCTCGCCGTCACACACTTCGTTATGCTTGCTGAACAAGTTTTCAAGCTGAGAGCTATTCACCGTGGGAGGCAGATTGCGCACCATCACCCAGAAACAAGGCACGTAATGCATTGAGATACGAATGATGCATCTGCATCAGTTACTGAGCCTTCGACAGCCTCTTAGCAATTTCCTGGTCCAGCAAAATATGATTGATATTAAAACTTTATAAGTTGGTCAATTCAAGGTTCTTAGTTCTTACACGCAATGCAGGGGTTAAACTATTATATGATGTATTAGTTTGATTCCTCTCCTTGGATGTAATGAATGAATGATTATATTACCAAAAGAGATAACTTTGATATGTTTTAAAACTACTAGTATTTACCTGAATCGGAGCAATACCGGGTTGTGGGAGGAACCATGTGCACTTCCCTCTCTCCCATCCAGGAGGCAGACACTCCACTAACTCGGTCTTCCCATGGACGAAGTTGTACCTGAACACACCGAAGTGACGCTTTGGAACGAGCGTATCATAGACGAAGTAGGCACAACCACGGCCGACGCCCAACGGCGAGGCGTCTATTGCGAAGCTGCTGGGTGACCCCAAGAACAGTACCCGATCGGCCAGGCTGCCACCATCGTTTCTCACCCACCGCAACTTTTCCGGTGTCGACGCCTCCTCCTCTAGGGTGTGCACCCACACCGAGAGCGCAGGAGTCAGACCTAGCTTGAAGCCTTCGTTGTGCACGAACTCATAATTAACCGATGCCCATAGCAGCCTGCCACGGGACTCGAGGACATAGCTATCCTGACCAAGGTAGCCGTCACACGGCCTCGAGACCAGCAAGTCACCACGGGGGCCAACATCTGGCGTGATGACGCGGCAGAGGCTAGCCCCCACGCCGACCAGGATCCTGCCACCGTGGTACGTGGAGCAGAACTCGCCGTGCCTGCCGGCGTTCTCATGTGTCCTCCCGACGAGCTTCCACTCTGCATCGCCCGGGCACAGAAGGGCCGCCCTAAGCCTAGCCCTGCTGCCATGGTAAGGTATCCAGGTTCTGTCGTAGTCGTAGAGTAGGATGGTGCCATCACCGTAGACCATGCCATGGAGATTATCCTCGTCCCAATAGCTATGGCTATCGAAGTATCGCCGGAAGGGAGGCATCTGCGTGACCTCTCCCGTGAGAAAATCCTGGAGGCTAGGGCGATGTTGTTCGACGGTGAGGTACCGGACGGCGGTGCCGTCCGCGCTGCACACCCAGTTCCCCAGGGTCGCCAATGGTGGCGGTGGCCAGCATGCGCGGTAGCTGGAATTAGAGAAGACGCATCTGAACCTGATGAGGGGCGTTGAGTCTTTGTCGGCCGCCGCGAGGAGCCACGGCATGAACTGGCCCTTCTTCGTCTGGAACAAGGGCGGCTCCGCGTCGAGTGACTCGCGCCATGGCTTGCAGACAGCATGGAAGCGAACGAAATCCGCAGCGTGGTCCAGCCGTCCGGCAATGTCGCGGATCACGTCCGGCGCGAGGCCTGGCCACCGCCTCCGTGCCATGGCGGCGGGATGGAGACGGAGAATACTAGATGGACTAGTCAAGGATATTCACGTTTGTTTGTTGCCAAAGATCATGGGCCGGTCACGAGTTACTTATATATTCGGATAGATGTCGAATACTGGATGTTGTTTACTGCGTTGACGGATTATGGGCCGGTCACGAGTTACTTATTTATGGGCCGGCCATGGGTACATCATGTTGCATCTATTTAGGTACATCTTTTTCCCTAAAAAAAAGGTACATTACATTTTTCCCTAAAAAAAGATATATTGCATTTTTTGTTTATTGAAAAGAAAATGTAGGTATATTACTGTAACATCCCGGATGTAACTTTCCATATTCGTAACTTCAACTCTTGCCATTTTCGGCTATGTGTTATGATATTCCCTTCATGGTCGGGTTTTGTTTTTCGTTTTGCATTTTGTTCAGATCATGCATCTCATATCATGTCATCATGTGCATCTCATTTGCATACGTGTTCGTCTCATGCATCCGAGCATTTTCCCCGTTATCCGTTTTGCAATCCGGCACTCCCACACGCACCGGCGCACCCCTCTTGTCTCTTTTCGCGAGCGGGTGTTAAACGTTCTCGGAATGGACCGAGGTTTGCCAAGTGGTCTTGGTACACCACCGGTAGACCACCTGTCAAGTTTCGTTCCATTTGGAGGTCGTTTGATGCTCCAACGGTTAACCGGATAACCGCAAAGTCCTTTTGAGTCTGCAGCCCAACACCCCTCCAAAACAGCCCAATAACCCACCTAAGTCACTTCCATGCTCTTCTTCGTTCGATCACGATCGTGTGGGCGAAAACTGCACTCCATTTGGAGTCTCCTAGCTCCCTCTATCTATAAATAAGTGATCCCCCAGATTTTTCGCGCAGACCAACCCTAACCCTTTCCCATCTCCGCCGCCGGACGCGTCCGTCCCGCGCTGGACGAAACCGCGCCCGCGCCCGCGCCTATCGTACGCCGCCACGTGGCAAGGCACCGCCGCCCGCCGCCGTGGCCCGGCGAGCTTGAGGAGGGCCCGCCGAGCCCATCGCCGCCTGCCGCCCGAGCGCGCTGCCCCCGCGCGAGACCCCGCCCGCGCCCGCCGCCGACCGCCGCTGTTGTGGATATAACTGCTGGTGTCACCCGCCCAGGAGGGGCCGGGTTACATTGAGACGATCATCGCATGAAGCCCAGAGTCAAGCTGGAAGATGGCGGGTCAGTAATGGGCTTAAGGCCCAGAGGCGGCTTAAGGCCCGTAGTGGGAAACCGCCGTAAGGCGTGACTTGTAGTGTAAGGCAAGAATAGTTAAGAGTCCGAGCCGGACGTTGTTTATAAGCCGGCCAGGACTCTGAGAGCCGCTGGGCGTTAACCTCTCTATATAAAGGGGCGACCCGGCGGCGGTTCAGGACAAGTAAGATCAGATCGATAGCCAGGCAGAGCGGTTTAGCTCCTGGTCATTGAAACCCTAAGTAATACCACCTCAACTGGAAGTAGGCTTTTACCTTCAACGTAAGGGACCGAACCAGTATAATCTTCGTGTCCCCTGTCCCGTTTAACCTCTTTAAGCTTCCTAGCGGCGATGGCTCCACGACTAAGTCCTTGCTCGAGGGCATGTGCCGTGACAATTCCACTACAGTTGGCGCCCACCATGGGGCTTGCGCACGGTGGATTTGAGTTCTTGAAGGGCAGCTTCGAAGGGCTAAAGGAATACGTTGTGGGCCGGATGACCAAGAGTCGTCGCGGCAACCTCTATATCGACGATGCAAGCTGGGGCCCCGACGCCGGCTCAATCGAGTACGGGTACCGGGTCCCCTTCGGCGGAATCCACGTTTTCATTGGCAAGATTGGCGAACCGGGCCCTGAGCCGGACCTCTGCGCCGACCTCATCGAGACGGCTCAGCGTGCAAAACCCGCCCGGACTCTGCCTGCCTTGAAGCGTGCTTTCGTGGGATGTGTCCATGGAGGACTCTCTGAAGGATCTGGATCTGGCGATGAGACGGCCGCTCGCTCTAATGGCGAGTCATCCACAGATGAGACCAACTCGTTATATCAACTTCAAGATGGCAGGCTCAAGGGTTGTTCCGATGGCGACAGTATTCCGGACCCCTTTGAGCCGCCCAGCCGGGTTGGAATCTTCATGGCTGGCGGACAACCTGTTCAAAACCCCGCTGCTGGGGCAGGGGGCCCCGCGCACTCGCCGGCTCAGGTGCTAATGGATCTCACAGATATGATGACGGCCCTGTTAACCGCTACGGTCGTCCCAGCGGATCAAGCTCAGCACGAGGCGGAGGTGGCACAGTTAAAGCTGGATATAGCCAGAGCCAAGGAAGATCTGGCAGAGGAAGGGATCAGGATGGCTGCAGAGCGGGCGGCTCTCGACGCCCAGACTCAGCTGATTCAGGCGTAGTCTTTCCGGCTTACGATGGATCAGAACGCATCCAATGAGATCATGAGAAGGAGGCATCAGAAGGCTCAATCTCGACTCCCTCCGGTTTACGATCCTCGAAACCTCTTCAACACGCCTGGTGCCGGGCCCAGTAACCCGCCAGAGATCACGGCACCCGGGGCTGGAACGCCGATTCAGCCGCAAGTGATGGGGCCTCCCCGTATGAACACTACCCCGCCTCAGTACGTGCCAATACCACCAGGTCATTATGCCCACCCCTTGGAAAACATGGTCGCCGCGGCGGCACGACTGGCGGCTCTCCCAATCGAGGGCAACTCTCCAACGGCGGTCGAAACCCGCCGGGTCAGAGAACTTCTTCAGACGGCTCTGGCGCAACAGGAGGCATATTCATATAGCCGGGACATGATTCATTCAACCCCTCGTCCAGGCCGGAGCCCAAGTTATAGCAGACACATGGTCTCAGCGACCGGCTCAAGCAACGTCCGACGCCGTGACTTGCCGGCTGGCCACGGCCCGGCTCATAATGAAGCCTTTAACGCGGTAGACCAAGACAGAGCGCAGCAAGAGGCGGAGCAGGCGCCTCAGTTGACGGCTTACCAGCCCCTCCCGGTTTATCCGACGGCTTCTGTCGAGGCGGGTATAGCTACGAGGACCGGAGGTGTCCCTTGTCTGGTGCCGGCTCTCCGTAATGAACGTCTGCCCAAGGATTTCAAAGGACCTAGGAAGGTACCTAATTATACGGCTGATTTACAACCCGGAGCATGGATCGAGAGCTACAAGATGGCTATGGAGTTGCTAGAGGTCAGTGAAGCGGAAATGGCCAAATACTTCACCATGATGTTGGATGGGACCGCCCGTACGTGGTTGAAAGGACTGCCGCCTAATTCTATCGGGTCATGGGCAGAGCTAAAAGCCCGGTTCATCCAAAACTTCAAAGATACATGTAGGCAATCTATGTCAATTGTAGATTTGACTAACTGCAAGCAGCAAGAGGGCGAGTCTACAACCCATTGGGTTCGCCGGGTCAAAGAGATAATACATTCGTCTGATAAGATGGATGCCGGCTCTGCAGTTTTAGTGTTGGAGCAAAATTGTCGTTTTGCGCCCCTGAAGATGAAGCCTGGGCGGCTCAAGTGCGCTTGCAATGATATGGGTACGCTGATGGCGGCTCTGGTCAAGTACGCGGACTCTGATAGTACCAAGGATCCCGCGTCGGATGATGAAAGGACAGGGAAGGGAAAGAAGAACGGCAATGGCAAGGGCCCTCAACATAACCCGGCGAACTAGGGAGGTAACAAACGTAAGGCTGATGGCAGTATGGAGTTTGTGGCCAATGCCAATGCGCAGGGTAACAACCACCGACGCAAGGGGAGACCACCTCCCCGAGCCGGCGGGTCAGGCCGGACGCTTGAGCAGTTGTTGAATGAACCTTGTCCAAGGCACGGCTCTAGGGAGAAGCCGACCACTCATCCATGGAAGGACTGCGCAATCATGAAAGCCTTCAAAAATTCCAACGCTTTTAATGGCAACAATGGGCCAGGCGGCGGCTCAGGCGCCGGCGGCTTTCATGGCCCGGGCGGCGGCTCAAATTCCAATTCTCAGAATTTTCAAGGGGTTTTAATCAGCAATCTGGCCAGGGTAATCAGCAGCAGCAGGGGGGATACCAGACCAATCCAAAGCAGCTCAATGGTGGACAGTATCATGTGTTCACTACCAGTCTGTGCAAGCGAGACCAGAAGCTTCATAAGAGGGCTGTAAACGCTGTTGAGCCAGCAGTTCCCCGCTATTTAAGGTGGTCTGAGCAGCCTATTGTATGGAGTAGGGAAGATCATCCTCCCCGGGTTGATAATCCTGGTCACCTGGCCTTGGTGATGGCTCCTCAGGTTGGGGGGTATAAATTCACTAAAGTGCTCATGGACGGAGGCAGCAGCATCAACATCCTCTATTATGAGACCTTCCGTCGTATGGGATTAACTGACAAAAACCTCAGCCAGTCCAACACTGTTTTCCATGGGGTGGTGCCTGGTAAGTCGGCGTATCCAGTCGGTAAGATCGAGCTGGAAGTAGCCTTCGGAGATGAGTATAACTACAGGGCGGAAAAACTAACCTTTGAGGTG
This sequence comes from Triticum aestivum, assembly GCF_018294505.1. Taxonomy (NCBI): domain Eukaryota; kingdom Viridiplantae; phylum Streptophyta; class Magnoliopsida; order Poales; family Poaceae; genus Triticum; species Triticum aestivum. The sequence continues at coordinate 7,394,892 of NC_057811.1, read as the reverse complement.
GTTAAAATAAGAAGCCCGTACCATGCTTTATTTGGGCGGCCGGCTTACGCCAAGTTCATGGCACGGCCGTGTTACGTGTATTTGCAGCTCAAGATGCCGGGTCACAATGGAACCATTACGGTTCATGGCGGCCGAAAGATAGCCTTGGAGTGTGAGGAAGGTGACGCTGCTTACGCTGAATCTGTTTGTGCGACAGAGGAATTGAAGTTTTACAAGGATAATGTTGACCCGGCAGATATGACGTCTTTGAAAAAGCCAACCACGGAGCATGAGCCGGTAATGAAATTTAAGTCAGCTGATGAGACTAAACTTGTTGACTTTGTTCCAGGGGACTCATCTAAGCAGTTCAGCATCAGTGCCAATCTGGATCCGAAATAGGAAGGCGCGCTCATCGAGTTCATCCGTGAGAACAAGGACATCTTTGCATGGAAACCTTCTGAGATGCCGGGTGTACCAAGAGAACTCGCTGAGCACACTCTCAATGTTGATCCAAAATTTAAGCCAGTCAGGCAATTCCTCCAGCGGTTTAATGAGGAGAGGCGGAAAGCCATTGGTGAGGAAGTAGCCCGGCTCATGGCGGCCGGGTTTATCGTTGAAGTCTTTCATCCAGAATGGTTAGCTAACCCGGTGCTCGTGCTCAAGAAGAATGGCACCTGGCGTATGTGCATGGATTATACGGATTTAAACAAGGCTTGTCCGGCTGATCCTTTTGCTCTCCCTCGTATTGATCAAATTATTGATGCTACGGTGGGTTGCGAGCGTTTGAGTTTTTTGGATGCGTATTCTGGTTACCATCAGATCAAAATGGCTTTTAAGGACCAAGAGAAGACGGCGTTCATTACTCCTTTTGGAGCCTTTTGTTATGTGTCTATGCCTTTTGGGCTCAAAAGTGCACAGGCGACTTACCAGCGTTGCGTGCAAAATTGTCTTCATAATCAGATTGGGCGCAACATTCATGCCTATGTGGATGATATCGTGGTCAAATCCAGAAAGAAGGATACCTTGATAGACGATCTGAGAGAGACCTTTGATAATCTCCGGGTCTACAAGATGATGCTTAACCCGGCCAAGTGTGTCTTTGGTGTTCCTGCAGGCAAGCTCTTGGGTTTTCTGGTTTCTCACAGAGGCATTGAGGCTAACCCGGAGAAGATCAAGGCAATCACCTCTCTGGCTAAGCCGGCGTGCATAAATGACGTCCAGCGTCTGGCGGGTCGCATCGCTGCTTTGAGTCGGTTTATAAGCCGGTTGGGTGAAAAGGCCATGCCACTGTATCAGATGATGAAGAAAACAGATGACTTTGTCTGGAATGATGCTGCTAATGCTGCTTTTGAGGATTTGAAAAAACAACTAGCTGAGCCGCCAGTCCTTGCTGCTCCTGTCGACAAGGAGCCTTTATTGCTGTATGTCGCCGCTAACACACGAGCCGTCAGTGTAGCTGTGGTGGTGGAGCGTAAGGAGGCGGGTAAAGAGCATCCGGTTCAGCGGCCGGTTTACTACGTCAGCGAAGTACTCATTGAGTCCAAGCAACGGTATCCACATTGGCAGAAGCTTGTTTATGGGGTGTTCATGGCAAGCCGGAAGCTTAAGCATTATTTCCAGGGCCACCCTATCACTGTGGTCAGTTCTGCTCCCCTAGGAGATATCATCCAAAATAGAGAAGCCACAGGAAGAGTTGCTAAGTGGGCTATAGAACTTGGGCCTCATGGTCTAAAATACGTGCCACGCACTGCTATCAAATCTCAAGTATTGGTGGATTTCATCAACGATTGGACAGAGCTGCAGGTGCCTGAAGAGAAACCGGATAATACATACTGGACTATTCACTTTGACGGGTCCAGGCAATTGGAGGGCTCGGGGGCTGGAGTTGTGTTAGCTTCCCCTCGAGGTGACAAGTTTTGTTATGTACTACGGTTGATGTTTCCCTGTACTAACAATGCAGCTGAGTACGAGGCCTTGCTCCATGGTCTTCGGATGGCTAAGGAGATGAGCTTAAGCCGGGTAAGGTGCTTTGGCGACTCAGATTTAGTGGCCCAACAAGTATCAGGCAAGTGGGATTCCAAGGATCCCCTCATGGCGGCTTATCGCCGCGAAGTTGATGCCATTGCTGGACACTTTCAGGGTTACCAAGTAGAGCACATCGATCGCAGAAAGAACGAGGCGGCTGATGCATTAAGCCGGCTGGGCTCTCAGCGAAAGCCGGTGCCGCCTAATACTTTCTTGGATATTCTACATAACCCTTCTGTCAAGTTGCCTACAGAGGAAGACTTGGCTGTTCCTGACCCAGAAGCACAGTTGGTGGCGGCTCTCCATGTTATCCCAGATTGGACAGTGCCATACTTAGCTTACATGACCCGGGGAGAATTGCCTGAGGATGAAACTTTGGCCAGACAAATAACCCGGCGGTCTAAGTCAATGATAATTATCAATGGCGAGTTGCATCATCGCAGTGTCACTGGAACTTTTCAGCGTTGTGTTTCCTCTGAGGAAGGTCAAGCAATTTTACGTGAGATTCACGAGGGGGATTGTGGCCATCATGCCGGCTCAAAATCCCTTGTGGCCAAGGCTTTTCGTCATGGTTTTTATTGGCTGACGGCTCATGCTGACGCAGAGGACTTAGTCAGTAAATGTGACGGTTGTCAGAAGTTCTCAAGACGTGCTCACGTGCCGGCTCAAGAGTTGAGGATGATTCCAATCACTTGGCCGTTTGCAGTCTGGGGGCTTGATATGGTTGGGCCTTTCAAAAGGTCCAAAGATAAGAAGACCCACCTCTTGGTGGCGGTTGACAAGTTCACAAAGTGGGTTGAGGCAGAGCCCGTTAGTAAGTGTGACGCAGCCACGGCGGTTCAGTTCATGAAAAAGGTGATATTTCGCTTTGGTTTTCCACACAGCATTATAACTGACAATGGTACCAATCTGTCTAAAGGCGCCATGGAGGAGTTTTGTCAACGAGAGCATATTCGGCTTGATGTTTCATCAGTGGCTCACCCTCAATCCAATGGTCAAGCTGAGAGAGCCAATCAGGAAATCTTGAAGGGCATCAAGCCCCGGCTTTTGGTCCCTTTGCAACGGACGCCGGGTTGTTGGGTGGAGGAGTTACCCTCCGTGTTATGGAGCATCAATACTACTCCTAACAGGTCTACGGGTTACACGCCTTTCTTCATGGTTTATGGAGCGGAGGCGGTCCTCCCTAGCGACATCCGTCATGACTCGCCTCGAGTGGCGGCTTATGTCGAGGCGGATAATGAGCAGGCGCGTCAAGATGCTCTTGACTTGTTGGACGAACAACGTGACGTAGCAGCAGCTCGCTCGGCGATTTACCAACAAGACCTGCGCCGCTATCACAGCCGCCGGGTTAAGTCCAGGGTCTTTCAGGAAGGTGATCTGGTGCTCCGGCTCATCCAGGATCAAACAGACGCACACAAGTTATCCCCGCCTTGGGAAGGGCCCTTTGTGGTCAGCAAGAACTTGCACAACGGGTCATACTACCTTATCGATGTTCGGGAGCACAAAGATTCACGTAAGTCGGAGGAGGAGACCCGCCGGCCGTGGAACATAGCTCAGCTTCGGCCTTATTACACTTGAGCCACCGGCTCTCATAATGTATATATTTCTATAGCCATGTATATATTGTGATAAATAATAAAGCAGGGCCTCTGTCCCTTTTTCCTCCAAAGGTAAATGTGTCATTGTTATTTTCATTGCAACATTACATGGTCACTTGGAGGTTGATCCGGCTTATGATCGTATTCGAATCTAGCCGTTAAAAATATGATCACTTGGGGGCTTCCTGTTCAAACATAGGTCGTATCCGAACCAAAGAGAACATAGCTGTCGATACCCACTTGATTGGCATATTGCCGAGCTCATTGGGGAGTTTTTCTTGATCATATTTGAATCATAGCTCAACCCCCTTTGGGAACCGACGTGGATCGTATTCGAATCAGCGTCGTTAAACAACTCTCAAGGTCATTTGGGGGCTTCCTGTTCAAACATGGGTCGTATTCGAACCAAAGAGAACATAGCTGTCGGTACCCTCTTGATCGGCAACGCCAAAGCCACTGGGGGCTATATGATCGTATTCGAATCTTAGCTTAACCCCTTTGGGACGGTTCTCTGGTCGTATTCGAATCAGAAGCCTCCAGATTTTTGACATCTTTTTGTTGCAAACAAGTTCTTTTGATCATATCAAAAGTATTCAAGGGTGGTTCTAATTCCACCGGCTTAACCTTGATTAATAATGTTGATGGCACATAATAAGTATTATAAGTGCTGGTGAGCCGGAGTTCTCAACCTCATTATTCGGGTTACATAAACCGGAAGTGTATTTGAAGGCTCGCAGGTATGCTATTATGGTATCTCGAAGATATAATTGAGAGCCGGTTTATTATGACTTTGATTCATATTCCGGGTTATATGACTCTCCGTGCGGTAAGCCGCCTAGAGACTTGTGACTTGTTTTCTATGCAGGACAATTGAAAGACAGCTATTTAAAACTTAAGGAAAGCAGAGGATCAAACATAACCCGGAAGAATATAAAGGAGCAGTTTAAATGGAGTTAAGCACTACACACATGCACGATGGCACGACAAAATTAAGTGTTCATCCTACTCTATTACATGACTCCCCGAGTCTGAAAGGTGAGGCATCGTCTTTTAAGACATCATATGAGCCGCCTGCGAGATCAAGGGCGTTGTTGGCCTGAGGTTTCCGGGTCATCCCTCTCCGCTCCTCCGGCTGTGTCCATGACCTGGAAGGTTGATGATTTCCAGTCAATGCCACTCAAGGCTTCAAATTGAGCCTCATCATCAATTAACCCGGCCGGGTCAACTTCAGGGGCGAAGGTATGCTTGCGAGTCGGAGGAATTAGGCTGACTGCTTCATAGCGTGGTGTTGGGATCCTCTGATTCTCCGCGTCATAGCCCGGTTGATACTTGGTAAGGTCTGTATCATTACCAATCAAGGTGGCCACCGGGCGCACGCTCTTCACACAGGCGGCGAAGTCTTTCTGGTCAAAGGGGGTGCCGTCTTCCTTCAAGCTGGGGTATCCAAGAGCGATTTCGGCCGGGTCTAGCTCCGGTAGAAACGCTTTGGCCCGGCTCAGAGCGGCTATAGCTCCGGCTCTTGCAGAAGCCCGTCTCAATTCTTGGAAGCGTTGAGGAAGTACGGCAAGCCGCCTGAGTACATCTGCCAGGTGAGTGGGAACCTCATTTGACAGAGCCACAACGGCTAAGGCACGCTGTGACCCGGTGTACAGTTGCTCTACCAAAGTATAAACCGCCTTCAATTTGGTCAGCACATTTTGATTAAGATTGGAGCTCCTGGGGCCTGCATGACAAAGTTAGGTGAGCTGATGGCAATGGTGATACTTATGGGAAATGAACGAAGTAAACTAGTTAGAAACTTACAGAATAACTTACCGAAGATTGCGGAGACCATCTGAGATACATGGCGTTTTAAGCCGGAAAGTTCGGCGGTTCTTTCAGTAAGAGCGGCCTCCGCTTGTTCGGCCCGGCTGAGCAAGGCAGCCTTCTCATCCGCCCAGGCTTTTCTTTCTGCTTCAAATTTTTTCTTCAGTTTCTCTTGTGCAGATACACTGAATTCAAATTTGGAATTGGCCTTTTGGGTCTCACTTTCCTGGGTCTTCAGGCGGTTCCTTAGATCAGAGATTTCTGATTCAAATTTCTTACAGGCGGCCTGTACAAATTCCGGGTTACAGTTAGGGTGATTATAATGCAACATTAAGTCCCAAGCACTTTGCAAGCAAAGACACTTGGCAATTTGGGGCTAATGTATGCTGAAAAGCTCTATTTACAGTGCCGGTTCATAAAAATAAGTCCCAAGCACTTTGCAGGCAAAGGTACTTGGCACTTGGGGGCTAATGTGTAAAATTGCTCAACTACTTGATTAAAGTAAGGAAAGAACCGGGTCAACTATGACTATTTAAGCCGGCCCTTGAGTGTGACCAGGTAAGCCCGTTTCTTGCAGTAATTATTAAGCCGGCATTAAGTCTACAACATATTTTATCATAAGTCATAGACTTGGGGGCTGGCATGGTAAGGATAACTATGGAGTAAGCAAGAGAGTCATACCTCAGATTTTTGCTGTATTTGCTTCACCATGTCAATTTCCAGGTCCCGGCTGTTGTGCACTTGATTAACATAGCCAGAGACAATATCTCCAATGCTCAGATTGGCATAGTCAGTGATGTCCAGCCTGGCCCTGCGGCGTTCCAGAAGCTCTTCCTTGGCAGAGCATCTAGCTAACACGGTGGGTCTTCCTGGTTCGACAAACTCTGTCCGGGTGATTACAACGTCCGGATCATCTGGATGAGCCGGGCTGGGGATCTCCGGGTTATCGGAACCTTCCATGACTTGTTCATCAGATGGAGCAGTGGTGGTTTCAGGAGCTGGTGCAGTTGGTGGCTCATGAGCAGAAGCCTCAAGTTCAGTCAGGACCGGCTCCTCGGCCGGCTTATTTTTCTTCGCCCTCTTGCTGGGCTTTACTTGTACACTGAAAGTCAAAGAGTTAGTGCAAGAACATGAGTAAGATAAGCACAAAGTAAGCTGATCATCATTACCCGGGTGCGGTCTTGAAGGCCGGCAAGCTAGACTGCATTGAGTCGCCGGAGGAAGGTGAAGTTCCCTAGTAGTTTGAATCAGAAGAATTGAGTGGTTGACGAGTGACTCCCGCCAAAGGATGAAAAGGATATAAGTCGGAGATAACCTCAGTCCGGCGCTTCCTTGTCACTTCGGGTAAGCCGGAGGAGAGGTCTGCGTCTTTGCTAGTCCGGGTCTGCCTCCGGCTCTCATAAATCTGTCGCTTCAAAAGAAATTGAGGATCTTGATAAGCTAAAGGATGTGAAAATCTTACTTTCCGGGTTACTCTTCGAACTTTCCGTCTCGGCAAAGGCTCGGAGTCGGATGAAATTATAGTTACCTCTTCATTCACTTCATGACTTGTTCCAGTGTCCTCCTGCTGATAATCCGTGTCAATAAGATGGTTAAAAAAGGAGCCTAAAGAGTCAAGAGCTACCTCTGACTCGGAGGTGTCTTCCAGACGAAGCAGGTCCGAGGCGCTAGGTTTACTCCCCTTCTTACGGGGAGCGGCTTTCCTGGCGGCTTTTTTAACTTTCCTGGCTTTCTTGGCAGCTTCGTGGTCATACTTGACCTTCCAGAATTTATCATTAGCCTGTAAAATACAACAAAGGTTAGTAAGTTAAGACAAAATCGTTAAAATGGAAGGAGAAGCATTCAGGTTAATGGTTTACCGCTGGAGCCGGGTTAGTCTTGCAGAAAGGGCTTAAGCCCACTCTCCCGCAATCTGCCAGGCTCTCGTTCAGAAGCGACTTGGTTGTATCATCAATGACGTCCTCAGGTAAGTCGTCTGGGCTGTGTCGTAGAGGATCATCTTTCTGGCCTGTGTAATCACACATCAAGCCGGGGCGGCGGCTTAAAGGAATCACCCGCCAGGCAACCCAGACCCGGACCAGATCAATACCATTCAAGCCGTTCCCCAGAAGAGCTTTGATTTTGTTGATGGTGGGTGTAAGTGGTTGACGTTCAGCTTGAGATAATTTGTCCGGCAAGGGGTGATTTGATTCCAGGCGCTGGGCGCGAAAGCCGGGCAGAGGGTTCTCGTCAGCCGGAGAAGTGTCCTGGCAGTAGAACCATGTCTGGTTCCAATCTTTCGGGTGGCTTGGCGGCTCAGCATAAGGAAAGAGACAATCTCTCCGTCGTTGGATTGAAATTCCGCCAAGTTCCAAGCTAGGCCCGTTGGCACATTCATTCTGGCGGTTCAGGTAGAATAACTCCCTAAAGAGCAGCAAGCTGGGTTCTTCTCCGAGGTACACCTCACAGAACACTTGGAAGTTGCAGATGTTTGACACGGAATTGGGTCCGATGTCTTGAGGTCGCAGGTCAAAGAAGTGCAGGACATCTCTGAAGAATTTTGAGCCGGGAGGAGCAAAGCCCCGGTTCATGTGATCAGTAAAAATGACAACTTCCCCATCCTTGGGTTGAGGCCTCTCTTCTGACGGGTCAGGAGCACGATAGGACATGACCTCTTTCTTTGGCAGATAACCCGATTTCACGAAGTCAGCTAAGATGCTGTCGGTGACGTTGGATCTAACCCAGTTGCAGGTGATGGGTGCTTTGGGAGCCTTAGGTGGCATTGTGAAAGATGGAAGCCTATGACAAAATAAAGTTTCCGGTTCAAATTTAAGCCGGAGGAAAATTTCAGTTCAGTATTCAAGATGGCGGCTTATGAAAGGGCCTAATGATATATGGTTAATTGTGTCAGGTTATTTAAGCCGCCGTGGATATCATGAGCAATTAAGTTATTTAACTCTATTATGAATGATCCAGAAATTTCACAAAGCATGGCTTCTTTTAAGCCGGCGATATGACCCGCCATGGTTAACAGATGCAGTTTTTGCCTAAGTGTTGCACAAACAAGTTTCACAGATTACAGGATTATTTTTGATCAAGCGATCGTCCAGAAAAGAAAAATATCTAGACCTAAAAACTGATACGGAGAAGTTCAGCAAGCAAAAGGGGTCTGCTAATATGGAAAATGGGCGTGAAACGACTACCGCCGGAGTTGTGCCTTACTCTTGGATCAAAGGGAGCCGTTGTGGAAGAATTGCGAAGGAATCGCGAGGAACCACGAAGAACACCGAAGAACTTGCGAACCCTAATGTGGATCTAGTAAACGGCATGGCGAGGACTTGCTGGTGCTGACGAGCAGCGGAGATGCGTCGCGGTTCTCTGGTCAAGACAGGTCGATGCAGCAGCCTTGGTTGGTGCAGACGGGATGCGCGGCGGCGGCGGCGGAGCTCGGGCTCTGGGGTGTCGAGAGGAGGAAGATGATGGAAAGGGAGAGTGACGAAGACCTGAGGGCCGGGCCTATTTATAAGGGACGGCTGATGAGTGGGCGCGAGAAACGAGGAGGCTGAAGACATGATTATCCAGCTGCAGAGGCGCCTCGATTTTCGGGATAGTTATTAAGATAAGGATCCGTTGAGATACGTTGGACGGAACGTGCATTAATGGCGGATGACGTCACGGCGGGTTACCAAGAATCCAGAAGATGACGTCATGGCGGGTTATGACCTTCGCACAAACAGAAGCCGGAAGATTTTCTCTTAAGGTATTGAAGATTGACATGAACCGGTTCAAATCAAACTGGGGCCTAATGTTGGGGATATAACTACTGGTGTCACCCGCCCAGGAGGGGCCGGGTTACATTGAGACGATCATCGCATGAAGCCCAGAGTCAAGCTGGAAGATGGCGGGTCAGTAATGGGCTTAAGGCCCAGAGGCGGCTTAAGGCCCGTAGTGGTAAACCGCCGTAAGGCGTGACTTGTAGTGTAAGGCAAAATAGTTAAGAGTCCGAGCCGGACGTTGTTTATAAGCCGGCCGGGACTCTGAGAGCCGCTGGGCGTTAACCTCTCTATATAAAGGGGCGACCCGGCGGCGGTTCAGGACAAGTAAGATCAGATCGATAGCCAGGCAGAGCGCTTTAGCTCCTGGTCATTGAAACCCTAAGTAATGCCACCTCAACTGGAAGTAGGCTTTTACCTTCAACGTAAGGGGCCGAACCAGTATAATCTTCGTGTCCCCTGTCCCGTTTAACCCCTTTAAGCTTCCTAGCGGCGATGGCTCCATGACTAAGTCCTTGCTCGAGGGCATCTGCCGTGACAATTCCACGAGAGCCGCCGTTCCTGCTCCCCGCCGCCTCGTCGCCTCCGCCGACCGCCGGCGCTCCTCCGCCGACCCCCGCGCCCCGTGGCCGTCCTTGCCGCCCAGCGCCTCCTCCGGCCGACCTCCTCCCTCTCCGCCCGAGCTCCGGCCGCCGTCTCCCTCTCCTCCGGCCACTTCTCCGGCGGAGATCCGGCGAGATCCGCCGCCGCCTCGTAATCCGTGCCAAGTCAACCCAGATCCGCGAGGTGAAATTCTCTCTGTCCTGAAATCCTCACTTTCTGATGCCATGTTCATCACATCATATCTCCTTGCATACTGCTCCGCTTTGCGTGTATGATATATCGAAATGTTCATCACGAGATGCTCTTCATTTTGTTCCATTGTGCCATGCTCGTTTGAGTTCATCTTGATGCCCAAATCTCTGATGCAGGAGTGCTATATGATGTTTACTGCTGTTACTTATCAGAACTTGATGTTTTGTTATTTTTGTTGCATTTCATGTGTGCATCTTTTGGGCATGAGCTCTACATGTGTTTTGATGTATGTCATGCCATGTTTACAGTGGTGTATGCTATGTATTTTTGTGATCTATGTGGTGAATAGCACAAGCATGCAAACTAGGCTTCGTGATGTTTCTGTTTTCAGGGACTTAGGATTTTGCTAAGTCTTTTACCTGCTGTTATTTGGATGCCATGTATCCATGTGCCTACAGTGAGATCCATGCTTATTTTGAGTATGTTCAGTAAGGATGTTTTGTAGATATAGTTGTGCTCTATCCATACATCTCCCGGTTTGCAATTATGGAGTGACCTAGCATGTCTCAATCTTGCTCTACTTTTGCTATAAAATGTTCCTAGAAGAATGTTAACATGATATTCAATTTTGCCAAGGTTGTTGTAGTTGATCCATACATGCTATGAACTTGTTCTTGCCACGGTTAGCTTCATAAACATGCCTTATTGCTGTCGGTATTCTTTTTTTGTCATACGTTGCTTTGTGATTAGTGAATAGAGCTCACAAAGATGCCTTCATAATTCTGTTAATGCCATGCTCTGTTTTCTGCAAAGTCTGGAACCTGTTAACGAAACTTGCTATGTTTAAATGAGTGCCATCATATCTTCTGATCCTTTTTGGCTCATGATCAGTAAGGGACTTTTGTTCTATGCATTTAGTAGATGCATTCCATGCCTTGTTTTGCTATGATAAGTTCCTGTAGCATGTGTTTTGCTTGCTCTGAACATTGCTACCTGATACTGTTTCAGCCATGTTAAGTATTTTCACTAAGTCTGTGAAGCTGATATCTTTTGCACTTTTTCCATGCTTGTTTGAGCCTGTTTTTATGTGATCTAGCCGTAGCTCACTGTTCATCTTTTGTCAAGCATCTCTTGTAGATCACTGCCAGATGCTTTATTGCTATGTTGGGTTGTTGTAGCATAGTTTCTTGATGTATTCTACGTGCTATCATGCTGTTAATCGCAGAATCGTGTCATTCTTGTTTTGCTCGCCATTTGCAAACCGTGCATCCGTTTCCGGTGATCTTTATATCGATTTCGACCGAAATCAACTCAACTTTCCAGTGGCATACTTGTTTTGCCAAGTTGATGCCTTGTTCATCATTTTTCTTCCGGAGCACGCATATGCATCGCATTTCACATCTCGCATATCATGCATGTATTGCATCATGTTGCTTGTGCATTTCCCGTGATTGATTGTGGTTCCATTGCTTGTGTTCTTGCTGTGGGTAGAACCGGGAGACGAGTTCGTGAATGAGGAACCTGTTGAGTACGCTTACGAGGATCAAGCTTTCGACAACTCTGAGAACCTTGCAGGCAAGATGACCATACCCTCGAAATCACTTCTATCTTTGCTTTGCTAGTTGTTCGTTCTATTGCTATGCTGCGCTACCTACCACTTGCTATATCATGCCTCCCATATTGCCATGTCAAGCCTCTAACCATCCTTTCCTAGCAAACCGTTGTTTGGCTAAGTTACCGATTTTGCTCAGCCCTTCTTATAGTGTTGCTAGTTGCAGGTGAAGTTGAAGTTGGTTCCATGTTGGAACATGGATTTGTTGGCATATCACAATATCTCTTATTTAAATTAATGCATCTATATATTTGGTAAAGGGTGGAAGGCTCGGCCTTATGCCTGGTGCTTTGTTCCACTCTTGCCGCCCTAGTTTCCATCATACCAGTATTATGTTCCTTGAGTTTGCGTTCCTTACGTGGTTGGGTGATTTATGGGACCCCCTTGACAGTTCGCCTTGAATAAAACTCCTCCAGCAAGGCCCAACCTTGGTTTTACCATTTGCCTACCTAGGCCTTTTTCCCTTGGGTTTTCGCGAGCCCGAGGGTCATCTTTATTTAAACCCCCGGACCAGTGCTCCTTCGAGTGCTGGCCCAAACCGAGCGATGTCCGGCGCCCCCTGGGCGACCAGGGTCTATGCCAACCCGACGTCTGGCTCATCCAGTGTGCCCTGAGAAGGAGATATGTGCAGCTCCTATCGGGATTGGTCGGCACATTCGGGCGGCTTTGCTGGTCTTGTTTTACCATTGTCGAAATGTCTTGTAAACCGGGATTCCGAGACTGATCGGGTCTTCCCGGGAGAAGGTTTATCCTTCGTTGACCGTGAGAGCTTATAATGGGCTAAGTTGGGACACCCCTGCAGGGTATTATCTTTCGAAAGCCGTGCCCGCGGTTATGAGGCAGATGGGAATTTGTTAATGTCTGGTTGTAGAGAACTTGACACTTGACTTAATTAAAATACATCAACTGTGTGTGTAGCCGTGATGGTCTCTTTTTGGCGGATTCCGGGAAGTGAACACGGTTTGAGTTATGCATGAACGTAAGTAGTTTTAGGATCACTTCTTGATCATTTCTAGCTTCGCGACCGATGCGTTGCTCCTCTTCTCGCTCTCATTTGCGTATGTTAGCCACCATATATGCTTAGTGCTTGCTGCAGCTCCACCTCATTACCCCATCCTTTCCTATAAGCTTAAATAGTCTTGATCTCGCGGGTGTGAGATTGCTGAGTCCTCGTGACTCACAGATTCTACCAAAACAGTTGCGGGTGCCGACGATACCAGTGCAGATGACGCAACCGAGCTCAAGTGGGAGTTCAACGAGGAACGTGGTCGTTACTATGTTTCGTTTCCTGATGATCAGTAGTGGAGCCCAGTTGGGACGATCGGAGATCTAGCACTTGGGGTTATCTTATTTTTCATTTGGATTTGACCGTAGTCAGTCTATGTGTGGATTTTGGATGATGTATGAATTAATTTATGTATTGTGTGAAGTGGCGATTGTAAGCCAACTCTCGTTATCCCATTATTGTTCATTACATGGGATTGTGTGAAGATGACCCTTCTTGCGACAATACCTACAATGCGGTTATGTCTCTAAGTCGTGCCTCGACACGTAGGAGATATAGCCGCATCGTGGGCGTTACAAGTTGGTAATCAGAGCCATCCCCGACTTAGGATCCCCCTGCTTGATCGAATCGCTGGCGTTGTTGAGTCTAGAACAAAAATGTTTTGAGTCTTAGGATTATATATATCGGAGAGTAGGATTCTTTTTACTCCTCAGTCCCTTCGTCGCTCTGGTGAGGCCTCCTGACGTAGAAGTTTTAACTCTTCTCTCCTCAAATTTCACAAAAAAAATTAGGATCACGCGGGTATCTTAGAATCGTTTTGATGGTTTTGTGACGAGAACATTGTTCTTGGTGCCTCTTGACATTTAGGGGTTGTGGCAGTGTCCCGGGGAGTTGAGCTCCGAGGTGTTGTCGTCACAATTTTATCATTGCATCTGGAATACCTGAGTTTCGCCGACATCAAAAATCTCTTTTATGCAGTTGTTGGTGAGATCACCTCGACGCCACCCAGTACTGGGGCGGGAGTTCGGGAGTATTGCCATAACTCGTATAACGGATGCTTTTCGAAGGTTGAGGTACACGATTTTCGTAGGTTTCTTGGTTATGTGTTGACGGATGGATACAGCTGGATCTAGGGATTGCTAGTTTGGGTGATATATTTTGTGTCCCCTGTATCCCCAACACCAGATTGCATAACTAGAAAGTTTCGGGAGTTTATAGGTGGGATTCAAGTAGCTCTTAGCATTTTCTTCCCGCAGATATTTGGTTTGTGATTGGGTAATCCTTACCACTTATTTGTTCCAGTTGCACCTTGTTATTTCATTCATCAATCTCTTATCAAGTGGCTTCTCACCTTAATGGAAGTATGATGATTTACTACGGAATTCATTCGTTCATCCTCGTTCGAATGTTTATTGTGAAGACTATATGTTGCAATTTCTATCCGTTGATTCAACTTGTCTATCTGTCTATCAAGATGCTAACGGATGTCACCCTCTTCAGGATGGCTCCGCCAACGCGTCAGAATCCGGAACGCAATAAAGGGAGTCAGGCGAACCCTCCGCCATCACCTCCGCCTCTGGAGGCATGGCAAGCTATCATGGCAGCCACCACCGCCAATGCTCAGATGATTTTGCAACTCTTGCAAGAACGCACCCAAGGGCAAGGCAACCAAGGAAATCAAGGCCAAGGCAACAATCAGCCTCACTTCGCTACCCTCAACCAGTTCCTCGCAAATCAGCCGAAGTCTTTCAGCTACTGTGCCGAGGCCACAGACGCCGATGATTGGCTCGTGGACATCAACAAGCATTTTGAATGTAGTAATGTCAGGCCTGAGGACTTTGTCAAGTTCACTTCTTTTCAACTCAAGGATCAAGCTGCCGAGTGGTATGAACAATACAAAGATTCCAGACGAGGTCGTGTGATTACCTGGGATGATTTGCGCCGAGACTTGAAAGCTCACCACATTCCACAAAGTGTTGTTGAGAGTAAGCGTGAGGAGTTCCGCAATATCAAGCAAGGCAGCATGTCCGTGTATCAATACAATAATCAGTTTCAGAAACTCGCTCGCTTCGCTAAGAAAGACGTTCCTGATGAAAAGAGCATGATCAATCAATTCAGAGGTGGTCTCAGAGAAGATCTGCAATTACCTCTCGTGCTTTTTGAGCCGACCAAGTATGATGATTTCTACAATATGGCTCTAAAGCAAGAGGCTGCTCAGCTCAAGTGTGAGGCTTCTAAGAAGAGAGTCAGGGACGCAGTTCAGTCTTCTTCTTCCTCACTAGTGGCTACTAAGCAACAGAAGTTCTGGTTGCCTCCTCCTCCTCCATTTCGTCAGCCTTTCCAGCAGAAGAACAAAGGTGGCCATGGATCTTCCCACCCACCCAACCCTGGCTATCAGAACAAGTCTCAGAATCAATCTCCGAAGTCGAATGCTCCTTATCATCGTCCACTCTCAGAGGTGACTTGCAACAAGTGTCAGCAGAAAGGTCACTATGCTAACAAGTGTTTCAACCAAAGGCGTCTTCTGCCTCCTCCTCCTTCTGTGAGATCTTCCAGCAATGCAGTGGTCAAGCATAATCCCAAGTCTGCAAAGGTGAACATGATGAATGCAGCTCAAGCGGAGGAATCTACTGATGTGATAATGGGTAATCTCTCAGTTAATGATATTCCTGCAAAAGTTTTATTTGATACTGGTGCATCGCTTTCTTTCATCTCTAGACCTTTTGCATCTAAGCATGAGTTGGTTTTTCAAGACTTGCCTAGACCGTTATCAGTTGTCTCTCCGGGTAAATTCATGAACGCAAGCTCCTTGGTTCGGGATATCTCTATCAAGATGGGCAATTATAAATTTGTATCTTCTCCAATTGTCCTTGGTGACTCGGATATTGATCTAATTCTCGGGATGGACTGGCTTTCTAAGCACAAGGCTCAACTTGATTGTGCTGCCAGGTAAATTCAATTGACACACTCTTCTGAGGATGTTATCATCTATGCCGCTCGTGATGAAATCATTTGGTTGTTTTCTCTCAATGAGAAGGGCGAGTTGGATGCTATTTCTCAGATTCCAGTCGTGTGTGAGTACCAAGATGTCTTTCCAGAAGAGCTTCCGGGTATGCCTCCTCACCGGCCAGTCGAATTCGTTATCGATCTTGAGCCTGGCACGGAACCCGTTTGCAAGCGTCCATACAAGCTTGGACCCAAGGAGCTGAAAGAATTGAAGAAATAGCTCGATGAATAAGAGCGTCTGGGGTTGATCAGACCGAGTTCATCTCCGTGGGGCTGTGGTGTTCTTTTTGTCCAGAAGAAGGATGGCAGGGACCGACTTTGTGTCGACTACCGTCCATTGAACAAGAAGACAATCAAGAACAAGTATCCACTTCCCAACATCAATGAGCTATTCGAGAAACTCAAGGGTGCTAAAGTATTCTCCAAGATGGACCTTCGAATGGGTTATTATTAGATTCGCATTCGTGAAGAAGATATTCCCAAGACAGCATTCAGAACAAGCTTTGGTTCTTATGAATATACTGTCATGTCTTTCGGCCTTGTCAATGCTCCTCCAACATTCTCTCGAATGATGAACTTCATCTTCAACCCCTATACCAATGAATTCGTCCTGGTGTATCTCGATGATATCTTGGTCTTCTCCAAGAATAAGAAGGATCATGCCAAACATTTGCGATTGGTGCTCGACAAGCTCAGAGAGTATCAATTCTATGCGAAGTTTTCCAAATGTGAGTTTTGGCTTGATGAAGTTCTTTACCTTGGTCATATCATCTCTGCCAAGGGCATCGCTGTTAATCCCGAGAAGGTGTCTGCAATTGTGAATTGGGAACCTCCTCAGAATGTCAAGCAGCTTCGTTGAGAATTTCTCTAAGATTGCAAAGCCTCTTTCCAACCTCCTCCAGAAGCATGTGAAGTATGTCTGGACTCCTGAGTGTGATGTTGCTTTCAACACTCTCAATGAGAAACTCATTACAGCTCCTGTCGGGGATATACCCCGCGGTATGACCCGGCCGGACTTGGCGCTTCACCGTGACCCGCCGGAGGACTGGAGACTCACGGGTCTGGCGGCTCACTGTCAGACGACTCACGAGCCTGACGACTCACGGATGACCCCGACGGCGGGTCAGATAGAATACTAGGCGCAAGGACCAGAAGGACGGCTCACGTTTATGATGGGCCGGCTTAAGAAGAAAGGGATGACGAATATTTCCTTTACAAGGAAGCAAGACCCGGACTTGTAATTAACTTGTAAGAGAAGATAGACTAGTCCTAGTCCTACTAGGACTCCACATGTAACCCCCCCCTCTAACTTATATAAGGAGGGGCAGGGCTCCCCGAAGAGGGACAGACAACAAGAAATAATCTCTAGGGCTAAACACCGAGAGCCGGAGCCGGCGACTCTCCGGTGATCATAATGAGACCTAGCCTCAAACAACACGTAGGGTTGTTACCGGATGATGTTTCCCGGGGCCCGAAGTTGTCTAAACCCTTGTCTTGTGCGTCGATCCGCCCTGCGTCTCTCATCCCAATCAACCCCTCTCAAGCTACTACATAGATGCGCTGGCCTCATGACTAAGTCCTTACACCTAGGACATCTGACGTGTTAATTCCACGACAGTTGGCGCCCACCGTGGGGCTGCGCACGGTGGTGTTGAGTTCTTGGAGGGATCTATCTCAGGGATCGAGAAGCTCGTGATATATCGGAAAAAGAAGAGAACTCGCAGAAGGATCTGCGGGCTCGACAAACAGTCGTATTGGCGTGTGTGAAATTGAGATCAAAAGTTAGGGTTGCATCCGTGATCTGTTTAATCCGACAGCATTTGATTTTCGCTGCTGCGCCACCTACGAAGCCGCCAGGTACCGAGGTGTGTGGGTCCCGAAGCAACAAAGATTCGCTGCAATGAGTATTGCCGCTACTTCACATCAATTGATTCAAACAGGAATACTCCTCATGTGAAGACAAGGACAGAGTTATTGATTGGGCTTGATGGCTATTGCTTACGTGAAGGACAGAAGACCCGTACTAGATAAGCATTAGATCGGATTTGTTTTTCTACATCCAGCCAAAGCATATTACCAGCGGTTGAAAGTCACTACGAACAGCAACTGGAAGGATTGGTCTCCGCCTCGGTCTTTATTTTCGAGCCGGTCGCAAGGCGCCTAGCCGTGGCCTCCGACCCGCTGCTACGACCCGGCACCGCTGCTGGATTCGCCTCCACTGCTTTGACCGTAGCCGCCCGCCTGTCGCAGTGGCGATCTTGTTTACGGCTGATCAAGCCTCACCTGACCCGGCTTCCCATCTACTGCTGAGCCGCCCGGTTTGCCTCGGCCGTCGACCCGCCAGTACGCCTTTGCTGCTGTGCTCCGGTTCCGGTTCGTTTCTGCTGTCCGAGCCGCCGTTTCTACGACCCGGACTCTGCACGGTTTCTGCTATGACCCGGACTCTGTCGTCCACGCAAACTTACCGCTGCAGCCTCAAGCTGGACTCGCTTCTGTTGTGAGCCGCCTGCTGTTTCACTTCGAGTCGCCGCCCACGGTCACCATCGGGGTGCTCGCTTCATCCATGCTATCCGCTGCAGCAACCCGCCGACGCGTCTGAAGCCGCGACGCCCCTGATGCAACAGTTCGCCAAGGAAGAAAAAACAAGCAGGAAAAGTGTTGAACACACAATGGATCACAAGAACGCATGCATTAGGGTCATGCCGAATCAACACAGCGTCAGAT
Source organism: Triticum aestivum (assembly GCF_018294505.1). Lineage (NCBI taxonomy): Eukaryota > Viridiplantae > Streptophyta > Magnoliopsida > Poales > Poaceae > Triticum > Triticum aestivum. Next base: position 7,376,589 of record NC_057811.1, on the reverse strand, counting down.
ATTACTACTTGTGGAGAACTGACATCCAGAGATGAAGACCAGTATCGATGCATGGGGTCATCTGGATAAGGTATTTGTTAAAGATCAGCAAGATATAAAGGAGAAGAGCTATGACAGCATCTTATGAGGTCCTCGAGGGGATCAACGAAAAATCCTTTGGATAAATATAAGGGCCAAAGCAACAGTACTGAAAGGTTATCTATGGATGCCACATACGGATCATCTATCATACAGACAAATCAGGTGATATCCATCTAATTCCATTTTAATTAACACGTTGTTTTCCTCAAGCAACAATTACTCTGGCCTGTAATATTTTTTATGCAGGGCGACTATTAAAAAGAACAGGGGGGTGTTATACCACAGATGCACGTTCGGCTGTGCCGGGCGGCTTCACCGACAGGCGTGTCATGGTCCGGTTTACATCAACGCGCCGGCCGACTCGCCCGTCCGCACCAGCTTACAACACTGTAGCCGTCTCTTGCGACCGCGTCGGCTTACCACGCCGTGGCCGTTTCTTGCGACCGCGCCGGTTTACAACGAGGAGGACAATTTGCCCGTTTGCATCGGCTTACAACGCCACGGACGACTCGCCCGTCCGCCCTCGCGGCCGGTTCACGTGTCTGCGCCAGCTTACGACGCCACGGACGACTCGCCCGTCCGCCCTCGCGGCCGGTTCACGTGTCTGCACCAGCTTACAACGCCGTGGCTGACTCGATGTCCGCGCCGGCTTACAAAAGTCACGGCCGACTCACCCGTCCACACCGGTTTACCACGCCGTGGCCGGTTCACCCGTGAGCGACTTCAACTTCACCTAGCGATCATCAATTTCATGGCGGATTATTTCCGGCCTGGCACATCAGGTGATATCCATCTAAAATATATTTTATTGGTACATATTATTTTGTCAAAGAGCAGTTTATCTTTGTCTTGGTCTGCAATATTGTTGATGCAGGACAATTGTTCACTACATCAAAACGACGTGGTTAACTCGCCCGACCGCGCCGGTTTACAACACCGCGGCCGGTTCATCTGTCTGAGCCGCCTCTAATGCAATGGTCGTTTTTACCATCTGTCTCTCGCGGGTTGGTCTATATCAACACACCGGGCCGCACCTGTCTGCATGAGTTGTTTATTGAATATGAGCGAGTCACTGCTTGGGAAGCCCGTTTTTCTTTCAATAAATTGGAGGCAATTTATCATGTTTTATCAGCCGCCATCTGCACGGGATGGCTCAATGGGTAGGTGCACAAGTCACTGTCACTACAGTTTGGTTAACTTCAAAACATCCAGTTGGAAGGAACCATTGGCCGAGTTGCTGACACGGCTCATACGGGATCATTTATAACCCGCCGCAGTCACCTCAACCTTCTGTGGATACACATCGTGCTATCAACACCAATGATATACAAGTTATGCCGGTTTATATCACGGTTAAATATGGAGAATCTCAAGCCAACTCCTCGAGTCATCTTGAGACTCGGGGGCTACAGTGACATGACTCGGGAACCCCGGGTCGTTGGAGGGAATGATAACTCGGTTCCGGAGGCTGCTACCATATTGATGAAAATTTAAAGGCCGTCAGAAAATTGCCGGTTCAAATAAAGATTCCGGTTTAAAATCCGGTTCAAGAGATATCTCTCTCCCGCAAAGTTTTGAAGCTTTCAAATCCGGTTCAAACATCCGGCTCAAGGTAAATTTATATCTTATAAAGCTTTGAAGCTCTCAATATCCGGTTTACAAATTTCCGGTTCAAAAAGAGGTTGTCTCTCGCAAAGTTCGAGTTCTCAGGAAAAATTAAAGGGACCAAAGAGAGTCTGTTACAAAGCACAACTCAAATATAGGTACCCTGCTTTAATGACCATTGGGAGCTGATCGTATTCGAATTTAGCTTAACCCTTTTGGTGTGACCCTGATCGTATTCGAATCAGAGTCGTTAAATATTCTCATGATCACTAGGGGGCTTCCTGTTCAAACATAGGTCGTATTCGAACCAAAGAGAACATAGCTGTCGATACCCTTTTGATCGGCACACTGCCGAGCTCATTGGGGAGTTTCTTGGTCATATTTGAACCATAGCTCAACCCCCTTTGGGAACCGACGTGGATCGTATTCGAATCAGCGTCGTTAAACAACTCTCAAGGTCATTTGGGGGCTTCCTGTTCAAACATAGGTCGTATTCGAACCAAAGAGAACATAGCTGTCGGTACCCTCTTGATCGGCAACGCCAAAGCCACTGGGGGCTATATGATCGTATTCGAATCTTAGCTTAACCCCTTTGGGACGGTTTTCTGATCGTATTCGAATCAGAAGCCTCAAGATTTTTTGAAGTTTCTTTTTGCAAATAACTTTTGGGATTTTATTTGAAGCTCTTTTGAACACATCTAAAGTGTATATGAGTGGTTTCTATTTAAACCCGGCTTGATTTTTGATGATAAGTCGCCGGCTTATGACAATCATCATCTATGTGGAAGCATTGGCTTCTAAGGATTGGGTTATCATACTTACTGCACAGGTATCATAAGCCGGCAGTACAATTCAATATCACAGGTATGATATTGTTTATACATGATTATGTTTAAACCGGCCCTGGCTATGGACTTTAAGCCGCCGGTATGTTTTGAATTGCGCCATTGGAATCATGCGCGTATCAAAGATTGGGTTATCACCCTTATTGTGCAGGTCATATAAACCGACAAATGCAAATTCAATATCACAAGTATGATATTATTGTTATGTTTCAAAGTTATGATTCATAACAGGCTTATCTGTGACTCCTTTTTTACACATCCGTGGTCATATGTAAGATATTATGACCCGCCCTGCGGTAAACCGCCAAGGTGTCTTGTGATCTACTTGTGTGCAGGATAAGACTACATTTGGGTGGTTACCCGCCCTGGCTTTTGACGTTAAGTCGTCAGGGCATATGTTGTTTAAACTCTGTGCAGGATTTGCAGAACTATGACTTATATAAATGTTTAAGTCCAAGCCCGTCATCGAAAGATTGACATTGGTGTCTCAAAAGGGTTATCAATTCTTGATTTTCTCAAAAGGCTATAAATAGCCGGGTTATAAAATTTCCGGCTTACAATGGAGGCGTATTAAATCGCCATCGGCCAAGAGCCGCCGGGTATTTAAACTCCGGATTTACTTGTCAACAGATGAGGTATTTGAAATCTTTAAATAGCCAAACTGGCTGGATTTTCATATGATATTGAATGATTAAGGTTTTCAAACCGGGTTATATTCAAATCTTTAATAGCCAACATGGCTGGATTTTTTTATGGTCATCAGAAACTAATATTATGATTGAGGTTTTCAAAGTCGCTTCGGCGCAATGGCTATTATTTTATCAATGGATATGATTTATTCTACAATGATAGGAATAGTCCCGAGTCGCTGCAGGCTTATAACCCGGCACTTGGGGGCTACATTATTCAAATTGAGATTACATCAAATATGCAAGTCCCATGTCACTGCCAGCATGCACCATGGCACTTGGGGGCTAATGCAAAGTCATTTTTACTAATCTTATTGAAGACCCGACTCATCATATCATAATGAGCCGACCCTTGGGGACTACTAATTGCTCCTGTCAAAAATTCAAGACAATTCTAGGATGACCCGGCTACACTACTATGACTATAGCCGACTCATGGGGGCTACACAACTGGATTTTATTTAAAGCCATGGTGATAAGTCCCGGCTTATTCATGCTGATTAAACCGGCCCTTGGGGGCTACAGGTAATATGGATATAAGGGAGAAATATCTTCAAATTCTCAGTTTTGAGTAAATCAGATTGACCTGGTGTCTGCAAAAATCATAAACCGGCGTCGGCGACAATTATGACTTGGCATCATCTATTTATAACCCGGCAATTTTGGTACTCATAAACCGGCAAGTTTTATATCTTTAAGCCGGATGAATATAAGTTGAATATTTGAAGACCAATATTTTTGTCAAGTCAGAGCATTGAAAGCCGACTCAAGTGGATTATCTCTTACAATATTTCTCAACAAGAGACCAATGTCAGCAAATTGACTCTGAAGCTGGCCTGTTGACCCGGATTTTTTCAAAGGAAGTATCTGGATTTTTTGCATTGGCAAAATTTGAACATATCTGCTAAAGAGATTTGCTATGAGATTATGGATACATATCAAGAAGGAAGATGACAAGGACTTAAGGATGATCAAGTGCCGGCTTACAAAGAATATTTAACCCGGAACACAACCTGTCAAATTTGTTCTTGTGTTTATATTGCAGATTAGTTTAACATGGATAAATCCAAATTAAACTGGGGGCTAATGTCGGGGATATACCCCGCGGTATGACCCGGCCGGAAGTATGGCCCGGCCGGACTTGGCGCTTCACCGTGACCCGCCGGAGGACTGGAGACTCACAGGTCTGGCGGCTCACTGTCAGACGACTCACGAGCCTGGCGACTCACGGATGACCCCGACGGCGGGTCAGATAGAAGACTAGGCCCAAGGCCCAGAAGGCCGGCTCACGTTTATGATGGGCCGGCTTAAGAAGAAAGGGATGACGAATATTTCCTTTACAAGGAAGCAAGACCCAGACTTGTAATTAACTTGTAAGAGAAGATAGACTAGTCCTAGTCCTACTAGGACTCCACATGTAACCCGCCCCTCTAACTTATATAAGGAGGGGCAGGGCTCCCCGAAGAGGGACAGGCAACAAGAAATAATCTCTAGGGCTAAACACCGAGAGCCGGAGCCGGCGACTCTCCGGTGATCATAATGAGACCTAGCCTCAAACAGCACGTAGGGTTGTTACCGGATGATGTTTCCCGGGGCCCGAAGCTGTCTAAACCCTTGTCTTGTGCGTCGATCCGCCCTGCGTCTCTCATCCCAATCAACCCCTCTCAAGCTACTACATAGATGCGCTGGCCTCATGACTAAGTCCTTACACCTAGGACATCTGACGTGTTAATTCCACGACAGCTCCTGTCTTAACTCCTCCTGACGAAGCCAAGCCATTCGAAGTTTTCTGTGATGCTTCTCTTCAAGGTCTCGGTGCTGTGTTAATGCAAGAGAAGAAAGTTGTGGCCTATACCTCTCGTCAGTTGAAGCCCAACAAAAAGAACTACCCCACTCACGATCTTGAGTTGGCGGCAGTTGTCCATGCATTAATAACATAGAGACATCTCTTGTTGGGAAGAAAAGTGGACATATTCACCGATCACAAGAGTCTCAAGTACATCTTCACTCAGCCAAACCTCAACCTCAGGCAAACTCGATGGGTCGAAATGATTCAAGAGTACAATCCGAGTATTGAATATACTCTAGGCAAGGCTAACGTCATTGCAGATGCTTTGAGCAGGAAGGCTTATTGCAACAGCTTAATTCTCAAGCCATTCCAACCGGATCTTTGCGAAGCTTTCCACAAACTCAATCTCCAAGTTATTCCTCAAGGCTTTCTTGCCAACCTCCTAGTCTCTCCTACTTTGGAAGATCAAATTCGTGAGGCACAACTCCTGGATACCATGGTGAAGAAGGTGAAACGTGGTATCGACAAGGGTCTTTCCAAATACAAGTGCTATCGCATTGATGACTGAGGCACTTTATTCTTCGAGGACCGGATTGTGGTTCCTAAAGGTGATCTAAGAAAATTCATTATGAACGAGGCGCACAATTCTCTTCTTTCCATTCATCCTGGAAGTACGAAGATGTACATGACCTCAAGCAGTCGTATTGGTGGACTAGAATGAAGCGAGAAATCGCTCAATTCGTGAATGAATGTGATGTCTATCGAAGGGTGAAAGCAGAACACCAATGACCAGCTGGTCTCCTCCAACCTCTTGCTATTCCAGAATGGAAGTTTGACCATATCGAAATGGACTTCGTGACTGGATTTCCAAAGTCCAAACGCGGAAATGATGCTATCTTCGTTGTCATCGACAAGCTTACTAAAGTGGCTCATTTCCTTCCAATCAAAGAATCTATCACAGCAGCTCAGTTGGCAGAGCTATACACCTCCAGGATTGTCTCCTTGCACGGCATTCCACAATTGATATCTTCAGATCGTGGAAGCATATTCACTTCTAAGTTCTGGGACTCCTTCCAGAAGGCCATGGGCACCAACATTCGCTTCAGCACAGCTTTCCATCCTCAAACTAGTGGCCAAGTCGAGCAAGTCAATCAAATCCTTGAAGATATGCTCAGGGCTTGTGTCATTTCCTTTGGCATGAAGTGGGAAGATTGTCTTCCATATGCCGAGTTCTCCTACAATAACAGTTTCCCAAGCGAGTTCGGGCAAGGCCCCATTCGAAATTCTATATGGCAGAAAGTGTCGTACTCCTCTCGATTGGTCAGAGACTTGTGAACGCCAACTTCTTGGCAATGACTTGATCACAGAAGCTGAAGAAATGTGTAAAGTCATCCGTGAAAATCTCAAAGCCACGCAATCGCGCCAGAAGAGTTACTATGATAGCAAGCACCGTGATTTGGCTTTCGAGATCGGAGACCATGTTTACCTCCGCGTCTCTCCAATGAAAGGCACTCGCCGCTTCGGTATCAAAGGGAAGCTTGCCCCTAGATACGTGGGTCCTTTCAAGATCATTGGCAAAAGAGGCGACCTCGCCTATCAACTTGAGCTTCCCTCCAACTTCGCGAATGTGCACGATGTGTTCCACGTGTCACAGCTTCGCAAGTGCTTCAAGACGCCTGAGTGTACCATCAACTTCGAAGAGATTGACAACCAAGAAGATCTGTCTTATCATGAGCACCCCGTTGCTATTCTTCAAGAAACTGAACGCAAGACTTGCAACAAGTCAATCAAATTCCTGAAAGTGAAGTGGTCGCACCATTCCGACCGAGAAGCCACCTGGAAAAGCGAGGACCACCTCCGTTCCAAATATCCGGAGTTCTTTCAGTCCTAGATCTCGGGACGAGATCCTCTCGTAGTGGTGGAGTGTTGTAACACCCCGGATGTAACTTTCCATATTCGTAACTCCAACTCTTGCCATTTTCGGCTATGTGTTATGATATTCCCTTCGTGGTCGGGTTTTGTTTTTCGTTTTGCATTTTGTTCAGGTCATGCATCTCATATCATGTCATCATGTGCATCTCATTTGCATACGTGTTCGTCTCATGCATCCGAGCATTTTCCCCGTTGTCCGTTTTGCAATCCGACACTCCCACACGCACCGGCGCACCCCTCTTGTCTCTTTTCGTGAGCGGGTGTTAAACGTTTTTGGAATGGACCGAGGTTTGCCAAGTGGCCTTGGTACACCACCGGTAGACCACCTGTCAAGTTTCGTTCCATTTGGTGGTCGTTTGATGCTCCACCGGTTAACCGGGTAACCGCAAAGTCCTTTTGAGTGTGCAGCCCAACACCCCTCAAAAACAGCCCAATAACCCACCTAAGTCACTTCCATGCTCTTCGTCGTTCAATCACGATCGTGTGGGCGAAAACCGCACTCCATTTGTATTCTCCTATCTCCCTCTACCTATAAATAAGTGATCCCCCCGGATTTTTCGCGCAGACCAACCCTAACCCTTTCCCCTCTCCGCCGCCGGACGCGTCCGTCCCGCGCCGGACGAAACCGCGCCCACTCCCGCGCCTCTCGTACGCCGTCACGTGCCAAGGCGCCGCCGCTGCGGCCCGGCGAGCCCGAGGAAGGCCCGCCGAGCCGATCGCCGCCTGCCGCCCGAGTGCGCTGCCCCCGCGCGGGACCTCGCCCGTGCCCGCCGCCGTTCCCGCTCCCCGCCGCCTCGTCGCCTCCGCCGACCGCCGCCGCCGACCGCCGCGCCCGCCGCCGACCGCCGGCGCTCCTCCGCCGACCCCCGCGCCCCGTGGCCGTCCTCGCCGCCCAGCGCCTCCTTCGGCTGGCCTCCTCCCTCTCCGCCCGAGCTCCGGCCGCCGTCTCCCTCTCCTCCGGCCACTTCTCCGGCGGAGATCCGGCGAGATCCGCCACCGCCTCGTAATCCATGCCAAAGTCAACCCAGATCTACGAGGTGAAATTCTCTAAGTCCCGAAATCCTCACTTTCTGATGCCATGTTCATCACATCATATCTCCTTGCATACTGCTCCGTTTTGCGTGTATGATATATCGAAATGTTCATCACGAGATGCTCTTCATTTTGTTCCATTGTGCCATGCTCGTTTGAGTTCATCTTGGTGCGCAAATCTCTGATGCAAGAGTGCTATATGATGTTTACTGCTGTTACTTATCAGAACTTGATATTTTGTTATTTTTGTTACATTTGATGTGTGCATCTTTTGGGCATGAGCTCTACATGTGTTTTTGATGTATGTCATGCCATCTTTACAGGGGTGTATGCCATGTATTTGTGTGATCTATGTGGTGACTAGCACAAGCAAGCAAACTAGGCTTCGTGATGTTTCTGTTTTCAGGGACTTAGGATTTTGCTGTCTTTTACCTGCTGTTATTTTGATGCCATGTATCCATGTAGATATAGTTGTGCTCTATCCATCCATGCCCCTGTTTGCAATTATGGAGTGCTCTAGCATGTCTCAATCTTGCTCTGCTTTTGCTATAAAATGTTCCTGGCAGAATGTTAACATGATATTCAATTGTGCCAAGGTTGTTGTAGTTGATCCATCCATGCTATGAACTTGCTCTTGCCATGGTTAGCTTCATAAACATGTCTTCTTGATGTAGGTATGCTTGTTTTGTCATGTGTTGCTTTGTGATGAGTGAATCGAGCTCACAAAGATGCCTTCATAATTCTGTTAATGTCATGCTCTGTTTTCTGCTAAGTCTGAAACCTGTTAACGAAACTTGCTATGTTTACATGGGTGCCATCATATCTTCTGATCCTCTTTGGCTCATGATCAGTAAGGGACTTTTGTTCTATGCATCTAATAGATTCATTCCATGCCTTATTTTGCTATGATAAGTTCCTGTAGCATGTGTTTTGCTTGCTCTGAACATTGCTACCTGATGTTGTTTCAGCCATGTTCAGGATTTTCACTAAGTCTGTGAAGCTGATATCTTTTGCACTTTTTCCATGCTTGTTTGAGCCTATTTTTTGTGATCTAGCCGTAGCTCAGTGTTCATCTTTTGTCAAGCACCTCTTGTAGATCACTTCCATATGCTTTATTGCTATGTTGGGTTGCTGTAGCATAGTTTCTTGATGTATTCTACGTGCTATCATGCTGTTAATCGCAGAATCGTGTCATTCTTGTTTTGCTCGCCATTTGCAAACCGTGCATCCGTTTCCGGTGATCTTTATATCGATTTCGACCGAAATCAACTCATCTTTCCAGTGGCATACTTGTTTTGCCAAGTTGATGCCTTGTTCATCCTTTTTCTTCCGGAGCACGCATATGCATCGCATTTCACATCTCGCATATCATGCATGTATGGCATCATGTTGCTTGTGCATTTCCCGTGATTGATTGTGGTTCCATTGCTTGTGTTCTTGCTGTGGGTAGAGCCGGGAGACGAGTTCGTGAACGAGGAACCTGTTGAGTACGCTTACGAGGATCAAGCTTTCGACAACTCTGAGAACCTTGCAGGCAAGATGACCATACCCTCGAAATCACTTCTATCTTTGCTTTGCTAGTTGTTCGTTCTATTGCTATGCTGCGCTACCTACCACTTGCTATATCATGCCTCCCATATTGCCATGTCAAGCCTCTAACCATCCTTTCCTAGCAAACCGTTGTTTGGCTAAGTTACCGATTTTGCTCAGCCCTTCTTATAGTGTTGCTAGTTGCAGGTGAAGTTGAAGTTGGTTCCATGTTGGAACATGGATTTGTTGGCATATCACAATATCTCTTATTTAAATTAATGCATCAATATATTTGGTAAAGGGTGGAAGGCTCGGCCTTATGCCTGGTGCTTTGTTCCACTCTTGCCGCCCTAGTTTCCGTCATACCAGTATTATGTTCCTTGAGTTTGCGTTCCTTACGTGGTTGGGTGATTTATGGGACCCCCTTGACAGTTCGCCTTGAATAAAACTCCTCCAGCAAGGCCCAACCTTGGTTTTACCATTTGCCTACCTAGGCCTTTTTCCCTTGGGTTTTCGCGAGCCCGAGGGTCATCTTTATTTAAACCTTCGGACCAGTGCTCCTTCGAGTGCTGGCCCAAACCGACATGTCCGGCGCCCCCTGGGCAACCAGGGTCTATGCCAACCCGACGTCTGGCTCATCCGGTGTGCCCTGAGAAGGAGATATGTGCAGCTCCTATCGGGATTGGTCGGCACATTCGGGCGGCTTTGCTGGTCTTGTTTTACCATTGTCGAAATGTCTTGTAAACCGGGATTCCGAGACTGATCGGGTCTTCCCGGGAGAAGGTTTATCCTTCATTGACCGTGAGAGCTTATAATGGGCTAAGTTGGGACACCCCTGCAGGGTATTATCTTTCGAAAGCCGTGCCCGCGGTTATGAGGCAGATGGGAATTTGTTAATGTCCGGTTGTAGAGAACTTGACACTTGACTTAATTAAAATACATCAACTGTGTGTGTAGCCGTGATGGTCTCTTTTCGGCGGAGTCCGGGAAGTGAACACGGTTTGAGTTATGCATGAACGTAAGTAGTTTCAGGATCACTTCTTGATCATTTCTAGCTTCGCGACCGATGCGTTGCTCCTCTTCTCGCTCTCATTTGCGTATGTTAGCCACCATATATGCTTAGTGCTTGCTGCAGCTCCATCTCATTACCCCATCCTTTCCTATAAGCTTAAATAGTCTTGATCTCGCGGGTGTGAGATTGCTGAGTCCTCGTGACTCACAGATTCTACCAAAACAGTTGCGGGTGCCGACGATACCAGTGCAGATGACGCAACCGAGCTCAAGTGGGAGTTCGACGAGGAACGTGGTCGTTACTATGTTTCGTTTCCTGATGATCAGTAGTGGAGCCCAGTTGGGACGATCGGGGATCTAGCATTTGGGGTTATCTAATTTTTCATTTGGATTTGACTGTAGTCGGTCTATGTGTGGATTTTGGATGATGTATGAATTAATTTATGTATTGTGTGAAGTGGCGATTGTAAGCCAACTCTCGTTAACCCATTATTGTTCATTACATGGGATTGTGTGAAGATGACCCTTCTTGCGACAATACCTACAATGCGGTTATGCCTCTAAGTCGTGCCTCGACACGTGGGAGATATAGCCGCATCGTGGGCGTTACAATTACACTGAAAAAAGATGTATGTAGGTGTATATACACACATATAATAAATTCTCCTGTCCTGTGTTTGTTGATGTCTGCCTATTTGCTGTACGTATGATCCGTCATTCTTTTTTTCGGTGGCTGTTGTGGTGTTGCCAGAGACAAGTGACGGGCGTTGGTGTCAAGCTCAGAAATATTCTGCTATCTTTTCAGTTTTGTCATATCGGTTTTTACCTAACTTGTACTTTGATCTTTATGACATGAAAAAGACACGTATTATCATGCAAAATAATTATTTGCTCTAAATGTGCAAACGTTCCGTCTTACTACATCTTAGCATTATTTTCCATTCGTCTCAACGACTAAGACATCAAACATTATTCATTTACGGGACAGGACACATAATTATTTATCTCAATCTAATCAGTAGATGCACTCCGCTTCAGCCCAAGCCTACCGGCGACGGGCCTCGCTCCGCTCGGTTGTCAAAATTTAAGCTTTTTTTATACTTGAATTTGGATCACAACATAACACAACTCAAAGGACTGCTTATGCAATAACAGGCGGCACGCTGCGATGACGACGGTTGTGCTTCTGCAACATGGCCGGTGTTGCAAACATGGGTGGTGGTGGTGTTTATTGTTTAGGAAACAACGGTGCTTCTAGAATGGTCTATGCTCACTTGTGCAGATGCCGAGCAGAGGCAACGAGCGAAGGTGACGCAGGAGGGGGTATTGACCTGATCGAACTGTTGTGAGAGGGTGAATGGCACAGGCCAGGGGCTGACAACTCCGAGTCATCAGCTGAACCATCCAGTTGTGATTATAATATTTCCCTAATAATAAAGCACGGATTGACTTTGTCGGGTTTACCGTCACGATACGCTTTTTCCCGTAATTTTACGCTTTCAGTTTGCACAAGCCGCTAACGAGATGGTACTAAAATAACGTACATGTCTGATTTTTCTTTCCGGCACGTTCATGGGCCAGATGGGTCGAGCTGGGCCTGCCTTTCTTTTCCCTTGTTCGTTGGAAGAATTGATCAGCGAAACAAAAATTGATCTCAATTGGAGTTCGATCCCAAGAAGCTCCGATCCGGTGAAGAAGGCAAGAACCTACTGAGACACGCACAGCTTTGCAACTCAACTGGGTTCACCGTGGAATAGTCCCACCTCGATTCTTTACTCCAAGTTTCATTGGTTTATACTAGTAAAAGTGCTCGTGCGTTGCATCGGGTAAAAAAAAATCCCTACCGTCACGGGAGCAAAAACCTGCACCCTTCCACTAAAGGGCACAATGTGTAAAATGCGAGTCGGGCACTACTTCTTAGTGAGACTCATTCATGGTCAATGCTAATGTGTGTTTCGAAGCGGTTGCTAAGAGGCATGATCTTCACATCATAACATGTTTGATAACGTAGAAGAGGTCAATGCTAGTATTAAATACAGAAAAAACTTTTTTGAAGGATATTTTTGTGTTTGTAGGAATTAGAAATATATTAGAAAAATGGATACACATGTAAATTATCTCCAAGCATATCAATATATCACATCGAGATGAAAGGACTATTCTTGCGAAAAATGTTTGGAAAATTAAAAAACAAATGATAGTGACGAGTGCTTTCATAGTTAGACACATAATTTTTTTTATCACTCACTTGAGGCATTAATAAGCTGTAAACATTTTGGATGTACCAAACTAAATCTATTTCAACATTGTAAATGGTATAGTTGATTCTGAACCACTATCATACCACCAATAATTATATTAGCATATTTTTTAGAATAACATATTATCAAATATATGTATTAACCAAGCAAATAGTAATAATTAAGGGAAACAGTTTAGTCCACATATATATGTCTATATATATAGTCATGCAAATTTGTGGGGAAAATGTAGTTGTCAGAACGGATGCATAACAACACGAGTCATGTACAGCATTGGTCTTGATTAACATTCAAAATGCATGGAAAATAAATAGCTACAACAGTTAGGCTACAAATTTCCCTTGAAAGGAAAGCTAGTGTGGCAGAGAACATTTAGATCAGTAGTCATGTGATGATGTAAAGCCAAAAAAAAAATCCACTTAACTATCCTACTATAACACTTGTTTGACAGCAAATTTCAGGGGTACATCGAACAAATAAAAACTTCAATGTAATGATTTTCTTGCTGATCGTGGGCACAGTTAGGTTACAAATATACCACCACCTCTTTTAGAAAGTGGACTGTCTCAATGCCTGAAACACAAAACTAAGTCCTTTCTCCTGTGAGCGCAACAACAACTGTATTTGAATGCACAAATTATGTCTCCTCCAAGCAAAACTGCATCTGACATGGTCAAATTGGCTGAACATTTCGTAATCTGTCTGGTCGCAGTTGTTCATTTCTGTAGAGCCATGATCACCGGTAACATTTGGACCTTGCACGAGATCAGTGGCGGAGCTTGAGCCGAAATCATGGGGGGGCCATGGTTTTTCTTGGGGTGGGGGGGGGGGGGGGGGCAAACATAATTGTTTTTGGGTGATTTTTAGTGGACAAATAGGCCTAATACTAAGCTATATACAGAAAATTTCTTATGAGCTGGGGGGGGGGGGGGGGGGGGGGGCATGGCTCAGGTTGGCCCCCACCAAGCTCCGCCACTGCACGAGATCACTGATCTTTTGCTTCACAAGATGAGATTCATTCAGCTGAAGAACATTTCCATCAAAAAGGGACAGTCTCGAATGCCCATCAAGTCCAGTCTTGCTCATGTTGTTTTCAAGACACCACTCAAGTGACTCATCTAAGCCGGCTGTTGTTCGTCTTGCATCAGTGCGAAGCCACTTAGTACTGCCAACAGGGGAAAAGAGATAATGAGCAACACATACAATCATACTCTGAAGCTGAATAATAATCTCGTTGATGTTGAACACTGCTGAATACTGGCCAAAAGTACTCCAAATAGTAACCATTTTAAAATGACAACTCCTAATTATATGTGTCAAGAGTAGTATTAGAGCCATCATTTCTTACTAACGGGACTCCTGACGTTCTCGGCAATAGATACACAGTGTATCCAAGGTGTTTGCAAAATTGACAGCTAGAACTGTGCAAAGGCTATGTTTATTGCATAGTAGTGCTTTGACCGGAGGAGGGCCACAGAAACCTTCATGCAGGTTGTAAGTACAAAATTGTTTTGCCGACTGACCTCAAAATCACAACACATTGCTATTTTGGTTAACAGGTTGTAAGTGCAGATTCTTTCATTGATCCCAGCTATGACGGAAGCTAGCAATGATATCTGCAAAATAAAGGCTTTTCTAGCCTTATAGAAATAAAACAATTGATTAGCTAATGGACCTGGACAGTCACGCGTTGCGTAAAACAAGATAGACTCCAGATGAGTTTAGGATCAGGACTGAAGTAGTTCTTCTACACAAGAAATTGGTCAAACATACTTTCGGAAGATCGACAACCTCCAATTCTACAATGAATTTGGGATCTTTTGAGCAGCTGGACAAGTTTCGAAGTTATGAGAACAAGAAAATCACTTGGGGAGTTGACAGGTTCAGTCTGAATAGTAACCTGCTGCACATATCTAAACCCCAAATTCAGGAGCACCATTTTCCACAAATTTCTTTTATTTTGGCTATCTATGTCACAAAATCATAGTACACAGATGAATTTGCATAACAGTGAGAATAGTCGGCTCAAATTTCACATCTACGTCAAAAACCCAACAGCAAAATACAATACAAAGGGGTCTGCCACACAGCATAAAGGAACTCAGTTGATTAAGTAGCTATATATGCGCATGTTAAAAAATTCTAGGCTGCAAAACCAGAAAAAACTGGAAAGACCAAGACACACGCAATGATCCATTACATGAGAAGTAATCTGATCTTTTTGACATTTTATTTATGCTACATCTTTGTGAGACCCGCGGACTCAGCGCAGAACCTAAAGAAAAATCCTACATTTACTTTCTCAAACAGAACCATCAAAAGAGATGCCACACTTCAGTGGTAACAATACCAACAGTGCCATCAACTAAAAAGGCCCCTAGTCAACATATTAACATCATGGTAATGTTTCTGAATGGCTCAGACTATTCACTGTCAAATTTTTCAGTATACTGTCAACTGAAAATAGCTGCCTGAAACTGACATTTTTCTGTGAGCATCTCAAACCTGGCGGACCTGATGCCTAAGTTATTTTCAACACGAATTCGTTCATTCAGATGCCCGCCCCATATCACTGAATAACTAAAAAGAAAAGAAAAAGCTCCTACATAGCATAGTCAGAGGCAGGGGACAGAAACAACATCTAAAACAGGGAATTGCATCCAATGAATATCAAGGGGATATATACCTCTGTTGTAGCCGCCGGCAGCGACATTGGACGGTTGGACGGACGTTCTGGTTCCTCCGGCGAACTCGGCGGCGACATGGACGTTTCGACGAAAATTGCAATTTCGACGGGATTTGATTTGATTTGATTTGATGGAGCTTCTGGTCCGAGGACCCTTCCTTCTTATAGTAGGCAACTCAAATCCGGCTCGGGAAATCCATTGATTGGTGTTGGAGAAGAACACGTATTTGCTGTTGGAGAAGAACACGGAGTCCAATCACGACACGGGAGCAGCAACTCTGCCGCCGCCGGGCACCAACTTGCAGCAGGTGGTGGAGGTTGAGGGAGGCGGCGACCGCACGCAGGAGGCGGAGCTCGCCGTGGGGGCAGGCGAGAGCGCGCAGCTGCATGGGGATGAGGACGGGAGGGACTTGGCAGTCCAGCGCGAAGCAGAGGGGGCGAGCGGTCGAGGCAGAGGCGTCGTCCTCTGCCCGAACTGCTGCTGCTCGATGCAGAGAGCTGCGGGCGGCGTCTGGAGTTGCAGGGAAGCGCGCACAGGAGGTCGGGATGGATGGGTTCATGGCGGAGGCGTCGGGGCTCCATGGAGGGCAGTGGCAGCTGCTTCCTGAAGAAAGGAAGGAGAGAGAGATTCAGAGAGAGAACATGGGAAGGAAGCAGAGAGAGACTGCGGGATAGGGGCTTCCTACCGGCGTCATGGAGGAACTCCGGTGAGGCTCGACGTGCTGCGGGTTGGACGGGAGGACAGCAGCCGCGCCGCCGTCGCACCAAGGCTAGGTTCGCGCGCTGCATCGAGCTCCGCCTCCCCCCAGCGTGCAGCCGCTCGCGGGCGCACGCGAAACCACAATGGCCATGGCTGATGGCCTTCAGGGCGTCGCCGCTCGTCTGCGCTCGTCGGAGCCCCAAGCACCGCCGCCGTGGAGTGTCCCCTCCCCGGCGCTCCTTCCACTGCTCCGCAGCTCAGAGCGCTCGCCTTATCCATCCTTGTGCGGCGCGGGTGGAAAGGAAGACGGAGCTGACGAATCGTTTTTCAGTTATCCATGGAATGCGGGTTGAATACTAAAAAGCACAGGGACCTTTGTGCAAAAAAGCCACGACGGTGAACCCAACTTCTTTATTATTATTATTGCCCGTGCGTTGCAACGGGTACACAGTAAATAAACTTGTTCATAGAAATTTTAAATAAAAACTCAAACAACTTTGCAAGGAGCAAAACATTATTAGAAGTATTGAAAAGTGCATTTTCTATGCCATGTTGAAAGATCAATATCATAATTCACAAAGAAATATTTTCTAATAATTAGTTCATAATGAAACACATAAAAAATCTGTCAATTTTCTAGATAAAACAAACAGGCAGTATGGGTGCAAAGTTGCAGGTTGAGCATCACCAGCATATTCTGAAGTTGTTGATGGAACATCATGTATCTGGATGTTGCTGAGGAAGAGTATCACTATGTAAGCCATCATATTCCTTTGTTTATATGGGAACCAAGGATAAGAGCAGTAGTATGATGAGAGAGGGGAAAGAAAAGGCTTTCATGAAAACGTAATACAATTTACATTGACCAAAAAGCAACAGAATATCACTACATCAGATCGTAGTATGTGCCAACACAATCTTTACCTTCTTGGTGCATCTAATCTGCATTCTATGGATTTCAATTACAATTCATGATCCAAAACTTATGTTAGGAGATGTGCATTAGTTATTTCAGTTTATCGTAGCAAAAAACCAGCAGCTAAAGGCAAAACAACGTGAAGCCAACATCTTCCTAATCAATAGAAACTTATGAGTGTTTGAACATGATGGAACTACTGAACCTTACAAGATAAGCTTCTAATTTTTTTTATGTACGCTTAAGAGTGTAAGGTTAATCAAAACATATCAGATATGTTGATTGGAATGAAAATATATTGTGAAGAATGAAAACACATCAGATATAGTATCTATCACGATGGGAAAACCCACAAGCACATAAATCACATCCATGCACTAAGTGACCACGGGAGGCTGGGGGTTATCCTCCTCCTCCAGAAAAAATACCTTGGTGTGCATGGCCATGATTTGCTCGTGGTCTTTTCCTGTTGCTCAGGTCGAGATCGTTGTCCTTGTTGTGATCCAGGCTCGACGGTGCCTCTTTCCCATTTGACACCTCAGCACCAATGCCTAGTCCTCCTTATCCATCTCCTCCCTGCCACTATCAACATCGCCGATTAGCCAAGTGAGCAAGATTTTGTTTTTGAAGTTGGGTTGGGATTGAGGATTGGCGGCTATCCCAGTCGACTGATCTATAATTCCATATACACAACTAAGATTGTCATGTGATGCTGCTTGTCCCTGCAGTTGATCCCATTATAGTACAGAATCTTCGTGTACTCTTCCCCGTTCGCATCCCTCCATCTAACACCAACTATGCATGACAACAGAACACACTTACATTAGTTTTATAGTCAAAACATAAGAAATTCCAACTATGAGACAAAGAGAAGAGCATAAACCCGGGGATCGGCCTCAAGGCCGCGGAGCTTATGGAGATTGTATTTTTTTCCTTCACCTGTAATGCAGGAAAAAAAATCAGTTCGTTCATATATACACCAAGGCTTGCTCACGTTTCATCATGGGATATTATTTTCTTTCGATGCTCATATGTGCTTACGGATTATAGAAATCAAAAAGAGCTTCAGGGCGTCAATTTATTGATGCAGACCGAACAGGCAGACGACCAAACAATACATTAAGCAATAGTACAAATAAATAGTGAAAAAGCAAAACATATATAGGGATATTGGCCAAAAAGCAAGTGAAACAATTTACACTACTTCAACTCCACATATTGGTTGTGAAAATGCAGACCAAACCGTACAAATTCCATTCTAATATACAACTGAAAAAAAAAGGATTTTCAAACCATACAGATACACTACTGCATTACTCCAGTTCATATAAATACTGCAGCACTCATCTTGTTGAACAAATCATCTTTGGTATATCCATCATAGATATGGACTTTATTTCTGGTGGAGAAGTACAGGAGTTTGCTGGTAAGGTCCGAGAAGAACAGCCGATCGACAGAGACTCAGAGAGGCGGACCAGTGGCGCAATCGGAGGGCTGCTGGCGGAGACCTGGGTGTGGGCTAGTGGACGTGAGATACAGTTCAAGTCCTTCACCTTGTAAATCTTCGGCGGAGGTTCCTTGAGAGCTGCTTGCACAAACATAAATCAGCCTGAACAATCCCTTTTTTGTATTGAGTAGGAAAACGAAAACAATAGCCAGGTCAATCTTAGAAAGTTGATTTCACACCCGGGGCAAAAGCATGGAGACAGGTCTGAAAATCGATCTCAAAGTTCCGACACCAATAGCGATGACGTGCAGGTCGATCCGGGTGTGCCTTTGTGTTGGTTTTTTGCCCTAGCCGATCGGACAACCACCTCATAGGTCCACGTCTTCTATTTCAATACAGTGCTTCATCCATGTCACTACAATGATGTCCATCTCATCATAAATTCATAATACATCTGAATATGATCAATCCCAAGGTGAAGAAGAGTTGATCCACCACATTCCTGCACCTGTAATTGGCACATTCCTCCACACATACTGCATTATCTTCAATAGTAGTATCTAGCAAAATGCAGAGACGAAAAATGATCAGTTCAGAGACAACTGGGAGACCAATAATGAAATAACTAATCCGATGAGACAAAACTCTAGTTCAGTATTTGCGAAAATTCAGCAATGCATGTCCAACAACTGACGCTATCCAAATAATTCAAAGCAGTTGTAAGCATCACTATGTGCACAGCCAACAAAGACCCTAATGCAATGTTGCTGATTGAAATAACCATACAAAGACCATGCTACTATTTTGAAGTGTATGTTATACTACCAAATACAGGTATATTTATCAAAAAATACTGTCATAAAAAAAAGTTGCTCATTACAGACAGACTGAAACAGTGAGGAACAATGCGCATTTCCACTAACTTGCACATATAGGCTACAAACTGAACCAAAAGCCAGGATTTCACTATTCTTTAGTGCACTGAAGAACAATGGAAAATGCTGAAATTTAACACCCATAAGTTCAGAGAAAAGACGTCACTCTTTCCAATAAGAGGCATTATTCACATGATGGTCTAGTAGTGCATCACGAATATTTGGAATTTTTCTGTAGTTGCTGCTAAATCAGGTGTCTGCACCTCTTCAAAGGCAAATCAACGATGGACTGCAGTCATGTTATTTCATTAGACCGGTAGCACTGAGATCATTGATGAATCTTCATAACCATCATAAAGTAGACCCTCGAAAGATGTCAAGCAACAATACCAGTATCCACCAGCAAAAAAAAACAACAACACCAGTATCCATTGGAAATCTGAAACTATGTACCAGCGCATTGTGCATGTGAAGAAATCATACGTGTTTGTACTAACTCAAGGGATTTTTACCAGATGTTCTTGATCCTTCTTCTTTTGGGCTTCTGTTTGAAACTTTGAGGGCCTAACAGTTCAGAAGCACTTGGATCAATCTCTTCAATGGGCTTTTGTGTGCTTGCTCAAACTACCCTGCTTTTTTCAGGTCCCTAATCAGTGCACGATATAGCCATTAATCGAATGTTTGTGTACTTACCAACACCTTGGACTTGGGCCTTACCTCCTGGGCAGCCGAGGAGGCACCATAGCGGCCTCGTATGAAGGTTGCTACAGCATGGGTCGGAGGAGGCAGCGGAGGAGGCCTCTGTTGGGAATCGTAGCATAATTTTAAAATTTTCCTACATTCACCAAGATGCATCTATGGAGTATACTAGCAACGAGGGGAAGGGAGTGCATCTACATACCCTTGTAGATCGCGAGCGGAAGCGTTCCAATAAACGTGGATGACGGAGTCGTACTCGCCGTGATACAAATCACCGATGACCGAGTGCCGAACGGACGGCACCTCCGCGTTCAACACACGTACGGTGCAGCGACGTCTCCTCCTTCTTGATCCAGCAAGGGGGAAGGAGAGGTTGATGGAGATCCAACGGCACGACGGCGTGGTGGTGGATGTAGCGGGTCTCGGCAGGGCTTTGCTAAGCTTCTGCGAGAGAGAGAGAGGTGTTGCAGGGGAGGAGGGAGGCGCCAAAGGCTGTTGTGTGCTGCCCTCCCCCCCTTTATATAGGCCCCCTGGGGGGGCGCCGGCCCCAAGAGATGGGATCTCAAGGGGGGCGGCGGCCACAAGGGGGGAAGGGGTTGCCTTGCCCCCCAAGGCAAGGGGGAACTCCCCCCCCCTAGGGTTCCCAACCCTAGGCGCATGGGGGGGAGGCCCAAGGGAGGCGCCCCAGCCCACTAAGGGCTGGTTCCCTTCCACTTTCAGCCCACGGGGCCCTCCGGGATAGGTGGCCCCACCCGGTGGACCCCCGGGACCCTTCCGGTGGTCCCGGTACAATACCGGTAACCCCCGAAACTTTCCCGGTGGCCGAAACTGGACTTCCTATATATAATTCTTCACCTACGGACCATTCCGGAACCTCTCGTGACGTCCGGGATCTCATCCGGGACTCCGAACAACTTTAGGGTTTCCGCATACATATATCTCTACAACCCTAGCGTCACCGAACCTGAAGTGTGTAGACCCTACGGGTTCGGGAGACATGCAGACATGACCGAGACGCCTCTCCGGTCAATAACCAACAGCGGGATCTGGATACCCATGTTGGCTCCCACATGTTCCACGATGATCTCATCGGATGAACCACGGTGTCGAGGATTCAATCAATCCCGTATGCAATTCCCTTTGTCAATCGGTATGTTACTTGCCCGAGATTCGATCGTCGGTATCCCAATACCTTGTTCAATCTCGTTACCGGCAAGTCTCTTTACTCGTACCGCAATGCATGATCCTGGGACTAACGCCTTAGTCACATTGAGCTCATTATGATGATGCATTACCGAGTGGGCCCAGAGATACCTCTCCGTCACACAGAGTGACAAATCCCAGTCTCGATCCGTGCCAACCCAACAGACACTTTCGGAGATACCCGTAGTGCACCTTTATAGTCACCCAGTTACGTTGTGACGTTTGGCACACCCAAAGCACTCTTACGGTATCCGGGAGTTGCACGATCTCATGGTCTAAGGAAAAGATACTTGACAATGGAAAAGCTCTAGCAAACGAAACTACACGATCTTTTATGCTATGCTTAGGATTGGGTCTTGTCCATCACATCATTCTCCTAATGATGTGATCCCGTTATCAATGACATCCAATGTCCATAGTCAGGAAACCATGACTATATGTTGATCAACGAGCTAGTCAACTAGAGGCTTACTAGGGACACTTTGTGGTCTATGTATTCACACATGTATTACGATTTCCGGATAATACAATTATAGCATGAATAATAGACAATTACCATGAACAAAGAAATATAATAATAACCATTTATTATTGCCTCTAGGGCATATTTCCAACAGTCTCCCACTTGCACTAGAGTCAATAATCTAGTTACATTGTGATGAATCGAACACCCATTGCGTCCTGGTGTTGATCATGTTTTGCCCTAGGGAGAGGTTTAGTCAACGGATCTGCTACATTCAGGTCCGTATGTACTTTACAAATATCTATGTCTCCATTTTGAACGCTTTCACGAATGGAGTTGAAGCGACGCTTGATATGCCTGGTCTTCCTGTGAAACCTGGGCTCCTTCGCAAGGGCAATAGCTCCAGTGTTGTCACAGAAGAGAGTCATTGGGCCCGACGCATTGGGAATCACCCCTAGGTCGGTAATGAACTCCTTCATCCAGACTGCTTCCTGTGCTGCCTCCGAGGCTGCCATGTATTCCGCTTCACATGTAGATCCCGCCACGACGCTTTGCTTGCAACTGCACCAGCTTACTGCTCCTCCATTCAAAATATACACGTATCCGGTCTGTGACTTCGAGTCATCCAGATCTGTGTCGAAGCTAGCGTCGACGTAACCCTTTACGACGAGCTCTTCGTCACCTCCATAAACGAGAAACATATCCTTAGTCCTCTTCAGGTACTTCAGGATATTCTTGACCGCTGTCCAGTGTTCCTTGCCGGGATTACTTTGGTACCTTCCTACCAAACTTACGGCAAGGTTTACATCAGGTCTGGTACACAGCATGGCATACATAATAGACCCTATGGCCGAGGCATAGGGGATGACACTCATCTCTTCTATATCTTCTGCCGTGGTCGGGCATTGAGCCGTGCTCAATTGCACACCTTGCAATACAGGCAAGAACCCCTTCTTGGACTGATCCATATTGAACTTCTTCAATATCTTGTCAAGGTATGTACTCTGTGAAAGACCAATGAGGCGTCTTGATCTATCCCTATAGATCTTGATGCCTAATATATAAGCAGCTTCTCCAAGGTCCTTCATTGAAAAACACTTATTCAAATAGGCCTTTATACTTTCCAAGAATTCTATATCATTTCCCATCAATAGTATGTCATCCACATATAATATGAGAAATGCTACAGAGCTCCCACTCACTTTCTTGTAAACACAGGCTTCTCCATAAGTCTGTGTAAACCCAAACGCTTTGATCATCTCATCAAAGCGAATGTTCCAACTCCGAGATGCTTGCACCAGCCCATAGATTGAGCGCTGGAGCTTGCATACTTTGTTAGCATTCTTAGGATCGACAAAACCTTCCGGCTGCATCATATACAACTCTTCCTTAAGGAAGCCGTTAAGGAATGCCGTTTTGACGTCCATCTGCCATATCTCATAATCATAGTATGCGGCAATTGCTAACATGATTCGGACGGACTTCAGCTTCGCTACGGGTGAGAAAGTCTCATCGTAGTCAACCCCTTGAACTTGTCGATAACCCTTAGCGACAAGTCGAGCTTTGTAGATGGTCACATTACCATCTGCGTCCGTCTTCTTCTTAAAGATCCATTTGTTTTCTATGGCTCGCCGCTCATCGGGCAAGTCAGTCAAAGTCCATACTTTGTTTTCATACATGGATTCTATCTCGGATTTCATGGCTTCTAGCCATTTGTCGGAATCCGGGCCCGCCATCGCTTCTTCATAGTTCGAAGGTTCACCGTTGTCTAACAACATGATTTCCAGGACAGGGTTGTCGTACCACTCTGGTGCGGAACGTGTCCTTGTGGACCTACGAAGTTCAGTAACTTGATCTGAAGTTTCATGATCATCATCATTAACTTCCTCCCCAGTCGGTGTAGGCACCACAGGAACATTTTCCCGCGCTGCGCTACTTTCCGGTTCGGAAGGGGTGACTATCACCTCATTAAGTTCCACTTTCCTCCCACTCAATTCTTTCGAGAGAAACTCCTTCTCTAGAAAGGACCCGTTCTTGGCAACGAAGATCTTGCCTTCGGATCTGAGGTAGAAGGTATACCCAATAGTTTCCTTAGGGTATCCTATGAAGACACATTTTTCCGATTTGGGTTCGAGCTTTTCAGGTTGAAGTTTCTTGACATAAGCATCGCATCCCCAAACTTTTAGAAACGACAGCTTAGGTTTCTTCCCAAACCATAATTCATACGGTGTCGTCTCAACGGATTTAGACGGTGCCCTATTTAAAGTGAATGCGGCAGTCTCTAAAGCATAACCCCAAAATGAGAGCGGTAAATCGGTAAGAGACATCATAGATCGCACCATATCCAATAGAGTGCGATTACGACGTTCGGACACACCATTTCTCTGAGGTGTTCCAGGCGGCGTGAGTTGTGAAACTATTCCACATTTCCTTAAGTGTGTACCAAATTCGTGACTTAAATATTCTCCACCACGATCTGATCGTAAGAATTTTATTTTCCTGTCACGTTGATTCTCGACTTCACTCTGAAATTCCTTGAACTTTTCAAAGGTTTCAGACTTGTGTTTCATTAGGTAGACATACCCATATCTACTTAAATCATCAGTGAGAGTGAGAACATAACGATATCCTCCGCGAGCCTCAACACTCATTGGACCGCACACATCGGTATGTATGATTTCCAATAAGTTGGTTGCTCGCTCCATTGTTCCGGAGAACGGAGTCTTGGTCATCTTACCCATGAGGCATGGTTCGCACGTGTCAAATGATTCGTAATCAAGAGACTCCAAAAGTCCATCTGCATGGAGCTTCTTCATGCGCTTGACACCAATGTGACCAAGGCGGCAGTGCCACAAGTATGTGGGACTATCGTTATCAACTTTACATCTTTTGGTATTCACACTATGAACATGTGTAACATCACGTTCGAGATTCATCAAAAATAAACCATTGACCAGCGGGGCATGACCATAAAACATATCTCTCAAATAAATAGAACAACCATTATTCTCAGATTTAAATGAGTAGCCATCTCGAATTAAACGAGATCCAGATACAATGTTCATGCTCAAAGCTGGCACTAAATAACAATTATTGAGGTTTAAAACTAATCCCGTGGGTAGATGCAGAGGTAGCGTGCCAACGGCGATCACATCGACCTTGGAACCATTCCCGACGCGCATCGTCACCTCGTCCTTTGCCAGTCTCCGTTTATTCCGTAGTTCCTGCTTTGAGTTACAAATATGAGCAACCGCACCGGTATCAAATACCCAGGAGCTACTACGAGTACTGGTAAGGTACACATCAATTACTTGTATATCACATATACCTTGGGTGTTGCCGGCCTTCTTCTTGTCCGCTAAATATTTGGGGCAGTTCCGCTTCCAGTGACCACTTCCCTTGCAATAAAAGCACTCAGTCTCGGGCTTGGGTCCATTCTTTGACTTCTTCCCGGTAACTGGTTTACCGGGCGCGGCAACTCCCTTGCCGTCCTTCTTGAAGTTCTTCTTACCCTTGCCCTTCTTGAACTTAGTGGTTTTATTCACCATCAACACTTGATGTTCTTTTCTGATCTCCCCTTCCGCTGATTTCAGCATTGAATATACCTCGGGAATGGTCTTTTCCATCCCCTGCATATTGTAGTTCATCACAAAGCTCTTGTAGCTTGGTGGAAGCGACTGGAGGATTCTGTCAATGACCGCGTCATCCGGGAGATTAACTCCCAGCTGAGACAAGCGGTTGTGCAACCCAGACATTCTGAGTATGTGCTCACTAACAGAACTATTCTCCTCCATTTTACAGCTGAAGAACTTGTCGGAGACTTCATATCTCTCGACCCGGGCATGAGCTTGAAAAACCAGTTTCAGCTCCTCGAACATCTCATATGCTCCATGTTTCTCAAAACGCTTTTGGAGACCCGGTTCTAAGCTGTAAAGCATGCCGCACTGAACGAGGGAGTAATCATCAGCACGCTGCTGCCAAGCGTTCATAACGTCTTGGTTCTCAGGGATTGGTGCTTCACCTAGCGGTGCTTCTAAGACATAATCTTTCTTGGCTACTATGAGGATGAGCCTCAGGTTCCGGACCCAGTCCGTATAATTGCTGCCATCATCTTTCAGCTTGGTTTTCTCTAGGAACGCGTTGAAATTGAGGACAACGTTGGCCATTTGATCTACAATACATAGTGTAAAGATTTTAGACTAAGTTCATGATAATTAAGTTCATATAATCAAATTATTTAATGAACTCCCACTCAGATAGACATCCCTCTCGTCATCTAAGTGAAACATGATCCGAGTTTAACTAGGCCGTGTCCGATCATCACGTGAGACGGACTAGTCAAGATCGGTGAACATCTCCATGTTGATCGTATCTTCTATACGACTCATGCTCGACCTTTCGGTCCTCCGTGTTCCGAGGCCATGTCTGTACATGCTAGGCTCGTCAAGTCAACCTAAGTGTATTGCGTGTGTTCCGAGGCCATGTCTGTACATGCTAGGCTCGTCAACACCCGTTGTATTCGAACGTTAGAATCTATCACACCCGATCATCACGTGGTGCTTCGAAACAACGAACCTTCGCAACGGTGCACAGTTAGGGTGAACACTTTCTTGAAATTATTATAAGGGATCATCTTACTTACTACCGTCGTTCTAAGCAAATAAGATGCAAAAATATGATAAACATCACATGCAATCAAATAGTGACATGATATGGCCAATATCATCATGCTCCTTTGATCTCCATCTTCGGGGCACCATGATCATCTTTGTCACCGGCATGACACCATGATCTCCATCATTGTGTCTTCATGAAGTCGTCACGCCAACGATTACTTCTACTTGTATGGCTAACGTGTTTAGCAACAAAGTAAAGTAAATTACATGGCGTTATTCAATGACACGCAGGTCATGCAAAATAATAAAGACAACTCCTATGGCTCCTCCGGTTGTGATACTCATCGACATGCAAGTCGTGATTCCTATTACAAGAATATGATCAATCGCATACATCACATATATCATTCATCACATCTTCTGGCCATATCACATCACATAGCACTTGCTGCAAAAACAAGTTAGACGTCCTCTAATTGTTGTTGCAAGTTTTTACGTGGTTTGTAGGTTTCTAGCAAGAACGTTTTCTTACCTACGTATGACCACAACGTGATTTGCCAATTTCTATTTACCCTTCATAAGGACCCTTTTCATCGAATCCGTTCCGACTAAAGTAGGAGAGACAGACACCCGCTAGCCACCTTATGCAACTAGTGCATGTCAGTCGGTGGAACCTGTCTCACGTAAGCGTACGTGTAAGGTCGGTCCGGGCCGCTTCATCCTACAATGCCGCCGAAACAAGAAACGACTAGTAGCGGCAAGAAGAATTGGCAAACTCAACGCCCACAACTGCTTTGTGTTCTACTCGTGCATAGTAACTACGCATAGGCCTGGCTCATGATGCCACTGTTGGGAATCGTAGCATAATTTTAAAATTTTCCTACGTTCACCAAGATGCATCTATGGAGTATACTAGCAACGAGGGGAAGGGAGTGCATCTACATACCCTTGTAGATCGCGAGCGGAAGCGTTCCAATGAACGTGGATGACGGAGTCGTACTCGCCGTGATCCAAATCACCGATGACCGAGTGCCGAGCGGACGGCACCTCCGCGTTCAACACACGTACGGTGCAGCGACGTCTCCTCCTTCTTGATCCAGCAAGGGGGAAGGAGAGGTTGATGGAGATCCAACAGCACGACGGCGTGGTGGTGGATGTAGCGGGTCTCGGCAGGGCTTTGCTAAGCTTCTGCGAGAGAGAGAGAGAGGTGTTGCAGGGGAGGAGGGAGGCGCCCAAGGCTGTCGTGTGCTGCCCTCCCTCCCCCCCCCCTTTATATAGGCCCCCTGGGGGGGCGTCGGCCCCAAGAGATGGGATCTCAAGGGGGGGCGGCGGCCACAAGGGGGGAAGGGGTTGCCTTGCCCCCCAAGGCAAGGGGGAACTCCCCCCCTAGGGTTCCCAACCCTAGGCGCATGGGGGGAGGCCCAAGGGGGGCGCCCCAGCCCATTAAGGGCTGATTCCCTTCCACTTTCAGCCCCCGGGGCCCTTCCGGTGGTCCCGGTACAATACCGGTAACCCCCGAAACTTTCCCGGTGGCCGAAACTGGACTTCCTATATATAATTCTTCACCTCCGGACCATTCCGGAACCTCTCGTGACGTCCGGGATCTCATCCGGGACTCCGAACAACTTTCGGGTTTCCGCATACATATATCTCTACAACCCTAGCGTCACCGAACCTTAAGTGTGTAGACCCTACGGGTTCGGGAGACATGCAGACATGACCGAGACGCCTCTCCGGTCAATAACCAACAGCGGGATCTGGATACCCATGTTGGCTCCCACATGTTCCACGATGATCTCATCGGATGAACCACGGTGTCGAGGATTCAATCAATCCCGTATGCAATTCCCTTTGTCAATCGGTATGTTACTTGCCCGAGATTCGATCGTCGGTATCCCAATACCTTGTTCAATCTCGTTACCGGCAAGTCTCTTTACTCGTACCGCAATGCATGATCCTGTGACTAACGCCTTAGTCACATTGAGCTCATTATGATGATGCATTACCGAGTGGGCCCAGAGATACCTCTCCGTCACACGGAGTGACAAATCCCAGTCTCGATCCGTGCCAACCCAACAGACACTTTCGGAGATACCCGTAGTGCACCTTTATAGTCACCCAGTTACGTTGTGACGTTTGGCACACCCAAAGCACTCTTACGGTATCCGGGAGTTGCATGATCTCATGGTCTAAGGAAAAGATACTTTGACAATGGAAAAGCTCTAGCAAACGAAACTACACGATCTTTTATGCTATGCTTAGGATTGGGTCTTGTCCATCACATCATTCTCCTAATGATGTGATCCCGTTATCAATGACATCCAATGTCCATAGTCAGGAAACCATGACTATCTGTTGATCAACGAGCTAGTCAACTAGAGGCTTACTAGGGACACTTTGTGGTCTATGTATTCACACATGTATTACGATTTTCGGATAATACAATTATAGCATGAATAATAGACAATTACCATGAACAAAGAAATATAATAATAACCATTTATTATTGCCTCTAGGGCATATTTCCAACAGCCTCTGGCGTTGGCTGGGACGGACAGGATGGAGGAGCAGCTTGCTGCACCGATGGAGAAGACCGGTGGTGGGGAATTACATCCATGGGAGGTCGTCCCCGCCATGGTCGTTGGAGTGGCGGGTCCGTGGTGGTGATTGGAAGCAGCAACCATACGTCGTCATCCTCTGTCGCCGTGGGTCATCATCCCCTGTCGTGGATCATCGGAGCCACGGTTTGCAAGTGGCGAGGAGGAGCAGATCCGGGGCTGGGAGCAGCAGCCGTCGGTCGCTCGATATAGGGAGCACAAATCTAGTGCGGGCACCCAGCGCCGGCGGATGAGATCGAGTGACCAGGGGATTTGAAGACGGGGGCGACGCAGGCCACCTCCTTCTGCCGACCGGCAACGGAGCAACAGTACGGAGATACCGGGTATGGAGCCGCGGAGAAAAAGGGAATCCCAACGACTTGGGCCTTGGCTGTTGCTGCCATTGGCCTCGGCGAGATACGTAGCCGGATGAATTGCGTGTGGGAACGGTCTCGGCTTACGGCTGATCATCTTGTTGCTCCGCCTTCATCTTTCCCATCGTGTCAACCGTGGAGTATTTATGGGAGAGAGGCTAGGCAAGCACCGACCTGTGCCGGACACCCATGGGCGCGTGCGAGCTCGAAGAGAGTTTGTGTCGGAGAAGGAGACGGGCGCAGGTAGGATTGAACCACGAAGGATGTTTCTGAATCAGAGGGATGATTGGATTAAAAAAAGAAGGAGATCAGCAAAGAGGGTCTGGACCCGGCAGCGTACCTCTTCGGTGGGCCCGAAGTAATAGGCACTTGGAGCGCGCTAATAGGCGGCCCAGTCTAGCGAACGATTATGCACACGACGTGATTCCCCGAATTAGTACCACCTCGTGTATATGTTTTAAATTCAAATTGAAAGCGTAAAATCACGGGAAGAAGCGTATTGTGATGGTGAACCCGACAAAGTCGATCCGTTCTTTGCTAGCACACTGCACTTGAACAAAAAGTACAATGGCAGAAGTCCATGTTGAGAGTTACAACAGAGCATGCTACTTCAAAGTTATTCATAATCTGATCGCATAGAATATAGTACTCATGTTGTAATTAATCGATGAGGTAAATCTTTTGCCACCGTTTCGAAAAAAGTACTTGTGTTGTACGACGGCGTATCACAAAATAGATGAAGCACGGCCCTTGAATTCATACTCTCCTTTTTTAGAAAAACATATCGATATCTCTCCATGTTGAGAGTTACAACAGAGCATGCTACTTCAAAGTTATTCATAATCTGATCGCATAGAATATAGTACTCATGTTGTAATTAATCGATGAGGTAAATCTTTTGCCACCGTTTCGAAAAAAGTACTTGTGTTGTACGACGGCGTATCACAAAATAGATGAAGCACGGCCCTTGAATTCATACTCTCCTTTTTTAGAAAAACATATCGATATCTCTCTTATTGTACAGGAGAAATAACAAGTAGCCAGTTCAATTTGTAAGAACTTTAAAATACGGATCATATTCTATCTACCAACTCCACCAGCCAGCCGGAGGTGTAGCAGTCAGCGGCAACAGCATGCACGCGCACCACACACACGCGAGTCAGGCATGCATGCACGCAGCGGCAGGCAAACGCACACAGAGCACGCGGTGAGCCGATGAACCCGGATGTCAGCCGGAGAAGGGCATGCACGTACTCCTAGACGACTCGATCGAGAGTGGAGGACGGCAGCGCGGAGTGTTGGTCGTCCGGCGCCCCTGTCGGGGAGGTGGGCACAAGACTTCGTTCGCTGAAGTTCCTTGGGTAGCGGACCTAGGCGACTCGCCATCAGGCCTGAATCCTCTTTTTTTCTCATTCACGAGCAAGTTCTTAGACACATAGGCCCGCATCCTTTTTCCCTCGTTAATTGGCATGCGTGATTTCCTCCTCAGCCCTTCCTACTCCCTCCCTCGTTAATACGCCTTCCTCTTCCCTCGTTAATTAGCACTGCCTGAGCTCGCCCCTCTCTTTTGTTTTTCAACAGATCCATGCCTCATCCTCCAATTATTTAATTCCCAAGAAGGCTTGTCCTTAGGCAACTTGCTCACATATTTAAACTGGTGGGACTCATTGTTACAAAGCGATGTGGGACTATCTTTTTAATGAGTAAACTAACATGAAAAGGCTGATTAGAAGCCCACTCGGCCCTTGCCGAAGCTATGTGTATTGTGCAGCTTGACGTGTTGGTCTTTTTGGGATCGGAAGAGTGCTAGACTGGCCGTGGCTGAGGCCCAAAAGTGCGCAGGGCAGGCCTAATACACATCAAATACGGCAGGGAACAAACAGAGGAAGCTTTTGTTTACGTGCGGGCCCCAAATTAGTACCACCTCGTTTATATTATGATTTTGTTTATACATATCGTAAAAGCGTATTATGACATGAGAAGAAAGCGTATTGTGACGGTGAACCCGACAAAGTCAATCCGTGCTTTATTATTAGGGAAAGATTAGGCAGACTCAACCCGTACTTTATTATTAGGGAGAGATGCGTTTTGAAGTTGACTATCAGCAAGCCTCGAGGACCCCAAAAGCAAAGGAGGGAAGGAAGGAATGAATCGAGAAAAGGGAGGGGCATGCAAGATGCAACGGGTGCACATGCTGTGATTGCGGGGCAGCAATGGCGGGACGAGGCAGGCGGCTCAGCTCGATCTAAGAGATTGATTGGTTGGAGCAAAGGAACGCCGGCGGCGACATGACGCTGATGAACAGAGGTCGTCGTCATGGCCCGAACGGCATGGCAGGGAGCTCGAGGAGACCGGCGTCCATGACGAAGTGGCGTCACGGCGCTGAGCAGGGGCGCTGCAAGGCCTCCAAAGGAGAGAAGAAGATAGGCGGCGCGAGCGGGGCGAGGGGAGAGAGAGGTAGAGAGAGCCGAGCCACTGTGGCTGCTCGCCGAGGCCGACGGCGATGAAAGCCCACACCAGCAAGCCCCGGCACCAGCCCTTCCTCTCGACCCTGGTGCTGCCCGGCGGGTCAGCGGCGAGCGAGGTACTAGCAAGGGTGTTGTTTCTCCCGTTTACGCACACATCCGATCAGCGTCATGATACGTCTCCGACGTATCTATAATTTTGGATTGCTCCATGCTATATTATCTACTGTTTTGGACATTATTGGGCTTTATTATTCACTTTTATATTACTTTTGGGACTAACCTATTAACCGGAGGCCCAACCCAGAATTGCTGTTTTTTTTGCCTATTTCAAAGTTTCGCAGAAAGAGAATATCAAACGGAATCCAAACGGAATGAAACCTTCAGGAACGTGATTTTTAGGAAGAATATGATCCAGGAGACTTGGACCCTACGTCAAGAAACAAAAGAGGAGGCCACGAGGTAGGGGGCGCGCCTACCCCCCCCCCCCAGGGCGCGCCCTCCACCCTCGTGGGCCCCCTGTTGCTCCACCGACGTACTCCTTCCTCCTATATATACCTACGTACCCCCAAACGATCAGATACGGAGCCAAAAACCTAATTCCACCGCCGCAACCTTCTGTACCCACGAGATCCCATCTTGGGGCCTGTTCCGGAGCTCCGCCGGAGGGGGCATCCATCACGGAGGGCTTCTACATCAACACCATAGCCTCTCCGATGAAGTGTGAGTAGTTTACCTCAGACCTTCGGGTCCATAGTTAGTAGCTAGATGGCTTCTTCTCTCTTTTTGGATCTCAATACAATGTTCTCCCCCTCTCTCGTGGAGATCTATTCGATGTAATCTTCTTTTGCGGTGTGTTTGTTGAGACCGATGAATTGTGGGTTTATGATCAAGATTATCTATGAACAATATTTGAATCTTCTCTGAATTCTTTTATGTATGATTGGTTATCTTTGCAAGTCTCTTCGAATTATCAGTTTGGTTTGGCCTACTAGATTGATCTTTCTTGCAATGGGAGAAGTGCTTAGCTTTGGGTTCAATCTTGCGGTGTCCTTTCCCAGTGACAGTAGGGGCAGCAAGGCACGTATTGTATTGTTGCCATCGAGGATAACAAGATGGGGTTTTTATCATATTGCATGAATTTATCCCTCTACATCATGTCATCTTGCTTAAGGCGTTACTCTGTTTTCATGAACTTAATACTCTAGATGCATGCTGGATAGCGGTCGATGAGTGGAGTAATAGTAGTAGATGCAGGCAGGAGTCGGTCTACTTGTCTCGGACGTGATGCCTATATACATGATCATACCTAGATATTCTCATAACTATGCTCAATTCTGTCAATTGCTCAACAGTAATTCGTTCACCCACCGTAAAATACTTATGCTCTTGAGAGAAGCCACTAGTGAAACCTATGGCCCCCGGGTCTATCTTCATCATATTAATCTTCCAACACTTAGTTATTTCCTTTGCTTTTTTTTTTACTTTGCATCTTTATCACAAAAATACCAAAAATATTATCCTATCATATCTATCAGATCTCACTCTCGTAAGTGACCGTGAAGGGATTGACAACCCCTTATCGCGTTGGTTGCGAGGATTTATTTGTTTTGTGTAGGTGCGAGGGACTCGCGCGTAGCCTCCTACTGGATTGATACCTTGGTTCTCAAAAACTGAGGGAAATACTTACGCTACTTTGCTGCATCACCCTTTCCTCTTCAAGGGAAAACCAACGCAGTGCTCAAGAGGTAGCAAGAAGGATTTCTGGCGCCGTTGCCGGGGAGGTCTACGCAAAAGTCAACATACCAAGTACCCATCACAATCCCTTATCTCCCGCATTACATTATTTGCCATTTGCCTCTCGTTTTCCTCTCCCCCACTTCACCCTTGCCGTTTTATTCGCCCTCTCTTTTCGTTCGCCTCTTTTTCGCTTGCTTTTGTTTGCTCGTGTGTTGGATTGCTTGTTTGTCACGATGGCTCAAGATAATACCAAATTATGTGACTTTACCAATACCAACAATAATGATTTCCTTAGCACTCCGATTGCTCCTCTTACCAATACTGAATCTTGTGAAATCAATGCTGCTTTGTTGAATCTTGTCATGAAAGATCAATTCGCCGGCCTTCCTAGTGAAGATGCCGCTACTCATCTAAATAGCTTCGTTGATTTGTGTGATATGCAAAAGAAGAAAGATGTTGATAATGATATTGTTAAATTGAAGCTATTTCCTTTTTCGCTTAGAGATCGTGCTAAAGCTTGGTTTTCGTCTTTGCCTAAAAATAGTATTGATTCTTGGAATAAGTGCAAAGATGCTTTTATCTCTAAGTATTTTCCTCCCGCTAAGATCATCTCTCTTAGAAACGATATTATGAATTTTAAGCAACTTGATCATGAACATGTTGCACAAGCTTGGGAGAGGATGAAATTAATGATACGTAATTGCCCTACTCATGGTTTGAATTTGTGGATGATTATACAAAATTTTTATGCCGGATTGAATTTTGCTTCTAGAAATCTTTTAGATTCGGCCGCGGGAGGCACTTTTATGGAAATCACTTTAGGAGAAGCTACTAAACTCCTAGATAATATTATGGTTAATTATTCTCAATGGCACACTGAAAGATCTACTAATAAAAAAGTGCATGCGATAGAAGAAATTAATGTTTTGAGTGGAAAGATGGATGAACTTATGAAATTATTTGCTACTAAGAGTGTTTCTTCTGATCCTAATGATATGCCTTTGTCTACTTTGATTGAGAATAATAATGAATCTATGGATGTGAATTTTGTTGGTAGGAATAATTTTGGTAACAACGCGTATAGAGGAAACTTTAATCCTAGGCCTTATCCTAGCAATTCCTCTAATAATTATGGTAATTCCTACAACAACTCTTATGGAAATTTTAATAAGATGCCCTCTGAATTTGAGACTAGTGTTAAAGAGTTTATGAATTCGCAAAAGAATTTCAATGCTTTGCTTGAAGAGAAATTGCTTAAAGTTGATGAATTGGCTAGGAACGTTGATAGAATTTCTCTTGATGTTGATTCTTTAAAACTTAGATCTATTCCTCCTAAGCATGATATCAATGAGTCTCTCAAAGCCATGAGAATTTCCATTGATGAGTGCAAAGAAAGAACCGCTAGGATGCGTGCTAAGAAAGATTGCTTTATGAAAGCGTGTTCTTCAAATTTCTATGAAAATAAAGATGAAGATCTAAAAGTTATTGATGTGTCCCCTATTAAATCTTTGTTTTGCAATATGAATCTTGATAATGATGGGACTGAATATGATCCACCTTTACCTAGAAGGCGTTCCAAAAATTCGGAGTTTTTAGATCTTGATGCTAAAATTGATAAAAGTGGGATTGAAGAAATCAAAACCCTAGATGTTAATAAACCCACTATTTTGGATTTCAAGGAATTTAATTATGAAAATTGCTCTTTGATAGATTGTATTTCCTTGTTGCAATCCGTGCTAAATTCTCCTCATGCTTATAGTCAAAATAAAGCTTTTACCAAACATATCGTTGATGCCTTGATGCAATCTTATGAAGAAAAGCTTGAGTTGGAAGTTTCTATCCCTAGAAAACTTTATGATGAGTGGGAACCTACTATTAAAATTAAGATTAAGGATCATGAGTTCTATGCTTTATGTGATTTGGGTGCTAGTGTTTCCACTATTCCCAAAACTTTGTGCGATTTGCTAGATTTCCGTGATTTTGATGATTGCTCTCTAAACTTGCACCTTGCGGATTCCACTATTAAGAAACCTATGGGAAGAATTAATGATGTTCTTATTGTTGCAAATAGGAACTATGTGCCCGTAGATTTTATCGTTCTTGATATAGATTGCAATCCTTCATGTCCTATTATTCTTGGTAGACCTTTCCTTAGAACGATTGGTGCAATTATTGATATGAAGGAAGGGAATATTAGATTCCAATTTCCATTAAAGAAAGGCATGGAACACTTCCCTAGGAAGAAAATAAAATTACCATATGAATCTATCATGAGAGCCACTTATGGATTGCCTACCAAAGATGGCAATACCTAGATCTATCCTTGCTTTTATGCCTAGCTAGGGGCGTTAAACGATAGCGCTTGTTGGGAGGCAACCCAATTTTATTTTTAGTTTTTTTGCTTTTTGCTTCTGTTTAGGAATAAATATTTGATCTAGCCTCTGGTTAGATGTGTTTTTATGTTTTAATTAGTGTTTGTGCCAAGTTAAACCTATAGGATCTTCTTGGATGATAGTTATTTGATCTTGCTGTAATTTCCAGAAACTTTCTGTTCACGAAAATAATTGTTAAAAATCACCAGAACGTGATAAAATAGTGATTCCAATTGCTGCTGATCAATAAACAAATTGTCTAGGTCGTCCTATTTTGGCTGATTTTTGGAGTTCCAGAAGTTTGCGTTAGTTACAGATTACTACAGACTGTTCTGTTTTTGACAGATTCTGTTTTTCGTGTGTTGTTTGCTTATTTTGATGAATCTATGGCTAGTAAAATAGTTTATAAACCATAGAGAAGTTGGAATACAGTAGGTTTAACACCAATATAAATAAAGAATGAGTTCATTACAGTACCTTGAAGTGGTCTTTTGTTTTCTTTCGCTAACGGAGCTCACGAGATTTTCTGTTAGTTTTGTGTTGTGAAGTTTTCAAGTTTTGGGTGAAAGATTTTGATGGATTATGGAACAAGGAGTGGCAAGAGCCTAAGCTTGGGGATGCCCATGGCACCCCCAAGATAATCTAAGGACACCATAAAGCCAAAGCTTGGGGATGCCCCGGAAGGCATCCCCTCTTTCGTCTACTTCCATCGGTAACTTTACTTGGAGCTATATTTTTATTCACCACATGATATGTGTTTTGCTTGGAGCGTCTTGTATGATTTGAGTCTTTGCTTTTTAGTTTACCACAATCATCCTTGCTGTACACACCTTTTGAGAGAGCCATACATGATTTGGAATTTGTTAGAATACTCTATGTGCTTCGCTTATATCTTTTGAGTTATATAGTTTTGCTCTAGTACTTCACTTATATCTTTTAGAGCACGGTGGTGGATTTGTTTTATAGAAACTATTGATCTCTCATGCTTCACTTAGATTATTTTGAGAGTCTTAAATATCATGGTAATTTGCTTAAATAATCCTAATATGCTTGGTATTCAAGATTAGTAAAAACTTTCTTATGAGTGTGTTGAATACTATGAAAAGTTTGATGCTTGATAATTGTTTTGAGATATAAAGATGGTGATATTAGAGTCATGCTAGTTGAGTAGTTGTGAATTTGAGAAATACTTGTGTTAAAGTTTGTGATTCCCATAGCATGCACGTATGGTGAACCGTTATGTGATGAAGTCGGAGCATAATTTATTTATTGATTGTCTTCCTTATGAGTGGCGGACGGGGACGAGCGATGGTCTTTTCCTACCAATCTATCCCCCTAGGAGCATGCGCGTAATACTTTGCTTTGATAACTTGTAGATTTTTGCAATAATTATATGAGTTCTTTATGACTAATGTTGAGTCCATGGATTATACGCACCTTCTTCCTTCCACCATTGCTAGCCTCTCTAATACCGCGCACTTTTCGCCGGTATCATACACCCACCATAAACCTTCCTCAAAACAGCCACCATACCTACCTATCATGGCATTTCCATAGCCATTCCGAGATATATTGCCATGCAACTTTCCACCGTTCCGTTTATTATGACACGCTCCATCATTGTCATATTGCTTTGCATGATCATGTAGTTGACATCGTATTTGTGGCAAAGCCACCGTTCATAATTCTTTCATACATGTCACTCTTGATTCATTGCATATCCCGGTACACCGCCGGAGGCATTCATATAGAGTCATATTTTGTTCTAAGTATCGAGTTGTAATTGTTGAGTTGTAAGAAAATAAAAGTGTGATGATCTTCATTTTTAGAGCATTGTCCCAAGTGAGGAAAAGGATGATGGAGACTATGATTCCCCCACAAGTCGGGATGAGACTCCGGACGAAAAAAAAAGAGGCCATAAAAAAAGAGAAAAGGCCCAAATAAAAAAATGAGAGAAAAAGAGAGAAGGGACAATGTTACTATCCTTTTACCACACTTGTGCTTCAAAGTAGCACCATGATCTTCATGATAGAGAGTCTCTCATTTTGTCACTTTCATATACTAGTGGGAATTTTTCATTATAGAACTTGGCTTGTATATTCCAATGATGGGCTTCCTCAAAATGCCCTAGGTCTTCGTGAGCAAGCGAGTTGGATGCACACCCACTTAGTTTCTTTTGTTGAGCTTTCATATACTTATAGCTCTAGTGCATCCGTTGCATGGCAATCCCTACTCACTCACATTGATATCTATTGATGGGCATCTCCATAGCCCGTTGATACGCCTAGTTGATGTGAGACTATCTTCTCCCTTTTTGTCTTCTCCACAACCACCATTCTATTCCACATATAGTGCTATGTCCATGGCTCACGCTCATGTATTGCGTGAAGATTGAAAAAGTTTGAGAACGTCAAAAGTATGAAACAATTGCTTGGCTTGTCATCGGGGTTGTGCATGATTTAAATACTTTGTGTGGTGAAGATAGAGCATAGCCAGACTATATGATTTTGTAGGGATAACTTTCTTTGGCCATGTTATTTTGAGAAGACATGATTGCTTTGTTAGTATGCTTGAAGTATTATTATTTTTATGTCAATATTAAACTTTTGTCTTGAATCTTTCGGATCTGAATATTCATACCACAATTAAGAAGAATTACATTGAAATTATGCCAAGTAGCACTCCGCATCAAAAATTCTGTTTTTATCATTTACCTACTCGAGGACGAGCAGGAATTAAGCTTGGGGATGCTTGATACGTCTCCAACGTATCTATAATTTTTGATTGCTCCATGCTATATTATCTACTGTTTTGGACATTATTGGGCTTTATTATTCACTTTTATATTATTTTTGGGACTAACCTATTAACCGGAGGCCCAGCCCAGAATTGCTGTTTTTTTGCCTATTTCAGAGTTTCGCAGAAAAAGGAATATCAAACGGAGTCCAAACGGAATGAAACCTTCGGGAACGTGATTTTTAGGAAGAATATGATCCAGGAGACTTGGACCCTACGTCAAGAAACAAAAGAGGAGGCCACGAGGTAGGGGGCGCGCCCCCCCAGGGCGCCCTCCACCCTCGTGGGCCCCCTGTTGCTCCACCGACGTACTCCTTCCTCCTATATATACCTACGTACCCCCAAACGATCAGATACGGAGCCAAAAACCTAATTCCACCGCCGCAACCTTCTGTACCCACGAGATCCCATCTTGGGGCCTGTTCCGGAGCTCCGCCGGAGGGGGCATCCATCACGGAGGGCTTCTACATCAACACCATAGCCTCTCCGATGAAGTGTGAGTAGTTTACCTCAGACCTTCGGGTCCATAGTTAGTAGCTAGATGGCTTCTTCTCTCTTTTTGGATCTCAATACAATGTTCTCCCCCTCTCTCGTGGAGATCTATTCGATGTAATCTTCTTTTGCGGTGTGTTTGTTGAGACCGATGAATTGTGGGTTTATGATCAAGATTATCTATGAACAATATTTGAATCTTCTCTGAATTCTTTTATGTATGATTGGTTATCTTTGCAAGTCTCTTCGAATTATCAGTTTGGTTTGGCCTACTAGATTGATCTTTCTTGCAATGGGAGAAGTGCTTAGCTTTGGGTTCAATCTTGCGGTGTCCTTTCCCAGTGACAGTAGGGGCAGCAAGGCACGTATTGTATTGTTGCCATCGAGGATAACAAGATGGGGTTTTTATCATATTGCATGAATTTATCCCTCTACATCATGTCATCTTGCTTAAGGCGTTACTCTGTTTTCATGAACTTAATACTCTAGATGCATGCTGGATAGCGGTCGATGAGTGGAGTAATAGTAGTAGATGCAGGCAGGAGTCGGTCTACTTGTCTCGGACGTGATGCCTATATACATGATCATACCTAGATATTCTCATAACTATGCTCAATTCTGTCAATTGCTCAACAGTAATTCGTTCACCCACCGTAAAATACTTATGCTCTTGAGAGAAGCCACTAGTGAAACCTATGGCCCCCGGGTCTATCTTCATCATATTAATCTTCCGACACTTAGTTATTTCCTTTGCTTTTTACTTTGCTTTATTTTACTTTGCATCTTTATCATAAAAATACCAAAAATATTATCCTATCATATCTATCAGATCTCACTCTCGTAAGTGACCGTGAAGGGATTGACAACCCCTTATCGCGTTGGTTGCGAGGATTTATTTGTTTTGTGTAGGTGCGAGGGACTCGCGCGTAGCCTCCTACTGGATTGATACCTTGATTCTCAAAAACTGAGGGAAATACTTACGCTACTTTGTTGCATCACCCTTTCCTCTTCAAGGAAAAACCAACGCAGTGCTCAAGAGGTAGCATGTCAGCGGCAGAGACGGCGAAGAAGCGGTATCCACGTGACCGCCGGCGCCTCCTCAGCCGTCAGGGATGAACGCAGCATCATCCGCACAAGAACGGCGGTTGGTTTCGTCTAAACCGGAGACGGCAAAGAAATGCTTCGAGGAAACGTTCATTTTGGCCTTAGTGGAATTTTGACTGTGTCTTTTGCAGCATCGTCTTCTTCCAGTATGCATGGCATAATGTAACACAGACCTCCCAAATCACGACAACTAGCTGATACTTTTTTTATAAAGTCATGGAGCTACTACTGTACAATGCAAATGTTAAGTTATTTTTAATATATATTGGTTAACCTCTTTTGATGCAAAGCATGCCCTGCTTAATAAAATTATGTAGCTGCAGGCACAAGTTTGCCACATTGTCATTCATCGCGGAGACCATTATGTTTCTTATCATGGGATGGACGAGGTGAGCAACAATGCATGCATGTTTCCTCTAAAAAACAATGCATGCATGTTGGCACATTTTCTTTTCTTTTTTCTTTAGAAGAAAATGATCACAATAATTTAATCTCCTATTTAGTACAATATATCTGTACTTAAAAGAAGACACAGTTTTACATTATTGTGCAGAGTTTTGGTACCTGGGTTAAGAATGAATAATGAGAATAGCTTCACTGTAATAGTTCTCCCCAAATTTGTTGGTAATTCAACTCATCCAGTAGCATGATAGTTTTGTCATTTTAATCTTTTACCTGTGTAATTTGATTAGTAGGAGATTTATATTCACGATACTAGCAAAGGGGTAGACATTAGGCAGAAGAAGATAGAAGGTACTATTCAAAGGATGAAGAACTAATATCTTAATTTTTTAAGAGGACCTAACGAGTTAGTATCTGACTAAATGACTTTACATTAGCTACTATTTTTTTTAAAAGGATGCCATGTTGAAATAGAGGCCGTAGACCCGTGAGAAGGTGTGTGATATTATTTTCTCTGGTTGCAACGCATGGGCATGTTTTCTAGACGGAAGAAGATATAAGGTACTATTCAAAGGATGAAGAACTAATATCTTTAATTTTTTTAAGAGGAACTAATGAGTTAGTATCTGACTAAATGACTTTAGATTAGCTACTATTTTTAAAAAAGATGTCATTTTGAAATAATGGTTGTAGACCCCTCGAAAGGTGTGTGATATTTTTTTTCTCACGTTGCAACGCACGGGCATGTTTTCTAGTAACTTTTAATCCAATGAAGTAAAACCATCGTTGGAACGACATCAAGTCAGCAACAACACTGCATGCATTGATAAGACACCTGTGGGCACCCATTAGATTTCCAAATTAATACGTTTTCCTCTAAACTGTTACATGCCAAAAAAACATCTTCATTTTAATGTTCTGTCCACCTTCGTTTTGTTTCTCATTCTACATAATCAATTTAGATATACACGTGGAAGGAGAGCATATGCAACTTGGAATTGCAATCAAAGATTTTTCGCACTAACCACGGCCAAGAAGATCATACTATTTGTATCTGCCAAGATGGAAGAAGCCGCTGTCGCGGCCGGCGGCGACACCGTGGCCGTTTCTCCTCGTCAAAGATAACATCAAGGATGTGATCATCCAAAAGCATTCCACTGAAAGCATCTAGAGCATCGATCAGATGAGCATGTGCCGTCGACATGGTTACGAAACCGAAACCGCGGGAACGCCCTGTCTTCTTGTTGTAGAGTACCTTGGCGTTTGAGACTTTGCCGT
The DNA here is from genome assembly GCF_018294505.1 of Triticum aestivum. Taxonomy (NCBI): domain Eukaryota; kingdom Viridiplantae; phylum Streptophyta; class Magnoliopsida; order Poales; family Poaceae; genus Triticum; species Triticum aestivum. Next base: position 7,334,589 of record NC_057811.1, on the reverse strand, counting down.
ACTTGCTGAACAAAACTTCCAGTTGAGAGCTATCCACCGTGAGAGGCAGATTACGCACTAAAACCCTGAAACGAGGCTCACGATGTCTCAATATGTGAATAACACGTGTTGGATCAGTAAGCGGAGCTGGCTCTTGTTGTTGCTGCTTTCGTTCTGGAGCCTTCTTAGTGATTTCCTGATCAAGCAAAAGCAATATTAGCTTTCTTAGCACTCTGTCTATTTGAGATTATTACATACTCTTTCTGTCCCAAAATAAATGTCGCCGATTTAGTACAACTTTGGTAATTTAGTACCAAAGTTTACTAAATTACCAAAGTTGTACTAAATCGGCGACATTTATTTTGGGACGGAGGGAGTAGATTGCACAGATTAAACTCTTCTATGATGTATATTAATCAGGCTGACTTCTGTAAGCATGTGCTTAGGAATTAGATACGTTTGGATTTTAGTAAAATTCCGCAAGTGTCAATCTTAACCACTGAAGAATCTGAGGCCCTTTCCCAGGCAGAGAACATGTGGTTAGGATAGAGATGTACTACCTTCATACCAAAATATAAGACGTTTTGTTATGCTAGTAGTGTACGTATCATAATGTCTTATATTTCGGCACAGAGGTAATACGTATCTAAGCATATGAGTACCCATATCTTTCTAGTACTAGCTTGATGCGGCCATAAAATTAGAATTTACTTCATCTCTTCCAAAATATAAGATCATTTTTACACTGTCATAGTGTTAAAAATGATCTTACATTTTGAGATAGAGGATGTAGTATTATCCAAGATTATCAACTTGAGATGTTTTACTAGTGCATACCTGAATTGGAGAAATAGGGGGTTGGGGGATGATCCACGAGCACTTGCCTTCATCCCATCCTTTTGGCAGCCGCTCGACGAACTCGGTCTTATCGTTCATAAGATTGTACTTGTACATGCAAAACTGCTTACGCTGCAAGGCTAACCTAGTATAGTAGTTGAAGAAGGCGCACCCGCCTTTGATACCGAGTCGCGAGGCGTCTATGGCCAAGCTACAAGGTGACCCTAAAAACAGCACACGGTCGGCCAGACAACTATCATCTTTTCTCACCCACGTCATCTTCCCCGGTTTCGACGCCTCCTCCTCTAGAGCATGCACAAACACCGAGAGCGGCCGAAATAGACCTATGCCTTCCGGGATCTTGGTATAAACCGACACCCATAGTAGCTCGCCGCGGGACTCCAAGATGTAGTTGTAGGAGAACTTATAGTCACCGCACGTCCTTGGGACTAGAATGTCGCCGGCGACATTGACCTCTGGTGTGATGACGCGACAGAGGCTAGACCTCACTATGACCAGGATCCTCCCGCCGTGGTACGCGGCACAGAACTCACCGTGCTCACGGGGGTTGTCAAGGGTTCTTTCGACGAGCATCCACTTTGTATCACCGGAGCGTAGGAGTGCTGCCTTGAAGATGGCCCTGTTGCCATATATGCCAACGTCATAGAGGATGTTATATAGTAGGATGGTACCATCGGCATAGAGGACACCTTCGCGATTGTCCTTGTCCCACTCGTCGAGGAAGTTATACGGGAAACAAGCCATCTGGGTGACTTCTCCCGTGAGGGGGTCATGAAGGCTAGGGCAGAGGTGTTCGACCGTGAGGTACCGAACGGCGGTGGCGTCTGCGTTGCACACCCAGATCCTTCGGGTCGTGAATAGCGGTCGTGGCCGCTGTGTGCGATAGCTGGACTTGGAGAAGATGCATCTAAAGTAGATTGGGGTTGAGTCATCGTCGGGAACCGCGAGGAGCCACGGCAGCAACTGGTTCGTCGGTGTCCGAAACAGCGGCGGCTGCGCGTCCCGCGAGTCACGCCATGGCTTGCACACGGCATGGAAGCGGACGAAGTCGGCAGCGTCGTGCAGCCGTCCGGCGATGTCACGGGCCACGTCCGGCGCCAGGCCCGCCCAACGCGTCCGCTCCATGGCGGCTGCTGGATGGAGATGGGAAAACGATGCGAGTCCTATTCGTTTGCGCTTGACGTTGACAATGATAAGGGGCCGATCACGAGCTGCTCAATTATCGACGAATCATGTTTGACGGTACATCCTTTAATTAATGGGAAACGTTTAACACCGGCAGGCCGGCCCAAGCGCTGGGCCGGTCGCACGGGTGCCTTCCGATCTAGCGCAGCGATTCGCGCCCTCCCTTTGCCACGTACCTGCCCACGCGTCACCAATCCTCGTCGTCCTTATCTGATGGGAGATGCCGGAGATGCCTCGGCCACTAATTCCGTTCCCCTCCACTCGATCTGTTTCTGTACAACGGAACAGCGCCGCCGCATCGCCCGGATCACCGGCAAGCGCGCATAGCCGGCCTGTTGCTGTGAGAGTCACATCCCCCACTACAGCGAGCAGCTCCTCCCCCTGTTCTTTTTCCCGCCGACACCGGTGCTGCGTGCGCGGCTGGCCTCGCCGACTCGCCAATGCTACAAACCAGTAGCCACGGTGCTGGACACGACGATATGGCGCTCTGCAACCCGCATCACTGGTGCGGGACGCGCGCCGGTGTTGGGATGCTACAACCGGCATCCCGCGGTGCTGGAACCGTTGACATGAAAAGCTGCAACCGGCAATCATCGATGCTGGAAGACCAATGTGCCGCCAGGTGTTGGGATGCTACAACCGGCACCCCGTGGTGCTGGAACCGTCGTCATGGAAAGCTGCAACCGGCAATCTCCGATGCTGGAAGAGGGCGACAACAATCAGAGTTGTTTTTGCTGGAATCCTTTGTAAGTTTTGCCGGAACCAGCATTGTTTTTGCTAGAACCGTTTGTATGTTTTGCTGCAATCGGCATTTTTTTGGCTGGAACCACAGAGATTTTCTGCTGGAATCACTGGGCGGCGACATGTTTTTTGCTGGAACCGGTGATCTATTTTGCTGGAACTGACGATTTTTTTTGCTGCTATCAACTTTTTTGGGATTTTTTGTTGCCGATTTTGGTTTTGCTCGGACATGGTGATGCAAGACGACGACGCGAGCCGGAGCTGGTGACGATAGGGATGTTGCAACCACGATCATCACGAGCTGGAACCGGCCGTTGGAAAGCTGCAGTCGAAGCTGGGAACCCGCCGACACCTGTGCTGCAATCTCATCGACGACAGCAAGGGGCTGCGCACTGGCGGGCATGGTGACGGGAGCGGCCGGCAAGCACGAGTCGCGTAGGTGGCCGGAGAACAGGGGAAGCAGAAGATTGGACGGGTTTTGCAGCGTGTTTTGACTTTTTTCAAGGCGGTTAGCGATTAATCTGGACGGTTAGGGGGTTGTATCCCACGCTCATGCCGCGACCTGCCCAAATTTGAGCTGGTCGACCGGCGCCTAACAGTCGCCTTAATAAATTCCATTCCAAGATTGGACAATGTACATACTCATACAGGAAACTATATAACCACGCTCTTGAAAAAAACAAGGACATGGCCAAGTTTCGGTTATTTCTGACATTGCAACTCCTTTAATTAAGTCCATTCCAAATACAGAACAAGAAATATTCTTGTACTTGTATGATTTTAGGGAAATGATTCCCTTCAACCGACCGATCTTGTGCGAGCATCTTTCGCCTCTATGTCTGTCGTGAGCTAACCCCTCCATGTCCATGTTCTGTAACTGGACCATTGTTTCTGGAATTGGTTCTGCAACAAGTCCCTTGTTGCAAAGTGGTCAGGTGCTAGATTCTGCAGCGGCCAGGACCAGAGAGGGGAAAATAAATACTCTGCAACACGACTCATGTTGCAAAAAATATATACTGCAACATAATCTATGTTGCAAAAAAAAACATAGCATAACCTTTATTGTAAATGTTTCCACAACAAGAATTATGTTGCAAAGAAGAGAAAGACGTTTGGCTGATCAATTTGAACAGATCTGCCGGCCGACCCGTAGCTGCCCCCATGATTTTATCTCGGATTGTAAAACACCATACTTTTGTCTTCTCATCCAAACTTAAGTGATTTAGCCTTTCCGTGGCCTGGTTTTGGCTTCTATCTCACAGCATTGGCAGACTAATATAATTAAACTTTATACACTAAAAAAGCAGGGAACTGCTAATCGTCGACCGGCGCAGCAAGCTGTCAGACCTGACACAATCGATCAGCCAGATATCTTCCTCTTCTTTGGTCAAGTCCTATAATGAGTAAAACCCTCAAGGTTAATAGAAATATGTTACTATTTTGTTTTAACCACAAAAACTCTTATTTAGCATTATGATACTCCCTCCTTCCCAAAATATAAGGCGCCGTTTGACTTTTCTGGTCTTCGTTGCACAAATTTGACTATGATTTTCAAGTATTGTATGTTCATAAAATCAGTATACAGACACATAAATTAAAATTATTTTGCAAGACAAATATGACAATGCCATTTATACATGTTCAATACATGTACTTTGATATACATTAGTGGTCAAAGTCATGCATCAAAGATTGTGCAAAGTCAATCCTGCCTTATATTTTGGGAAGGAGGGAGTATGTTGGTACCCTAAACCATCTAAAAAATGTTCATCACTTTAAAATTAATACTCATGTGTGCTAAATAAAATATCGACATGAATTCTACTAATTATTTCAGCACCTAAAATTGCCACTAGATTATCTTTGAATATGTTTCAACTTATATGGAAAACGTTCATGTTTTTCAGTAAAGTGTTCGTGTAAGTCAAACAAATATGCATGAATGTTCAATACTTTTTTATATATACTAATAACATGCAAGAATAGATATGCTAAATCACTACAACACATTCAAATTGAGCGTTTTCAACAAAATAAAAAAAATAAAAAATTTATAACCATGAATAGAGAACTTAATTTACTTGATTGTTTTTGCGACTTGACGTAGAGGATTGTGTATTAGGACTACCATAAAATATGGGGCAACATGAGAATTGAATAGAAAATGAAGAAATGGACAAAAATGAAAAGGCAAATAGACCTTAAAATGAAAAAAAGTTGATTGTGGACTTGTCGTTTGCCAAACAAAAGTTACAACATTATGAGCTAGAGTGGGACATCGTCATTGCTAAGAGTAAAAATCCCATACGACCGGGCCTCCCAATATCAAGACCATATGTTGTGTGGATGACAAGGTGAGCTCCAGGGGATGTGCAGCAGCACAACGCAAAGTTCATGTTGCCATATAGTGTAGATCGAGCCAGCGGAAACGTCGAAATAACTCGCAGCCACTGGCGTGGTGGAGTCATCGCCTACAATTGAGGATGACTAGGATGAGGGTAGTGGGGAGGTCGATGCAAATAAGGGCGTCAATGAAGAGGTTTCCATCGTCAAGCATCTTGGACACACTACCTCCGCCACCGTTTTCCATTTCAATGGTTGTTATGTCTAGATTGGGGGTCGAGCTAGGTGAACGCCGTCAAGCCTTCGTCTTCCTTGGCTGGGCCTTACGAGCGCCATCAAGGCTTCGTCTTACTTGGTTGGGTCTCGCAATCATGGCCCCTTGAATCTCAGCCCAACCCAACAGTTAGGGCCCAAGAAAGATTAACATTTATTGCTGGCCTGTGTTTTACAAGGAATTAATATGTAGGCACGTGCTGATCTCGCGCCTACATCAAGTGGCTCAGCAACACATGTAGATTTTTCTTTTTGCGGGGTGCAACACATGTAGATTGTGCTAGTGTTTTCACGTTGTGAATGAATTTCCGACGCAGCGAAGCGTGATTTTTTTAGTAGACGCCATATCGACATGTTAAGTGTCCACAGAAGGTATTTTTGATACTTGTTCATGTCATCACGTAGAAAGAGATTTTGTGATAATTATATCTTATCTAAAAAAATAGAAAAGAGTTTACATACGATGTTGCGGCGAGCGAGGCCATGCACAATTCGTTACCAAAAAAACGTGCGCCACTAAGCAGCAGACCCTATGAATCATTTTAGTAGACGCCAAATAGACTTGTTCATGTCATTTCATAGAAAGAGATTTTGCAAGAATCACGTTTTATTATAAAAATACAAAAGAGTTTTTTTTTGAGACATAAAAATACAAAAGAGTTGGCATACGAGGAGCGAGCGAGTCCATGGCCCACAAAGTATTCAGGCCACCTGCCATCACGGACTCAGTGGGCTAGGCTACTGGGGCCGAACTAACAACAATCGTTAGACAGACGTACGTCACGGCCTCGAGCCCACTTGCCACCACGAGATGCCAACCCTTTAGCCCTCCAAAGCTGGAGTAACACGAGCGCGCTACCACGCCTGGCCGATCGGATGGACGAGCGGCGCGTGTATATGCTGGTGCGAGCAATGCTCCATTAGCGTTATGGTATTATTAGGACGCCAATATCCACCACACGTGTGGCATAATAGGTATTACGTTCACACACCGTGTGTAGGGGCAGCCCACACGGGCTGTGTGTGGGCGAACAGTAGAATTGCCCACACGTGTGATGCAGCTACTTCGTGCCACACGCCCAACAAATACTACTCATCCCCATCCCGCGCGTGTGGCACGAAGCAAATATGCCCACACGTCCTGGCGCAGCTACAATAGGTACCCGCGGGATGACGATTTAGTTACCATCCGGAATGATAGATGTAGTTATCCGGATGGCAGATGTAGTTATCCGGGATGGCACATATGGTTGTAAAAGCATGGCAACCCTCTCTGTTTTGGTTAACTATAGTTGCCATGTCTAATTTATGATAGGTGCCGCGTGTAATCAAACCATAGTTGTCATGTGTGATTAACTACTTGTCACATATGGTCAAACAATAGTTGCCATGTGTGTTTACCTAGTTGCCACATGTGGTTAATCACAGTTGCCATATATGTTTACCTGATTGCCACGTACGCGCAACTGCAATTGCCGTCTAGCAAACGAATCATAATTGCCATGTGTGTTTACCTAGTTGCCATGTACGCGCAACTGCAGTTGCCATCCAACAACGTACGACTGTCATGTGGGCGAAAAGCAGTTCGCCTACACGCGCGTGGACTAGGTGGTGGCTGTGTGGGCAGAAACTAGTTCGTCCACACAGCGCAGCTGGCAACCGTGTGCTGTGGGGCGTGTGAGCGACCTCTCCAACACCCACACACCGGCCTTATCCTACGTAGCACACGAAAACTGCCTCGGTGTGTAAAGATTCGTGCAAACTTAACTGGACGATGATCCAAGCGTACGGGCGAGTTGCAATGTTGCCATACGTGTGGGCGTTAGTGTTTTCGTATTATTATTAGGAAATAATATTCATTATTCCTAGGTAAATTTTTTTAGACAAATTATTCCGAGGTAATTAAAGATCAAGGACGTGTCCAGCGGGCTTAACTGGTGCGAACGTCTGCGCAGCTATTTATTATTTCCACCACTGTGGAGACACATGGGCCGGACGTTCTTTTTTAGGCCCACCAAAACAAACTTTTGATATACCCAAAAAATAGAAACACTTTTTGATAACCCTTCCTTCGAAAGAAAGAAAAATGACACGACAAATGACAAATGTACTGGTACAACGGAGAATCCTAATACAAATGTCAATATCAGGGAAGATGTGTGTAGGACACTTGATATTTTAACAGAGGCATTGTCAGACAAATATCTTGGTCTTCCAACTATTGTGGATGTAGACAGAAGTGACTGCTTTCAGCACATAGTTGACAGAATTTGCCAAAGATTAAAAGGCTGGAAGGAGAAGGTACTGTCAGTACAAGGAAAAGAAATCTTGATAAAAGCAGTAGCTCAAGCAATCCCCTCATATGCCATGTCTGTCTTTAAACTGCTTAAGGGGATCTGCAAACTGATATCTGATGAGATTGCAGGGTTTTGGTGGGGAGATAGTGAAGAGAAAAAGAAAATGCATTGGTTTGCATGGTGGAAAATGTGCATCACGAAGAAGAATGGAGGATTGGGGTTTAGAGACCTTCACAATTTTAATCTTGCTTTATTAGCAAAACAGTGTTGGCGACTTCTCCAGAATCCAGACTCTTTGTGTGCAAGAGTTCTTAGTGCAAAGTACTATCCAAATGGAAAAATTCTTAATGCGGGTCCAAAGAAAGGATCATCCTTCACGTGGCAAAGTATTGTTTCGGGAATTCGAACTTTTAAAAGGGGACATATCTGGAGAGTGGGAACTGGCTCGCATATTGACATCTGGGATGATCCGTGGATTCCAACAAGTGAAAACCGAAAGGTTATTACACCACGAGGACAAGCTATGGTAGATAAAGTTGAGGACTTGATTGATCCGATCTCTGGCCAGTGGGATGAGGACATATTACGATCTGTCCTATCACCAGTAGATGTCCACAGAATCTTGCAAATACCCCTTCGGATTGAGGTGATGGACGATTTTGTTGCGTGGCAGCACACTCGGTCGGGCACGTTCTCTGTCAGGTCGGCATACCATGTTGAGTTTGATCGTCAATTTGGGCACAATTGGAACCAACGTGGTGGACCGGGTGGTTTTCAGGACTGCGACTCATGGAGGAAAGTATGGGAACTCGGCTTGCCAGGGAAGATTAAACACTTTGTGTGGAAAGTGCTACGTGGGGTTCTACCGTGCCTAGGAACACTAGCAGGGAGGCATGTCCCAGCAAACCCTCAATGCCCTAGCTGCAGAATTGGTTACGAAGACTCGCAACATTGTTTGTTTACATGCAAGCGAGCTTTGGATGTTTGGTCGAATCTAGGGCTGAGAGAAGACATACAACGGGAAGTCATGGAGGATCGGACGGGAGCGATAACCATGGATATTCTCATGAGACGCCACGAACTGGTTGGAGAGATTCCCATGGCGGAATTAGTGGCAGTGGCGAGTTGGTATATTTGGTGGCAACGGCGACAGTTTGTGAAGGGGGAGATTATCAGGTCACCAGAGTGCACTGCAATGTCTATCAAAGTACTAGCAACAAACTTTGTGCGAGCAGCCAGCCCTAACCGACCGCATCAGCACCGAGATCACATGTGGAAGAAACCAGAGAGAGGGAGGGTAAAGATTAACGTTGATGCATCTTTCTGTGTGGAAAATATGAAGGGAGCTACCGGAGCAGTTTGCAGAGATGACCGGGGTGAGTTCATAGGTGCAGCGTCATGGTTCGTATAGCATGTGCAAAGTGCGGAAACAGCTGAAATCGTAGCGATCAGGAATGGGCTATACCTTGCAGCTAAACTTGGGTGTAACTCGGTGATAATTGAGTCCGACAGTCTGAATGCTATTGAAGCCTATAACCAAGATGATTACCTGGGTCCGGATGCAGCAGTTGTGGTAGAAGGTAAAACAATTGGAGAAGATCTAGCAAATTTTGATGTGGCTCACTGCTTCCGGGAGGCTAATGGTGTTGCTGATAGTATTGCAAAACATTCACTTTGTAATAGCTCAACTGAGTATTGGGAAGGCCCCATACCTGACTTTATGTCTCACTTCATTGTACACGATCTTGCTATTATATGAGAAATAAAGGTATTACCCGTCAAAAAAAACAACGGAGAACGGACAGCGGTAGGGTCATGTCTTGCAACGTTGCGTGGGCGTAGTAGTGTGCAAGATCTAACTGCCATGCATGGACCTGCAGCATGTTCATGCAGTTGATGCGTAGCAACAACCAATGATGCGGTGCTGCTTGTCATCGGCGGGCATGTGGCAATGCAGCGTGTGGAGAGCGAGCGGGTGAGCTGATGACACTGTGCATACTTTTTTTTGCGAAAATAGAACTTCTCATTCATCAATCAGGGTTGTCACATTCAAGGTTACACAAAGGGGTAACTTCCACAGGTGCGTGGCGGAGCCATACGGCTGTGCGTGGCGCCCTACCCATCTGAGCAAGCTCATGGCTAACCTGATTCCCATCTCTCCTAACATGTGCTATCCCATGCTCACGTCCTAGCCCCAGCAAACGCTTTGTTTCTTCCACTAATGATGCAACCGTCGACCTATTAACTGCTGCATCAGTGATCATAGCCACGGCAGTTGTACTGTCAGTCTCCAGGATGAAAGGATCAGAGCTCCATTCAAGTGTGAGAGATACACCCTCCATACATGCTGCGATCTCAGCTTCAAGCGCACTCGAGCACCTCGGCAGGAAACGGCAGGAGGCAAAGATCACAGTGCCATGATGATTTCGCAGGATCATACCAGGAGCTCCGGTCCCGTCCGCTGCAGCAAAGGCACCGTCGACGTTTAGTTTGCACCAACCTACAGGGGGCTTGGTCCACTTTTCCAGCGGTCGGGAGTTGTCCATGGGAGATGAGAAATCTCCCTTCTGCTTGAGCATATGATCAGTCCTCAACACCATCTTTCCCTTCAACACAGTGAGCTGATGACACTGTGCATACATTATACTCTATACTTGGTGAGTGAGAGGTAGCCGACTGACGTCCCATGCAGATGCAGGCCAGCCATACAAAAGCATGGGGTTGCAGCCCGGCGGCCGTCGTCGGGTTTCTTCGCTTCTCCTGCCTCTTGCTCTGCATGCACGCACGCACACAGAACACGTATGTTGTGTGTCCGTTGTGCGGTCACCTCCGGCGGCCGTTGTTGTATGCACTAGCTCTAGCTGCACCGCTAAAAGGATCTCATCTAATGTGACCTCCCTGCCATGCATCATAGCTGTCCTTTCTGCATGCTGCCGGTTGTGTAGAGCGCCGTAGCGTGGGGCGTACGTGCATGGAAGCTAGTTGCCCGAGGGCGGTGGCCATGCACAAGTAACTACCGCCAGCCACCGTACCCGGCCGGTGGTACTTCAATATGTCACCGAACCCACCACAAATCATCATGTGTATGCGCAGTAATTCAACGACGTGTGCAATGGCCATGACTACGTTGCGTCGTCGCTAGCTAGACCTCAACTTTTCTCCTGGTCCTGGAGTCCGGAGAAACAAACAATGGATACCCGTGGCAGACAGATCGATCCCGTTCGAGGCCGCGCGTGGTGTGGGGCCATAGGAGTGTAGGGAGGGGCTGACAGCAACGGCTCCGACGCTCCCTGTCTATGGACCCACCTATGCATGTCACGTCTCATGCACGTTCCTATCTCTCTCTACAAGAAAGAACGAAACTAACGACATCTGTACTGTACCTCGCGTCTCTTTCCATCTTGTGCTCTTTCCGTCTTTCGCTGCCCGATTAATTATCGTCACTGATAATAGACCAGTACGACTATAAACACTATAGTCTATAGTGGTCTCCAGTCTAGTGTCCTGCAGGCTGCGGCATCCAGCTCCTTGATTGCTAGTGCTAATCATGAACTTGTAGTGTTAAGAAAATCAATGAACGTGTCTGGACACATCGATTCAATAACTAATGGCGTGCATGATGTACGTGTGTGTTGTTCGGTAGCAGGCCGGCAGATCATGCGTGTCTAGTTGAATAAACAATTATTAGTTTCAGTTTGTCTAATTCACATCTAGATGTTTTATAGGGATGTCACATCTAAACTCCCACAAATAACACAACAAGAAGGGAAAAAACTAGGACAGAAAAATATACCATAAACTTAGTGACATCAGGTTTGATGTGACATAACTAGATGCGACATCTAGATTTGTCCTAGTCAGACCCTATTAGTTTTGCTAACCCATATCAACACGGTTATATAGTCATCATGCTCACGGTTTACTTATCCCACCAAATTATAGAATAGGGACAAGGTAATTTATACAAATAAAACATGTGATAGTCTAACAGATTATTCAATTTCATTTCCGACTCTCACAATCTATAGTCATGTCCACAGAATCATTACGAGACAGTCTTGAAATTGGAAAATTTCAAGGAAGTTAACGGCCAGATTATAAATTGTTAATAATTATCGGGTTGGATCCTTCCAATATACACTCCTCTTCTTCAACGGCGGTTGCAGTTCGGTAGTGATGGTCTTATAGAGGCTCAGACCAAGCTTAGACCGACATCCTCACTACCAGGGGCGGAGCTGGGCCCCGGGCACCCAGGGCCCAGGCCCGGGGCGTGGAAAAAATATCAAGCTATTACCTCTACATAGGTTTTTTCTACAGGCCCGGGGTGCAGCCCAGTAAAAGGAAGGAGGTCCAAAGCCTGATTGGCTAGCTCACCAAAAATCAGTTCCCACCAGCCCACCAGCGATCCACCTTCCACGCACGCATGAGCATGACCCACCCCACGACCTAATTCGCTTGCAGGACGCACGCACACGGGACGCTCGGCTACTTGATCCAGCGCTCGGGCCGCAGCCTCGTCATCCTCGACTCCTTGTCCAGGCTGTCGCCGTTTACTAGCCGACGCACGCCGCAATGGCACCACCCAACCCCCTGCTCCTGTCCTCTGTCCGCCCGCGCCGCGCGCTCCTAGTCCTAGCCACCGCGCGCATGATCGACTTTGGTCTACTGCCGCTGCTAATGGCTGGCGTTGGTATTTTTGAACTAGAAATAATATGTGTGTGTATTCAGTGATGTATCCAAAGTATCCATGCTATTGTTGAACTCAAATCGATGTAATTGCGAGTTACAATTCATATATTGTAGAAAAAGAAGATGAAGAGATTTTTTTCACCCATGTCCGCAAGAGGGTTTCTACACCTATCATTTCAGATTTCTATCAATGATAATTGTTTCACTTGATGTTTATGCCTTCTCTTATGAAATCTTCGTTTTATGTCTTGAAGGTGTTGGCTCTTCTTCCACCGTTGATGAGGTTATGGGAGAAACTATGAAGCATACCACTGATTTGGTAATGTTTTGTACCACGTACCTTTATTTTTGTAGTTTTTGTCATGTTTTTATATATGTTGTTGTATGTTAAGCATTTAGTTTAAATTATAAATTATTCGTACAATTTAGCCATATTTTGTATGGGGTGTCTTTTGTGGTAGCTATAGCCTTATGGATATTAAGTTTTTCCCTCGCAGCGAAAAAAATTTAGGCCCAAGGCTTGCTCCAATCTTGGCTCCGCCACTGCTCACTACTATATCTACTACACAACAAAGTTTGCTTGGCTCTGATAAGTGAGAGGCGGTGACAGTGGGGCGTCTTCGGCCCACTCTAGTGCTTATAGTTCTTCGGACCTGATGTATTCTTTGGTACTTATGATGTTCTTTCTACTTCCTTGACAGTTGACTAATACATCAAAAAAATCCGCAAAAAAATAGACATCTTTTTTGTTTGTAACTAGCAAGATGCCCGTGCATTGCATGAAACATCAAGATGCATTTTTTTTATAAAACACCTGGTGTGATTGACCCATGCGGGAGTAATCCCATGTGTAAAACTAATGATATCCCGAGAAAGAGGAGAGATAAGGCGAGGAGGAGTGGGGTGTGGTGATGATTGGTGGTCGGACTGAGCGGAGGCATGGGGATGGACGACGCCGGCAGCGGCCACCATGCTAGATTGTTTTAAAGGCTTCCTTTTTTAATTGCTCAAAAATGAGGTTGTGGGAGATGAGGATGAACGAGGGAGGCCTTATCTGCAAATGTAGAGAGAGGTGCGGGTATCTTTTTGTAAAATTGCCATAATTCGCATTTTATCCGTCAGATATAGATCGAACGGTCTATATTGCAAGATGGCAGTCACACCATCATCACCAACTCGGTTTTTTATAAGAGCATAGAAATTCTCAAATTTACTTTTTTTCTTCCGTGGAGGGGGCACCGTGCATTAAAACGCAGCAGTTGGTCACGTGCCAAATGTTTTTGTAAGGTTGCTTGGGCATAATCGATCGTGCACACGAGATACTACGTCTGTTTGAGCCGTCTCCACGCGCGCGCGGCGTTGGGTTTTGTTTGAGCCGTCGGCGTTCCGCTCTGCTCTGCTGCACACGAGATACTACGTCTGTCGATCGGGTCCATATATATCCCTGGGTCTGCACACATACGGTGCACCCTACCTGATATGCTGCATGGCCTCGCATTGAGCTTCAAGAGGTTAGAGGTGCACACGCCGGCCTAGCTGTCGTTCCTGCTCCATGCCAAGGTTGGGGCGAGCATAGTAGCAAGCTAACCGGGTCGGAAACAATGCTACGTCTACGGACGAAGGGCCACGGAAGGAGATTACGGACTGATATGGCGCACTGCCGTGAAAATGGATGCGTGTTTTCCGGAGCAACTGTTGACGCTAGCGGACTTTTTTACTGTTTTGACCCATTATCAAAACTTTAGCATGATTTGGTCTTAGTTTGAAACTTTTTTCGGATCTGACCCATTTCGAGACGCGGAAGACGTCATAGTCTGTGGCGTCTAGCCCTGGCCCGCGGTCCTTTGCATGTATCCACACACAGCTCGCTCCCAAGCGGCTGCTAGTCCTTCATACTCTACATGCATGCACACGCATGCATGCGTAATACTAAGCCTCCGTATACGCGCGCCCGCCGGAAACAAAATCCGCTGCCTAGCTCTTTTCTGGTTCTAGCTTAGCCTAGCACAGTACTAGCGTGTGAGGCCTGCCGGAATCGATCCATCAACCTAAGCCTCGTTTAATGTCGTCCCGCTGGTGCGCTTCACCATAAGCTGTGAGAGAGTGCATATGGTCCAGCCGGGCTTCCCAAAGATCTGGTCATAAAATTCTGACCAACGGCATCCTTTATATCGGCCGTCCGGGCTGACCGACACGCTCATATCTAGTAGCTTAAATCTGGATGGACATAAGAAACATCCGGACGAGTCGGATCCGACACACCCTGGCCCATTCAATCCAGTATATATTTTCGTCCCCATCCGCAATAAAACGCCTCCTGCTCCATCAGGTCCATGTCCGGATTTCATATAAACACACCGGATTTCGAATAAACATGACGAATTTCATTGCATATACATCAAAACGGTACTAGACGAGCTCTGGAGTATAATTAATACCTAATCTAAATGATCGTCGGCGTCCGGTCCTGTGTCAGGCCATCAGCTCCAAGAACTGAAGCTTCACCGTCTACAGTTCGGCCTCGGCGCTATCCAGCTCCGCCTCCGTAACCTCCACCTCCGGAGCCCCGGAAACAGAAACTGTCCGCCTCCACGTCACCGCCAAGTGACTAATCGGCAGAACATGCTCAACCCACCAAGCTTGGCATCGACGGGAGGGGAGGAGCGGTGGACTTCCTGGGACACGAGCGACAGCGACCTACCATGCACTACTCTTCCTCGTTCCCGGCGGCGCCCGCAGACGTGTCGGCTTCTTCGTGGTCGTGGCGCCGGGGCGCGGCCTCCTCATCGTCGGTGTCGCCGAACAACGCCTCGCCGCCTCGTCGTTGCACTCCTTGCCGGCCGCCGCCACCTCCGCACCCGCTGTCGGTATCGTCAGCGGGTGAGGCGGATCTCTCGGGCGGAGCGGTAGGATTCGAGCAGCGCCTCCTGCTCCGCCAGGTCCGCGCCCATCGACAACCCGCTCCTCCGCCCACAGATGCTCCTGGAGGAGGTTGTAGTTGTAGTTGGCGTCAGTATGCGCCTCCCGGAACTGGTCCTCCCACTCCTCCCACACCACGCCATATAATGGGCATGAGCCTGGCCAATGGTCATGGTGCAATGCACCGGTGAGGGTGGAGCGGAGGAGGAGGGTGCCGCGGAGGAAGAAAATGGTGGCGCTGGCTCGTCGTTGGAGGCGTCCTACGGCTACCTGCTGGCTTGCCAGTTGGCAGCAATGGCAGCCATGGCCTTCTTCTGCTCCGATGTTAGCCCGTCCAGATAGCTTTGGCTGCGGAGAGATCCGTGGCGGGGAGTGGTGAAGAGAGGGATGACTGTGGCTATGGCCGGGGCACCGGGGCAGTGGTTTATATAGCACCAGTGGGCGGCAGAAGGACGAACGGGTGGCGTCGGAGGAGACGCCTCGGCAACCGTGTGCAATCAATGCGGGCGACGGACAGACGGACAGGCGGCCGTCGTGTTGTTTGAATGAGCAAGAGTCGCCTGCACCGGGAAGTGGCGCGGGCGGCGCTCTCTCGACCGGCGCGCCACTTCATTCTGGTGCCAGTAGCGGTCGCGCCCGCTCTGGTCGGGCATGAATGCGAGCAATGACGCTCTGGAGCGGCGCTGACCAAAAATGCACGGGAGAGGGAGGGGTTTTTGTGGGCCTAGGCGGTCAGAAGTGGGCTTGGGATCTGTCCGGACTCCCCGAATTTCCCCATTTTTGTCTTCGGTTTTGCCGGAGAAATTACGTCCGGATGATCCTGCGGATACAAGTCGGCGTTGTGTGGCTTCCGTAGTCCGGATCGTGCGATTGAGACGGTTGCGAGAGATTTACCGTGCGCGTTGGAGATGCCCTTATAACGTGCGTCAACGGCAAGTCCAACCAATGCAACAAATTTTGATGTAGTGCCCACTAGCCCACCCATGGACGATCGGACGTCGCGTTCTTTACCTCCCTCTTTTATTCAATCATCATCAAATCAATCACTCAAACTATCTCGACCGAGCTGTGCGCCCATGCTATTCTTTCCGTGCGCATGCATGCTGGAGACCCCGGAGCAGACGCCGCAGACTACGGTGTCTCCCATCTAATCAAGACGCCATGATTGTTGGCGTTTTGAGATGGGTCAGACGTGAAAAAAGTTTCAAACTAGAGTCATATCGTGCTAAAGTTTGATAGTGGGTCAAAACAGTAAAAAAGTACTTGACGGGCATGGTGCACCCGCATCAGGGCACAGCCAGCGAGAGGACCCGCAACTGACGAGGAATGTATCTGACCGAAACAGAACAGTCAGCCACCGCCACAGGCCACACCGCCGTGCAGCCCAACATGTCATCGGCTAATGCTCGCGGCCCCGCTGCTAACGGCCACTGCCATGTCGTGGCGCCCGGCGCACCACACCAGCGTTGCGCTGCTGCCCCCATGCCGGCATTCCGTAATTGCCATCACCGAGCAGCGGGGAGACGAAGCGCCCTCACCGCCAACAACGCCGACGGCCGCGAGGATAAGGCCCGGGGCCCGACGGCCATGGTTTGCCCTCTTGGTCGCTCGCCGGAGGGGACGCATTTTATTATGTACGTCTCTCTTGCTGGATCGCTGCCTGCACAACAATTATCGCCAGTGATAAAACTAGACGGGTTGTTTTCAAAGTGGATTTCGAAAAGGCGTACGACAAAGTCAAATGGCCATTTCTTCAACAGGATTTGCGTATGAAAGGATTTAATCAAGCCTGGAGACAACAGGTAGAATCTTTCACGCAAAAAGGGAGTGTTGGAATTAAAGTAAATGATGACATAGGTCACTATTTCCAAACACATAAGGGCATGAGACAAAGAGATCCGATGTCACCTATTCTGTTCAACATTGTAGTCGACATGTTGACGATTCTAATAGGGAGGGCTAAGGATGCTGGTCAAGTAGGCAGTCTAGTACCTCATCTAGTTGATGGAGGTGTATCTGTCCTACAGTACGCCGATGATACTATCATTTTTATGGAGCATGACTTGGCAAAAGCGAGAAACATGAAGCTGGTGTTATGTTTATTTGAACGATTGACCGGATTAAAGATTAACTTCCACAAAAGCGAATTGTTCTGTTTTGGAAGAGCCAATGAGGAACAAGAGGCATATAAGCATTTGTTCGGATGTGAATTGGGGGCTTTACCTTTCACATATTTGGGTATACCAATTCACCATCGTAAGCTAACAAACAGAGAATGGAAGAGCATTGAGGATCGTTTTGAGAAGAAACTGGGTTGCTGGAAGGGCAAATTGATGTCATATGGAGGCCGTTTAATTCTCATTAATTCGGTTCTCACAAGCATGCCCATGTTTCTTTTGTCTTTTTTCGAGGTACCAGTTGGAGTTCGCAAAAGACTTGACTTCTATTGGTCCCGCTTCTTCTGGCAAAGTGATGATCTGAAGAGGAAGTATAGACTCGCTAAATGGGACATTATTTGTCGACCGAAGAACCAAGGGTGTCTAGGTATCGAAAATCTTGAGGTGAAGAACAAATGTCTTCTCAGCAAATGGCTGTATAAGCTATCTAGTGAGACCGGGGCTACATGGGCACACATTCTGCGTAATAAGTACCTTCATTCCAAAACTTTATCCTAGGTGTCAGTGAGGCCAATGGATTCGCCTTTCTGGAAAGGGCTGATGAGAGTTAAATCAGTCTTTTTTAATCTGGCGAAGTTTGTTATCGGTAACTGTACTTCTACAAGATTCTGGGAGGATACATGGTTAGGGGACACGCCCCTCGCGCTTCAATATCCTTCTCTCTATAACATTGTTCAACGGAGAGACGCAGCCGTTGATATAGTATGTCAGTCCACGCCTCTCAATATTCACTTCAGGAGAGCGCTAGCCGGAAACCGTTGGGAAGTTTGGCTCCATCTTGTGAGAAGATTGATGGACGTTCAACTAACTCAACGTCCCGATCAGTTGTGTTGGAAGCTAACTAGGAATGGAGAGTTTACGGTCAAATCCATGTATTTGGATGTTATTAATTCTAGCTCTATTCCTAATTCGAAACATGTTTGGCATGTCAAAGTACCCTTTAGAGTTAAAGTGTTTATGTGGTTTGTACACAAACAAGTCATTTTAACTAAGGATAATTTGATAAAACGCAACTAGAATGGATCCACTAGATGTAGCTTTTGTGATCGGGATGAATCCATCAAACACCTCTTTCTTGATTGCCCTTTGGCAAAAATTCGTTGGCAATCAGTTCACATAGCCTTTAATATTAATTCTCCGAATAATATCAACACGTTATTTGGGACGTGGCTTGATGGGGTTGAGCCCCAAACAGCGAGACACACTCGTGTAGGAGTATGTGCTTTATTATGGGCTATCTGGAATTGCTGAAATGATTTGGTGTTTAACAGAACAACAATTACTCATTTTTTACAGGTTATCTTCCAAGACACTGCGTTGATCCGTATGTGGTCGCTACTCACTCCGACGGAGGCCAGGGAGCGTTTGGTTACTGGATCTATCCGATGGGAGATGGTAGCATGGCCTATTTTCAACCGGTTTGGATGGCGGTGATGTAATAGGATAGGCAATTAGTTTTCCTATCTTTCTCTTGCTAGCCGGTTGTGGCTTTATTATTGGTCTTTAGCTCTTTGTGGGCATAGTTTGTACTTTTTTTTGAGACTTTAAGACTTCTGTTGAACTGATTTGTTTGGCAATAAAGGTGGCCGTATGCATCGTTCTGATGCAGTGGCCGGGAACACCCCCTTTTCGGAAGAAAAAAACGTTTGATCGGTTACACCGTAACGCAACATCTAAAAAACTACGCAGTTCCAGGGAACGACAATGCGGGGTTCCCAATCCCTAATTCCCACGGACGCCCCAATGACGGCAGTTAGCACTCACCACGCCGCACAAGCGGAGGCGGGAGCTTCCGGTGATCGGCACCACGCCAACGCCCTGGCGCGGGCAAGACCTATCCATCGATCACTGCAACTACGCCGACACTTCCTACTCTAGTACTCTTTGCCCGATTGGCCATCTACAGGTTGCAACAATACCATAATTTCTAGGTAGCGCCTTTGCCGTTCTCAAAGTTTCTAAATACTTTTATACAATATAATGGTTATTAATTTTTGTCATGTTTTGCGTGAACTATCAAGATAAATCAAACCCTATTCAAGTATACGATTTTTGGCAGTATGCCATGTCTCATGTGTAACCTTTTAATTTTTATTTGTCAAATGCTTATATCCTATCGAGATTTTTTATTCTCAAAAGAAATGCACTATTCTAAAATGCTCTAGGAGATGTGAAGGGAAGAAGAGATTCAGTATGATCCAGGCAAGAAGGAATTGATAGAACATTACCATCCTAATTTGAGAACATATTTGCAATTACCTCATTGATGAAATCTTTAGTGATGATATTATTTGTTATGTTCAATTAGAAGAAGTGAAAAGTATCATCAATGCACAAGGAAGCAAATCTATTGAAAGGTAATCAAGAAATGCAAGACATCTTTTCCAAATTTTGTCCTTTCTTCCATCCTTATGCTTAGCATTTTAGTTGGTAACTTTCGAATTTATACATCATCTTCTTATTATGTAGATAATCTACACTAGAAGTTATGAAACATATCTCTGGTAAGTACAATGTGGTACGAAAATTTTGTGTTATGTTATAGTGGTGCATCAGGGTGACTTGAGGTCCAGCTCGGCCCCTGAGAGCGTTGATCAATGTTTCTAAACAACATGTCATTGTGTGCATCCCATATCTTCCAAAGTAGAGATATGAGAATAAGTGGCCAAGTCTTGTGTGGCAGGTGGTGAGGTAATGGAGTGTCCCAAAGGTCGATGATGTCGTCCACCTGTGGTAGGATGCCCACCCGTTGCCAGACTCGGTTGGCAAGGGGGAGGTGAGGAAGAGGTGCACGGAGTCCTCAGGTAGCATAGCACAACGAGGACATAAGTCTGTGGAGATGATTTGCTTGTGGGCGAGGTTGGCCCTGGTGTTGAGACGATCCTTGAAGAGGAGCCAGGCAAAAAAAAATTGCGTGGAACCTTGGAGCGCCAAATGAGGGGAGCAAGAGGATCGGTTTCCGGTCGTGCCACGAGTGTGCCGTACGCATGCTTGGTGGAGAAGGCAAGACCCCATAGCAGAAACCTTTGGTCTTCCTCAGCCGAGGGAACGAAATCCTGCAAAACAGCCAACAACGCAACAAGCTCTTGCTCTGCCAGAAGGGAGAGACGGTTACGGAGGTTAGCTTCTAAACCGTATCGCAGCACATTAGCCACCTTAACCAGCTGGAGAGTGGAGTGTGAGAATAGGTGGGGGAAAGTGTGAGATAGGGGTGTTAGGGTGAGCCAAGTGTCGTGCCAGAAGTAAGTAGTGTGTGTTCCACTGCTTGTTAGGACGAATGAGATGGATTGTAGAGTGGGTAGTTGCTGCGTAATGGTACGACAGAGAAAGGAGTGTTGGGGTGGAGGTGACACTAGTGCATTTGGGTATTGAAGATCCAACTATTCCAACCAGGGGGTGGAGGAGGACGTCAGGGCCTTGGCAGCAAATTTCATGAGTCGGAGGAGATGGGGTCGCCCTGGCGTAGGCCGCTTTTGCAGTCGATCCAGTTGCCTGGGACTCCGTTGAGAAGAATGGCAGTTTTGCCTGTAAGGAGGATGTTCTGGATCCAGCTGCGGAAGATATGGGAGAAACCCCGGGCGAGGAGGATTTTGTCAAGTGCGGGCCAGGCAACGGAGTCGAAGGCTTTCCGGAAATCTAGCTTGAACATCATAGTAGGCTTTTTCCTAGTGTGGCAAGAGCTGATAAGGTCGGCGGCGAAGATGTAATTCTCAGCAATATTCCTCCCTGGGATAAATTTATGAAGATAGTGATGTGTGGAATTATTATTATTTTGCGCGGTAGACGCTTTTTTCTTGTGATTATTTTAAGAAGATTTAGCGAAAAAAATACAAAAGAGTTGGCCTACGAGGTTGCAGCGAGGTCATCTCTCCCGTGGAAACCCCAGAACTGTCCATGTGTCATACACATGGATACGTGGCTGGGTGGTGAATGCCATTCCAGGCCCTTTTAGGCCCGGCTACTGGGGCCGAAGTAACAATCCTGAGATTGGGGTCGCCACGGCCTCGAGCCCACTAGCAACCACGAGATGCCAACCCTTTGGCCCTCCAAAGCTGGAGTAACAGGAGCGCGCTACCACGCCTGGACGGTCGGATGCACGAGCGTCGCGCGTATATGCTGGTGCGAGTAATGCTCAGTTAGCGGTATGGTATTATTATTAGGGACAAATATCTATACCTCTATACCTATTAATAAAGGGACTATTGCTTCTTATCACCCTAATTTCGTCCGTCTTTGATTTGGTACGTCAATTTCGTCCGTCACACTGCTCGTACGTTTCATCCTCGATACAAGCTGGGCTAAATCGCCTTACTGGGCCTTGGCCCGAAATCGGCCCAGGCAAAAAATATGACGCAAAACAGAGATCAGGCAGAAGATAAACATCTTCACATGGAATCGAACTCCCAACACTGCACATCGAGGCCCAAGGCTCCAACCAACGGAACTAAAGCATCTGGATGCAAATAAAAGGTTTGTTTCGTTATAAATTAGTACCACCTCGCTGCTTTACGATCTGTTCGACCGATTTATATATGTTTCCGATTCAAAATCAATAAGCAGCCTGGGGAATTAATGGCAACAAAGATGGCTGACATATGGCATAGATTTCATGAGATGTGTGGCATGATCAGCGGGCACAAATAAGGAAAAAGAGTGGCGTGATTAGCAAGCATGATATGGAAAGATAATTTGGCAAAAAGAAAAAGGAAGGAGAGGATAATGACCATATAAATACCAGCGTGTTGTGATCCTTGGGCAAAAATAAGGAAGGTGAGTTCCTTTTAAAAAGAAGGGAGATAATAATATGTTGCAAAGGAATTATAATACGAGGGCATGATCAATATACAGAAATAAGGAAGGAGAGTTTGACAAGAAAGAAATGCCTTTAAGATTTGAAAATTAGGGGGGGTCCTTTAGGGTCAGAATTGTCGTACAAAAATTGTATCAAAAGTATTGTATGTGTAAAAAAAGTATTGTGTGTGAAACTAACTAGGTAGGGATTGTCTGTTCAAATGCGAAGGAATTATAATTCATTATTTCTAATGTACTGGAGATGGTCTAACAGAACCCTTTTAGCGAGATTTTTTTCATGAGAACTTACAAATGATGCCTTTAAGATTTGAAAATTAGGGGGCCTTTTAAGATCAGAATACAACTTACAAATAATGCCTTTAAGATTTGAAAATTAGGGGGCCTTTTAAGATCAGAATACAACTTACAAATAATGCTTTTAAGATTTGAAAATTAGGGGGCCCTTTAGGATCAGAATCGTCGTACAAAATTTTTATCAAAAGCATTGTATCTGTAGCATGCTTCTTAATGTAGAATTGGGAAAAGACTTCCTTGCCTGCGAGCGTTGCAACGCTCTGCAACGCATCTGGGGACGAATCCACGTAAATCTCTCCTCACCCTAATTAATTTCTCTCCCCCGGTGAATTCAAGGGTGGGCCCACACTAACTAATCACCCCCTTAATTAAAATGTGAGGACCACACTAACTAATTTCACCCACCTGAATTCGCGTGAATTAGCCACGCCCGTTGCGCGCCCTCCTGTCGTTGCCGGGTGGCATCATTCGGATGTTGTTGGGCCTTTCGATGGATACACCATTATATCTTCCGTTGCAACGCACGGGCATATGTGCTAGTTCATTATATATCCGAGTTAAATATCAAGGACGACGTGTCCAGCTAGCTTAACAGGTGCGTACGTCTCCGTCTCCGTCGTTCTTCTTTCACCATCGTGGAAACACATGGGCCGGGCGTTCTTTCTTAGGAGTACCAATACAACTTTTTTATCTACCCGCAAAATAAAAACAGTTTTTGATAACCCTTCCTTCGAAAGAACAAAAAAGGACACGACAAATGACAAATGTACTGGTACAACGGACAGCGGTAGGGTCATGTATATATTGTAATGTTCAAGATCTACTGCCATGCATGGACATGCAGCATGTTCATGTAGTTCATGCATAACAGCAACCAATGATGCGGAGCGAGCTAGCGGGTGGCAGTGTGGTGTGTGGTGGAGAGCGAGCGGGTGAGCTGATGACTGTGCAGTGCATACTTGGTGAGTGAGAGGTAGCCGATGGACGTCCCATGCAGGCCACGCATACAAAAACATGGAGGTGCAGCCCGGCGGCCGGCGGGCAGCCTGTGCTTCTTGCTCTGCATGCACACGCACAGACGCACGAGACATACGTTGTGTGTCCGTCGTCAGGGTCATCTCGGCTCCATGCATCCCTGCACTAGCTCTAGCTGCACCGTTAATATCGAATCCAATTTGACCTCTCTGCCATGCAGCATAGCTGTCCTTTCTGCGTCCTGCCGGTAGTGTAGAGCGCCCTAGGGCGGAGGCAGTGCCCGCGACACATACATGATCGTAGCCGGCCGGTGGTACCTTCAATATGCCACCCAACCCACCACAAATCATCATGTGCATGCATAGTAGTTCAACGACGTGTGCAATGGCCATGACTATCGTCGGTGGCTATAGCGACCTCAACTTGTCTCATGGTCCTGGAGTCTGGAGAAACAAACAATGGACACTCGTGGCAGACACACACATCGATCCCGTTCGAGGCCGCGCGTGGTGTGGGGCCGTAGGGGTGTGGGGAGGGGCTGACGGCAACGGCTCGGGCGCTCCCTGTCTACGGGCCCAACTCCGAGCCAACTGGGACCAGCCTATGCATGTCACGTCTCATGCACGTTCCTCTC